>NC_092708.1:66291168-66891312 GCF_047496885.1 Scyliorhinus torazame | reverse complement strand
CCCCCATCCCCCTCCCCGGCACGAAACCTCCCTATCCCCCTCCCAGGCACGGACCCACCCCATCCCACTCCCCGGCACGGATCCGCCATCCCCCTCCCCGGCACGGGCCCCCCCCCATCCTCCTCCCCGTCACGGACGCCCCCATCCTCCTCCCCGTCACGGACCCCAACATCCTCCTGGCACGGACCCCCCCATCCCCCTCCCCGGCACGGATCCCCCCCATCCCCTCCCGGCACGGACCCCCACTCCATCCCCCTCCACGGCACTGACCCCCACATCGTCCTACCCGGCACGGAACCCAACCTCCTCCCCGGCACGGACACCCCCCAATCCCCCGGCACGGACCCCGCCATTCCATCTTTTCCTTTGCCCCCCTCATCCCCCCTGGCACGGACACCCCATCCCCCTCCTGGCACGGACCCCAACCTCTTCCCCCGGCACGGACCCTCCCCACCCCCCTCCCCGGTATGGACCCCCCCATCCTCCTCCCCGGCACGGACCCCCATCCTCCATCCCGGCACGGGCCCCCCATCCCCATCCCCGGCACGGACCCCCCCCATCCTCCTCCCCGTCACGGACCCCCCCATCCTCCTCCCCAGCACGGACCCCCCCCCATCCCCCTCCCTGGCACGGACCCCCCCCATAACCCCTCCCCGGCACGACCCCAACCTCCCTCCCCGGCACGGACCCCCCCCATCCCCCTCCCTGGCACGGACCCCCCCCATCCTCCTCCCCGTCACGGACCCCCCCCCATCCTCCTCCCCGGCACGGACCCCCCCGATCCTCCTCCCCAGCACGGACCCCAACCTCCTCCCCGGCACGACCCCCAAACTTCTCCCCGGCACAGGACCCCTCCCCCATCCCCATCCCCGGCACGGACCCCCCGATCCTCCTCCCCGGCACGGACCCCCCGATCCTCCTTCCCCGGCACGGACCCCAACCTCCTCCCCGGCACGACCCCCAAACTTCTCCACGGCACGGACCCCCTCCATCCTCCTCCCGGCACGGACCCCAACCTCCTACCCAGCACGGACCCCACCCCATCCCCTCCCCGGCACGGACCAACCCCCCATCCCCTCCCCGGCATGGACCCCAACCTCCTCCCTGACACGGACCCCCCCCATCCCCCTCCCCGGCACAGGACCCTCCATCCCCCTCCCCGGCACGGACCCTGCCCCATCCTCCTCCACGGCGCAAACCCCCCCAAACTCCTCCCCGGCACGGACCCCCCCCCCAATCCCCCTCCCCGGCATGGACCCCCCATCACCCTCCCGGCACGACTCCCCATCCCCCTCTCCCCGCACGAACCTCCCCCATCCCCCTCCCAGGCACGGACCCACCCCATCCCACTCCCCGGCACGGATCCCCCATCCCCCTACCCCGGCATGGACCCCCTCCATCCCCCTACCCGGCACGGGCCCCCCCCCCCCCCATCCTCCTCCCCGTCCGGACCCCCCCATCCTCCTCCCCGTCACGGACCCCAACATCCTCCCTGGCACGGAACCCCCCCATCCCCTCCCCGGCACGGATCACCCCCATCCCCCTCCCCCGGCACGGACCCCCACTCCATCCCCCTCCACGGCACGGACCCCCCCATCGTCCTACCCGGCACGGAACCCACCTCCTCCCCGGCACGGACCCCCCCCAATCCCCTCCCCCGGCACGGACCCGCCATCCCCCCTCCCTGGCACGGACACCCCATCCCACTCCCCGGCACGGACCCCAACCTCCTCCCCGGCACGGACCCCTCCCCACCCCCCTCCCTGGTACGGACCCCCCATCCTCCTCCCCGGCACGGACCCCATCCTCCTTCCCGGCACGGACCCCCCATACCCCTCCCCGGCACGAACCCCCCCCCATCCCCCTCCACGGCACGGACCCCCCCATCCCCCCTCCCCGGCACGGGCCAGCCCCCATCCTCTTCCCCGGCACGGACCCCCCCATCCTCCTCCCCCGGCACGGACCCCAACCTCCTCCCCGGCACGGACTCCCCCCATTCCCCCTCCCCCGGCACGGACCCCCCCATCCCCTCCCCCGGCACGGACCCCACCCCCATCCCCCTACACGGCACGGACCCCAACTCCTCCCCGGTACGGAACCCGCCCATCCCCCTCCCCGGCACGGAACCCCCCAATCCCCCACCCCGCACGGACCCCCCATCCCCCTCCCCGGCACGGACACCCCATCCCCCTCCCCGGCACGGACCCCCCGATCCTCCTCCACGGTACGGACCCCAACATCCTCCCCGGCACGGACCGCAAACCTCCTCCCCGGCACGGACCCCCCCCATCCCCCTCCCCAGCACGGACCCCAAACTCCTCCCCAGCACGGACCCCACCACATCCCCCTCCCCGGCACGGACCAATCCCCCCATCCCCTCCCCGGCACGGAACCCCCCCATCCCCCTCTCTGGCACGGACCCCCCCCATCCCCTCCCCGCAACGGACTCCCCCATCCCCTCCCCGGCACGGACCCCAACCTCCTCCCTGGCACGGACCCCCCCCCATCCCCCTCCCCGACACGGACCCCCCATCCCCCTCCCCAGCACTGACCCCCCCCATCCTCCTCCCCGGCACAAACCCCCCCATCCTCCTCCCTGCGCTGACCCAACCTCCTCCCCGCACGGACCCCCCCCCCCCCCCAATCCCTCTCCCCGGCACGGACCCGCCCATACCCCTCCCCGGCACAGACCCCCCCCTCCATCCGCCTCCACGGCACGGACCCCCCCATCGTCTCCCCGGCACGGACCCCAACCTCCTCCCTGGCACGGACCCTCCCCCATCCTCCTCCACGGCACCAAACCCCCCAACCTCCTCCCCGGCAAGGACCCCCCCCCAATCCCCCTCCCCATCACGGACCCCCCATCCCCCTCCCCGGCACGGACCCCTCATCACCCTCCCCGGCACGAACCTCCCCCATCCCCCTCCAGGCACGGACCCACCCCATCCCACTCCCGGCACGGACCCCCCATCCCCCTCCCCGGCATGGACCCCCTCCATCTCCCTACCCGGCACGGGCCCCCCCCCCCATCCTCCTCCCCGTCACGGACCCCCCCATCCTCCACCCCGGCACGGACCCCAACATCCTCCCTGGCACGGACCCCCCCACATCCCCCTCCCCGGCACGGACCCCCCCCCATCCCCCTCCCCGGCACGGTCCCCCCCTCCATTCCCCCCTCCACGGCACGGACCCCCCCATCGTCCTACCCGGCACGGACCCCCCCATCCCCCCTCCCCGGCACGGACCCGCCATCCCCCTCCCCGGCACGGACACCCCATTCCCCTCCCCGGCCGGACCCCCAACCTCCCTCCCCGGCACGACCCCCAAACTTCTCCACGGCACGGACCCCCTCCATCCTCCTCCCCGGCACGGACCCCAACCTCCTACCCAGCACGGACCCCACCCCATCCACCTCCCCGGCACTGACCAACCCCCCCATCCCCCTCCCCGGCACGGCCCCCCCCCCCCATCCCTCCCCGGCACGGACAACCCCCATCCCCCTCCCCGGCACGGACCCCAACCTCCTCCCCGGCACGGACCCCCCCCATCCCCCTCCCTGGCATGGACGCCCCCATCCTCCTCCCCGTCATGGACCCCCCCATCCTCCTCCCGGCACGGACCCCCCGATCCTCCTCCCCGGCACGGACCCCAACCTCCTCCCCGGCACGACCCCCAAACTTCTCCCCGGCACAGGACCCCACCCCATCCCCCTCCCCGGCACGGACCCCCCGATCCTCCTCCCCGGCACGGACCCCAACCTCCTCCCCGGCACGACCCCCAAACTTCTCCACGGCACGGACCCCCTCATCTCCTCCCCGGCACGGACCCCAACCTCTACCGAGCACGGACCCCACCCCACCCCCCTCCCCGGCACGGACGAACCCCCCCATCCCCCTCCCGGCCGGACAGGACGGACACCTCCGCCATGCACGCACGGGTTGGGAAGGTGTGCGGGATGAGGGTACGGACCCGGCCGGATCCCCTTCGCGGACCTCACTCGGACCTCGTGGCGCACCCCCCAATCACCCGGCCCGGCGACACCCGGCCAAGCGGACCTCGCCCGGCACGGACCTCCCCCATCCCCCTCCGCTGCGAGACCGCCCCCCTCCATCCTCCCCCGGCACGGACCCAACCTCCTACCCAGCACGGACCCCACCCCCCCCTCCCCGGCACGGACCCACCCCCCATCCCCCTCCCGGCACGGGACCCCCCCCCCATCCCCTCCCCGGCACTGACACCCCCCCCATCCCCCCTCCCGGCACGGACCCCAACCTCCTCCCTGACACGGACCCCCCCCCCCATCCCCCCCCCCCGCCCCGGACCCCCTCCATCCCCCCCTCCCCGGCACGGACCCTCCCCCACCCCCTCCATGCCACCCCCCACCCCCCCCCCCGCACACCCCCCCCACCCCCCCCCCACCCCCCACCCCCCCCCCACCCCCCATCCCCCCCCCACAACCCCCCCACCCCCCCCCCACGCCCACCCCACCCACCCCCCACCCCCCACCCCCACCCCCCCCCCCCCACCCCCTACCCCCCCCCCCCCATCCTCCTCCCCGTCACGGACCCCCCATCCTCCTCCCCCGTCACGGACCCCAACATCCTCCCTGGCACGGACCCCCCCCTCCCCCTCCCCGGCACGGATCACCCCCATCCCCCTCCCCGGCACGGACCCCCACTCCATCCCCCTCCACGGCACGGACCCCCCCCATCGTCCTACCCGGCACGGAACCCAACCTCCTCCCCGGCACAGACCCCCCCCAATCCCCCTCCCCGGCACGGACCCGCCATCCCCCCCCCCTGGCACGGACACCCCATCCCCCTCCCCGGCACGGACCCCAACCTCCTCCCCGGCACGGACCCCTCCCCACCCCCCTCCCTGGTACGGACCCCCCATCCTCCTCCCCGGCACGAACCCCCCCCCATCCCCCTCCACGGCACGGACCCCCCCCCCCATCCTCCCTCCCCGGCACGGGCCAGCCCCCTCATCCTCTTCCCCGCACGGACCCCCCCATCCTCCTCCCCGGCACGGACCCCAACCTCCTCCCCGGCACGGACTCCCCCATTCCCCCTCCCCGGCACGGACCCCCCCATCCCCCTCCCCGGCACGGAACCCCCCCCCAACCCCCTACACGGCACGGACCCCAACCTCCTCCCCGGTACGGAACCCGCCCATCCCCCTCCCCGGCACGGAACCCCCCATCCCCCACCCCGGCACGGACCCCCCATCCCCCTCCCCGGCACGGACACCCCATCCCCCTCCCCGGCACGGACCCCCCGATCCTCCTCCACGGTACGGACCCCAACATCCTCCCCGGCATGGACCGCAAACCTCCTCCCCGGCACGGACCCCCCCCCCCCCATCCCCCTCCCCAGCACGGACCCCCAACCTCCTCCCCAGCACGGACCCCACCACATCCCCCTCCCCGGCACGGACCAACCCCCCCATCCCCCTCCCCGGCACGGAACCCCCCCATCCCCTCTCTGGCACGGACCCCCCCCATCCCCCTCCCCGCCACGGACTCCCCACATCCCCCTCCCGGCACGGGCCCCCCCCCATCCTCCTCCCCGGCACGGACCCCCCCCATCACTCCTCCCCGGCCGGACCCCAACCTCCTCCCTGGCACGGACCCCCCCCCATCCCCTCCCCGACACGGACCCCCCCATCCCCCTCCCCAGCACTGACCCCCCCATCCTCCTCCCCGGCACAAACCCCCCATCCTCCTCCTGGCGCTTGACCCCAACCTCCTCCCCGGCACGGACCCCCCCCCCAATCCCCCTCCCCGGCACGGACCGCCCATCCCCCTCCCCGGCACGGACCCCCCATCCCCCTCCCCGGCACGAACGCCCCCCCCCATCCCCCTCCCCGGCACGGACCCGCCATCCCCCTCCCCGGCACGGACCCCAACCTCCTCCCCGGCACGGACCCCCCACCCCCCCTCCCTGGCACGGACCCCCCCATCCTCCTCCCGTTACGGACCCCCCCCATCCTCCTCCCCGGCACGGACCCCCCGATCTCCTCCCCGGCACGGACCCCAACCTCCTCCCCGGCACGACCCCAAACTTCTCGCCGGCACAGGACCCCACCCCATCCCCCTCCCCGGCACGGACCCCCCGATCCTCCTCCCCGGCACGGACCCCATCCCCCTCCCGGCACGGACCCCCCGATCCTCCTCTCCGGCACAGACCCTCCATCCCCCTCCCCGCACGGACCCTCCCCCATCCTCCTCCACGCACAAACCCCCCCAATCCCCCCTCCCCGGCACGGACCCACCCATCCCCCTCCCCGGCACGGACCCCCCATCCCCCTCCCCGGCACGAACCTCCCCCATCCCCCTCCCAGGCACGGACCCACCCCATCCCACTCCCCGGCACGGACCCCCCATCCCCCTCCCCGGCATGGACCCCCTCCATCCCCCTACCCAGCACGGGCCACCCCCATCCCTCCTCCCCGTCACGGAACCCCCATCCTCCTCACCCGTCACGGACCCCAACATCCTCCTGGCATGGACCCCCCCCATCCCCCTCCCCGCACGGACCCCACCCGTCCCCCTCCCCGGCACGGACCCCCACTCCATCCCCCTCCACGGCACGGAACCCCCCATCGTCCTACCCGGCACGGAACCCAACCTCCTCCCCGGCACGGACCCCCCCCCCAATCCCCCCTCCCCGGCACGGACCCGCCATCCACCTCCCTGGCATGGACACCCCATCCCCCCTCCCTGGCACGGACCTCAACCTCCTCCCCGGCACGGACCCCTCCCCACCCCCCTCCCCGGTACGGACCCCCCATCCTCCTCCCGGCACGGACCCCAACCTCCTCCCCGGCACGGACCCCCCCCCCATCCTCCTCCTCCCCGGCATGGACCCCCCATCCCCCTCCCCGGCACGAACCCCCCCCCATCCCCCTCCACGGCACGGACCCCCCCCATCCCCCTCCCCGGCACGGGCCAGCCCCCATCCTCCTCACCGGCACGGACCCCCCCATCCTCCTCCCCGGCACGGATCTCTCCCCATTCCCCCTCCCCGGCACGGACCCCCCCATCCCCCTCCCCGGCACTGACCCCCCCATCCCCCTACACGGCACGGACACCAACCTCCTCCCCGATACGGAACCCCCCCATCCCCCTCCCCGGCACGGAACCCCCCCAATCCCCCTCCCGGCACGGACCCCCCATCCCCCCTCCCCGGCACGGACACCCCCATCCTCCTCCACGGCACGGACCACAACATCCTCCCCGGCACGGACCGCAAACCTCCTCCCCGGCACGGAACCCCCCCATCCCCCTCCCCGGCACGGACCCAACCTCCTCCCCAGCACGGACCCCACCACATCCCCCTCCCCGGCACGGACCAACCCCCCATCCCCCTCCCCGGCACGGACCCCCCCATCCCCCTCTCCGGCACGGACCCCCCCCCCATCCTCCTCCCCGGCACAAACCCCCCCCATCCTCCTCACCGGCACTGACCCCCAACCCTCCTCCCCGGCACGGACCCCCCCCCCCCAATCCCCCCTCCCCCGGCACGGAACCGACCATCCCCCTCCCCGGCACGGACCCCCCCATCCCCCTCCCCGGCACGAACGCCCCCTCCCATCCCCCTCCCAGGCACGGACCCCCACCCATCCCACTCCCCGGCACGGACCCCCCATTCCCCTCCTCGCATGAAACCCCCCCCATCCTGCTCCCCGGCACGGGCCCCCCCCATCCCCCTCCCCGGCACGAACCCCCCCCATCCCCCTCCCCGGCAGGGACCCCCCCTCCATCCGCCTCCACGGCACGGACCCCCCCATCGTCCTCCCCGGCACGGACCCCAACCTCCTCCCCGGCACGGACCCTCCATCCCCCCCCCCCGGCACGGACCCTCCCCATCCTCCTCCACGGCACAAACCTCCCCAACCTCCTCCCCGGCAAGGACCCCCCCCAATCCCCCTCCCCATCACGGACCCCCCATCCCCCTCCCCGGCACGGACCCCCCATCACCCTCCGGCACGAACCTCCCCCATCCCCCTCCCAGCACGGACCCACCCCATCCCACTCATCGGCACGGACCCCCCATCCCCCTCCCCGCATGGACCCCCTCCATCTCCCTACCCGGCACGGGCCCCCCCCCCATCCTCCTCCCCGTCACGGACCCCCCCATCCTCCTCCCCGGCACGGACCCCAACATCCTCCCTGGCATTGACCCCCCCACATTCCCCTCCCCGGCACGGACCCCCCCCCATCCCCCTCCCCGGCACGGTCCCCCCCTCCATCCCCCTCCACGGCACGGACCCCCCCATCGCCCTACCCGGCACGGACACCCCCCCAATCCCCCTCGCCGGCACGGACCCCCCATCCCCCTCCCCGGCACGGACCCCCCCTCCCCAATCCCCCTCGCCGGCACGGACCCCCCATCCCCCTCCCCGGCACGGACACCCCAATCCCCCTCCACGGCCACGGACCCCCCCGATTCTCCACCCCGGCACGGACCCCAACCTCCCTCCCCGGCACGGACCCCAACCACCTCCCCGGCACGGACCCCTCCCCATCCCCTTCCCCGGCACGGACCCCCCCATCGTCTCCCCGGCATGGACCCCAACCTCCTCCCCGGCACGGACCCCCCCCATCCCCCTCCCCGGCACGGAACCCCCCCCCAATCCCCCTCCCCGGCACGGACCCCCCATCCCCCTCCCCGGCACGGACACACCATCCCCCCTCCACGGCACGGACCCCCCATCCTCCTCCCCGGCACGGACCCCCCATCCTCCTCCCCGGCACGGACCGCAACCTCCTCCCTGGCATGGACCCCAACCACCTCCCGGCACGGACCCCTCCCCATCCCCCTCCCCGGCACGGACCCCAAACCTCCTCCCCAGCACGGACCCCACCCCATCCCCCTCCCGGCACGGACCAACCCCCCATCCCCCTCCCCGGCACGGACACCCCCCCATCCCCCTCCCCGGCACGGACACCCCCCCCATCCCCCTCCCCGGCACAGACCCCCCATCCCCCTCCCCGCCACGGACCCCCTCCCATCCCCCTCCCCGGCACGGGCCCCACCCCCCCCCATCCTCCTCCCCGGCACGGACCCCCCCATCCTCCTCCCCGGCACGGACCCCAACCTCCTCCCTGGCACGGAACCCCCCTCCATCCCCCTCCCCGGAACGAACCCCCCATTCCCCTCCCCGGCACGGACCCCCCATCCCCCTCCCCGCACGGGCCCCCCATCCCCCCTCCCCGGCACGGAACCCCCCATCCCCCCTCCCCGGCACGGACCCCCCCCATCCTCCTCCCCGGCACGGACCCCCCCCCATCCGCCTCTCCGGCACAGAGCCCAACCTGCTCCCTGGCACGGACCCCCCATCCTCCTCCCCAGCACGGACCCCCCTCCCGGCCCTCCCCCGGAGCCCAGCCCACTCTAATCACCCCCCCCCCCCCGCCGCACACACACACACACAACCCGAGACACACCTCTCCCCACACATTCAGACTGCGGCCACGCCATCGCCTGCCCAGCGGCCAACCCCCCAGGCCGTCACTCACCTCCACGCTGGTCGGCGTGAACCTGGAGCACAGGTTCACGCCGTGAAAAGGAGGTTTGATTTACGTCGACGTGAACGGTCATCACGTCGACGGGACATTGGCCCATCCGGAAGGGAGAATATCGGTCGGCCGAAAATCGTCTGCCTTACGCAGACCCGTGCCATTCTCCGACGTCAGCGGCGCCATTAACGCCCCGCCGACTTTTCTCCCTTCAGAGACTTCGGCAACCGGCGGGAGCGGGATTCATGGCGGCCAACGGCCATTCTCCGACCCTCTGGGGGGTCGGCGAATGACGCCCCAATATCTTTATTCCCTAAAGCTCCTTCTACAATGTATTTAACATTCTAAATATCATTTTTCCTGCTAGTGACTTTGAGTCATCGGCACTCGGACCCTGGTGGAGCTGTGCTGTGTCAATTTCAACATGTTAGTTTCAAAGTAATTTCCTGCACAGAGCTCAGACTGCTCCCAAGTAAAACTTCTTTTTGTGTTTCTGCTAAGATCTATTTAGTTCTGAACATACTGATTTACTACGTCATAATACTGATCACATTGTACCTGCCATTTATAACTTTTAACTGATTTGCAAAACCTTGCAAAAATACATCATTTTAAAAACTACAATCACCTAAGGAAATTCACAAATCCTTATTAAGCACACACACACTCATTTATCCACCGAGATCTTGAATGGCTACTCTGTAGGTCTTTCAAAAATCCATATTAAACACACACTCACTAATTTACCAACCGAGTTCTTGGATCTCTATTCTATATGGTTTTAGGTACTCTAAAAAAATTGAGACCCCTCCGTTCTGATAAGTCTCTCTTATCCAGGAGTTGTTTTGCCTCTTAATCTTTTCCATTCTCGTTCCATTGCTTCATCTCTCTTGACCGTGTTTAACAACAAGATGATTACCCTAATTGCCATTTTTTTGATTTCTAACATCTGTTCCTGGTTGTCCCTTTCAGGTCGACTCTGAAATTAAGGATAAGTACCCTTTCTGGGCCCTATCCAAGGATACTGAGGCACTATCTTCCTGTTTTAGTTAAGGGTCGATTGGTTATTGGTCTCTAACTGTTTCTAGGCATCCCCGTTTCTCTAGGCGTTCCCTCACAATCTGCCTGACTCTAAGGATGATTTATTTTTTGGCCTCCTTTTACCAGTAATGGATGCAAGATTTTTAGTGCTATCACCAAGATGTCTTGCAACTTTTTCTCAGGGTAAGTATCTTCTAGTCTACTGATTTTCGCACCCAGCCTGAGTTTTATGTCCCCTCGATCCACAGAATATCCTTCCAAAAGTCAATCACACATGACTTTCCAAACTAAACTCGGCAGGTAATGTTTGACTCACAGAGACCAGAAACTGCTAATATTCTAGCCTTTGTGCCGGTTAGAAACTTCTAATATTCCAACCGTTGTTTGGGAACTAGGAACTTCTAATATTCTAGCCCCCATGCAGGGTGCCATGAAGTAAAAAACTCACCACTATTCTTAGAATTCCCCCGATACCAAAAAGGATCAATAAGACATTCTAAATGGTGAACAGGGATTCTCACTCCCTGACTCCTACGCAGACTTAGGTGGGTGCTATTTCAGTCAATCTGTATTTTCAAGTTATCCCCCGGTATAACCTATATCTTCATAGAGGATTTAATTCACTTACCACTTAGAAGCATCGATCCTGGGTCCTGCGTTGCTAAGTACGTAAAGCAGACTTTGTAATAACCACTGTGTCAGGTTAAAATGTTAAGATATTTTATTATTATATTTTTTCTTTTAAAAGATGAAATTACTGTTTATACAGAAAGGTAAAAAGATATTTTCTTTGGATCCTCCTGGTCAGTTGTTAGACCTTCAGGTCTACCTTGACAATCTTTCTTCTTTAACATTTGGTCTTCCTCAGATGGATTCACGGTTCTGCTCGGTTTTCGTGTTCTACCCTTCCCATGACCGAGGGCAGCTATGAGAGCTGACTCTGCTGGCTGCTATCGATTTAGGGTTTATATTGCCCTTCTAGCAGCTATTAAGTTTATATGACATTATCGTAAAGTAACTTTGTTTTGCTCTTGATTGTTCAATGTACCTTTAATCTTAATTACTTCTAACACGACTATGTATTCATATTGAGCATGACTTTAGTCCATCAAACTCTGATTACATTTTTTTCCTTTGTAATGTTCAAAAGTGCTTTGATCCTAGAGGGGTTCTGGTTCCTTTAACTTCTAAAGATGTTTCATTGCCAAATAGTGCCCTTAGCTTGTCAGGACTCTGACTCTGATTTGGGGTTAACTTGTGCTCTCGTGGGCACGTCGTCTCCAGCTTCCCATATTCACCTGGTGTCAGCAGGATTTTACACAAAAAACATTTGTCACCTAATTCAACTGAAGATCCTGGCAATTCTTTTTTAGCTGCTTACTAAAACAATGAACTTCAAAGAAGGTGTGAAATATTGTTTCCCTTCATGTAACTAAAAGTTCAATCTGCTTTAACTTGAAAGACAGGCATCAGTTTTACAGCTTGTGCAGTCACAAGCTGTTTTCTTAACGCCTGTTTGATAAAGGCTATTTGCATTTCAAAACCTTCTTTTGCTGCTGCTGTTAACCCTTCGTGGGATTTTCTCATGTACCCTCAGGTCAGGTTTTGCCAGTCTTCCATGTTTCAAATGACATATTTTCCCATTTTTGCTTTACACAGTCCATAAGAGGGTCGTTTAGGAGTCTGGTAACAGCGGGGAAGAAGCTGTTTTTGAGTCTGTTTGTGCGTGTTCTCAGACTTCTGTATCTCCTGCCCGATGGAAGAAGTTGGAAGAGTGAGTAAGCCGGGTGGGAGGGGTCTTTGATTATGCTGCCCGCTTTCCCCAGGCAGCAGGAGGTGTAGATGGAGTCAATGGATGGGAGGCAGGTTTGTGTGATATACTGGGCTGTGTTCACGTCTCTCTGAAGTCCTGGGTCATCCAGTTGCTGTACCAGGCTGTGATGCAGCCAATAGGATGCTTTTGATGGTGCATCTGTAAAAGTTGGTGAGAGTTAATGTGGACATGCTGAATTTCCTTAGTTTCCTGAGGAACTTTAGACACTGTTGTGCTTTCTTGGTGGGAGCTTCGACATGGATAGACCTGGGCAGATTTTTGGTGATGTGTACCCCGAGGAATTTGAAAGTGCTAACCATCTCCACCTCAGTCCCGTTGATGCTGTCAGGGATGTGTACAGTACTTTGCTTCCTGAAGTCAATGACCAGCTGTTTAGTTTTGCTGGCATTGAGGGGGAGATTGTTGTCGCTGCACCACTCCACTAGGTTCTCTATCTCCTTCCTGTATTCGGACTCATCGTTATTCGAGATCCGGCCCACTATAGTCGTATCATCAGCAAACTTGTAGATGGAGTTGGAACCAAATTTTGCCATGCAGTCGTGTGTGTACATGGAGTAGAGTAGGGGGCTAAGTACGCAGCCTGGCAGGGCCCCGATATTGAGGACCATTGTGGAGGAGGTGTTGTTCTTTATTCTTACTGAATGTGGTCTGTGGGTCAGAAAATCGAGGATCCAGTTGCAGAGTGAGGAGCCAAGACCTAGGTTTTGGAGCTTCGATATGAGCTTGGCTGGGATTATGGTGTTGAAGGCGGAGCTGTAGTCAATAAATAGGAGTCTGATGTAGGAGTCCTTGTTTTCGAGATGCTCTAGGGATAAATGTAGGGCCAGGGAAATGCCGTCTGCTGTGGACCGGTTGCAGCGGTATGCGAATTGCAGTGGATCAAGGCGTTCTGGGAGTATGGAGGTGATGTGCTTCATGACCAACCTCTCGAAGCACTTCAAGGCCACCAGGCGGTAGTCATTGAGGCACGTTGCCTGGTTCTTCTTTGGCACCGGTATGATGGTGGTCTTCTTGAAGCAGGTGGGGATCTCGGAGTGGAGTAGGGACAGGTTAAAGATGTTGCGAACACATCTGCCAGCTGGTCCACGCAGGCTCTGAGTGCACGACCAGGGATCCCGTCCTAGCCCGTCGTC
This sequence comes from Scyliorhinus torazame, assembly GCF_047496885.1. NCBI lineage: Eukaryota > Metazoa > Chordata > Chondrichthyes > Carcharhiniformes > Scyliorhinidae > Scyliorhinus > Scyliorhinus torazame. Next base: position 66,877,781 of record NC_092708.1, on the reverse strand, counting down.
TTCCAAGGGTTCACTTTCAGGAAGGCCGATCTGACTTCGGAAACTGTCCAGCCGAAATGGGCTGTGTAGCTGTTTAGAAAAATGTATAAGAATGGATGTTTTCCTTTGTTCGGTGGAGAGACGTCTGGGTCTTCAACACACCATCTCCCCGCCGGCGAAATGGACCACTTGATGCGAGGGCAAGCCCTTAGCATTGAGTGATTTCTTTGAAATTCTCTCCCACGAACAATCCTGCCCCATGTGTATTACTGGAATGGAATGCCCACCGAATGCAGATGTTGGGGATCTGATCGGGCTCCCTATCAGATTAGGAATGGCTCACATCAACACTAAACAGGTCAGGGCCCCAGTGCTTTATGAAAGTTATTGTTGTCTATAGTCTTCTTTGGAAACGGGAACTATGTCAAAGCTCCAGTTTAGGTTCTGAGGTTGGCAGACAGGGGTGCAGACATTCTTGCTGCAGAATGGAAAGAGATCAGATGATCGCCAATCCATGGACTACGTGGACCTCAAACCTGAAGTTAGAAAAAGGAGACAGTGCAGAAAATCAGAAGGCTTACGACACGATAAATCATTGGAAGTACAGTATAACCCAACTGCAGAACTGGACAAGGTCTGTGTACTTCAAAGGAAAAATGCACAATTTGGTGTGCAGGGCTCTCCTGCACCTGATGCCCCAAGGGTGTGGTAAGCTCTGTACTGGGCTCCAGAGAGTCTGGAGATGGTCACAATGCGCATTTGCAACCTGGAGATGTGGAACACATAATGCGGGGGGGGGGGGGAATGTGAAACTTCCATGGCTGTTATGTGGGATCCCCTGTAAGTGAAGGTGCACATACATGCACATGCGGGGGGGAATGTGTTAATGTCCAATACCACAACGAGAGGGTGCAGAATAACAGGCTACATCTCTATCTGCACATCGTGAAGCTCTCAGTAAATCAGAGGCACGCAGACAGTGTGGGAAGGAGGGTCAAACTCTGTCCTGTAATAAAGATGTAGCACCATCATCTCGTCACACAGGTAAAATGGCAACTTCCAAAATCAAAAGTAAGATCGGTTATGTCTGGGAGGGATATGATCAAGTATGGGAGAAATGCTAAACTGGGATTTGCGACTCCTCCTTGTGACACTTACTCACTTGTCAGTGGCACTACAGTGGACAGGGTCCAGGTCAATTAAACAGGTCACAGACCCCCCATTGCCCAGGAAGCAACAACAAGCCAAATTTCTAATTTTGTGCTGTTAAAGGGATAGTCCATAACTCAATAACCTCATATCAAATTTGAAAAGCTACATGGTGGAAGACAGGGATACAGCCTTGAGACTGAAGGCTATAGTGAAGGGGAAAAAGCTGCATCAATTCTCCAATCCCTCAGTGAAGGGGAGTCAAGAGTTGACAATGAATGCCATTAATCAGTGCCCAAATGGGTTCCATTCATTCACCATGGACAACCATCATATAATTCACAAGTTCTCACTGCCGTGCTCACTGTGGTAAATGGAACAACTGTTAATTCAACAGTGGACTGTGATATCATGTTACTGCTGTATCGTGTTACGTTATGTGTTTAACCCTGTGGGCTCCACCTATGGGCCATTGTATGGCTTCACCCACAGGGCAATATGTCGGGGCATGTACGGGCTCGCCCATGGCTCCACCCCTTACTGGAAGTATAAAGGCAGCTGACCTGCAGAGCCGCATTCATTGTTGTACCGGTCACAGGCAGGCTCAGTTGCAAGCTGATTAAAACCACGGTTTACTTCTCAACGTGTCTCTCAGTGAATTGATGGTCCCATCAATTTAATCAGCTTGAAATACTACTATGGAATCAGCCCTCAAACCTGATAGACTGGAACTCGATCCACAGGCCGCAGAGGCGAAATCATTTTTTTTACACTGGCTTCGATGCTTCAAGGCCTATCTCGCCGCGTCGTCTACACCATCCGTCACGGACGAACAGAAACTGAGTCTTCTCCACGCACGGGTGAGCCATTGCATTTCTGTCCAGCTCGACGGCACCCCGTCCTATATAGAGGCCCTCGCACTACTCGAACGCCTCTATGTGCGGCCTGTGAACGAGGTCTAAGCGCGACACATCTTCACCACTCGCTGCCAGCACCGCAGGGAGTCGCGAGATGACTACGCGACCTCAAAGCCCTCTCGCGCAACTGTAACTACCAGGCCATTACGGCCCCTCAGCATATGGAGCTCGCTATCCGAGACATTTACGTGGCGGGGGTCCGATCGAACTATGTAAGACAGTTCCCCGCCGACCACGCGACCCCCTCATGGGCCCCCGACCAGATACTAACTCAGGCTTGTGCCGCACGGCCGCCCACCCATCATGGGGGGCTGCCCTGCTATTTTTGCGGCCAGTCCCAACACCCCCGACAGCACTGCCTTGCCCGCAACGCAAACTGTAGTAACTGCGGGCGAAAAGGACACTTCGCCAAGGTCTGCCTGGCCAGGTCTAAAACTCGAACTCACAGTCCCGATCCACAGACCCGCAGACCCCGCAAAGTGGCAGCGTGTCTGCCGACTCCGCCTCCGCACAACACGTCTGACTCATGGGGGCCGCCATCTTGGCCATCCTCCCCCACACGGCCGGCCATGTGCGATCCATGGGGGCTGCCATCTTGGATGCCATCTTCCTCTCCACCCACCACGCTTGCCATCTTGGCCGCCATCTGCTACACCGCCCGAGATGTACGAACGACATGGTCAGCAACCATCGCGGGGCCGCCCCAGCACCTCCGATCATGCCGCCGGCTGCCCCCAGCTCAGCGCGGTCACCCTGGACCAGTCACGACCGAAGCACCTCCAGAGCTCCATGATGGCCGTCCAGGTAAACGGATACAAGACACCTTGACTTTCCGACTCCGGGAGCACAGAGAGCTTCATTTACCTGGACATGGTAAGACGTTGTTCGCTCCCAATATTCCCGACGCGACAAACTATCTCCCTTGCCTCTGGGTCGCACTCTGTGCAAATCCAAGGGTGCACTACTGCAACCCTAGCGATCGAGGGCGCTGAGTATGCTAATTTTAAACTATATGTGCTTCCAGACCTCAGCGCTCCTCTCCTCTTAGGACTCGATTTTCAGTGCAATCTCAGGAGCCTAACTCTTAAATTCGGGGGGGCCCTGCCCCCGCTTACCATCTGCAACCTCGCGACCCTAAAAATCGACACTCCCTCCCTCTTTGCGAACCTCACCGCCGATTGTAAGCCAATAGCCACCAGAAGCAGGCGGTATAGTATGCAGGACAGGACGTTCATTAGGTCCGAGGTCCAGCGTCTCTTGCGGTCATAGAAGCCAGCAATAGCCCCTGGAGAGCTCAGGTGGTGGTCGTCAAGACCGGGGAAAAGTTCCGGATGGTGGTTCAGGACCGCCACTACATGGCGTTTGAGGCAGATGGCTGCCTTTTCCATTTCCTCCGGGTCAACTTTGGTGTCACAAACGGGGTTTCGGTGTTCCAATGAGCAATGGACCGAATGGTGGACCAGTACGGGCTGTGGGCCACGTTTCCGTACTTGGACAATGTAACCATCAGCGGCCATGATCAGCAGGACCACGACGTCAACCTCCACCGATTTCTCCAAACCACCCAAAAACTCAACCTCATCAACAGCAAGGAGAAATGCGTTTTCCGCACAATCAGGCTAGCCATCCTCGGCTACGTCGTGGAAAACGGGGTCCTAGGGCCCGACCCTGACTGTATGCGCCCCCTCCTCCAATTCCCTCTCCCTCACTGTCCCAAGGCCCTGAAGATGTGCCTATGATTTTCTCCTATTATGCCCAGTGGGTCCCTCAGTATGCGGACAAAGTCCGCCCACTATTTAAGGCCACCATTTTTCCACTGGCAGACGAGGCTCGCCAGGCCTTCAACTGCATCAAGGCGGACATCGCCAAAGCTGCAATGCGCGTGGTGGACAAGTCCGCCCCCTTCCAGGTGGAGAGCGATGCCTCAGAGGTCGCTCTCGCCGCCACTCTCAACCAAGCAGGCAGACCGGTAGCGCTTTTTTCACGCACCCTCACCACCTCCGAAATTCGACACTCCTCGGTCGAAAAAGAAGCCCAAGTCATCGTGGAAGCCGTACGGCACTGGAGGCACTACCTCGCTGGTAGGAGGTTTACCCTCATCACCGACCAACGATCGGTTGCCTTTATGTTTGACAATACGCAGCGGGACAAGATCAAAAATGACAAGGTCTTCAACATTCATTGTTGTACCGGTCACAGGCAGGCTCAGTTGCAAGCTGATTAAAACCACGGTTCACTTCTCAACGTGTCTCTCAGTGAATTGATGGTCGCATCACTCCCCCCCCCCCTCCCCCCCTCCAACATGGTTCCAGATGTCACATCCGTGGAATGGAATGCTGCTCATCTTTACGTCCCTACGTGTGTGCTAGAGTTCTCAGGTTCAGGTAGCATGAGGAAAAATCCAATCTAAACTGCCAAACATTTAATTGCCCTACTTCTCCCATAGGTATCTCGTTCACACCTTTCTTTTCAGCACCCCCTAAACATTTTGGTCTTACATATACGTTTTCAGAGGAGGCAAAACACGAGAATGGATGCAGTGGGCTGCTGAGGGACATGAGTGAGCTGATATCATGGAGGAGGGGCGATATGGGAGGCATCCATGGCGGATGCCGCAGGGGGTCCCCGGCCTCATATGGGTCTCTTGTTCGGGGGCAGAAATGCAGTGGTTTGTGCTGCTGGAGTCGGTGCCGGCACAGCCAGAGGGGACTTTGAGAGGCTGCACACCCTTGTAGTATTTTGAGTGGAGATCCCGGGGGGGGGGGGGGGCTCCAACTAAAGCTCATCCTCCCAGTGAGTGCCAGAGGGCCCTGACCTGACTGCTGAAGGAGGTCAATGTACTTCGTCCCCATTTAATCTACATCCTGAAGGTGCCTAGCGGAGTGTGTGGCCATGGAGTGCATGGCTGGGTGAAAATCCAGCAGGACCTACTGGACCAAGGTTTCAATTCTGGCTGCACTGGTGTTCAGAGGGGATGGAGCAGAGGTTGGGTGAAATGCATGTCCCCTCTGTGTGCTTCACCTCCCCCAGAAGGAACAGAGGATGGAGTGTGAGCAACACAACAGATAGGATGGTTGTGATTTGAATGTCTTGTTGGTATGTGTGACCTGCGACTGAATGTGTGAGATCCAGGAAGAGAGTAGCCATTTGAGTACATGATACCATGCTGAGAGTTTGCTAGTGGAAGGAGCTAAGAGTGGAATTACCCTGGCAGCACAGTTGAGATTATTCATCTGCTTCCTGCCCTTGATGGTACATTGTGGAGAGGTGGCAGCCTTGCTGACCTTTTGGCAATGGCCTCACAGCGGAGAGGTGCAGCTGATGTGCTTCTTTGAACCATCCCTGGGGTAGAGCACATGAAAGTCAGCCTCAACTCCCCGAATGAAGGCCTCGAGGTTCCTGGCATTTAAATAATAATGATCTTTACTAGTGTCACAAGTAGCCTAGTTCCCCCTCTGCCAGGTGTTTCAGAGGGGGAACACACCTGTGCATAATTGATGAGATTCCAAGCACAGAATCCGGTTTGGAATCCCGTCATTCTGGTGAGCGGGGAAGATACTGCCAGAGCTGCCTACTCTCGCACTTAGCCTCAAAATTGAGAATTCCTCCCAGAGTGTGGATAAGGCCACACCTGGAGAGATAATGTGTTGTCACTCTCAGAGGACTGTAAGAGCCGCGGAACATTGTGTGGTAAAGTTACTGGCATTTTATGCATTTATGAGGAAAAGTTATGAGGATTGTTGCCATTTACAGGGTGGTTTAACTGAGTTATTTCAGTCAAGATCTGTTCCGAAAGGTTTAAGAAGTACTGTTCAGTGTGTCATGGTATTCCGGTGTTTCAGTGTAATATTTAAAATTTCTTTATTTAATAGATGTTTAAATTTAATATTAAAATCATCATAATTGTTCTGAGAGGTTACTTCCTGATTTCAAAAAACCTCCTCATAAAGTACAAATTGCCAAACCAGTATCGCAGCTGTTTCGCGTTTTCCTTTGGAATTTGGGCAGCTCGGCATATCTGCTGGGATATCACACTTAAATCTTGGAATGCAACTGTGAATAAGGATTACCATGGCAGAAGTAAAACAAAAACAATTTTATTTATTCTGCAGCAGCAAAAGAAAAAAATCCAAGCTACTGTACATACATGAATCAAAATGTAATTTTCCACAAGGAGATTTGAATTTAAATCGCCATAGTCACAGATGACCAGAGGTTGTTTTCCCCTTTGAGAGAAAGCGATGACTGGTGGTGATTTAACCTGAAGATCACCAAACCTCAGTCGAGGGTAAGAAGGTGGACCTTCATGAAGAACCTCAGCTGGTACAGGAATAAAACTCATGTGGTTGGCTTCAGCCTGCACCACGAACCAACTGTCCAGCCAACATGGAGAAAATGCAGTACAGATTTGCCAAAATGACTGTTACTAGATAATATTTTTAAAGCTGCAATAGTTAACATAGTTGAGGGACTCATCGGCAGACTCCGGAATCGCGAATTGCGATTGGGCGGAAAATCGGTTTTGACGCCAAAATCGTGGTGGATACCGGGTTCACGCCAAATTGCAATTCTCCTGTGCATCAACAGCGAGGAAAATGCGTTCCACTCCGCACGTACAGTAAATGCCGTTGGTACATCATTAGCGTGTCTGACTCGGTATTCTCCGGGGCCTCCACGATCCTCTGCCTCCACCGACGGCAAGGTTCACTTGTGCTTTCAAAAATCATGAAACAGGCACCGTGGCTGATGAGGGGGAGAGAGGGATGAGCAGCGGGTGGCCAAGAGGTGGGCTATAGGGTCAGGATGGATGGGAACCGAACACCATTGCCGCAACCTGCTAGGCATCTATGCGGTTGCACGTGCTGATGACTGTCACTGTGAACTTCGTACCACAAGATGTATGGATGCCCCCCCCCAGACACTCCCTTGGTACCCTATGGTCCCAGTCAACCTACCAACGAGATGAACGTCCTCTAGCACAACCAGTGCCATCCCGTTGGCTGGGATGAGTGTTTGGGGTGTGGAGTACTAATATGTCGCTGCAGCTTGTCAGCCTTTCGAGTGCCAATCCCGACACCCCGGCGAATCCGATACCGTTTCCATTGGAATCCTTCGTGTTCCACATCGTGCAGGTGCTAGCCTATTAACGGTCAGTGAATTGTTCCAGGTGCGGTAGCAGTTTTTCTGACGTAGAACTCCACTAATCCCGCCCTGGGGTCAACACTTAATCTCAGGAAGGGAGAAGCCAGCCAAGGATTTTGAACTTTAAATCTGATGAAGAACTGTTTTATAAATTTAAGAGCAGCAGTTTTGAACGGATTTAAAACATTGATGCAAGCACAATGCAAGACTTACTTGATGTTAAAGCCAACAAATCTGAAGCAATAATATCTAAGTATTAAGACAATTCGAAGTGAAGTTAACTAGGTAATGGATGACACATTGAAATCAAGTTAATTGTCAACCACTATGAAATGCAAATTATTGTTGAAAATAATTTTCTCATTTTCCTCTCTTGAGCACTGAGGATGGCGTAGGTAACGAAGAACCTCAGCCTTCAGATCCGGAGGGGCAGTTTTCCCGAAGTCTGCTACATCTGTGATGAAATCCAACAGACATTCCCCATTTTCATTCCCTTCAATGAAACACTCTGTGATATCCATGTCAGACGGTAGCTCATAGATCTGATACTTCACTCTCATTTCATCAAGCACTTTTTGGACGCCAAGGAAACCACTTTTGGTAGGAAAATGGGATCCAACCTTTTTCCAAAGTGAATGCCATCCTCCATCACCTGTTAAAAGTAATATGTGAAATATAATTGTAAAACAAAATGAATTGAAAAGCAGATATGTGGAAATGAGAAGGTTTCAAGTTGATCAAGACAAGCTGAGTGAGTGGGCAAACACATGGCAGATGCAATTCAATGTGGCTAAATGTGAAGTTATACAATTCGGTGTGAAAATCAGAGAGGAAGAGTGTTATTCAAATGGAGTTTTATCGGGAAGTGCAAATGCACGTAGGTACCTGGGCGTCCTTGAACACAAGTCAATGAAAGCGGAGAGGCAGGTGCAGCAACCAATTAGGAAGGCAAATGGTAAGTTGGTCTTCATTGCAAGTGGATTGGACTTCAGAAATAGGTACTTTACTCAAGTATACAAGGTCTTGGTGAGGCCACACCTGGAGGATTGAGTGCAGTTTTGGTCTCCCTTCCTTAGAAATGATATACTTGCCATAGTGTGAGTACAGCAGAGGTTCACTCGGCTGACACCGGGTTGGAAGGACTGTCCTATGAAGATAGACTGGTTTGCATGGGCCTCGATACATTGTAGTTTAGAAAGATGAGAGGAGATACGTTTGAGGTGTAGAAACATATAACAGGGCTGGACAGACTAGATGCAGGGAGGATGTTTTACCTGGTTAGGGAATTTAGATCCAGGGGACACAGTGTCAGGATACAGGGTGGGCCATTTTGGACAGAGATGAGGAGAGTTCCTTCACTCAAGGGGCAGTGAACCTGTGGAAATCTTTACCACAGAGGGCTGTGGAGGCCAAGTCACTGAATATATTCAAGAAAGAGAGAGATAATCTTTGAGATTTTATTGGAATCAAGGGGTATGGGTAGAAGGCGGCAATCTGTCATTCAAATAGACGATCAACCATAATCCTACTGAATGACAGATCAGGCCCAAAGGGTTCAATGGCCTACTCTTCCTCCTAGCCTCTATGTTTATCTATGTTTCTCTGGATAGTCTGGATTCCTTCTGTGAAAATTAGTTTTTGGTGCTATTTAAAAATATATTCATGATTTGTGGGAAGAAGATAACCTGTTGTAACATGTGTTTGCCATGCCAATTAAAACATATTTATTGCATGTGTACCTCTATGGTAAGAATATTTTGGAACATGTTTGGCAATTGGTGTATTGTGTAAATATCACTCATTTTGATTTGCTGAGTTAACAAGGAACACACCAATGTCTTGAGTTTTTCCAATCTCAAATATTGGAGAATCAGAGGATATTGCAAGTGAAAAAATGAGCCCATCAGTTTATCAACCGTTCCTCCCCACAATTAATTCCATTGCTGCTCATTCCGCATTGCTTTGAATATTCCCCCTTGTTAAAACATTTAATTCCCTATTTAAAATATCTATTAACTCTGTTTCAACCAGGCTTTGTGCAGAGATTTCTACATTCTACATAAAGCAATTTTTCTCACCTTTAGATTTTTGTGACTACCTTTAATATGTGGTCTCTTGTTACCATCTCACGAATTGAAACACTCTGTCACTAGTTATTCTATCATAACATTGAAAACTTCTGTCAGACCATCATTTCACTTCTCCAGAGAAAAGAGTGCAAACTCTGGAGTCTCTTTTTAGCAAATGTAAACCTTTGTCGTTTTTACGACCGGAGCAAATCTCGGCTGCAATTTTTACATTGTGATTTATTGCCTTCCCAATCCCCAAATTGCACACAACATCCAAAGCCTAACATAAGAATATAACATAAGAACTAGGAGCAGGAGTAGGCCATCTGGCCCCTCGAGCCTGCTCCGCCATTCAATGTGATCATGGCTGATCTTTGTGGACTCAGCTCCACTCTCCGGCCCGTACACCATATCCTCGAATCCCTTTATTCTTTAGAAAGGTATCTATCTTTTTCTTAAAGAGGTTTAAAGAAGGAGCCTCAACTGCTTCACTGGGCAAGGAATTCCAGAGATTTACAACCCTTTGGGTGAAGAAGTTCCTCCTACACTCCGTCCTAAATCAACTTCCCGTGATTTTGAGGCTATGCCCCCTAGCTCTGCTTTCCCCGACCAGTGGAAACAACCTGCCCGCATCTATCCTATCTATTCCCTTCATAATTTTATATGTTTCAATAAGATCCCCCCGCATCCTTCTAAACTCCAATGAGTACAGTCCCAGTCTACTCAACTTCTCGTCATAATCTAATCCCCTCAACTCTGAGATCAACCTAGTGAATCTCCTCTGCACTCCCTCCAGTGCCAATATGTCCTTTCTCAGATAAGGAGACCAAAACTGAACACAATACTTCAGATGCGGCCTCACCAACACCCTATACAATTGCAGCATAACCTCCCTAGTCTTGAACTCCATCCCTCTAGCAACAAAAGACAAAACTCAATTAGCCTTCTTAATCATCTGTTGCACCTGCACACCAACTTTTTGCGACTCGTGCACAAGCACACCAGGTCCCTCTGCACAGCAGCATGTTTTAACATATTACCGTTTAAATAATAATCCATTCTGCTGTTATTCCTCCCAAAATGGATAGCCTCACACTTGTCAACATTGAATTCCATCTGCCAGACCCTAGCCCATTCACCCAACCCATCCAAATCCTTCTGCAGACTTCCGGTATCCTCTGCACGTTTTGCTTTACCACTCATCTTAGTGTCGTCTGCAAACTTTGCCACATTGCACTTGGTCCCCAACTCCAAATCATCTATGTAAATTGTGAACAACTGCGGGCCCAACACTGATCCTAGAGGGACCCCACTAGTTACAGGTTGCCAACCAGAGAAATACCCATTTATCCCCACTCTCTGCTTTCTGTTAGTTAACCAATCCTCTACCCATGCTACCACTTTACCCTCAATGCCATGCATCTTTAGTTTATGCAGCAACCTTTTGTGTGGCACCTTGTCAAAAGCTTTCTGGAAATCCAGATATACCACATCCATTGGCTCCCCGTTATCTACTGCACTGGTAACGTCCTCAAAAAATTCTACCAAATTAGTTAGACACGACCTACCCTTTGTGAACCCATGCTGCATCTGCCCAATGGGACAATTTCCCTCCAGGTGCCCCGCTATTTCCTCCTTAATGATAGATTCCAGCATTTTCCCTATAACCGAAGTTAAGCTTACCGGCCTATAGTTACCCGCTTTCTGCCGACCTCCTTTTTTAAACAGTGGTGTCACGTTTGCTACTTTCCAATCCTCTGGGACCACCCCAGAGTCTAGTGAATTTTGATAAATTATCACTAGTGCGTTTACAATTTCCCTAGCCATCTCTTTTAACACTCTGGGATGCATCCCATCAGGACCAGGAGACTTGTCTGCCTTTAGCCCCATTAGCTTGCCCAATACTGCCTCCTTAGTGATTACAATCATCTCAAGGTCCTCACCTATCATATCTTTTTTCCATCAGTCACTGGCATGTTATTTGTGTCCTCCACTGTGAAGACTGACCCAAAAAACCTGTTCAGCTCCTCAGCCATTTCCCCGTCTCCTATTATTAAATCTCCCTTCTCATCTTCCAAAGGACCAATATTTACCTTAGCCACTCTTTTTTGTCTTTTATATTTGTAGAAGCTTTTACTATCTGCTTTTATGTTCTGAGCCAGTTTACTTTCATAGTCTACCTTACTCTTCTTTATAGCTTTTTTAGTAGCTTTCTGTTGTCCCCTAAAGACTTCCCAGTCCTCTAGTCTCCCACTAATTTTTGCCACTTTGTATGTTTTTTCCTTCAATTTGATACTCTCCCTCACCTCCTTAGATATCCACGGTCGATTTTTCCCCTTTCTACCGTCTTTCTTTTTTGTCGGTATGAACCTTTCCTGAACACTGTGAAAGATCGTTCGGAAGGTTCTCCACTGTTCCTCAACTGCTTCACCATGAAGTCTTTGCTCCCAGTTTACCTTAGCTAGTTCTTCTCTCATCCCATTGTAATCGCCTTTGTTTAAGCACAAAACACGAGTGTTTGATTTTATCTTGTCATCCTCCAACTGTATTTTAAATTCCACCATATTGTGGTCGCTCCTTCCAAGAGGATCCCGAACTATGAGACCTAATTAAAATTATTAGACCACAAGACCATCAGACATATGAGCAGCATTAGGCCATTCAGCCCATCGGGTCTGCTCCCAATTCAATCATGGATGATATGTTTTCCGGCCTTTGCCTCATACATAGATACATAGAAGTCAGGAGCAGGAGGGGCCTTTTGGCCCTTCAAGCCTGCTCTGCCATTCATCACGATCATGGCTGATCATCCAACTTAATAGCATAATCCTGCTTTCTCTCCATAGCCTTTGATCCCATTCTCCCCAAGTGCTATATCTAGCCGTCTCTTGAATATATTTAATGTTTTAGCATTAACTACTTCCTGTGAAATGAATTGAAAAAGAAATGAAAATGAAAATCGCTTATTGTCACAAGTAGGCTTCAAATGAAGTTACTGTGAAAAGCCCCTAGTCGCCACATTCCGGCGCCTGTTCGTAAAGATGAGACGTGAAGGTTCAGTTAGGGCGCTCGAGAGTTACAAGTTAGTTAGGAAGGACCTAAAGAGAGAGCTAAGAAGAGCCAGGAGGGGACATGAGAAGTCTTTGGCAGATAGGATCAAGGATAATCCTAAAGCTTTCTATGGATATGTCAGGAATAAAAGAATGACTAGGGTAAGAGTAGGGCCAGTCAACGACAGTAGTGGGAAGCTGTGCGTGGAGTCCGAGGAGATAGGAGAGGTGCTAAATGAATATTTTTCATCAGTATTCACACAGGAAAAAGACAATGTTGTCGAGGAGAATACTGAGTGTCATGCGAGACTGTCTTTAAGAACTGGATATTGAAGCAATGTACCTTTAAGAAAACACTGATGTCATAGAGTGGGTGGAGCTCAGCTCAGTTCAGCCATTCTGCAGTTTGGTTTTGCAATTTAAAAAAGTGCCTGGTTGGTTTTGCTGAGAGCAGTTTAAAAGTGCCTGGCTGTTTTGCTGTGAGCAGTTTAAAAGTAGAAAGCCAGTTTGAGACAGCAACTTGAGAAGTTCTGGTTTGCTGTGAGTGCTTGAAGGGAGAAAGCCAGGTTTGAGAAAGCAGCTTGGGGTGTGTCTGTGTGTTTACAGAGAGCTGCAGGAAGAAAGCAGGGTGCTGGAGTTGAAGTCACCCAAGCTAATTTATCTCTGCCATTCTACAGAAAATATATATATATCCTTTAGCCTGATGTGATACTGTTTAAAGATGTTAAGTCTCTTGGAAGTTTGAAGAACATTTTAAAGAGTTATTTACTGTTGCAATATTTTCTGAGTTATCTTTGAAGTAAGGGGTGTTAAGAGATCCAATGCTTATTTCAGATGTTAAGTTGAGTTCATGGAATAAACAGTGTTTTGTGTTTGAAAACCCACGTGTCCATAATTGTAATCCCACACCTAGGGAAAAAGCCGTGTGCTAGGAAAAGCAACAAATCCATTAAAGGGAGAGGTTGGTTGAACTCCATGATACATTTTGGGGTTCCGAAAACGCCTCGCCCATAACACTGAGATGCAGGCTACTAGACTAGAAGGGCTTGAGGTTCATAAGGAAGAGGTGTTAGCCATTCTGGAAAGTGTGAAAATAGATTAGTCCCCTCGGCCGGATGGAATTTATCCTAGGATTCTCTGGGAAGCTAGGGAGGAGATTGCTGAGCCTTTGGCTTTGAACTTTAAGTCATCTTTGTCTACAGGAATAGTGTCAGAAGACTGGAGGATAGCAAATGTTTTCCCCTTGTTCAAGAAGGGGTGTAGAGACAACCCCGGTAACTGTAGACCAGTGAGCCTTACTTCTGTTGTGGGCAAAGTCTTGGAAAGGTTTATAAGAGATAGGATGTATAATCATCTGGAAAGGAATAATTTGTTCAGAGATAGTCAACACGGTTTTGTGAAGGGTACGTTGTTATTGAGTTCTTTGAGAAGGTGACCAAACAGGTGGATGAGGGTAAAGTAGTTGATGTGGTGTATTTGGATTTCAGTAAAGCGTTTGATAAGGGTCCCCAAGGTAGGCTATTGCAGAAAATACGGCGGCATGGGATTCAAGGTGATTTAGCAGTTTGGATCAGAAATTGGCTAGCTGGAAGAAGACAAAGGGTGGTGGTTGATGGGAAATGTTCAGCCTGGAGTCCAGTTACTAGTGGTATACCACAAGGATCTGTTTTGGGGCCACTGCTGTTTGTAATTTTTATAAATGACCTGGAGGAGGGCATAGAAGGATGGGTGAGTAAATTTGCAGATGACACTAAAGTCAGATGGTCGAGTGAGGGAACCATGGTTGACAAGAGAGGTTGAATGTCTTGTTAAGAGGAAAAAGGAGACTTATGTAAGGCTGAGGAAACAAGGTTCAGACAGGGCATTGGAGGGATACAAGATAGCCAGGAGGGAACTGAAGAACGGGATTAGGAGAGCTAAGAGAGGGCATGAACAATCTTTGGTGGGTAGGATCAAGGAAAACCCCAAGGCCTTTTCCACATATGTGAGAAATATGAGAATGACGAGAGCGAGGGTAGGTCCGATCAAGGACAGTAGCAGGAGATTGTGTATTGAGTCTGAAGAGATAGGAGAGGTCTTGAATGAGTACTTTTCTTCTGTATTTACAAATGAGAGGGGCGATATTGTTGGAGAGGACAGTGTGAAACAGATTGGGCAGCTCGGGGAAATACTTGTTAGGAAGGAAAATGTGTTGGGCATTTTGAAAAACTTGAGGATAGACAAGTCCCCCGGGCCTGACGGGATATATCCAAGGATTCTATGGGAAGCAAGAGACGAAATTGCAGAGCCGTTTGCAATGATCTTTTCGTCCTCACAGTCAACAGGGGTGGTACCAGGGGATTGGAGAGTGGCGAATGTCGTGCCCCTGTTCAAAAAAGGGACTAGGGATAACCCTGGGAATTACAGGCCAGTTAGTCTTACTTGGGTGGTAGGCAAAGTAATGGAAAGGGTACTGAAGGATAGGATTTCTGAGCATCTGGAAAGACACTGCTTGATTAGGGATAGTCAGCACGGATTTGTGAGGGGTAGGTCTTGCCTTACAAGTCTTATTGAATTCTTTGAGGAGGTGACCAAGCATGTGGATGAAGGTAAAGCAGTGGATATAGTGTACATGGATTTTAGTAAGGCATTTGATAAGGTTCCCCATGATAGGCTTCTGCAGAAAGTAAGGAGGCATGGGATAGTGGGAAATTTGGCCAGTTGAACAACGAACTGGCTAACCAATAGAAGTTAGAGAGTGGTGGTGGATGGCAAATATTCAGCCTGGATCCCAGTTACCTGTGGCGTACCGCAGGGATCAGTTCTGGGTCCTCTGCTGTTTGTGATTTTCATTAATGACTTGGATGAGGGAGTTGAAGGGTGGGTCAGTAAATTTGCAGATGATACGAAGATTGGTGGAGTTGTAGATAGTGAGGAGGGCTGTTGTCGGCTGCAAAGAGACGTAGATAGGATGCAGAGCTGGGCTGAGAAGTGGCAGATAGAGTTTAACCCTGAAAAGTGTGAGGTTGTCCATTTTGGAAGGACAAATATGAATGTGGAATACAGGGTTAACGGTAGAGTTCTTGGCAATGTGGAGGAGCAGAGAGATCTTGTGGTCTATGTTCATTCATCTTTGAAAGTTGCCACTCAAGTGGATAGAGCTGTGAAGAAGGCCTATGGTGTGCTCGCGTTCATTAACAGAGGGATTTAATTTAAGAGCCATGAGTTGATGATGCAGCTGTACAAAACTTTGGTCAGGCCACATTTGGAGTACTGTGTACAGTTCTGGTCATCTCATTTTAGGAAGGATGTGGAAGCTTTGGAAAAGGTGCAAAGGAGATTTACCAGGATGTTGCCTGGAATGGAGAATAGGTCTTACGAGGAAAGGTTGAGGGTGCTAGTCCTTTTCTCATTAGAACGGAGCAGGATGAGGGGTGACTTGATAGAGGTTTATAAGATGATCAGGGGAATAGATAGACAGTCAGAGACTTTTTCCCGGGGTGGAACAAACCATTACAAGGGGACATAAATTTAAGGTGAAAGGTGGAAGATATAGGAGGGATATCAGAGGTAGGTTCTTTACCCAGAGAGCAGTGGGGGCATGGAAAGCACTGCCTGTGGACGTAGTTGAGTCAGAAACATTAGGGACCTTCAAGCAGCTATTGGATAGGTACATGGATTACGGTAAAATGATATAGTATAGATTTATTTGTTCTTAAGGGCAGCACAGTAGCATTGTGGATAGCACAATTGCTTCACAGCTCCAGGGTCCCAGGTTCGATTTCGGCTTGGATCACTGTCTGTGCGGAGTCTGCACATCCTCCCCGTGTCTGTGTGGGTTTCCTCCGGGTGCTCCGGTTTCCTCCCACAGTCCAAAGATGTGCAGGTTAGGTGGATTGTCCATGATAAATTGCCCTTAGTGTCCAAAATTGCCCTTGGTGTTGGGTGGAGGTGTTGAATTTGGGTAGGGTGCTCTTTCCAACAGCCCGTGCAGACTCAAAGGGCCGAATGGCCTCCCTCTGCACTGTAAATTCAATGATAATCTGTGATTAATCTAGGACAAAGATTCGGCACAACATCGTGGGCCGAAGGGCCTGTTCTGTGCTGTATTTTCTATGTTCTATGTTAAAGTCGGTGGAGTTGTGGACAGTGCGGAAGGATGTCACAAGTTACAGAAAGACATAGATAAGCTGCAGAGCTGGGCTGAGAGGTGGCAAATGGAGTTTAATGTAGAAAAGTGTGAGGTGATTCATTTTGGAAGGAATAACAGGAAGACAGAGTGCTGGGCTAATGGTAAGATTCTTGGTAGTGTGGATGAGCAGAGCGATCTCGGTGTCCATGTACATAGATCCCTGAAAGTTGCAACCCAGGTCGAGAGGGTTGTTAAGAAGGCATACAGTGTGTTAGCTTTTATTGGTAGAGGGATTGAGTTTCGGAGCCATGAGGTCATGTTGCAGCTGTACAAAACTCTGGTGCGGCCGCATTTGGAGTATTGCGTGCAATTCTGGTCGCCGCATTATAGGAAGGATGTGGAAGCATTGGAAAGGGTGCAGAGGAGAGTTACCAGAATGTTGCCTGGTATGGAGGGAAGATCTTATGAGGGAAGGCTGAGGGACTGGAGGCTGTTTTCGTTAGAGAGAAGATAGTTAAGAGGTGACTTAATTGAGGCATACAGGGTGATCAGAGGATTAGACAGGGTGGACAGTGAGAGCCTTTTTCCTCGGATGGTGATGTCTAGCACGAGGGGCATAGCTTTAAATTGAGGGGAGATAGATATAGGACAGATGTCAGAAGTAGGTTCTTTACTCAGAGAGTAGTAAGGGCGTGGAATGCTCTACCTGCAACAGTAGTGGACTCGTCAATACTAAGAGCATTCAAATGGTCATTGGATAGACATATGGATGATAAGGGAATAGTGTAGATGGGCTTTAGAGTGGATTCACAGGTCGGCGTAACATCGAGGGCCAAACGGCCTGTAATGCTGTAATGTTCTATGTTCTATGTTTTCCACCTTGTATTCCATCTGCCCACTCTCTTAGCCTGTCCAAGCCCTTCTGCAGCCTCCCTCTTCATCAACACAACCTGTCCCTCAACATAGAACAGAGAACAAAGAACAATACAGCACAGGAACAGGCTCTTCAGCCCTCCAAGCCTGCGCCGACCATGGTACCTGTCTAAATTAAAACATATGCACTTAAGGAGTCCATTCCCACCCTATTCATATATTTGTCTCGATGCCCCTTAAATGCCGCCATCGTACCTGCTCCCACCACCTCCCCAGGCAGCATGTTCCATATATTTACCACCCTCTGTGTACAATTCTTGCCTCGCACATCTGGTCTAAACTTTTCCCCATGCAGTTTAAACCTATGTCCCCTAGTACATCAGTCTCCTCCCCTTGGAAGGGCATCTGACTATCCAATCTGTCCATGCCACTCATAATCTTGTAGATTTCTATCAGGTCGCCTCTCAACCTCCGTTGTTCCAGTGAGAACAGATTCAATTTATCTAACCTCTCCTCATATTTAATGCCTTCCATACCAGGCAATATCCTAGTAAACCACTTCTGACCCTCTCCAAAGCATCCACATCCTACTGCTAGTGTGGCGACCAGAATTGTACACAATATTCCAAATGAGGCCTAACTAAGGTCCTGTACAGCTGCAACATGACTTGCCAATATTTATATTCAATGCCCTGACCAATAAAGGCCAGCATGCCATATGCCTTCTTGACCACCTTATCCACCTGCGTTGCCACTTTCAGTGATCGGTGGACATGCATGCCCAGATCTCTCTGCCTGTCAGTACTCACAAGAGTTCTACCATTTATTGTGTAATTCCTACAGGCATTGGACCTTCCAAAGTGCATTACCTCACACTTGTTCGGATTAAACTCCATCTGCCATTTCTCCGCCCAAGACTCCAACCAGTTTAATCCTGCGATATCCTCTGACAATCCTCTTCACTCTCTGCAACTCCACCAATTTCTGTGTCGTCTGCGAACTTACTAATCAGACCAGCTACATTTTCTTCCAAATCATTTATATACACTGCAAACAACAAAGGCCCCAGGACTGATCAATGTGGTATGCCGCTAGTCACAGTCTTCCATTCAGAAAAGCACCCTTCTACTGCTACCCTCTGATTTGTGTGCCCAAGCCAGTTCTGTATCCAACTGTTCAACTCTCCTCTGATCCCATGTGACTTCACCTTTTGTACCAGTCTACCATGAGGTATCTTGTCAAAGGCTTTACTGAAGTCCATGTATACAACATCTACTGCCTTTCCCTCATCTATCATCTTTGTCACTTCCTCGAAAAACTCGATCAAATTAGTGAGGCACGACCTCCCCTTCACAAAACCATGCTGTCCATCACTAATAAGTCCATTTGTTTCCAAATGTGAGTAAATCCTGGCTCTAAAAATCTTTTCCAATAATTTCCCTACCACTGACATAAGGCTCACCGGCCTAGAATTTCCTGGTTTATCCCTGCTGCCATTGAACAATGGAACAACATTGGCTACTCTCCAGTCCTCTGGAACTTCACCCGTAGCCAATGAGTATACAAAGATTACTGTCAAGGCCCCCAGAAATTCCTTCCCTTGCTTCACTCAGTATTCTGGGGCAGATCCCATCAGGCCCTGGGGACTTATCTACTTTAATGCTTTTTAAGATGCCCAACACCTTGTCTTCATTGATATCAACATGGCTCAGAATATTTACATATTCTACCCTATACCCCTCATCCACCAAGTCCTTCTCTTTGGTGAATACTAAGGCCAAGTATTCATTTAGTATCTCGCCCATTTCCTCTGGTTCCATACATAGATTCCCTCCGATATCCTTGAATGGACCAACCCTTTCTCTGACTCTACATGAAGTGGCGCCGCCATCTTCACCTCCTGGGGCCACGCGCGGCCATTGGCGCCGCCATCTTCTCCCCCTCAGTCCACGTGCGTCCCATGGGCGCCACCATCTTGTCCTGCTCCACCAACGTGCAGCCCATTGGCGCCGCCATTTTTTCCCGCCCCCGCAACGTGCGTCCCACGCATTTTGTTCCCCGCAGGATCTCCAGCAACCGCCATCTTGCCTTCCCCATGGGGCGTGGACGCCAGCGAACTTCCACGACCTGGGCCTCCAACGCTCTTCGTCTGAAACCAGTGACGATCACCCACAGCTCGCCTCGATGATGCTGGACCAGTCTTGTCCACACAACCTGGCCACCGCTTCGACAACGGTGAAAATCAACGGCCACGTGACCTCTTGCCTGCTGGACTCCGGGAGCACCGAAAGCTTCATACACCCGGATAAAGTAAGGCGCAGCTCCCTCGCGGTCCACCCCGCCAATCAAAGGATCTCTCTGGCCTCCGGATCCCACTCTGTTCCGATCCGAGGGTTCTGCACAGTCGCTCTCACAGTCCAGGGCGTGGAGTTCAGCGGCTTTCGCCTTTACGTCCTTCCTAAAATCTGCGCTGCACTACTGCTAGGCCTGGATTTTCAGTGCAATCTCCAGAGCCTCACCCTCAAATTTGGTGGGCCCCTTCCACCCCTCACTGTGTGTGGCCTCATGACCGTAAAGGTCGACCCCCCCCCCCCACCGGCCCCTCTTTGGCAATCTTACTTCAGATTGCAAGATGTTCACCACCAGGAGCAGACGGTACAGCACCCAGGACAAGGCATTCATCAGGTCCAAGGTCCAGCGGCTGCTTCGAGTGGGTGTCATCGAGGCCAGCAACAGCCCCTGGAGAGCCCAAGTGGTAGTCGTTAAAACTGGGGAGAAAAACCGAATCGTCGTGGACTACAGCCAGACCATCAATCGGTACACGCAGCTCGACGCGTACCCACTCCCACGCATATCTGATATGGTAAATCAGATTGCGCAGTACAGGGTCTTCTCAACGATTGACCTAAAATCCGCCTACCATCAGCTCCCCATCCGTAAATCCGACTACCCATACACTGCCTTCGAGGCAGACGGTCAACTCTACCATTTTCTTAGGGTTCCCTTTGGAGTCACTAATGGGGTCTCGGTCTTCCAAAGGGAGATGGACCGAATGGTCGACCGGTATGGTTTGCGGGCCTCGTTCCCGTACCTGGACAATGTCACCATCTGCTGCCATGATCAGCAGGACCACGATGCCAACCTCGCTAAATTTCTCCGCACCGCCACTCTCCTCAATCTTACTTATAACAAAGAGAAGTGTGTGTTCAGCATGACCCGCTTAGCCATCCTCGGCTATGTGGTCCAGAATAGAGTTCTGGGGCCCGATCCCGACCGCATGCGCCCCCTCATGGAGCTTCCCCTCCCCCACTGCCTCAAGGCCCTCAAACGTTGCCTGGGCTTCTATTTGTACTACGCTCAGTGGGTCCCAAACTATGTGGACAAGGCCCGCCCACTCATACAGTCCACCCAGTTCCCCCTCACGGCTGAGGCACAACAGGCCTTCGCCCGGATCAGAGCTGATATAGCCAAGGCAGGGATGCACGCAGGAGACGAGACACTGCCCTTTCAAGTAGAAAGCTACGCATCAGATGTCGCCCTTGCCGCCACCCTCAATCAGGCAGGCAGACCCCTGCCGTTCTTTCCCCGCACCCTTCATGCCACTGAAATTCGGCACTCATCCGTCGAAAAAGAGGCCCAGGCTATCGTTGAAGCTGTGCGGCATTGGAGGCATTACCTGGCTGGCAGGAGATTCACTCTCCTCACTGACCAACGGTCGATAGCCTTCATGTTCAACAACACGCAGCGGGGCAAGATCAAAAATGATAAAATCTTGCGGTGGAGAATCGAGCTCTCCACCTATAATTACGAGATTCTGTATCGCCACGGCAAGCTCAATGAGCCCCCAGACGTCCTCTCCCGAGGTACATGTGCCAGCGCACAAGTAGACCAACTCCGGGCCCTACATGACAGCCTTTGTCACCTGGGGGATCACACGACTGTACCATCTCATCAAGGCTCGCAACCTGCCCTACTCCGTCGAGTAAGTACGGACAGTCACCAGGGACTGCCAGATCCGTGCGGAGTGCAAGCCGCACTTCTACCGGCCGGACTGTGCCCACCTGGTGAAGCCCTCTCGCCCCTTTGAATGCCTCAGCGTGGATTTCAAAGGGCCCCTCCCCTCAACCGACCGTAACACGTATATTCTCAGTGTGGTCGATGAGTACTCCAGATTCCCCTTCGCCATCCCATGCCCCGATATGACGTCCGCCACCGTCATCAAGTCCCTCAACACAATCTTCGCTCTGTTCGGTTGCCCCGCCTACATTCACAGTGACAGTGGATCCTCATTCATGAGTGATGAATTGCATCAGTTCCTGCTCAGCAGGGGTATTGCCTCCAGCAGAATGACCAGATACAACCCCTGGGGAAACGGGCATGTAGAAAGGGAGAACTGGACAGTTTGGAGGGCCGTCCAGCTGGCCCTACGGTCCAGGAACCTTCCAACCTCTCGCTGGCAGGAGGTCCTCTCTGATGCGCTGCACTCCATCCGGTCACTACTGTGTACCGCTATGAGTAACACACCCCATGAATGTCTTTTTACCTTCCCCAGGAAGTCCACATCCGGGGTGTCATCCCGACTTGGCTCGCAGCTCCAGAACCGGTCCTGCTCCATAGGCACATCCGACTCAACACGGTGGACCCGTTGGTGGATAGGGTACTCTTGCTCCACGCCAACCCCCAATAGGCCTACGTTGCGTACCCCGGCGGCCGGCAAGATACTGTCTCCAAAGGGACCTGGCACCGTCAGGTTCCAACCGAGCATACTCCCCCGCCCCAGCGCCATCCTCCCCTTCCCCGGCGCTTCCATCATTGTCCCCACCAGGCCCATCCCACCTTCCCCTGCCCACACAAGAGGACGATGAAGATTTTGGCACGCTCCCGGAGTCATCTAACAGCAGGCCAGCACCGCCGTCGCCGCCACCATTACTCCGCTGCCAGCGGAACGTCAAGGCTCCAGACAGATTGAACCTTTAACTGGACCTTCAAAATGGACAATTTTTTTTCTCTCTCCATGTTGTTTCTACGACACAGTAAATAATGTTCAACACTGTATATAGTTCCGCACCACCCCCGCCAAACTCATTTTTAACAGGAGGTGAATGTGGTTAACCACTGTACACCTGTATTAGGGGATGTAAGGTAGGACCTGTACTATAGGTTCGCTGGTAGCCCCTGCCGGCTGGCCCCGCCCAGTAGGAGGAGTATAAATATGTGTGTCCTTCATTCAGCTGACTTCCTGCATTGGTTCCCATCCCCCTGCCACGTTAGTTTAAACCCTCCCCAACAGCGCTAGCAAACACCCCCCTAGGACATTGATTCCAGCCCTGCCCAGGTGCAGACCGTCCAATTTGTTATGGTCCCACCTCTCCCAGTACCGGTTCCAAAGTCCCCAAAATCTGAATCCCTCCCTCCTGCACCTTTTCTCAAGCCACACATTCATATTTTTGTATCATATGCAAACTGAGCAACAATGCCCTCAGTTCCTTCTTCCAGATCAATAATGTATATCGTACATTATTCAGGATTCACATGGCCTTCGTGAACTGATTTTCACATGCCGATATTAGTTTGGCAGCATGACGTGGATAGAGTGATGTTTGATTTTGCTGTGAACGCAGATGTGAGGAGAAAGGACACCATTCTGCAATCTGACAGTCGGAGACTGCTCCAGCAACTCGGGAAATGTGTGTGGCAAGAAGTGGAAGAAGGTATTCAAGGGACATTCATGTAACCTTTGGTGCTATATATTAGAGTGCAATTATTCATGTAACGCTACATTCTCTGCACCGCTTATAAGTCTTTAGGCTTTGCATAAGTTCACAAGATATAGGAGTAGAATTAGGCTTTACGGCCCATCGAGTATGCTGCGCCATTCTAACATGGCTGATATGTTCCTCATCTGTTACCTACAAAGCTACAGACCAAAAGCTGGATTGTAAAATCAGCCAGAGCATCTCCTCCCGAGAACACATGACCGAGGAGCAGGAGTAGGAAATTTAGCTTCCCGAGCCTAAACACCTCCAATGTGTCCATGGCTGATTCCATTATGGCCTCAACTCCACTTTCCTGCACATTCTCCATAACTCCTCAATCCATTGTGAACTAAAAATCTGTCTAATTCTTCCTTTAATTGACTCACTGTCCCTGCATCCACCAGACTCTGGGGTAGCAAATTCCACAGATTCACAACCCTTTGGGAGAAATAGTTTCTCCTCAAATCTGTTTTAAATTTTCTACTTCTTGTTCCAAGCTTATGACCTCTTGTTCCACAAGACAAAGCATCTGCTCCACGTCTACTTTATCCATATCTTTTAGCATCTTGTAAACCTCAATTTGATCTCCCTCCATTTTTCTAAACTCTAGACAGTATAGGCCGAAACTGTTCAATCTCGCCTCATACGCCTCATCTCTGGAATCAATCTTGTGAATCGTCTCTGACCTGCCTCTAATGCCACCCATCTTTCCTCAAATTAGGGGACCAAAACTGTGCACAATATTCCAGGTTCAATCTCACTCATACCTTGTATAGTTGCAACAACACTTCCTTACCTTTATATTGAATTTGTTTTGCTATAAATGCCAACATTCCATTTGCTTTCCTTATTAACTGCTGCACCTGCACCCATGCACGAGGACACGCTGCTCTCTCTGCATTGGAGCACCCCAAAGCCTCTCCCGATTTAGATCAAATGTTCCCTTTCCCATTTTTTCAACCAAAATGCATGACCTCACACTTATCCATGTTAAACTCCATCTGCCTCATTTTGGCTTATTTTTCTGACCTATTTGTATCCATTTGTAAGTTTCCTATTTCCTCATTGTAACTTACTGTCCCATCTATTTTTGTGTCATCTGCAAATTTGGCTATGGAACCTTCTATATCTGCATCCAATTTATTAATAGAGAATGTAAATAGCTGGGGTCCAAGGACCGAACACTGTGGCACCCCAATGGTTACATCTTGCCATCCAGAAAAGATGCATTTCATAGATTATCATAGAATTTATAGTGCAGAAGGAGGCCATTCAGCCCATCGAGTCTGCACCGGCACTTGGAAAGAGCACCCTACCCAAGGTCCACACTCCCACCCTATCCCCATAACCCAGTAACCCCACCGAACATTAAGGGCAATTTTGAACACTAAGGGCAATTTATCATGGCCAATCCACCTAACCTGCACATCTTTGGACTGTGGGAGGAAACCGGAGCACCCGGAGGAAACCCACGCACACACGGGGAGGATGTGCAGACTCCGCACAGATAGTGCCCCAAGCCGGAATTGAACCTGGGACCTTGGAGCTGTGAAGCAATTGTGCTATCCACAATGCTGCCGTGCTGCCCATGCATTTATCTCGACTCTCTGTCTCCTGTCCATCAGCCAGTCTTCTATCCAAGCTAATAAGTTACCACTAATCCCATGTGATCTCACCTTGTGAATTAGCCTTCTATACGGCACCTTACCAAATGCCTTCCAAAGTCCAGATGTGCTACATCGACAGATTCCCATTATTCACTTTGCTTGTTAAATCTTCAAATAACTCTAGCAAATTCGACAAACATGATTTGCCCTAAAAAAAAACAATGCTGACACTCTTGAATAAAGCTTTGACTTTTCAAATGTCCTAATATTACGTCCTTGATGATTGATTCTAACAATTTTCCAACAACAGATGTTAAACTAACTGGTCTGTAATTTCCCACAGTTTTTTCAAGGAGTAGCTCTGATAGTTACAAAATTTTTGCATAAATGCCAGATTGTATGGCATTAAATATCAGGAGGAAGATGAATAGCAATGATGTGACATTTGATTGTCTTTTCCCCTGTCGAATTTCAATTTGCGTTGGCCTGGCAGTCCCTCGCGAAAGGAAACTAGAATATCAGAAATGCCAAACATCACGTACCAGAAGCCTGTATTATTAGAAGTTTGCCATTTGTTTCCAGAAGGCTGTGGAAGTACTTGATGGTATCAGGCACACTTTGTACAAAGTACAACATCTAAAGAAAGGGAAAAAACCAGAGAATGCAAATATATCCTCAGAAAGATAAATCCTTTTCTCAAAAATAATTGCGGTACGGTTCTCAATGTGCCTTTAGTTTCTGTTTTGGATCAAAGGGAAATCCTGGCACATTTCTGGCAGGAGGGTATTAACATGGGGCTGAACCTGCTTCTACCAGGGTTTGAACCCTGTATTCTCTGGTTTCTCACTGTCCAAGGGGGCGTTTTGCAAACTGTGGAAATTTCACATCCTGGAATTCGAACACATCCTGGCAAGGCCTCAGCACAGAGCTACTGTGTTGTGTCCTGGTCTTTGGAAAATTTCCAGATGAACCCCTGGGGCAATCAGCTACTTGACACCAAAACTTTTGAAGATTTCTTCTCTACTGGTTCCTTTCCAGACTTCTCCCTTTCCCTGGAGCGTTGTAATAATGCTCTGATCTTCCAGTCTTCTGCAGCACGAGACATTTCTGGGACAATAGCCTTGGCCACAAATTTCTTGCAGTGATCGTTGCAGCACTGGTTGAAGAGTAAGCTGTAAGAGTAAGCTGCTTTTGCATATATTAACAGTGCAGGATTACCACTCCAGTAATTATGCTTCAGTGTCCTTCATCTGAATAGAGGCAGAAAATGTTGGGATGGATTATTTTGAGCTATTGTGGACTTTCCCCTTTTTGACAAAGTCAGACCACTGTGTTGAACGCTGCTGACTCCTTTAAAAAATGCATTTTGGCAAAATTGCCAAGAACAATCAAAATCATTGTGTTGAATGAGTGCTTAGGCCACCTCAATAACTGGCCAAACTGAACATCTCCCCCTACAGTTTTTTGGGAGGTATTTGGGAATGAAAATGGAAGCTCCAGTGAACCCCGACCTTCCCCTGCTTTCTAAGTGTCCTGCATTAGGACAACATTGTAGTGGGCAAACAATCCCCAGGAGGGGCTGAGGAAAATAACTACAGTAACTTGGAGGGCCGGAGATGTGATAGAAAGTCTGCCAATCCCATTATTTTCCATTCTCTACTCAGAAATATTTGAATACTCAGGTAACGAATAAGCTTCAATAGCATATTTGGTCCAATAATGTCAATCTTATTGAGAAATGATAAATTGATCTTTGAAATAGCAATGTATAAATTTATTTTAGGGGACAGCACGGTGATGCAGTGGTTAGCACTGCTGCCTCACGACACTAAGGATCCAGGTTTGATCCTGGCCCCGGGTCACAGTCCATGTGGATTTTGCAGATTCTCCCCATGTATGCGTGGGTCTCACCCCAACAACTCAAAGATGTGCAGGGTGGATGGATTGACCACACTAAATTAGCCATTAATTGGAGAAAAAAAATTGGGTACTTTAAATAAAAAATATATATTTTCTTCCCAATTTCTAACCCTCAATCTGAACACATTGATTTATGCTGTGTTATAGTATCCTCGGGATGACAGGCACCACAGCGAAACAGTTTTTTTCCTCTGTGAGCATAAACAATAAATGACAATAGGTTTATTTGTAATGAGCAAGTGCCATCACAGCAAAATGTATTTCTACGCACACCCATTATGCACAAACAGGTAATTTCCAATAGAAACTGCTTGATTGCTTCCAGGATTTCTTCCCTCCATAACCCAAGGTTGTACAAGCCAAAAGCCAAATGTAATTATTATTGTTATTATATGCTGGCATATACCAGCAAGCTCTGCGTTTCTCCTACAATATATTTCTGACTTCAGGAAAGGCTCCCCAAAAGGCGGCACGTTGTGCAGTGGTTAGCACTTGGACTACGGCGTTGAGGACCCGGGTTCGAATCCCGGCTCTGGATCACTGACTGTGTGGAGTTTGCACATTCTCCGCGTGTCTGCGTGGGTTTTACCCCGACAACCCAAAGATGTGCAGGTGAGGTGGATTGGCCACGCTAAATTGCCCCTTAATTAAAAAAATAATAATTGGGTCCTCTAAATTTATTTATAAAAAAGGAAAGGCTCCCTAAAATACATTTCACAAAAAACACTGATATACAGAATAGATTCTCTCTGTAGTGCATCTGAATTCCAAAGTCTCAGAAATGTATCTAACAGAGTGTTCTATTGAATTACCCAAATATTGCAGGTTCTTAACAATCTTTGACGTCATATTATTTACAACTGTTTTATTCATCTGCTAATATATTTTTAATCTACAATCCATTGAAACATATAATCATAGAAACATAGAGGAGTGAAGGAGACCAATTCAAACCATTATGTCTGTGTCAGCTCTTTGAAAGCTCCAAACGTTCCACACTCAAGGAACTTTATTATTTAAAGTCAAGTTCCTTTTCCCCTCACACCAAGCAATATCTGACTGAAATATGTGAAAGCTTTGGATGATTGTAAAGTTCATCGAAACTGCAGTTACCTGGACCATGTGAATGAAATCAAACTTTCTGCTTTCCTTCCTCTCCTTGTTTTGCTTTTCATATTCTTCTGAGCGCATCTGCTTCCAAGTGAAGGAGATGTTAAGTCCTTGAGTCTTTTCTTTCACAAGATCTGCAACAAAGGAAGATTTAGAAGGTAGTTCTTTGTGTTCATTAAATGATTGGAAACACAATCTTTTTGTTTGCTGTTTTGTCATACCTAGTCTCTTGAAAGACATTGTTGACTGGTTAGAAGTGGCCAGTTAGTGTCAAGCTGAGGGGAAATTGCACAGATATAAACATTGTGCTTTTATTTTCACATTTCAGCATATCACACTTACTGATGAAAATTTATCGATGGGTCAAATTGTACACATCATCAATCAGTAAGTCTAATGGAAATTGCTGGAATCCTTCATTTGTTTATATTCTTTCCTGGGATGTGGAAAGAACCAGCAGGACCTACATTCGCTGCCCATCCCTACTTGTCCTGAGTAAGTGGTGGTGAACCACCTTCTTGAACCGCTGTGGTATTGATACACCTAGGCTGCTGGTAGGGAGGGATTTTCCAGACGTTTGACCCAGAATCAGTGCAGGAACAATTGTTAGGAAAACAAAGATGTTTTTAAAGGATTTATATTTGTATTTGTAGACGTTAGAAATAAGGGCTGGATTCTCCGATTTTGAGGCTATGTCTGGAGGAAGTGTCTTGGTTTAAAATGAAAAAGTTGGCGGGGCCCTCCCACTGATGCTCCGCCCAGTGGGGGGCTGGCAGGCAAGCCACATATACCTTCTAGCTTTACCTGCAGATATGGATGGAGATTTGCTGGGCCCGTGGCTGTGCAAGTGCATGGCGGCTTCCTGCGGAGGCTGCGCAGTACAACATGGTGCCGACCATACGCAGACCCGGCCTGCCAGATAGTGCCCTCCTGTAACCCCCCTCACTACCCCTGCCTGGATCACCCCCCACCAGTCTCCACAGCCCTGGGTGAAGCCCTCTCGGCCAGCGGAATGGCTCACCTTTCGACTGTGGTGGCGCTGGACACAGTCTGCAGCTGCCACGCGAGCTCCCCAAAAACTGTGAGGACATGTGACCAACGCCATCTGGGAGTCAGCTAATCGAAGGCGGAGAATCAGGGAGGGTTTCAGGTGACATCCTGAGTGATTATGCCGTTTTTGATGGGGCAGAGCATCCGTAATACGGCACCTCCCCCGATTTCGGTGAAAAAGTGGATTCTCCGGCCAATCGCCGAATTAAATTTCGGAGTCGGCAATCGGAGAATCCCGCCCAAGGTATAGTTTTAAATGCTGTTCGGAAAACAAAGGTAGTTTTAAGGGATTTATATCTGCATTGGTAAACATTAGGAATATGGAATAGTAAAGTGAGTTTAACTTAATGTTTCTGTGTCTGGAAAGGTAAAACCTACAGATAGGTTCATGCTGGACAAAGGTGTTTCTTTGTGTGTTAAGTACCTACTGTATTTTTATTGTGCTTAATGAGGGCTATGCCATGAAGAATAAATAAAAGGCATGTGGTGTTGCTTCACAAATGGGGCCTTGTGAGATAGAGAAGCTTTTAAGTTTTAGTTCAGCTAATTTGATTGCAGTTGAAGACGGTAGTGACAGAGAAGAGCTCTCACAGCTCTGTGAGAAGTCGTTTATTCAGAAGGCTAGAGAGGAAACACATCGCTCAGCTTTGCTGGAAGAAAAGACATAACATGGAGCAATAATGAAGAAAACATGTGCATAGATCTGAAGAGTGGCTAGTTAGGGAAACTAGAGAAATGAAAAGAAGTTTCCAAGAAGTCTGAGTTTAAATATACTTGAACAGAGCACTGTTCAGTAAAGACAGACAGAGCTGAGAAGAAGGCTGAAATGCCAAAAGATATCTGAAGTGATTTTCAGGTTTGGTGAGATTTTACTACAGCCTGTGGACTGTGAGTTGAAATAATGATGGAAAATGATGGCTGGATCTCAGAGTTTGTGTAAAAACAGTCAAAACAAAGGACGTGATGTAAAATCGTGGACTGAATTTGTTGTTAAAAGTGGAGCAGAAGCTTTGTTTAAAAGAGTCATTTGAAAAACCTGGGGCGAAATTCTCCCGAAATAGCGCGATGTCCGCCGACCGGCACCCAAAACGGTGCCAATCAGACGGGCATCGCGCCGCCCCAAAGGTGCGGAATGTTCCGCACCTTTGGGGGCCGAGCCCCAACATTGGGGGGCTAGGCCGACGCCGGAGGAATTTCCGCCCCGCCAGCTGGCGGTAACGGCCTTTGTTGCCCCGCCAGCTGACGCGGAAATGACATGTCGGGGCGGCGCATGCGCGGGAGCATCAGCGGCCACTGACAGTTTCCCGCGCATGCGCAGTGGAGGGAGTCTCTTCCGCCTCTGCCATGGTGGAGGCCGTGGCGGAGGCGGAAGGGAAAGAGTGCCCCCACAGCACAGGCCCGCCCGCGGATCGGTGGGCCCCGATTGCGGGCCAGGCCACCGTGGGGGCACCCCCCGGGGTCAGATCACGCCCCCCCCAGGACCCCGGAGCCCGCCGACGCCGCCTTGTCCCGCCGGTAAATAGGTGCTTTAATTTACGCCGGTGGGACAGGGAATTTATCGGCGGGACTTCGGCCCATTCGGGCCGGAGAATCGAGCGGGGGGGCCCGCCAACCGGCGCGATTCCCGTCCCCGCCCCTGGTCTGGATTTTTGAAGGCAAACTGCGAAGAGAAATCACTTTTATGAGAAAAGTGTGTTTTGGGAGTGGAGTTTGGAAACTCTCATGTGGCAATCATGCAGGGGGAATTCTGAGGAGAAATCACGGACACTAACTTGTGTTCAGAGTAGAGCGTGTATTTAAATACAGTCATCTTATGTGCTTAAAAGGAACTTGATGTTTTAATCAGACCACTGTATCTTAAGGTGTATTTTGTAATCTATATCAATTCTAAAACCTTTGCATAATTTTTCAGCTAAAGCGGGAGTAAAGGAGCAGTGTATTATAATTATGTTTAATGAATGTTTCTTTGTTAAAACTAATTAGCAGTCCTGTGACTCGGGTTCCTCCAAGTAATAGAACAAGTAAATGTTATGGGGCGTGATTTAATGGAAAAAAACAGAGTCCCATTTTGGGTGTGTTTCGTGGGTTTTTTCCAGCTCTTGAAGTGCTAAGAATAACCTTGCTATTGTATGGGACTCTGATTTATATTTGGGCCTAGGCGAAGAATGCATCGCCAAGGCCGTACTTAAACTCATTTCCTGCACTGGCGCCCTAATCTTTCAGCCCCCCATGGCCTCCGTACCCTCCAATGTCTCAGTTTACCAATCCGTGGGTCCTCAAGGCCCCCCCCCCACACCTCACCTGATAAGGTCTGGGCAGCTGTGGTCCAGATTCTCGGCACGGGCAACCTGGCACCTTTATACTGCTAGCCTGTCACCCTGGCAGTGTCCATGTCTACCTGGCAGTGCCACCAGAGCAACGTGACAAGGTGCCACTACCAGGATCCCAGGCTGTCAGTGTCAAGGTTCCTGGGTAGCAATGGGAGTGCCAGCACACCACCCTACCTAGAGGTCGAACACCTAAGGGCCTCTGATGGCCTAGCCCCCCCAAACTAGCAGAGCTGGGTTAGCAACTGGTGGGTCTTGGAAGGTAGAAAATCTTTTGACTTTAGTTTTTAGCTGAATTTGTTTGCAATTGGAGACAGGTCACGAGGGAGTGAAGATCTCTCAACTCTGACAGGACAGGAGCTGCAAAGAGGCAGGCTTGCCAAAGAACTAATAAATGCCCAGGTAACCAGGGAATGGGTTAGAATTAATGTTTTAAGAAAGCTGGAGATAAGATAACAGAGACCACGGTATTGTTCAGGAGAATTCAAGAGAAACTTTCTGAATTAAACAGACAGATACTGAAGTTAAAAACTCACCACTATTCTTAGAATTCCCCCGATACCAAAAAGGGCCAAAATTCTAAATGGTGAACAGGGATTCTCACTCCCTGACTCCGATGCAGGCTTCGTTGGGTGCTATTCAGGTCAAACTATATTTTCAAGTTAACCCCCGGTATAATCCATATCTTCACCAAAGATTTCATCTACTTACCACTTAGTAGCATTGATCCTGAGTCCCGCATTGCTAAGTAAGTAAAGTAGACTTTGGAGTAAATACTATTTCAGGTTAAAATTTTAAGTTATTTTATTATTATATATATATTTTTTTAAAAGATGCAATTACTGTCTTTACAGAAAAGTAAAAAGATCTTGTTTCTGGATCCTTCTGGTTGGTTGAAGGGACCTTCAGGCCCAACTTGACAATCAATATTCTTTAAAGTCTGGTCTTCTTTCGATGTATTCACTGGTGAGCTCGGTTGCTGTGTCCTATCTTTCACATGTACCGAGCTGTGAGAGCTGGCTCTGCTGGCTATCTCTGAGCTGACTCTGCCTCCTCTTTAAATTCTAGTCTTCCTTAGATGTATCAGCTGTTTTAGCTCGGCTGCTATGCCTTATCTTTCCCATGTCCGTGCTGACTGTAAGCTGACTCTGCTTGCTTCTCTTGTTCTTTCCATGCTTCTCTCTCTCTCTCTGAGTTCTGGTAGTTTCTACTCTGGTCTCTGGGTTTATATTCTCTTTCTAACAGTTATTACGTTTTTATGGCTTTATTGTAAAGTAACTTTTATTTCACTTTGATTGTAAAAGGTATCTTTAATCTAAATTTTTCTAACACGACTAAGTATTCATTTTGGGCATGGCCTCAGCCCTCAGACCTGATTACGTTGTCCTTTGCGATGTTCAAAATGCTTTGATTTCAAGAGGGGTGTGAATCTTGGTTCTTGTCATTTCTATAGTTTTATTTTCCAATTTCCCCAGCTCATAATTTTGAGCTTGATATTGGCTTTAAATTATGTTTCTCGTAGACTGATAGTCTCCAGTTTTCTTTAATTTACTTGGTGTTAGCAGAGCTTCACACCTAGAATTGTCACCAAATTCATTCTTTTCTATCTGCTGATTTTACTTCAATGAAGGTGTGAATCATTGCTTTTAGCGTAATGCTAAAAATCCACTTGGTTATAACTTGAAAGGTTTACATTTATCACCTAACTCAAGTGAAACCCTCATCCATGCTTTTCCAGATGCTTACTAAGATGGTTAATTTCAATGAAGGTGTGAACCATTGTTTTTAGCCTCATACAAAAATCCTGTTTTGTTTAGTTTGCTAAGCTTGCTTAACCAAGGCTATCTGCATTTTACAATCCTGCTCGTTGCAGCTGCTGTTAACCCTTTGTGGGATCTTGCCCTGTAGTCTCTCATGTTTCTCTCAGACCAGATATTGCCAGACTTCCATGTTTCAAATGATACATCTTTCCATATTTTCAATTACAATACAGTAACTAGATTTAAAGTGGGAAATCAGACTTCAGGGGTAAATCAAAAGGTTGATTCAACCTTAACAGAGCATGGGAATCAATAGTTAAATAAATTATGAACTGCTTGTAGAAATCTTATGGGAAAGTAGTAAAATCTGGATATTGATTTGTTGTTAAAAGTGGAGTGGAAGCTTTGTTAAAAAGAATCATTTGAAAAATGAGGACTAGATTTTGGATTGAAAGCATTATTGTGAAAGGAGATTTTAAAGCACATTTTTGGAATGAAGTTTGGAACTTCTCATGTGACAATCATCTGGGTGGATTCTGAAGAGAGAAATCCACAGATATACACTTGTGGTTCAGAGTGGAGAGTGTATTTGACCACTGCCACCTGGTGTGTTTAAAGGGATGTTGTGTTACTAAGATCTTTGTAGCTGTTATGAAGATCTTGGGACAGAAACAGTTATATATTCAGCTGGAAATGTTTAGAATTAGAACTGTTGGAGCTGACATGGATCCTCCATTACTTGTTCCTATCAGACTCCGTTTGCAAAATGCACAATGCAATTTTCAATACAGCTGATAGTTAAAATCCCTATCATTATCTTATGTACCCACTCTCAGTGTCTACCAATATGATTCAGCCTGCTAATAGAAAGACTCATAATTAGTTTTATTACCCTGAGTTGGACTATTTTCATTTTCTGATTTGCTTTCTTATTTTAAGTATAAGAGAACCCACACATCAGTTGTCATAACTATAGAATCAGATTTTTGTTTTAAATGAGTACAGTACAACATGTATAATTGGTCAACACAAATATTACAATTCAATATCATTATAGGATTTTAAGTCTGGAGATAACAATTCACTATAAGAGCTCAGTGACGCACTTTACAGTATCAGCATGGCAAACAGTGATTTACTAGAACACTGATATCAGTTTCCTTTTCAGATCTCTATATTCCATACATGCTAACACAAAATTACACTGTATTAATAAAAACATACGAAGTAGACATTAGATAACATGGAGTCAAGAAGATACTGAATTCTATAAGTATTGCGATACCATGGTTATATGGTTTATTTGAGCTCTTTAATCCTCATTAATATAAAATGTGACTAGACAATATGTGTTTGACATTTAAGCCAGGCCTTTAAATAAGCTGTTCATTTTTTTAGATGTTACCTTGGGCCTAGTTCACAAAAAGCCCTATTCAGTAGAACTGAACGCTGCTTTCATTCATTGTGTTGATACCATAAACATTAAGTTATCTGGTCAATGCAAGCCCACATTCCTACATCCTGTTGTTTCTTCATAGCCCTACGAATTCTTTTCCCTTTTCAAGTGTTTCTCCAATTCCATTTTGGAAGTTTCTATTCAATTTCCTTCAAATGTCCTATCAAACAGTAAATTCCAGAACACAAGTTGTTATGTGAAAAAAGGTTATGAAGTGGATGCGTGTGGAGGACTAACTGAGCGTCCAAGAAATAATTGGAAGCTGGTTGTTCCTGACTTTCCTTTGCAAAATTCCATCATTCCTGCAGGAAGACACTGCTGCCATACTTCTGACCAGCTCCAAAACAGGGAATAAACTGATTTTGATCCTTAGTTTTCATTTCAAAGTTTTAACGCTCCTCACAGAATAACATTGTGCTCTCACCATATGTTTTTTTAATGTTTTGTTGCAATTGATTATACATGGTTTCAGTCCAGTGAGTGCAATGCAAAACCTCATCCAAAACAACAATATTAACCTAATAATCATGGACATAATTATAGAAGATTATCACTCACAAACAATTCACTTATTTTTGCCAAAAAGGGTTACAGTCATTTCACATTGGTTACAACAAACAGCTGGTTCTATGATCAGTAACACATGGGACGGTATTCTGCCAACCTGTCTGGTGGGTTTGGTGGCAGGTGGGTGCAAATAATGTGGCAAGAGCCAAAAAGTCGGAAAACCGCTGGCATAAAATTACATTGCAATTCTACCAATGGCACATTAATGGCAGGTCAGTCATCCCACTGGCAGGTGGTGCAAACACCATTTGCACCTCATGAATACCTGATAACACAGCTGCCCACCTGAATACTGTCGGGACTTCTGATCTTACGTCATGCCGGCGTCAACCCCGATTGCGCAAGAGAGGCAGGCATAAGGCAGTCCTCAATTTGCAAGAGACTTTGAGGTGAGTATAACAAAACCTTTCTGCCATCGTGCTGCACTGCTCCTGCTCTGCCATTCACCACTCTGCCTGGGCAGACCGGTTCCTGCCCTTCATCTCCATGTGGAGTTGATATACATGGATAGCACTGTGCTGCTTGACCATAGACAATGCTATGGCACTGTCTCAGTTCAGTACTGTGCCTGGGGTTGGGGAGTACACCCTCACCACCCCCCTCCCCCCCCCCTCCTTCCCAGCGAAACACACCTCTATCTATTTGGACAGCACTGTGCAGTAAAACAGATGCAACCACTACACGAAATGTCCAAGGTTTGACCAGGGGTTGGTGTACGAGGTGAAGCAGGGGGGGGTTTTGGTGGTGGAGGGGTGATTGGTGGCCTGAAGAACGCAAGGTGGGCAATGTAAAAGGAGGGCTGTGCAAGAAACCTGCAGAGGGAAGAGTCTCGCAATGGCACGCCGAGGCGTAAGGAGGTGGATGAAGAACACAAACAATGGAAGACAGAGGGAAGCCCAATGGGGGGAAGATGAACCCTTACAAGCCTGCCTAAACAGCTTACAAACAAGGGGGTCAAAGGAGTGCCACATAATTTACAGAGAGGAGATGGATGAAAACTCCAGAGGCGGTGGGTAGAGGTTCAGGTGGGATATGGGTGCTTCAGAGATGGTGGGATTGCAGCAAAGGTGGTTGAATCCAGAAACATCCATCTTCTTGAAGCTGCGAGCCTTTCCTCCCTGCATGGACTGGTGAAGACAGGTGAGTTGGAGAGAGTGATATGAGTGTGCTGGACTGGCTTTTAAATATGGCGTCAGGTCCTTTGAACCCATCATCTAAGGTGGGTGGACTAATCAGCTGTCATCCCACCGGGAGATTCCGAGGGGAACACGCCTGTGCATAATTAATGATGTTCCAAGCACAGAATGTGGCCCCGGATCCCATCATTCTGGTCGGCGGGAAAGGCACCGCTGGACCTGCCCACCACCCCACTGAGTCTCCGAAACAGAGAATTCCACCCCATGGTCACAACAGGAAACAGATAAAAGATGAGTTAATGGCTGAAACAAATGAAAACCCATGGTGCATAAAAACATTGAAGTTTAATCAATACCTTTGTATTTGGTGATTTGGTGTGGATTTGGCTCCACCACTTCATTGTGAATAGAAAGGCCAGGATGTTTGGATTGAATTTTGCCAAGAATTTTAATGTCCACTTCACCTGAATGAAAAACACAACATTTCTGTCCATGAATTCATTACAGCACATTTTCAATGCAAGTAGATCAGCTGCATTGAATCTGATAGGATTCACTTGTTTTAAATTTCAAAAGTTCAGAGCAATTCTAATCAATTTGCACTCATCTGACAGCAATGTACTTTTGCAAAAACACAACAAGCTAAATGTATTTTTATTGACTTATCCAATTCACTCAAAGACTATTTTTCATTTTAATTTCAGATCATACATATTAGGTGAATAATAATCAGCGGAGATTGAAACGACTCTGATATTAATTGAACAGTTGAGATAGCTGACGAGATAAGGGAATGGAGTCAATCCCTGGGTCGGGATTCTCCGGAATCCCGGACAAACGTTGACGCCGGCGTAAACACTCGAGTGGTTTTTGCCGGGGTCAACGGGCCTCCTGGCCCAGCAACTAGCCGCTGTTCAGAGGGCTAGCACGGCGCCAGAGAGCTGCGCGCTGCTCTGGCGGCGAAAGGAGGCCCTGCATGCGAGCGACGGTCGTCTCCACGCCGGCGCATGCGCGTAGGTGCCATCTCTGCTCCGGCGTGGAGCAACATGGCGCAGACTATACAGTGGGCCACGCGGACGGAGGCAGGCCCCCTCCAGATCGTGGCTGCCCGCCGATTGGATGGCCCCGATCGGGGGCCTGGACCCCGTTCAGGCCCACCCTGGAGTCAGATCCCCCCGCCCCCTTCATCAGGACGCCCACAGCGGCGCCGGGTCTGTGCTCCCGACGGGTGGTACCAGGTTAGAACCATGCCGGCGGGTGTTTGGCCCGTCGCCCGCGGAGAATCGCTGCGGGGACCTATTTCAGCGGCCTCTGACCGGCGCCGCGGCGACCGCGCGGGCGTGATTAGCGCTGATTCTCCCGTCCCCAGAGATTCGTCAGCCCAGCGTCGTAGCATCATGGTGGGAATTTCCCGCGCCCCCGGCAATTCTCCAACCAGGGGTGGGCTCGGAGAATCCCACCCCATGTGTACAGCGCTCCTTTCTAACCTCGGGTAGGATTCTCCGAGAATCGGCTGGGGGGGGGGGGCGGGGGCGTACCGGCGTTAAGGAGTAGCGTGAACCACTCCGGCGTCGGGCCGCCCGGGAGATGTGGAACCCTCCGCACCTCCTGGGGCTCGGCCGGCGCTGGAGTGGTTGGCGCATTGTCAATCGCCACCGAAGAGCCTACGCCGGCCGGCGCGAGTTGCCGCATGCGCAGCAGCACCAGCATGTTCTGCCGCATGCGCAGAACTGTTGCTGTGTTTCCTGCGCATGCTCAGGGGGTTTCTTCCCTGCTCAGATCATCGTGGAGCTTTACAGAGGCCGGGGCAGAGGGAAACAGTGCCCCCACGGCACAGGCCCTCCCGCAGATCGGTGGGCTCCGATCACGGGCCAGGCCACCGTGGGGGCCGCCCCCGGGGCCGGCTCCTCCTGCGCCCCTCCCCGAGGACTCCGCAGGCCGCTCTCAAAGCCAGGTCCCATCAGTATGGACCTGGTCGAATCCACGTCGGCGGGACTGGCCGAAAATGGGCAGCCGCTCGGCCGATCGGGGCCGGGAGAATCCCCAGGGGGACATCTGCCAACGGCCTCCGACCGTCCCTGCCCCGCCCAAAAACCGGCGCCGGAGAATTCGAGAATCCCGCTCCTTATGTGTAAAAATCCCAAGAAGGGAAGATTTGCTCCTGGAACCAGCCATGGGGGATTATACCAAGGTAAATAAGAAAAGTAAAATGAGGAGGACATCTAGATATTGGTGACCTTATGTAACATACTTTATGATAATGTGTGGGATTCTCCGTTGCCCGACGCTGATATCGTAATCGGCGATCGGTTGGAGAATCCCTTTTTATGGCCGAACCGGGGTCGGAGCATCCCAAAACATGCTCCGCCCCGATGGGTCGAGTTCACAACGGTGTGGATCCCTTGTGCTCTCTGTTTTCATCAACCTCACGTGGTGGCTCGGACTGTGTCCTATCTAGAACCTATCTATCTCTGTCATAAAGACACTCAGTGATTTAAACCTATCTATCTTTGTCAGAAAGATACTCAGTGATTTAAACCTATCTAGAACCTATGTATCTCTGTCTTAAAGACATTCTGTGATTTGGCCTCATAAGCCTTCTGCGGCAAAGAGTTCCACAGATTCATCACCCTCTGGCTGAAGAAATTCCTCCTCATCTTTAGTTTAAAGGATTGTCCCTTTAGTCTGAGATTGAGTCCTCTGGTCCTAGTTTTTCCTACAAGTGGAAACACCCTCTCCACGACCACTCTATCCAGGCCTCGCAGTATCCTGTAAGTTTCAATAAGATCCTCCCTCATCTTTCTAAACTCCAACGGGTACAGCCCCAGAATCCTCAACCGTTCCTCATACGACAAGCTCTTCATTCCAGGGATCATTCTTGTAAATCCCCTCTGGACCTATTCCAAGGCCAGCACATTTTTCCTGAGATGCAGGCCCCAAACTGTTCACATTACTCCAAATGGGATCTGACCAGAGCATTATACAGACTCAGAAGTACTTCCCTCGACTTGTATTCTAGCCCTCTCAACATGAATGCTAACATTTCATTTGCCTTCCTAACTGCCGATTGAACCTGCACATTAACCTTGTGAGAATCATGAACAAGGAGCAAAATTCTCCATCCCGCCCCGCCACATTTCTGCCCCGACCCGCCGGCGGGATGCTCCGTTACACCGGCCGGTCAATGGGGTTTCCCATTGTGGGGCAGCCCCACGCCGTCGGGAAACCCCCGGGCGCCGGCAAAACGGAGACTCCCGCCGGCGGAGAATGATGCCCAAGGACTCCCAAGTCCCTGTGTGCTCTGATTTCCGAAGCCTTTTGCCATTTAAAAAATAGTCTCTGCCTCCATTTCTCCTTCCAAAGTGCATAACCTCACACATTTTCACATTGTCTTTCATCTGCCACTTCTTTGCCTACTCTCCTGTCCTTTCCAAGTCCTTCTGCAGCCCGCCTGCTCCTTCAATACTACCTGCCCGTCTATAAATCTTTGTATGATCTGCAAACTTAGCAACAGTGCCTGCAGTTCCTTCTTCCAGATCATTAATGGATATTGTGAAAAGTTGTGGTCCCAGCACAGACCCCTGAGGCACACCATTACTCACTGGCTGCCATCCTGAAAAAGACCCCTTTATCCTCACTCTCTGCCTTCTGCCAGTCAGTCAATACTCTATCCATGCCAAGATCTTACCCTTAACACCATGGGTGCTTAACTTATTTAACAGTCTCCTCTGCGTCACCTTGTCAAAGGCCTTCTGGAAATCTAAATAAATCATGTCCGCTAGTTCTCCTTTGTCTAACTTCCTTCTTACTTCCTCAAAGAACTCTGACAGATTTGTCAGGCATGACCTTCCCTTGATGAAGCCGTACCTACTCAGTCCTATTGTATCATGCATTTCCAAGTACTCTGCAATCTCATCTTTAATAATGGATGATAAAATCTTACCAATGACCGAAGTCAGGCTAACTGCCCAAAATCTATCGCCTTCTGCCTCCCTCCCTTCTTAAACAGCGGTGCTACATTCGCCACTTTCCAGTCCTCTGTGACCCTTCCTGCCTCCTGTGATTCCTGAAAGATCATGAT
Source organism: Scyliorhinus torazame (assembly GCF_047496885.1). Classification (NCBI taxonomy): domain Eukaryota; kingdom Metazoa; phylum Chordata; class Chondrichthyes; order Carcharhiniformes; family Scyliorhinidae; genus Scyliorhinus; species Scyliorhinus torazame. The sequence continues at coordinate 66,837,721 of NC_092708.1, read as the reverse complement.
CAATCCCTCCACAATCTCCTGAGCTATCTCTTTTAAAAGCCTGGGCTGTAGCCCATCCAGTCCAGGTGATTTATCCACCTTCAGACCTTTCAGTTTCCCCAGAACCTTCTCCTTAGTGATGGTGACTGCATTCACCTCTGCCCTCTGATTCTCCTGGAGCTCTGGCATCCCACTGGTGTCTTCCACCGTGAAGATTGATGTAAAGTAACTACTCAGTTCCACTGTCATTTCCTTGTTTCCTATTATTACTTCTCCAGTCACAGTTTACAGTGGTCCAATGTCTATTTTTGCCTCTCTCTTACTTTTTATATATTGAAAAAAACTCTTCCTGACTTCCTTTATATTACTAGCTAGCGACTAGAAAATGAGCCAATGTGACAGAAGGCAGGGAGGAGAGTCAGCTCCATGAAGCTGAAGAGTTGTCATCGGCTCCGTGCTGGGCTTGGGCTCAGAGCACCCCCAGGAGCCATTGGTAGCTCCATGCTGCTAATATCAGAGTTTCAGGAGAACCAGGAGTAGTATTAACTAGTGCAGCCAAGAAGACATGGAACAGGACTTTCCCAGGGTGTTGAGAAGTTGGGGCTTTGAAAGGGCCCTGGAACAGTTGCTGGTAGCAGCTCTCTTGGGTTGCTGGGACACAAAGGAAGCCTAAAGGCAGTGTTAGATCGGTGAAACTGGAGTGCAGGTGGCAGCTCCATGAGAAGCAGTCGTTGGCAGCAGTGTGGCTGAGGAGCTGGGATTGTGCCTCTGCTTCGATGCTGGAGGATAGCCTGGCCAACACATGAGGACAGTGTCAGTAGTAGGTTAGCTCAGATAGAAAAGAAGACCATGAAGGCTGGACAGAGGATTGTAACAAATTTGGGGGTCTGGTCTCACAGACTAGAGGGGGCTGATTTAGCTCAGTGGGCTAGACAGCTGGTCTGTGATGCAGAACAAGGACAGCAGCGTGGGTTCAATTCCCGTACCATCTGAGAATTCTGAATTCTCCCTCTGTGTACCCGAACAGGCGCCTGAATGTGGCGACTCGGGGCTTTTCACAGTAACTTCATTGCCGTGTTAATGTAAGTCTACTTGTGACAATAAAGATGATTTCTTTACATCGTGACAATCGAGTGTCAGTAATGGCGACCAGGAAATTATTGTTGATTGATGTAAAATGCTATCTGGTTCACCAATTACCTTTTGGGAAGGAAGTCTGCTCCTTACCTGCTCTGACCTACAAGTAACTCCAGACCAATAACAATAGTGGCTGGTTTAGCACAGGGCTAAATCGCTGGCTTTGAAAGCAGATCAAGGCAGGCCAGCAGCACGGTTCAATTCCCGTGCCAGCTTCCCCGAACAGGCGCTGGAATGTGGCGACTCGGGGCTTTTCACAGTAACTTCATTTGAAGCCTACATTTTCATATGATTGACTCCGAAATGCCCTCTAAAATGGCCTAGCAAGCCACTCAGTTGTATCAAAAGTTTAAAAAAATGAAATTTGACTACTGTGCATTGACCTTGGCACTTGTAGTGACAATGGCACAACTAGTTGTGCTGACCCTGCCAGGTTCTCCTTACCAACCTTGTTGGGTCTTGTGTCAAAAGTGGGGCCAGCATCTCACAGAATAGCCGAGCAATGGCCATATTTACTTTGGTAAGTACCGAATCATACCTCAAAATGTCCCAACAATCACCACCACCATCACTGGGTATCTCCTGTTCCACCGGCAAGAAAGATTCAACAAAGATGGTGGCACAGTGTTATAGAGAGGAGGGGGGTGATATGCCCTGCGAGCCCTCAACATTGACTGTTGAAGTTTCATGGCAGCAGGTCAAACATGGGCAAGAAAACCTTGTGCAGATTATAATTTCCTGCAACTCTCACGCCACTCAGCTGATTATCTGTACTCCTACATATTGAACACCAAATGGAAGAAGCACAGAGGGTGGCAAGGATGTAGAATGGACGTTGGGTGGGAGAGTTCAAGGTTCCACCAAATTCTGCCTTACAAATGTGCCCCCCTGATATACGCACCCATTCCTGTGCAGCTGTCAATGTGGCAACAGCCTCAGTATGAACCCGGTTCTCTGCCTCTCAATGGAATTGTGAACTCTCTTGTCCGGCAAGGAGAGAAGCCAGAGAGATTTGAATGTGAGAAGTGACATGTGTGAAGAGGATGGAATTAAAAAACATTTGTGGAGGATGACCTTGAGGGATGAGTATGAGGCTATGAGGAAGTAATTGAGGAGAATGGTATAACGATATGTATAGTAAAGGGTTAACGAGAGATTACATGCAAATCAGCACTAGATGGCATTACTGAGCGATCATCTCAAAGGCTGCTGGGAGAAGCTGATGGAGATTTTGATGCAGAAGGATAGTGTGAGGTTGAGTTATAGTGTAGTTTATAAATTAGAGAAATTATTGATTCCTATATAACAGATTCAGTACTATTATCGGTCACTCAGTAAAGTGTGCAAACCTAATCAAGTTAAGTAGTGTAAAATAGAGTAGTTTTGGTTTAGAACAACAAAGAACAAAGAAATGTACAGCACAGGAACAGGCCCTTCGGCCCTCCAAGCCCATGCCGACCATGCTGCCCGACTAAACTACAATCTTCTACACTTCCTGGGTCCGTATCCCTCTATTCCCATCCTATTCATGTATTTGTCAAGATGCCCCTTAAATGTCACTATCGTCCCTGCTTCCACCACCTCCTCCGGTAGCGAGTTCCAGGCACCCACTACCCTCTGCGTAAAAAACTTGCCTCGTACATCTACTCTAAACCTTGCCTCTCTCACTGTAAACCTATGCCCCCTAGTAATTGACCCCACTACCCTGGGGAAAAGCCTCTGACTATCCACTCTGTCTATGCTCCTCATAATTTTGTATCCCTCTATCAGGTCTCACCTCAACCTCCTTCGTTCCAGTGAGAACAAACCGAGTTTATTCAACCGCTCCTCATAGCTAATGCCCTCCATACCAGGCAACATTCTGCTAAATCTCTTCTGCACCCTCTCTAAAGCCTCCACATCCTTCTGGTAGTGTGGCGACCAGAATTGATCACTATACTCCAAGTGTTGCCTAACTAAGGTTCTATATAACTGTAACATGACTTGCCAATTCTTATACTCAATGCCCCAGCCAATGAAGGCAAGCATGCCGTATGCCTTCTTGACTACCTTCTCCACCTGTGTTGCCCCTTTCAATGACCTGTGGACCTGTACTCCTAGATCTCTTTGACTTTCAATAATCTTGAGGGTTCTACCATTCACTGTATATTCCCTACCTGCATTAGACCTTCCAAAATGCATTACCTCACATTTGTCCGGATTAAACTCCATCTGCCATCTCTCCGCCCAAGTCTCCAAACAATCTAAATCCTGCTGTATCCTCCAACAGTCCTCATCGCTATCCGCAATTCCACCAACCTTTGTGTCGTCTGCAAACTTACTAATCAGACCAGTTACATTTTCCTCCAAATCATTTATATATACTACAAAGAGCAAAGGTCCCAGCACTGATCCCTGAGGAACACCAATGGTCACAGCCCTCCAATTAGAAAAGCATCCCTCCATTGCTACTCTCTGCCTTCTATGGCCTAGCCAGTTCTGAATCCACCTTGCCAGCTCACCCCTGATCCCGTGTGACTTCACCTTTTGTACTAGTCTACCATGAGGGACCTTGTCAAAGGCCTTACTGAAGTCCATATAGACAACATCCACTGCCCTACCTGCATCAATCATCTCAGTGACCTCCTCGAAAAACTCTATCAAGTGAGTGAGACACGACCTTCCCTTCACAAAACCGTGCTGCCTCTCACTAATACGTCCATTTGCTTCCAAATGGGAGTAGATCCTGTCTCGAAGAATTCTCTCCAGTAATTTCCCTACCACTGAAGTAAGGCTCACCGGCCTGTAGTTCCCGGGATTATCCTGCTACCCTTCTTAAACAGAGGAACAACATTGGCTATTCTCCAGTCCTCTGGGACATCCCCTGAAGACAGTGAGGATCAAAAGATTTCTGTCAAGGCCTCAGCAATTTCCTCTCCAGCCTCCTTCAGTATTCTGGGGTAGATCCCATCAGGACCTGGGGACTTATCTACCTTAATATTTTTTAAGACACCCAACACCTCGTCTTTTTGGATCTCAATGTGACCCAGGCTATCTACACACCCTTCTCCAGACTCAACATCTACCAATTTCTTCTGTTTGGTGAATACTGATGCAAAGTATTCATTTAGTACCTCGCCCATTTCCTCTGGCTCCACACATAGATTCCCTTGCCTATCCTTCAGTGGGCCAACCCTTTCCCTGGCTACCCTCTTGCTTTTTATGTACGTGTAAAAAGCCTTGGGATTTTCCTTAACCCTATTTGCCAATGACTTTTCGTGACCCCTTCTAGCCCTCCTGACTCCTTGCTTAAGTTCCTTCCTACTTTCCTTATATTCCACGCAGGCTTCGTCTGTTCCCAGCCTTTTAGCCCTGACAAATGCCTCCTTTTTCTTTTTGACGAGGCCTACAATATCTCTCGTCATCGAAGGTTCCCGAAAATTGCTGTATTTATCCTTCTTCCTCACAGGAACATGACGGTCCTGAATTCCTTTCAACTGCCACTTGAAAGCCTCCCACATGTCAGATGTTGATTTGCCCTCAAACACCCGCCCCTAATCTATGTTCTTCAGTTCCCGCCTAATATTGTTATAATTAGCCTTCCCCCAATTTAGCACATTCATCCTAGGACCACTCTTATCCTTGTCCACCAGTACTTTAAAACTTACTGAATTGTGGTCACTGTTACCGAAATGCTCCCCTACTGAAACATCTACCACCTGGCCGGGCTCATTCCCCAATACCAGGTCCAGTACCGCCCCTTCCCTAGTTGGACAGTCTACATATTGTTTTAAGAAGCCCTCCTGGATGCTCCTTACAAACTCCGCCCCATCTAAGCCCCTGGCACTAAGTGAGTCCCAGTCAATATTGGGGAAGTTGAAGTCTCCCATCACCACAACCCTGTTGTTTTTACTCTTTTCCAAAATCTGTCTACCTATCTGCTCCTCTATCTCCCGCTGGCTGTTGGGAGGCCTGTAGTAAACCCCCAACATTATGACTGCACCCATCTTATTCCTGATCTCTACCCATATAGCCTCACTGCCCTCTGAGGTGTCCTCCCGCAGTACAACTGTGACATTCTCCCGAACCAGTAATGCAACTCCGCCTCCCCTTTTACATCCCCCTCTATCCCGCCTGAAACATCTAAATCCTGGAACGTTTAGCTGCCATTCCTGCCCTTCCCTCAACCAGGTCTCTGTAATGGCAACAACATCATAGTTCCAAGTACTAATCCAAGCTCTAAGTTCATCTGCCTTACCCGTAATACTTCTTGCATTAAAACATATGCAGTTCAGGCCACCAGACCCGCTGTGTTCAGCAACTTCTCCCTGTCTACTCTGTCTCAGAGCCACACTGTCCCTATTCCCTAGTTCTCCCTCAATGCTCTCACCTTCTGACCTATTGCTCCCGTGCCCACCCCCCTGCCATACTAGTTTAAACCCTCCCGTGTGACACTAGCAAACCTCGCGGCCAGGATATTTATGCCTCTCCGGTTTAGATGCAACCCGTCCTTCTTATACAGGTCACACCTGCCCCGGAAGAGCTCCCAGTGGTCCAGATAATGGAAACCCTCCCTCCTACACCAGCTGTTTAGCCACGTGTTTAGCTGCTCTATCTTCCTATTTTTAGCCTCACTGGCACGTGGCACAGGGAGTAATCCCGAGATTACAACCCTCGAGGTCCTGTCTTTTAACTTTCTGCCTAGCTCCCTGAACTCCTGCTGCAGGACCTCATGCCCCTTCCTGCCTATGTCGTTAGTACCAATATGTACAATGACCTCTGCCTGTTTGCCCTCCCCCTTCAGGATGCCCTCTACCCGTTCGGAGACATCCTGGACCCTGGCACCAGGGAGGCAACATACCATCCTGGAGTCTCTTTCACGTCCACAGAAGTGCCTATCTGTGCCCCTGACTATAGAGTCCCCTATTACTATTACTCTTCTGCGCTTTGACCCTCCCTTCTGAACATCAGAGCCAGCCGTGGTGCCACTGCTCTGGCTGCTGCTGTTTTCCCCTGATAGGCTATCCCCCCCGACAGTATCCAAAGGGGTATATCTGTTCGAGAGGGGGACAACCACAGGGGATTCCTGCACTGACTGCCTGCCCTTTCTGGTGGTCACCCATTTCTCTGCCTGCACCTTGGGTGTGACCACATTTACATAACTGCGATCTATGACGCTTTCCGCCACCTGCATGCTCCTAAGTGCATCCAATTGCTGCTCCAACCGAACCATGCGGTCTGTGAGGAGCTCCAGTTGGGTGCACTTTCTGCAGATGAAGCCATCCGGGATGCTGGAAGCCTCCCGGACCTGCCACATCTCACAGTCAGAGCACTGCACCCCTCTAACTGACATTGCGTCAATTAATTAAAATTAAATTTTTTTATTTTTTTTTATAAATATTTTTTTTTATATTTCAAAGTTACTGTTAACTATCTGTTTCCTAGAACTAGATTTCTAATAAAAATGCGAAAGCTAAATATAGTACTCTCCGATCTCTGGCTTAGATATTCCTCTAAATTATAATTAAGTAATTATGTTTAATTAGTTACCAATGCTTAATTTTTTAAATTTAGTGTAGATTCCCAAGCAGCCACTCAGGTCACAGCTTTTCTGTGATGTCAATTCAGTTTCCCCCCGACACACACAATTTGAAAAAGGTATCAAAGTAAAAATGAGTAAAAATCACTTACTTACCTTCTTACCCTCTGAGTGTCTTAGATGTTCTCAGGTTCTTTCCCTGACAGAGACTGCTCCTCCTCCTCCGAACGGCTCCCGAAACTAGGCCGCGATCTTTTCAAATCACCGCTCCGACTCGCAGCTCCCGCGCTTTTTAAATCCCCCGCGCAGTTTTCACTGTCCCGGCTCACTCAGCTACCGCGCTGTTTTCACTGTCCCGGCTCACTCACCTCCCGCGCTGTTTTCACAGTCCCGGCTCACTCACCTCCCGCGCAGTTTTCACTGTCCCGGCTCACTCAGCTCCCGCGCTGTTTTCACTGTCCCGGCTCACTCAGCTCCCGCGCTGTTTTCACTGTCCCGGCTCACTCAGCTCCCGCGCTGTTTTCACTGTCCCGGCTCACTCACCTCCCGCGCTGTTTTCACAGTCCCGGCTCACTCACCTCTCGCACTGTTTTCACTGTCCCGGCTCACTCACCTCTCGCGCTGTTTTCACTGTCGCGGCTCACTCAGCTCCCGCGCTGTTTTCACTGTCGCGGCTCACTCAGCTCCCGCGCTGTTTTCACAGTCCCGGCTCACTCAGCTCCCGCGCTGTTTTCACTGTCGCGGCTCACTCAGCTCCCGCGCTGTTTTCACTATCCCGGCTCACTCACCTCCCGCGCTGTTTCACAGTCCCGGCTCACTCAGCTCCCGCGCTGTTTTCACTGTCGCGGCTCACTCAGCTCCCGCGCTGTTTTCACTGTCGCGGCTCACTCAGCTCCCGCGCTGTTTTCACTGTCGCGGCTCACTCAGCTCCCGCGCTGTTTTCACTATCCCGGCTCACTCACCTCCCGCGCTGTTTTCACTGTCCCGGCTCACTCAGCTCCCGCGCTGTTTACACAGTCCCGGCTCACTCAGCTCCCGCGCTGTTTTCACAGTCCCGGCTCACTCACCTCTCGCACTGTTTTCACTGTCCCGGCTCACTCACCTCTCGCGCTGTTTTCACTGTCCCGGCTCACTCAGCTCCCGCGCTGTTTTCAGAGACCCGGCTCACTCAGCTCCCTCGCTGTTTTCACTGTCGCGGCTCACTCAGCTCCCGCGCTGTTTTCACTGTCCCGGCTCACTCAGCTCCCGCGCTGTTTTCACAGTCCCGGCTCACTCAGCTCCCGCGCTGTTTTCACAGTCCCGGCTCACTCACCTCTCGCACTGTTTTCACTGTCCCGGCTCACTCACCTCTCGCGCTGTTTTCACTGTCCCGGCTCACCCAGTTCCCGCGCTGTTTTCAGAGACCCGGCTCACTCAGCTCCCGTGCTGTTTTCACTGTCGCGGTTCACTCAGCTCCCGCGCTGTTTTCACTGTCGCGGCTCACTCAGCTCCCGCGCTGTTTTCACAGTCCCGGCTCACTCAGCTCCCGCGCTGTTTTCACTGTCGCGGCTCACTCAGCTCCCGCGCTGTTTTCACTGTCGCGGCTCACTCAGCTCCAGCGCTGTTTTCACAGTCCCGGCTCACTCACCTCTCGCACTGTTTTCACTGTCCCGGCTCACTCACCTCTCGCGCTGTTTTCACTGTCCCGGCTCACCCAGTTCCCGCGCTGTTTTCAGAGACCCGGCTCACTCAGCTCCCGTGCTGTTTTCACTGTCGCGGTTCACTCAGCTACCGCGCTGTTTTCACTGTCGCGGCTCACTCAGCTCCCGCGCTGTTTTCACAGTCCCGGCTCACTCAGCTCCCGCGCTGTTTTCACTGTCGCGGCTCACTCAGCTCCCGCGCTGTTTTCACTGTCGCGGCTCACTCAGCTCCCGCGCTGTTTTCACTGTCGCGGCTCACTCAGCTCCCGTGCTGTTTTCACTGTCGCGGCTCACTCAGCTCCCGCGCTGTTTTCACTGTCGCGGCTCACTCAGCTCCCGCGCTGTTTTCACTGTCCCGGCTCCCTCAGCTCCCACACTGTTTTCACTGTCCCGGCTCACTCACCTCCTGCGCTGTTTTCACTGTCCCAGCTCACTCACCTCCCGCGCTGCTTTCACAGTCCCGGCTCACTCACCTCCCGCGCTGTTTTCACTGTCCCGGCTCACTCAGCTCCTGCGCTGTTTTCACTGTCCCGGCTCACTCACCTCCCGCGCTGTTTTCACAGTCCCGGCTCACTCAGCTCCCGCGCTATTTGCACTGTCCCGGCTCACTCAGCTCCCGTGCTGTTTTCACTGTCCCGGCTCACTCAGCTCCCGCGCTGTTTGCACTGTCCCGGCTCACTCAGCTCCCGCGCTGTTTTCACTGTCCCGGCTCACTCAGCTCCCGCGATGTTTGCACTGTCCCGGCTCACTCAGCTCCCGCGCTGTTTTCAATGTCCCGGCTCACTCAGCTCCCGCGCTGTTTTCACTGTCCCGGCTCATTCACCTCCCGCGCTGTTTTCACTGTCGCGGCTCACTCACCTCTCGCACTGTTTTCACTGTCCCGGCTCACTCACCTCCCGCGCTGTTTGCACTGTCCCGGCTCACTCAGCTCCCGCGCTGGTTTCACTGTCCCGGCTCACTCAGCTCCCGCGCTGTTTTCACTGTCCCGGCTCACTCACCTCCCGTGCTGTTTTCACTGTCCTGGCTCACTCACCTCCCGCGCTGTTTTCACTGTCCCGGCTCACTCAGCTCCCGCGCTGTTTTCACAATCCCGGCTCACTCAGCTCCCGCGCTGTTTTCACTGTCCCGGCTCACTCACCTCTCGCACTGTTTTCACTGTCCCGGCTCACTCACCTCTCGCGCTGTTTTCACTGTCCCGGCTCACTCACCTCTCGCGCTGTTTTCACTGTCCCGGCTCACTCACCTCCTGCGCTGTTTTCACTGTCCCGGCTCACTCACCTCCTGCACTGTTTTCAATGTCCCGGCTCACTCACCTCCCGCGCTGTTTTCACTGTCCCGGCTCACTCACCTCTCGCGCTGTTTTCACTGTCCCGGCTCACTCACCTCCCGCGCTGTTTTCACTGTCCTGGCTCACTCACCTCTCGCGCTGTTTTCAATGTCCCGGCTCACTCAGCTCCCGCGCTGTTTTCACTTTCCTTAAACTTCTTAGTTTTATATTCTTTGTCAACACTACGTATCTGGCTATCTTGGAGAACAAGTCAAGGAATGGCCTGAGTGAAGCCTCAAGGCGTGTTGTTCTGAGGAGTGCTGTTCCAGAGAACTCTGGGGAAGTCAGATAGAATCCACAAAGTGTTATGTCATTCACTTTTACTGTTTTGATCAGGTCACTAACCTACTTGCAGCATTTCACCCAGCTATGTGGGCCACACCTCTGCTGTTTTGCTCAATATCAATATTGTCCTGGAGCCAGGTTTGAATCAAACGACATTGAGAAAGCTTTGCAAAATTGCACAGTTGGAAGTGTGCAATTGCAAAAATTTCTGCTTCAAACTCAAATTTGACTTGCTTCCCTTTGCCATGTAAGATTTATCAAATATTTTACAAAACATGTTGATAAATTGTAACTTTTTAGAGGCAGCCTTGGTTTCTCATGATACTTTCTCAAATGAGAAGCTTATTTGGGAGTCAAATTCCAAATTTACTTTTGAGTCTGAAATTAATGGTAAGGCAATGTTAGATTTTCCTACGCTCCATTTGTAGTTTTCTGCTTATCCCCTTGTAACAAAACTACTGGGAAACTAATGAGAATCCAGGGTAAAATTTCATGGAGTTTAATCTGCACAAGTCTGAGGTAATGCATTTTGGAAGGTCTAATACAGATGGGAAGTAGACAGTAAACGGCAGAACCCGAAAGAGGATTGATAGGCAGAGGGGTCTGGGTGTACAGGTACGCAGGTCATTAAAAGTGGCAATACACGTGGAGAAGGAAATCAAGAAAACATACGGCATGCTTGCCTTCATTGGCCGGGGCATTGAGTTTCACAAATTGGCAAGTCATTCTGCAGCTCTATAGCATCTTAGTTAGGCCGCACTTGGAATATAGTGTTCAATTCTGGTCGCCACACTACCAGACGGATGTGGAGTCTTTGGCGAGGGTGCAGAAAAGATTTACCAGGATGTTGCCTGGTATGAAGGGCATTAGCTATGAGGAGAGTTTGGAGAAACTTGGTTTGTTCTCACTGGAATGACAGAGATTGAGGGGTGACCTAATAGAAGTCTACAAGATTATGAGGGGCATGGACAGAGTGGATAGTCAGAAGCTTTTTCCTACTGTGGTAGAATCAATTACTAGGGGGAATAGTAATAGGGGGTATAGGTTTAAGGTGCAGGGGCAAGGTTTAAGGGAGATTTATGAGGCACGTTTTTGTACACAGAGGGTGTGGGAGCCTGGAACTCGCTGGATGGGGGAGAGATGGGGGGGGGGCGGTGTTGGGGGGAAGTGGAAGCAAATACAATAGTGCCTTTTAAGGGGCATCTTGACAAATACATGAAAAGGATGGGAATAGAGGGAAATGGTCCCTGGAAAGGTTGGGGGGTTTTGTTCAGGTGGGCAGCATGGTCGGTGCAGGCTTGGAGGACTGAAGGGCCTGTTCCTATGCTGTAATTTTCTTTGTTCTTTGTTCATGATCAGAGGGCCTCCCCCTCCCACCGGCCAGATGTAGAGGGTGGGCAACATCAACACGGCTATTTCTGGGAGCCTCGATGCAATTGCCTGTTCATTAGGAAATCAACTGCCTGCTCTCAGGGTTTCTGTCGCTTCAAGCAACCTTGTGCATTATTCTTGTGGTTGTTACTGAATGAACAATAGGGGACCCATTGACATTCATTACTTGATCCTTTTAATTTGTCATAGAAGCTAAATTTTTAATTAAATACTCTGTATAAGGAGTGATAAAATACAGACCTCATGAAAACAACAGATACCATTAGATACAGAATAAGGGACACTGCAGGACCTACCTGAACCACTTCCTACCCCCAGGACATTTAGACTGGAAGCTCCCTTTTTCCCGATGCTGTAAAGAAAAGAACATTTTATTTTTAAAAGACATGAACAAATCTGAAATGAAATTTGCAACAAACGGTTTCGCTGAACAATGGCTGTGCAGATCTTAATTTAAAATGCCAAAAGCTCAGAGGTAATCTGTAAACTTGCAAAGCAAAAGTTATCAAATTATTTGAACTATTTCAATTCGTCACAAAGAAGCAAATGACCTGAAATTTACAGAAGCAGAGATGGTGAAATGATGGTCAGCATTCCCTGTCATTATCCCTCTGGCAGCAACTTCTGGTGTCCACACGTACAGTTAAACACGGAGATCCAGAGGTTCCTGTCAGTCCCCTATGCATCCACAGATCCTGAATTGTTGTGGTCCTTCCAGAATGTAACCAGAAAGTAACAGCCAACCTTGGTCTCTCAGTACTCCATAGAATTCATTGAATCCTTACAGTGCAGAAGGAGGCCATTCGTCCCATCAAGTCTGCAACACCGCCGAAAGAACACCCTACCAAGGCCCAACCCCCTCTACCCCATCGCCGTGACCCCAATTAACCTTCATATCATTGGACACTTTGGGACAATTTACCATGACCGATCCACCTAACCTGTACATCTTTGGACTGTGGGAGGAAACTGGAGCATCCGGAGGTAACACATGCAGACACGGGGAGAATGTACAAACTCCACACAGACAGTCACCTGAGGATGGAATTGAAACCGGGACCATCGTGTTGTGAGACAGCAGTGCTAACCACTGGGCCACTGATGCATGATCAATTGTACAAAGACTCAGGTTGGATACAACTGTGGCTTTATTGCAGTAAGATGTGTGGCCTCCCACAGCATCTGGCGAAATGGCTGCTGGATAGAGGACACGCATATTTATACTCCTCCTACTGGGCGGAGCCAGCAGGCAGGGGCTACCGGCAAACCTGTAGTACAGGTCCTACCTTACATCACCTAATACAGGTGTAACAGTGGTTTACCACATTCACCCCCTGTTAAAAATGAGTCCGCCGGGGGTGGTGGAGAACTATATACAGTAGCGAATTTATGTACAGTGTTTTATTAGGAGAGAAAAAAAATGTCTTTTGAAAGTCTGGTGCCAGTTAGAGATTCAACCGGTCTGGTGCCTTGACGTTCCGCTGGGAGCGACGTAACGGTGGCGGCGATGTTGATGCTGGCAACGTCGGTGCTGGCCTAATGTCGGGTGATCCTGGGAGCATGCCGAAATCCTCTTCATCCTCTTGCATGGGCAGGGGAAGGAGGGATGGTCCTGGTGGGGTTAATGTTGGGAGCGCCGGGGTGGGGAGGGTGGTGCTGGGCCGGGGACGTGTGTATGAGTGGAACCTGCTGGTGCCAGGTCCCTGAGGGAGACAGTACCTTGGCGGCCGTCGGGGTACACCACATAGGCATACTGGGGGTTGGCATGGAGCAAGTGCACCCTTTCCACCAACGGGTCCGCCTTGTGGAGTCGGACGTGCCTACGGAGCAGGACCGGTCCTAGAGCTGCGAGCCAAGTCAGGAACGACACCTCCCGGAAGTGGACTTCCTGGGGAAGGCAAAAAGACGTTCATGGGGTATGTTATTCGTAGTGGTGCACAGTAGTGACCGGATGGAGTGTAGTGCATGAGGGAGGACCTCCTGCCAGTGAGAGGCTGGAAGGTTCCTGGACCGTAGGGCCAGTTGGACGGCCCTCCAAACCGTCCCGTTCTCCCTCTCTACATGTCCGTTTCCCCGGGGGTTATAGCTGGTCATCCTGCTGGAGGCGATACCCCTGCTAAGCAGGAACTGACGCAGCTCATCACTCAAGAATGAGGATCCCCTGTCACTGTGGATGTTGGCGGGGAAGCCGAACAGAGCGAAGATTGTGTTGAGGGCCTTGATGACGGTGGCGGCGTCATATCGGGGCAGGGATGGCGAAGGGGAATCTGGAGTACTCATCGACCACACTGAGAATATATGTGTTACGGTCGGTGGAGGGGAGGGGCCCTTTGAAATCCACGCAGAGGCGTTCAAAGGGGCAGGAGGCGTTCACAAGGCGCCCACAGTCCGGCCGGTAGAAATGCGGCTTGCACTCCGCACAGACCTGGCAGTCCCTTGTGACTGTCCTTACTTTCTCGACGGAGTAGGGCAGATTGCGAACCTTGACAAGGTGGTACAACCATGTGACCCCCGGGTGACAAAGGCTGTCGCGTAGGGCCCTGAGTCGGTCTACTGTGCACTGACACATGTACCTCGGGATAGGGCGTCTGGGGGCTCGTTGAGTTTGCTGGGGCGATACAGAATTTCGTAATTATAGGTGGGGAGCTCGATTCTCCACCGCAAGATTTTATCATTTTTGATCTTTCCCCGCTGCGTGTTGTTGAACAAGAAGGCTACCGACCGTTGGTCAGTGAGGAGAGTGAATCTGGGCAGCACGGTGGCGCAGTGGTAGCACTGCAGTCTCACGGCGCCGAGGTCCCAGGTTCGATCCCGGCTCTGGGTCACTGTCCGTGCGGAGTTTGCACATTCTCCCCGTGTTTACATGGGTTTCGCCCCCACAACACAAAGATGTGCAAGGTAGGTGGATTCGCCACGCTAAATTGCCCCTTAATTGGAAAAAATGAATTGGGTACTCTAAATTTGAAAAAAAAAAGGAGAGTGAATCTCCTGCCGACCAGGTAATGCCTCCAATGCCGCACAGCTTCAACGATAGCTAGGGCCTCTTTTTCGACGGACAAGTGCCAAATTTCTGAGGCACGAAGGTGCGGGAAAAGCATGCCACTGGTCTGCCTGCCTGGTTGAGGTGGTGGCAAGTGCGACGTCTGATGCATCGTTTTCTACTTGGAAGGGCAGTGTCTCGTCTACTGCGTGCATCCTGGCCTTGGCTATATCAACTCTGATACGGGCGAAGACCTGGTGTGCCTCGGCCGTAGGGGGAAAGTGGGTGGACTTAATGAATGGGCGGGCCTTGCCCGCGTAGTTTGGGACCCACTGGGCGTAGTAGGAGAAGAACCCCAGGCAGCGTTTGAAGCCCTTGGGGCAGTGGGGGAGGGGAAGCTTCATGAGTGGGCGCATGCGGTCAGGATCGGGCCCCAGAACTCCGTTCTGGACCACATAGCCGAGGATAGCTAGGCGGGCCGTGCTGAACACACACTTCTCCTTCTTGTAGGTGAGGTTGTGGAGAGTGGCAGTGCGGAGGAATTTAGCAAGGTTGGCAGCGTGGTCCTGCTGATCATGGCCGCAGATGGTGACGTTGTCTAGGTATGGAAAGGTAGCCCGCAAACCGTACCGGTCGACCATTCGGTCCATTTCCCTTTGGAAGACCGAGACCCCGTTTGTGACGCTGAAGGGAACCCTGAGGAAGTGATGGAGACAACCGTCTGCCTCGAAAGCAGTGTATGGATGGTCCGATTTACGAATGGGGAGCTGGTGGTAGGCAGATTTTAGGTCTATCGTTGAGAAGACCCGGTACTGTGCAATCTGATTGATCATATCAGATGTGCGTGGGAGGGGGTACGCGTCGAGCTGCATGTACCGATTGATTGTCTGGCTGTATTCCATTATCATTCTGTGCTTCTCCCCAGTTTTAACGACTACCACTTGAGCTCTTCAGGGGCTGTTGCTGGCCTCGATGATGCCCTCCTGAAGCAGCCGATGGACTTCGGACCTGATGAAGGTCCTGTCTTGGGTGCTGTACCGTCTGCTCCTGGTGGCCACGGGTTTGCAATCTGAAGTTAGATTGGCAAAGATCGAGGGTGGGTCGACCTTTAAGGTCGCGAGGCTGCACACAGTGAGGGGTGGTAGGGGCCCGCCAAATTTGAAGGTGAGGCTCTGGAGATTGCATTGGAAGTCCAGGCCTAGTAGTAGTGCAGCGCAGAGATTAGGAAGGACATAGAGGCGGAAGCCGCTGAATTCTATGCGCTGGGCTGTGAGAGTGACCGTGCAGTACCCCTGGATCGGGACAGAATGGGATCCGGAGGCCAGGGAGATTCTTTGATTGGCGGGGTGGACAGCGACGGAGCAGCGCCATACCGTAACCGGGTGGATGAAGCTTTCGGTGCTCCCGGAGTCCAGCAGGCAAGAGGTCACGTGGCCGTTGATTTTCACCGTAGTCGAGTCCGTCAGGTTGTGTGGACGAGACTGATCGAGCGTCATTGAGGCGAGGTGCGGTTGGTCGTCGCTGGCGTCCGAAGATGGAGCACGCGGGGGGCCCAGGTCGTGGAATGTTGTCGCCGTCCATGCCCCGTGGGGAAGACAAGGCGGTGCCTGAAGATCCTGCGGGGGACAAAATGGTGGTGCCCATGGGCCACACGTTGTGGGGGCTGCACGGTAACATTGTGGATAGCACAATTGCTTCACAGCTCCAGGGTCCCCGGTTCGATTCCGGCTTGGGTCACTGTCTGTGCGGAGTCTGCACATCCTCCCCGTGTCTGCGTGGGTTTCCTCCGGGTGCTCCGGTTTCCTCCCACAGTCCAAAGATGTGCGGGTTAGGTGGATTGGCCATGATAAATTGCCCTTAGTGTCCAAAATTTCCCTTAGTGTTGGGTGGGGTTACTGGGTTATGGGGATAGGTTGGAGGTGTTGACCTTGGGTAGGGTGCTCTTTCCAAGAGCCGGTGCAGACTCGATGGGCCGAATGGCCTCCTTCTGCACTGAAAATTCTATGATTCTATGAAGATGGCGGCACCCATGGGCTGCACATGGACTAGCCGTGTGTGGCCGCGGGAAGTGAAGATGGCGGCGCCCACTGGCCGTGCGTGGTCCGGGACGAAGATGGCGGCGCCCATTGTGTGTGGGTCAGGGGGAGGGGCGATCGCGGCGACTGCGTGGGCCTGGCACACCGCGACGAAGAGGCTCTTTTTGGTGCAAGCCTTGCAAATGGCAGTGCGGACCAGGAAGCATTGGCGAGGTTGCTTCTGCTGGCCACAGAAGTAACATCGGGGACCCCCGGGGTGTGCGGATTGGCATGTGGCACAGGTGTATTGGCTGGGTAAAGCCCGGGCTGGTGCAGCCGTTTGTGGGGTCCACGAGGGATAGGAGGGGTGGGCCGTGCGGCCGGAGGGGTAGGCCTGAGCAACACGTGAGGCGGCCGCCATGGAGAGTGCTAGCTTCTTAGTACCCACTAGGTCGAGCGTGGCCCCTTCAAGCAGCCTTTGGCGAATGAGGACCGACCCAATCCCCGTTACAAAAGCACCGCGCATAAGAAGGTTAGAATGTTCGGTGGTTGTAATGGCCTGACAGTCACAGTCCCGGATGAGTGGGATTAGGGCCCGCCAGAAGCCTTCAATGGAGTCACCAGGGAGATGAGAGCGAGTGGCGAGTACATGCCTGGCGAACAGTGTGTTTGCTTTCTGTGCATAGTTCTCTTTGCGGAGCGCCATGGCGTTCGTGTAGTTTGGGGCCTCCTGGATCAGCAGAAACACGCTGGAGCTCAACCTTGAGTACAGGATCTGTATCTTCTGAGCCTCCGTCAGAGGGGCGGTCGCTGAGTTGATATAGGCCTCAAAGCAGGCTAGCCAGTGATTAAAGTCCCTCCTGGCGTCGCTCGATTGTTGATCCAGCTGCAGGTGATCTAGTTTGATTCGGAGGTCCATCTTACAGAAAATCTTACTGCAATAAAGTGATGCACGATCAATTATACAAAGACTCAGGTTGGATACAACTGTGGCTTTATTGCAGTAAGATGTGTGGCTTCCCACAGCAGCTGGCGAAATGGCTGCTGGATAGAGGACACGCATATTTATACTCCTCCTACTGGGCGGAGCCAGCAGGCAGGGGCTACCGGCGAACCTGTAGTACAGGTCCTACCTTACATCACCTAATACAGGAGTAACAGTGGTTTACCACAGCCACCATTAGCATTGTCATAAAATCCTGTGAATAAGTTACACCTTATTTAATGAGGTGTTTCGGGATTTTTAACGATGTATCATATTTGTAGTTAACTGCTAAGCAGCAACACAAACCCTGAAATTTCAATTTTAAATTTGTTGAATGTCAAATCTTTCCATTGTGATAAGAAATTGCACATATGCTTTAATTTTTTAAAAGGTAATGATATTTTAGCTTCCACCTTAATCCCATGTTTATGCGCCCAATCATTTATTTTGTTATGTGTAAAATTGTAATGTTAGGGGGTTTAGTGCATTTTACTTTCTGGATTACTCTCTGCCAGAATACGGCAATGTAATGAGCTGCTCTCCCGGCTTGATGGCATCATTGCTACTCCGAACCGGACAATCACCTTGACTTGCCATCAGGTTCAAATTAATATTGGCAAAAGGAAAACTCATGCCACAGAGATTGCTATGTTGTGTGAATACAAAACAAGAAAGCAAGTGACTTTTAAGGTATTCAAGGTTTACGGGGGAAGACAGCAAAGTGCAGCTGAGGCCACAATTGGGTTAGCCATGATCTTACTGAGTGGTGGAGGAAGCTAACCTCTCCTCAAATGACCTACCCCTCCTCTTATGGCGGAATTTCCCAAATCTTGGCTAAGCGTCAAGGAGTGAATCCCGCCAGCCCCGATGGTGTGATCCAGACAGCAATTTTTAGCCACTTTGAAAAAATAATTTCCCAAGTGAAAACTGCCCAACATCTGATTATCCCGCCTTGAGGTCATCTGAGACCTTCAGTCACGGAGGCGCTGAATTTAAACAACGCTGCAGCACTTGCTCTCATTCAAGCCAGGATGATGGCAGCCAAGAAGCCATACCACGATTCAGGGAGGGGACCGTAACCACAATGTTGGATGCCATGGAGGAGAGAAGGGCAATAATTTCCCCTCAGATTGACAAGAGATCCTCCAGTAAGACCTCCCCACCTGGGAGATGGTGGCAGCACCTCCACAAGAGGACAGGGGTGCAGTTGGCTGCCCCCACCTCTGATGTGCATCCTGGGGACACCTAAACATGGTGGGAGGGTACAGAAAGTATTGTGTGGGCACATTATAGGCATGGGTGAAGCTCAGCACTAGTTGGGGCACATTTTCACTTGTCGCATTTTGAAATGTCACTACAGCTTTCCATTATTGTTATTCACCACTTTAACACTTCAAATTCTTCAACCAGTGGCATGGCCTCCCCATCGGGATGCAGGTGACCTCACTGGGCCTCCATGCCCGTCAAACAGTTAGGCCCTCTCATAGAACATAGAACATAGAACATAGAACAATACAGCGCAGTACAGGCCCTTCGGCCCTCGATGTTGCACCGAAACAAAAGCCATCTAACCTACACTATGCCATTATCATCCATATGTTTATCCAATAAACTTTTAAATGCCCTCAATGTTGGCGAGTTCACTACTGTAGCAGGTAGGGCATTCCACGGCCTCACTACTCTTTGCGTAAAGAACCTACCTCTGACCTCTGTCCTATATCTATTACCCCTCAGTTTAAAGTTATGTCCCCTCGTGCCAGCCATATCCATCCGCGGGAGAAGGCTCTCACTGTCCACCCTATCCAACCCCCTGATCATTTTGTATGCCTCTATTAAGTCTCCTCTTAACCTTCTTCTCTCCAACGAAAACAACCTCAAGTCCATCAGTCTTTCCTCATAAGATTTTCCCTCCATACCAGGCAACATCCTGGTAAATCTCCTCTGCACCCGCTCCAAAGCCTCCACGTCCTTCCTATAATGCGGTGACCAGAACTGTACGCAATACTCCAAATGCGGCCGTACCAGAGTTCTGTACAGCTGCAACATGACCTCCCGACTCCGGAACTCAATCCCTCTACCAATAAAGGCCAACACTCCATAGGCCTTCTTCACAACCCTATCAACCTGGGTGGCAACTTTCAGGGATCTATGTACATGGACTCCTAGATCCCTCTGCTCATCCACACTTTCAAGAACTTTACCATTAGCCAAATATTCCGCATTCCTGTTATTCCTTCCAAAGTGAATCACCTCACACTTCTCTACATTAAACTCCATTTGCCACCTCTCGGCCCAGCTCTGCAGCTTATCTATATCCCTCTGTAACCTGCTACATCCTTCCACACTATCGACAACACCACCGACTTTAGTATCGTCTGCAAATTTACTCACCCACCCTTCTGCGCCTTCCTCTAGGTCATTGATAAAAATGACAAACAGCAACGGCCCCAGAACAGATCCTTGTGGTACTCCACTTGTGACTGTACTCCATTCTGAACATTTCCCATCAACCACCACCCTCTGTCTTCTTTCAGCTAGCCAATTTCTGATCCACATCTCTAAATCACCCTCAATCCCCAGCCTCCGTATTTTTTGCAATAGCCTACCGTGGGGAACCTTATCAAACGCTTTGCTGAAATCCATATACACCACATCAACTGCTCTACCCTCGTCTACCTGTTCAGTCACCTTCTCAAAGAACTCAATAAGGTTTGTGAGGCATGACCTACCCTTCACAAAGCCATGCTGACTATCCCTGATCATATTATTCCTATCTAGATAATTATAAATCTTGTCTCTTATAATCCCCTCCAAGACTTTACCCACTACAGACGTGAGGCTCACCGGCCTATAGTTGCCGGGGTTGTCTCTGCTCCCCTTTTTGAACAAAGGGACCACATTTGCTGTCCTCCAGTCCTCTGGCACTATTCCTGTAGCCAATGATGACATAAAAATCAAAGCCAGAGGTCCAGCAATCTCTTCCCTGGCCTCCCATAGAATCCTAGGATAAATCCCATCAGGTCCCGGGGACTTATCTATTTTCAGCCTGTCCAGAATTGCCAACACCTCTTCCCTACGTACCTCAATGCCATCTATTCTATTAGCCTGGGGCTCAGCATTCTCCTCCACAACATTATCTTTTTCCTGAGTGAATACTGACGAAAAATATTCATTTAGTATCTCGCCTATCTCTTCAGACTCCACACACAATTTCCCATCCCTGTCCTTGACTGGTCCTACTCTTTCCCTAGTCATTCGCTTCTTCCTGACATACCTATAGAAAGCTTTTGGGTTTTCCTTGATCCTTCCTGCCAAATACTTCTCATGTCCCCTCCTTGCTCGTCTTAGCTCTCTCTTTAGATCCTTCCTCGCTACCTTGTAACTATCCATCGCCCCAACCGAAACTTCACACTTCATCTTCACATAGGCCTCCTTCTTCCTCTTAACAAGAGATTCCACTTCCTTGGTAAACCACGGTTCCCTCGCTCGACGCCTTCCTCCCTGTCTGACCGGTACATACTTATCAAGAACACGCAGTAGCTGATCCTTGAACAAGCCCCACTTATCCAGTGTGCCCAACACTTGCAGCCTACTTCTCCACCTTATCCCCCCCAAGTCACGTCTAATGGCATCATAATTGCCCTTCCCCCAGCTATAACTCTTGCCCTGCGGTGTATACTTATCCCTTTCCATCATTAACGTAAACGTCACCGAATTGTGGTCACTGTCCCCAAAGTGCTCTTCTACCTCCAAATCCAACACCTGGCCTGGTTCATTACCCAAAACCAAATCCAACGTGGCCTCGCCTCTTGTTGGCCTGTCAACATATTGTTTCAGGAAACCCTCCTGCACACACTGTACAAAAAACGACCCATCTATTGTACTCGAACTATATCTTTTCCAGTCAATATTTGGAAAGTTAAAGTCTCCCATAATAACTACCCTGTTACTTTCGCTCATATCCAGAATCATCTTCGCCATCCTTTCCTCTACATCCCTAGAACTATTAGGAGGCCTATAAAAAACTCCCAACAGGGTGACCTCTCCTTTCCTGTTTCTAACTTCAGCCCATACTACCTCGGAAGAAGAGTCCCCATCTAGCATCCTCTCCGCCACCGTAATACTGCTCTTGACTAGCAGCGCCACACCTCCCCCTCTTTTGCCTCCTTCTCTGAGTTTACTAAAACACCTAAACCCCGGAACCTGCAACATCCATTCCTGTCCTTGCTCTATCCATGTCTCCGAAATGGCCACAACATCGAAGTCCCAGGTACCAACCCACGCTGCCAGTTCCCCTACCTTGTTTCGTATACTCCTGGCATTGAAGTAGACACACTTCAAACCACCTACCTGAACACTGGCCCCCTCCTGCGATGTCAAATCTGTGCTCCTGACCTCTATACTCTCATTCTCCCTTACCCTAAAACTACAATCCAGGTTCCCATGCCCCTGCTGCATTAGTTTAAACCCCCCCAAAGAGCACTAACAAATCTCCCCCCCAGGATATTTGTGCCCCTCAGGTTCAGATGTAGACCATCCTGTCTGTAGAGGTCCCACCTTCCCCAGAAAGAGCCCCAGTTATCCAAAAATCTGAATTCCTCCCGCCTGCACCATCCCTGTAGCCACGTGTTTAAATGCTCTCTCTCCTTATTCCTCATCTCACTATCACGTGGCACGGGCAACAACCCAGAGATAACAACTCTGTTTGTTCTAGTTCTGAGCTTCCATCCTAGCTCCCTGAAAGCCTGCCTGACATCCTTGTCCCCTTTCCTACCTATGTCGTTGGTGCCAATGTGGACCACGACTTGGGGCTGCTCCCCCTCCCCCCTAAGGACCCGGAAAACACGATCCGAGACATCACGTACCCTTGCACCTGGGAGGCAACATACCAAACGTGAGTCTCTCACGCTCCCACAAAATCTCCTATCTGTGCCCCTGACTATAGAGTCCCCAATTACTAATGCTCTCATTGCGAATGTTTCAGGGCTCAGGCATGATTCAGTGAATCCTAGCCCCTCACCCCTAATCCGCTTTGAGCGCAAAGAGACAGAGGAATGTAGCGCAGAACCTCACTCAGATATGGGCCGGGGAGTCAGCATGCTGGCAGCAGTCAGACAGGAGTCAGACATAAACAGTAGCTGAAGAGGATCACACTCCATTCGACACTGCGAGTCATCATCACCCTCCTGCATCGACCATGCAGCAGACACTCAAGGACTCCCAGATCCCTGATGAGTGAGACCTCAGCCACCTTCAACGGGATTCAACTGGTTTCAAAGGGATCACAGCAACCTGGGGGGGGGGGGTCACACTCTAAGCCAGAGTGCCCTTCTTCATCCATGAAGTGGGAGGTGATGAGGGCATTTATAGCCCTTCTGCCTGTGCGCACCCTCATAGATTATCATCATAGAATTTACAGTGCAGAAGGAGGCCATTCGGTCCATCGAGTCTGCACCGGCTCTTGGAAAGAGCACCCGACCCAAGGCCCACACCTCCACCCTATCTCCATAACCCAGTAACCCCACCCAACACTAAGAGCAATTTTGGACACTAAGGGCAATTTATCATAGCCAATCCACCTAACCTGCACATCTTTGGACTGTGGGAGGAAACCGGAGCACCCGGAGGAAACCCACGCAGACACGGGGAGGATGTGCAGACTCCGCACAGACGCCCTCTGGGCTCCACTCTGAGGCTCTACAGCAGGCTCTTCCTCAGCACGCTCATGTACATCCTTCTCACCCGAGGACATATTCCGTTCCTCAAGGTTGGCTTCAGGAAGCTCCTGGGCCCACTGCAGAGCCTGTTTGTATAAGGCACGGCAGACCACAAGATGCAGGAGGCCCTCTGGGGACTGTATTGAGTGCCCCATCAAACCTGTCAAGACATCTTTCGGAGGCCATTGCACTGCTCATTGACAGATCGAGTCGCACTGCAAGCCTAATTTTAATTGGTCTCCGCAGGTGTCTGTGGCCTCTGTGGTGTTCTTTGTGTTGCTTATTTCAGGAAGGTTGGCAGTACTGTTCACAAAGACCACAAAATAACTTTAACTGAAACAAAGCTATGGGGCGGGATTCTTGGACTCCCCCGCTGGAGAATCGCTGAGGGGGCGGAGTGAATCCCGCCCCGCCACTTCGACGCTGGCTGCCGAATTCTCCGGCGCCGGATTTTTGGCGGGGGCGGGGATCACGTCGCACCAATCGGGGGCCGTTGACAGTGGCCCCGATGGGCCAAGCAGCCGCCAATTTTCGGTCAGTACCGCCGGAGTGAAATACACAAGGTCTATACCGGCGGGACCTGGCTCTGAGGGCGGCTTACGGAGTCCTTGGCGGCGCGGGGGGATCTGTCCCGGGGGGGGCACGGTGGCCTGGCAAAGCTGCACATTAGAGTGAGACTAGCTGTCTTGCTCTAATGTGCACATTTGCCAGAACGTATTCTTGCCCAGACAGAAACCTACTTTATTATAGGGAATAAAGGCTTGAGGGATGAAATGATTTTGTGACACTATACTGTTAAAAAGCATAAGCCATGACGGCAGAGAATGCTGAGAGCATGGGAAAAGATCTGGTAAGGAAGTCAGTATTCAAACTGACTATCCACATTGCAGAATAGACTCATTGTTATCATTACTGGGCAAACATCCCAGTTCTGGAGAATATGGCGGGAAACAAATGGTTCGTTCACACCATATTATGGAAACATAGAGAAATTGTCTCATGCAGTATTATCTCTGAAAACCTGATGGACAGACATTTCGGTCAATTGATGAATTATAAATATTTTAACCCAATCACAGTCAGAAAGGGGACAGAACCTAAAAAAGATTATGATTTCCTTATGAGATAGGGAGAGAAGCTTTTAAGCCCTCACCAAAATCAGCTCTCTTCTCTCTTACTCTTTCTCTCTGAATTCATCTTTAACCTAACATTTGAAACCTATTTCTACTTTGCTTTGCGAACAGCTATTTCCTTTTGTTTCATTTTTGTATTGTGCATTTTGGTCTGAAGAAATTACCCCGAACTGAATTGTATTTTGAATTCAACTCAACCATCTGCATTTGCGTTGGACAAACAACTTTTTAAATTCTGTATTTGTATAAAATTTGACTTGATCAATAGACTTTGAAACTGACATAAATAAAGCTATACTTGACTTCACCCAAGAAGCTCAGTTTCGAGTTCTGTAAGATTGATATATAGTGCGGCGACACATAAATATATTAACGAAATACAGATCCATCATGCCCACAATGGGGGGGTATACATCGCAACACCTCGCGAGATCGCTTTGGATCTCACAAGGCATTTTGAGCCGGGAAGATTCCAGGAGTGGGGTCACCCGGTTTTTATCAGCCACACTGCACCGCAATGCACTGTGTTTCGTGTGCAGCATGGCCATTAAATTGCGCTAATATATATTTACTGGAATGAGTTGGAAAGTTTTTTGTTCAATTAAGTCAGGGTTATTTTGTGCACTCCACCAAAATTGATATAAATTTTCTTCTCCTTTATTTTTGCTTTGCCAGGTTAATGCTACACCTTTAAACCATTTCATGCTCATGAAATATTAGCAAACAGTTTGATTATGTGATGCTCCTGGGCTGAATTCTCCACTCCCCGACACCGGAAGCAGGAATCGCGATCAAACAGAGAATTGCGCGAAATGGAAATGGTTTTGCACCCAGCACCAATTCCGACGTCATTCTCAGGTCCCTCGTTCGCACTGATATCGGAGATTGCTTCCCCTGCTGGTGGATCCATGCAAAACTGTCATTTGCATGGATTTTAATATAATTTGTGTCTTGAAGGGGCGGCATGTGGCGCAGTGGTTAGTACTGGGACTGCGGCGCTGAGGACCCGGGGTTCGAATCCCAGCCCTGGGTCACTGTCTATGTGGAGTTTGCACATTCTCCCCATGTCTGCATGGGTTTCACCCCCACAACCCAAAGATGTGCAGGGTAGGTAAATTGGCCATGCTAAATTGACACTTCATTCGAAAAATATAATTGGTTACTCTAAATTTAAATTTTTTTTAAATTTGTGGCTTGAACAGTTCATGCTCCAGCCCTCCGTCATGCCCCATTCCTCTTAGGCAGAAGTCTCACTGGAGTGAATTAGTACAAGTATTTACAAGCAGGGCCTGGGTCCCATGAGGGGGAGCCGGAGGGGAAAAAGACACTGGAAGAACCTAAAATATCATCGGGCTTGCTGGGGAGTTACTGCTTGGGTCCGGGGCGGCAGCTGGAAATAACTTGGAGCCAAGTCCATGGACTCGGAGGGGGGTCCCCCTCGGGATCAGGGTGGCCTGGTTCAGACCGTTGTTGCTGAAATATGTATTTTAAATGCAGCTCTCTGATCAAACATATAGGCTCCAGGCTACTCTCACTGCTGAGTGCTGCCTGTGTCCTTTGAATGCTCAGAGAATCTCTGGTCATCTGGGAGGCCACCCAGGGCACTGCTCTGGACACCCTGGTGCCCAGGCTGTTTTATCAAGTGGCTCGATATGTATGGCTAAGTTCAATCAGGTGCCCATGAGGGGTTGGCCGTCCTCAGAAGTGCTGCCAGACCGCAGAGGAATCAGGGGATCAGCAGAGCTCATCCCATTCATTGGACACCTGCACCGTGGCCTTTGGAACACACACTGGTTCTCTGCCCCTCTCAGGGCAGATGCCTCATCTGTGACCCGCACCCCTCTGAATCACCAGTTGTCTCCTCCCGGTGAGGCAGGCAGCACTGACTGCCTCTGCCACCACCTCCCAGGTCGTGTTCAGGAGGGCAGGTTTGAGTCTGCGGCCCATCCTGGGGGCGAAGGTGTCCTGTCATGGGAGTGTCCCTTTGAGAAATGTTGTTGTCTCATCACATGGCTTCAGTGATGTAATTGTGTGGGTGGAGTTAGGCTGTGGTTCTGTGAGTTTTTACTTTGGCTTTTGGCTTTTACTTTTGCCAATTTTAACTGACTTTCATATTTCATGGACAGTTTCTGAATTCATAGTATCCGTCTTTTCCTTTTCCCATGATCTGTACCTCCCTTTCTCACACTTTTTGTTCTGTTAGTGCTATTCGTTCTTCCCCCTTTCTTCACTATCCTTTTCCTTTTCCCTGATCTGTACCTCCCTTTCTTTTTCCTTTTTTTCTGCCAGGACTTTCCTTCTTTAACTCCCATGACAGTCCCTCCTCTCCTCGATGGCGTGGAGCTGTGGGTCAAATTCCCCAACTCGGAGGGCAGATCTACTGTGAGCCATCTTCCTGGCTACAGTGAGTGTGCAGAGTGGAGCTGTCAGTCTCTTTGACGCTAACACAGACCCCAGTCGTCAGAACGCTCACTGGGCCAGGGATTGTTCTCAATTCGAGCCAGCAGTGTCTGCATATTAGCATGCCCTGACTCGCTTACTGAATAGCACCCCAAATGGAAGTGAGAATCGCATGTAATTCAGTCCCGGCAGCAACACTGGCCTCCCAAACAGAGAATTCTAGCCCCTATCCCCATTAGCCATCTCCTTTGTGACATGGGGTCAAATTTCCAGATATTGACGGAACTCAAAGTGTGAGATGAAACTGAAAATTGAACTCCTCTCTCCTCATGATCCTCATCCCCAATCCCTGAGGTTCCAGTTTCAGGTGAATACATTTCCAACCTGTACAATGCTTCAACCTTGTACAATGCTTTGTTTTTTCTTTCCCAATATACCGTGTGAGGCACTGGTAACTGGGAATTATTGCACTCTTCCTGCTTGCTACATCGAGCAGTTAGAAAGCCAGTTGGTAAGTCCAACAATGAGACGCTGTATGTCTGAAATTATCAACCTTCAATTGATAATTTAGAGTAAAAATGTTACCCAATGGCTTACACAAGCCATTGTGTAAACAGAAGAAAACATTTAGAGGTAACTTAACACAGATTTAAAGAAAGGTTTCCATTGAATAAGTAAGAGACTATCTGGCTCATAGTCTTTTCTGAATCCCCAGTTTTGAACACAACCTAAAAGAAGTCTTACCTGGTCACTACATCTGGCAGATTCTTGTCAAGGAACTTATCCATACACTGATGTTCCGTGGAACGTTCTATGAAGAGATTAAATGACTTAAAATACAGACCAACGTCTGAGGAGAGGGCTTTCAAAGGTGACTCCATCTTTGGTTCCCTGCTGTTAAAGAAAGGTAACAGTTTGTTTCACTCTGAATTTCATTATTAGGATATGACCTTTGCCTTGACTTGACTGGACCTTGATCGCAAAATTTGGAAATCTCCTTTCCTGCCTGCTTTTGGCAAATATTAACTCACACATTGTATGCTCTGCTGACGGTAGCATAGTGGGTAGCACTGTTGCTTCACAGCTCCAGGGTCCCAGGTTCGATTCCTGTCTTTGGTCACTATCTGTGCGGAGTCTGCAAATTCTCCCCGTGTCTGCGGGTGCTCCGGTTTCCTCCCACAAGTTCCGCAAGACATGCTGTTAGGTCATTTGGACATTCTGAATTCTCCCTCTGTGTACCCAAACAGGTGCCGGAATATGGCGACGAGGGACTTTTCACAATAACTTTATTGCAGTGTTAATGTAAACCTACTTGTGGCAATAAAGATTATTATTACTATCCTGAACTTTAGACTCCTATCTCTGATTGGATCCCAGCTCATTATTTACTTGCACTGTCATCTTGTCCGGCCTTAATCGCTCCCTCGATGTAAACTCTCCAATCCATATTCACAACCACCACTTGAACCACTGTCCACCCAGAAGGAAAAATCCGTTCGGACCAGTATTCTTATTTCCCCGTTTTGCTGTCTATTTTTCCTTCTGGGCATCACATCCCTGGTCCACGCCCTAAACGTAACTCCTTCTGGATTGGTCCTTGTGGGAAAGCTATCCCCAATTCAGTTCAAACTTTGGCTTTCAAAATTCCAACAGTCTAGTCTTTTCCCCTCCTTCCATCACCACATTTATGAATCTACTGGTTTGGTCAACTGCACGTGAACCTTCACCTTTCATACCATTGTCGGCAATGAAACCATTACTCTTTCACCCTGGTCAATCCCCCTATTAAGGCAATGATGGACCAACTGACCTCCTTCTGTACTGTAGCCATTTTATGATTATATGATTCACCTCAACGTCCAGAGATGAGGAGGAATTTCTTCAGCCAGAGGGTGGTGAATCTGTGGAACTCATTGCTGCAGAAGGTTGTGGAGCCCAAATCGCTAATTGTTTTTAAGCCAGAGATAGATAGGTTCTAGATTAATAAGGGGGTCAGGGGTTATGGGGAGAAGGCAGGAAAATGGGGATGACAAAAATATCAGCCATGATTGAATGGCAGAGCAGACTCGAATGGCCTCGAGTGGCCTAATTCTGCTCCTTTGTCTTATGGTCTTATGGTCCTGATGCCCAAGGGATGTAGACATGAAAGGAAATGGCAGACAAGTGGTTTAGCCACTCACTCCCATTTTACCTGAATAATCATCATCAGATGATCATTTCAAATGTCTGCAC
Organism: Scyliorhinus torazame; assembly: GCF_047496885.1. Taxonomy (NCBI): domain Eukaryota; kingdom Metazoa; phylum Chordata; class Chondrichthyes; order Carcharhiniformes; family Scyliorhinidae; genus Scyliorhinus; species Scyliorhinus torazame. The sequence continues at coordinate 66,808,942 of NC_092708.1, read as the reverse complement.
AGTTACCTCTGACATTCTCCCAGCATCTAGGCTTTGGCCCCTCCTGTTTCTTACCTATATGCTGTCCCTGAGCAATACCACCCAAAAAGAGCACATTATCTTTTACCTCTATACTGACTGCAGATCAGATCCCACATGAGCCCTGGATTCTGTGGGATCTTGTTAAAATCCCTGTGGATGACCAATAACCTAAGAGAGCCAAACTGACCAACAGAAAAACCACTGCAAGAACCAATGGACAATATTTCACTTCATATAACTGATCCTTTAACAATCAAACTAAAAGAAACATAAATTAAACATTAACAGGCAAATTGTACTCAATAAATGCCATAAATCACACTTTTAATAACCAACGCACAAAGATAGATTTCAAATGTTTTACCAGCAATCCCCTCAGTACATATGGCAACACATCCAGTCACCAAGTTGTTTTCTACTTTAATTTCTACAGATAAAGATCAATCCCTTTTCTTCATGCAGCATTTGTTAATTAAGTCACCTCTCACACAGCAGCTTTACTCCATCCGTGTTTCATGGATGTGATATCACCAAAAAGGTGCACATCTGAAGAATTTCTTTAAATTAGGTCACACCAGGTTTGCTGGTGTGGATTTCCCAGACTCACCTCCATCTGACCAATCGGTAACATGTGCACTGCATGCACGGCCCTGGTAAAATAACTGAAGGAGCGGCAGTAACTTTATTTTACTATCCCTGCAGCTCACTCCAGTCTTCAGGTTTCCATCATTTAGCTACCTCACAGACGCAAGACTCTCCAAAGTATCCTACAATGTTGTAATTTGATCTCTGAAGAAATCTGTTTACTTTCAGTTTCAATCAGCTTCCATTCCCCCAGCAACCTGAGGTCACAGTTTAATTTCCCAGATAAGTGACATTATAGCCAGGAACCCCAAGTCATAGCCCCCTTTCCCAGAAACCTAAAGCTTCTGTTTCTTTCAAACATTGCAGGCTTTGAAATGAATGTCAGTGCAGTTAACAGTCTCCAGAGGTGGGATAGTCTCTTCTGTCATTGGCAGACTGCTTGCATGCAGTGAAGATTAACATTTTCCTGCATTTTTTGTTTTTATTTCAGCATGCTGGTCTTCGTTCCCAAGGCGTTTTTCAAGGTTGTGGATAGGTTGATCTCTTTGTTGAATAGGAAGTTGGCCAGGATGATGAAGTTGGTAATTCAGAGGAGTTGGCAGTCGGGGGTGTGAAGGATGTTTACTGGGTGGCGCATGCAGAGAAGATACGGGGTTGGAGTAGGGAGGCGAAGGGTTTGTGGGTAAGGATGGAAGCAAGTTTGTGTACGGGGTGGTGTTGTGGACCCTGGCAATGGTGCAGTTCCCTTTGGTTATTGGAAACTATTCTGGACGTCCAGTTTTGGTTGGCACGCTGAAGAGTTGGAGGCAATCCCGGCAGCATGTTTGGTTGTGAGCGGGGTCGAGGGTGATGCCAATCAGGGGGAATCACGGATTCGAGCCGGGGAGAATGCATGATAGGTTCCAGGGATGGGAGGTGAGGGAGATTGGGGAGATGAAGAATCTGTTTTTGACAGGGCAGTTTGAGAGCTTGGAGGAGTTGAATGAGACATTTACACAGGCTGGGAGGAGAGTTTTCGCTACTTGCAGGTGCAGGAAGTTGTGAAGAAGGTTTTCTGACCTTTCAGATCGCGCCACTTACTCCTTGTTGGAGGAGGCTCTGTCAGTGGGGGGCTGGACAGGAGAGTGATTTCAGCAATTTATGGGATGATTCTGGAGGAGGATATGGTGTCCTTGCAGGGGATTAAGGACAAGTGGAAGAGGAGTTGGGAATAGCATTCGAGGAGGGATTGTGTGTGAGGTGCTTTGGACGGTGAAGGCCTCAACATTGTGTGTGAGTTTGGGGCTGATACAGTTGAAGGTGGTGCACAGGGCACATCTAGCAAAGTCAAGGATGAGCCAGCTGTTTGAGGGCATGGAGGAGATCTGTGAGCAGTTTGGAAGGGGCCCAATTAATCATGTACATATGTGTTGGTCTTGCCCGAAGCTGGAAAGGTTTTGGCGGTCAGTTTTTAGCACCAATTCAGATGTCTTATTTCAGATGGTCCCTTGAAGTCATATTTGGGGTGTCAGACTTGCCGGAGTTACAGGGATGTTTTAGCCTTTGCCTCACTGCTTGTTCGCAGGTGGGTTTTGTTGGGGTGGAGGTCAGCGTCTCCACCCTGTGCCCCAGCATGGCTGAGGGACCTAATGGAGTGAGGGTGTTTAATGGTTTTATTGGTAACAAGGGTGTCAAGTGTTGCTAACTTGTTGTCTCTTAATTTGGCTCTGTTTAATTACGTTTACTCAAGAGTCGCCAGGTATCTTTTGATACCGCCACAAGGTTCAAAACCGAATACTGATCAAAGACTCGATACACCAGTTAGTAAGTTCAAAAGAAATGCTCATTTATTTACACACAGTCAAATCTACTCATGCATAATACTCTACAACCTAAACTATCACTATTACTAAAAGCCTATACTTAGCTCCGGGTGCCCACTCAGTCAGAGGAACAATGGCCGTTGCTCGGTTCTGAGGCTGCTGGGTTGAGCTGTTTGCAGGATAGCAACTAGGAGCGTCTATCTCGTAGTGTGCATTGACTTGGAACTTACTTGGTCTGGCATAGCTCCTCGCTGAGAGCCAGGGCCAAGAGAGCGATTCTCTCTTGGGGAATCCTTTTTATACGCAAAAGGGCTTTGCGCGCTTTTGGGCGGGCCTTGAACTTGGCCCCAATTAATTGGGTCGTTTCCCAATCGTCCTTATCGATTTTCCTCCAATAGAGGGTTGGGTTCCCTGGTGGCTGAGCGTGTCCTAGGTGGCTGTTGGTTTGCTTTATTTTAGTCTCCTCTGGCGCCGGGGTGTCTGTCTTAGCATTGTTTACCTAAATGTTGCCTTTTGTTCCCGGGGATAGCTCATTAGTATGTAGATGGTTCTGCAGTACTGGTCTTGTCTGAGAGCTACAGCTCTAATCAACAGACAGGCATTGCACCTGCTTGCTTTTTCGGTATGGCCCAGTTTCCCTGCATTCTTTGCAAAGTGTCCATGTTGTAATCGGGACGTGGCCATCCCAGATGGCTACACAAGGAACAAGTTGAGGCTGAGTTTGAGCAAATCAGTTGATGCAAAAATGCAATTGCTCTTGCAAGACTAAAGGGTAGAGAGTTAGGAGTTTGAAAGTACAGTTGGACATGAATTAGGGGATAGATTTTTCCTGGGGTGGTGTCAGAAGGAGGTGTATTTAGGAAGTGGAAAGGCCTTATCTGATTGATACAATTGGACTGGCAAGAGCACATGAAATGGTAAGATCAAGGGGATGGCTGTGGATATGGAGAGAGATTCGGGGAGCATAGGAAAGAATTGAACTCAGAGGAGAGAGAGCATGATCAGCTAAGGTGAAGGCAAAGACAGGAAATGAAGATTGCAGACAAAAATTGAGCAGAGTGCGCAGCTGGGGCTTAATATTCACTGTTGCCCACTGGATTGAATATTTCAAAGTGGAAACTGGAAGCAAAGTTGATGAATTTTTCCAGGTCCGTACGCGAGCATGAAGCGTCACCAAAATAGTCATCAATGTATCGGTAAAGGAGTTGTGGAGGGTGCCCGAGGAATGTTCCACATACCAAATAAAAAGGCAGATGTAGTTAGGACCCATGCGGATACCCATTGCTGCACCTTTGATTTGGAGAAAGTGGGATGAATTGAAGGAGAAAATGTTAAGAGACAGAATGAGTTCAGCCAAGCGGGGGAGAGTGGTGGTGAACGGGAATTGTCCGGGCCTCTTTTCGAGAAAGAAGCGAAGAGCTCTCAGGCCATCCTGGTGTGGGATGGAAGTGTAGAGAGATTGCACATCCATGGTGAATAAGAGGCGGTTAGGGCCTGCGAACTGGAAGTTGCAGGGCATCAGAGGAATCCCAGATGTCAGTGGGGAGGGAATGGACCAGAGGAGTGAGGATGGAGTCAAGATAAGAGGAAATAAAAGCAAAAATCATCACCCTCGCTTCCAGTATCCACCCCTCCATCACTTTCACCTGGTCCATCTCAGACAATTCCCTTCCCTTCCTTGACCTTTCTGTCTCCATTTCCGGCAATAGACTATCTACTAATATCCATCACAAGCCCACTGACTCCCACAGCTATCTGGACTACAGCTCTTCGTGCCCTAGACCCTGTAAGGACTCCATCTCTTTCTCTCAACTCCTTCACCTCCGTCACATTTGTTCCGATGATGCCACTTTCTAAAGTGGTGCTTCGAAAATATATTCCTTCTTCGTCAACTGTGATTTCCCACCTACAGTTGTTGACTAGGCCCTCAACAGCATATAGTGCATCTCCCACCCACTGCCCTCGCCCCCTTCCTCCCAGAACAAGGTTAGAGTGCCCTTCGTTCTCACTTTTCACCCCACCAGCCTCCGTATGCAAAGCATAATCCCCCGCCATTTTTGGCCAACTCCAGCGTGATGAAATGAAATGAAATGAAAATCGCATATTGTCACAAGTAGGCTTCAAATGAAGTTACTGTGAAAAGCCCCTAGTCGCCACATTCCGGCCTGTTTGGGGAGGGTGGTATGGGTGATGCCATCACCAAACACATGTTCCCTTCACTCCCTCTGTCAGCATTCTGCAGAGACTGTTCCCGCCAGGGTAATCTAGTCCACTGCTCCACCATGCCCAACACCTCTCCCATCATCCATGGCACCTTCCCATGCAATTGCAGAAGATGTAATACCTGCCCCTTTACCTCTTCCATGCTTAACATCCCAGGCCCAAACCACTCATTCTGGGTTAAACAGTGTTTCACTTGCACCACTTTCAATTTGGTCTATTGCATTTGTTGCTCCCAATGTGGTCTCCTATATATCGGAGAGACCAAACGTAGACTGGGTGATCGCGTTGCTGAGCACCTTCGGTCTGTGTGATTCAGGACTCTGACCTTTGTTGCTAACTTGCTGTTGTCTCTTAATTTGGCTTTGTTTAATTACATTTGCTCAAGAGTCGCCAGGTATCTTTCGATACTGCCACAAGGTTCAAAACCGAATACTGATCAAAGACTCGATACAGCAGTTAGTAAGTTCTGTGGTGTTGGGTGCTCTGAGGTACAGACGAACCAACACGGTTGCGATTGGTACAACACAGTTTTATTCCAACTAGTTATAGAACATAGAACGATACAGCGCAGTACAGGCCCTTCGGCCCACGATGTTGCACCGAAACAAAAGCCATCTAACCTACACTATGCCATTATCATCCATATGCTTATCCAATAAGCTTTTAAATGCCCTCAATGTTGGCGAGTTCACTACTGTTGCAGGTAGGGCATTCCACAGCCTCACCACTCTTTGCGTAAAGAACCTACCTCTGACCTCTGTCCTATATCTATTACCCCTCAGTTTAAGGCTATGTCCCCTCGTGCCAGCCATTTCCATCCGCGGGAGAAGGCTCTCACTGTCCACCCTATCTAACCCCCTGATCATTTTGTATGCCTCTATTAAGTCTCCTCTTAACCTTCTTCTCTCCAACGAAAACAACCTCAAGTCCATCAGCCTTTCCTCATAAGATTTTCCCTCCATACCAGGCAACATCCTGGTAAATCTCCTCTGCACCCGCTCCAAAGCCTCCACGTCCTTCCTATAATGCGGTGACCAGAACTGTACGCAATACTCCAAATGCAGCCGTACCAGAGTTTTGTACAGCTGCAACATGACCTCCTGACTCCGGAACTCAATCCCTCTACCAATAAAGGTCAACACTCCATAGGCCTTCTTCACAACCCTATCAACCTGGGTGGCAACTTTCAGGGATCTATGTACATGGACACCTAGATCCCTCTGCTCATCCACACTTCCAAGAACTTTACCATTAGCCAAATATTCCGCATTCCTGTTATTCCTTCCAAAGTGAATCACCTCACACTTCTCTACATTAAACTCCGTTTGCCACCTCTCAGCCCAGCTCTGCAGCTTATCTATGTCCCTCTGTAACCTGCTACATCCTTCCACACTGTCGACAACACCACCGAATTTAATGTCGTCTGCAAATTGAGACCAAATTGAGAATGTTCCTAACTATGTGTGGGGTGCGAAGACATATTTACAGGACGACGTACATGAGAACTAAGCTATTTACATGGGAAGGTGCCTGGTGCAGAGAAGCAGTATACAACAAGAGTAACGAGATCAACACTATATACAAACCAGGGAAACGATCAAACAAAGCAACAAAACAATTCAGAGAGTCCATAAATTCGAAAAGTTCATAAATTTAGTCTCTGAGGTGGGCGACGAATTCTGGTTGACCGCCTCAAGGGTGGGTCGCGAGCCTCCGGTTCAGGAGCGGGCTGGACTGCGTCAAAGTCGGGGGAGGCAGAGTGACAGGGAGCTCTAAATAGTTCGTGGCAGGGTCAGCAGGAGGATGAGGCGACACTGAAGGATTATGTGGCGAGCGTGGAACGAGACGAAGCGCGCGTCGATTGCGGCGCAGAATAGAGCCATCCGGAAGACGAACCAGGAACGAGCGGGGGGCCACCTGCCAAAGGACAACAGCGGTTGCAGACCAGCCACCATCCGGAAGATGGATGCGGACGCTGTCATCTGGAGCCAGAGCAGGGAGATCAGCTGCACGGGAGTCATGAGCCGCCTTGTGCTGTGCACGACACAGCTGCATCCGGCGAAGGACCGGAACGTGATCGAGGTCTGGGACATGGATGGACGGCACCGTCGTCCTCAGGGTACGACTCATGAGTAACTGGGCTGGCGACAGGCCAGTGGACAGTGGGGCGGAGCGATAGGCCAGCAATGCAAGGTAGAAATCAGACCCAGCATCGGCAGCCTTGCAGAGGAGCCATTTGACGATATGTACTCCCTTCTCTGCTTTGCCGTTGGATTGGGGGTACAGGGGACTGGACGTCACATGGGCAAAATTGTACCTCTTTTCAAAGTTGGACCATTCTTGGCTGGCGAAGCAGGGGCCATTGTCCGACATAACCGTGAGCGGGATGCCGTGTCGAGCAAAGGTTTCTTTACATGCATGAATGACTCCAGACAAGGTAAGGTTGTGCAACCGTATCACCTCTGGGTAATTCGAAAAGTAGTCCATGATCAGGACATAGTCTCTACCCAGTGCGTGGAATAAGTCGATGCCCACCTTTGTCCATGGTGAAGTGACCAAATCATGGGGCTGCAGGGTCTCACATGGTTGGGCCAGCTGGAAGCGCTGACAAGTGGGGCAGTTGAGCACTGTGTTGGCTATGTCCTAATTAATGCCGGGCCAATACACTGCCTCTCGGGCCCGTCGGCGGCACTTTTCCACGCCAACGTGGCCCTCGTGTAATTGTTCCAGGACAAGCTGGCGCATGCTATGCGGGATGACAATGCGGTCCAGTTTTAGAAGAACCCCGTCTACTACCGCCAGATCATCTCTGACATTATAGAATTGAGGGCATTGGCCCTTGAGCCACCCGTCCGTTAGGTGGCGCATGACACGCTGTAGCAAAGGGTCAGCTGCCGTCTCTCGGCGAATTTGGACGAGGCGTTCGTCCGAGGCAGATTGACTAGAGACCGCGAATGCCAAATGGGCGTCAACCTGGCAAACAAATCCCGCTGGGTCACATGGAGTGTTGACTGCCCTGGAGAGAGCGTCAGCAATGAGGAGGTCCTTGCCTGGGGTGTATACCAGCTGGAAGTCGTATCGCCGGAGCTTGTGAAGAATACACTGGAGGCGAGGCGTCATGTCGTTCAAGTCTTTCTGTATTAAATTGACCAGCGGGCGATGGTCGGTCTTGACGGTGAATTGAGGAAGTCCGTAGACATAATCGTGAAACTTAACACCGGCCAGAAGGCCCAGGCACTCATTTTCTTTCTGCGCGTAGCGCTGCTCCATGGGGTTCATCGTACGTGACGCATATGCAATGATAAGACCTTATCACGTTGAAGGAGCTATGCCCCAATGCCGGATTGACTGGCATCGGTCGAAATTTTGGTCTCCTTTGCTGGATCAAAGAAAGCTAAGACCGGGGCCGTGGTCAGTTTTGCCTCGAGTTCTCTCCATTTGCGCTCGTGGGCAGGGAGCCATTGGACGTCTGTCGTCTTCCTGACCAGGTTCCTGAGAGCCATGGTATGAGAGGAGAGGTTCGGGATAAATTTCCCTAAAAAATTGACAATGCCCAGAAATCGGAGGACCGCCTTCTTGTCCTCTGGTGTTTTCATAGCTGTGATAGCAGCTACTTTGTCCGCATCCGGCTGCACACCCAATTGAGAGATGTGGTCCCCGAGGAACTTGAGTTCCGTCTGACTAAAAGAGCATTTGGCCCTGTTGAGGCGGAGGCCATGCTCATGTATACGTCTGAATACGCGCTGGAGGTGACTAACATGCTCCTGCAGGGTGGTGGACCAAATGATTATGTCGTCGACATAGACGCGAACACTTTCAATGCCTTCCATCATTTGTTCCATAATCCTTTCAAAGCCAGCGATTTAGCCCTGTGCTAAACAGCATATTTATAACCCGGCTCCTGGGCCGAGCTAGCATGCAGGGGCCCAGGTGAACCTGTAGTGCAGGTTCTAACGTACAACCCTTAATATAGGAACACAGTGGTTTACCACATTCACCCCCTGTTAAAATTGAGTCCGGCGGGCATGGTGGATAACTATATGCAATTCGCAATCTTTAATATTTACAGAACAATGAGAAAACAAATGTCTCTGGTCATCCGGTGGGCCGGTCAGAGGTTCAGCCGGTCTGGCGCCTTGATCGTCCTCTGGGATCGACGAAGTGGAGCCGGCGATGTTGGTGCTGTCATGGTCGAAGTTGACTCCTGGGAGCATGCCAAAATCCTCTTCATCAACTGGGGTGGGCAGGGGGAGGACGGACATGATGTGTTGGGTGTTCTGGATCACAAACAGGTCACCAACACTGGAAGTGGTGCAACTCTATTTTATTATAAGGTTAACTATATTAACATACTTGAACTGTGGGTAAATGCAAGACCAGCTTTAACTGTTGACCCTTGCCTAGTCCTAACCAGGTGATGCACTCAGCACATGGTGAATGTCTGTCTTGCAGGCTGTGAGCTCTGTGCTCCGAGCTGGTTGCTACTAAAGTGAGCGGGAACTCTCCAGTCCCCTGTCTTTATAGTGCGTGTGCTCTCACTGGTGATTGGCTGCGGTGTTGTGTATGCTGATTGGTCCCACTGCATGTCCATCAGTGTGTGTGTGTGTGTGTGTGTGTCTGCACCACAATATACTGGTGTATATTATGACAGGCCAGTCCTAGGGGGGGTGATGGGGGCGGCGGGGGAGAGGAGGGTGGCGCCGGGGGGGGGACAGGGGTGGTGTGGGGGCGGAACCTGCCGGTGCCAGGTCCCTGAGGGAGACGGTATCCTGGCAGCCATCGGGGAATGCCACGCAGGCGTACTGTGGGTTTGCGTGGAGCAGGTGCACCCTTTCCACCAATGGGTCCACTTGTGGAGCCGCACATGTTTACGGAGAAGCACGGTTCCCGGAGCTGTGAGCCAAGTTGGGAGTGATACCCCAGATGTGGACTTCCTGGGGAAGGCAAAAAGACGTTCATGCGGTGTACTGTTAGTAGCAGTGCAAAGTAATGAGCGAATGAAATGTAGTGCATCAGGGAGGACCTCTTGCCAGCGGGAGGCCGGGAGATTTCTGGACCATAGGGCCAGCTGGACGGCCCTCCATACCGTCCCATTCTCCCTTTCTACCTGTCCGTTTCCCCGGGGCTTGTAGCTCGTTGTTCTGCTGGAGGCGATACCCCTGCTGAGCAGGAACTGCCGTAGCTCATCACTCATGAATGAGGATCCCCTGTCACTGTGGATGCAGGCGGGGAAGCCGAACAGAGTGAAGATAGAATTCAGGGTTTTAATGACGGTGGCAGACATCATGTCGGGGCATGGGATGGCGAAGGGAAAACAGGAGTATTCATCGATCACACTGAGGAAATACGTGTGTCGGTAGGAGGAGGGGAGGGGGCCTTTGAAATCCATGCTGAGGCGTTCAAAGGGGGGGGAGGCCTTCACCAAGTGCGTGCGGTCTGGCCGGTAGAAGTGCGGATTGCAATCCGCACAGACCTGGCAGGCCTTGATGATCATCCTTACTTCCTCGACGGAGTAGGGCAAATTTTGTGCCTGAACAAAGTGGGACAACCGAGTGACCCCTGGGTGACAAAGGCTGTCATGCAGGATCCGGAGTCAGTCTACCTGTGCGCTGGCACATGTACCTCAGGATAGGGCGTCTGGGGCTCGTTGAGTTTGCCAGGGCGCTACTTAATCTCGTAGTTATAGGTGGAGAGCTCGATTCTCCACCGCAAGATTTTGTCATTTTTGATCTGGCCCCGCTGTGTGTTGTTGAACATGAAGGCTACCGACCGTAGGTCAGTGAGGAAAGTGAATCTCCTGCCGGCCAGGTAATGCCTCCAATGTCGCACAGCCTCAACGATAGCCTGGGCCTCCTTTTCGACGGATGAGTGCCGAATTTCGGAGGCATGGGAGTGCGGGAAAAGAGTGCCACGGGCCTGCCTGCCTGGTTGAGGGTGGCGGCAAGGGCGACGCCCGATGCGTCGCTTTCGACTTGGAAAGGGAGTGTTTCGTCTACAGCGTGCATTCCAGCTTTGGCACTATCAGCTCTGATCCGGGCGAAAGCCTGTTGGGCCTCGGCCGCCAGGGGGAAATGAGTGGACTGTATGAGTGGGCGGGCCTTGTCCGCATAGTTTGGGACCCACTGAGCGTAATACAAGAAGAACCCCAGGCAGTGGTTGAGGGCCTTGGGGCAGTGGGGGAGGGGAAGCTCTATGAGGGGGCGCATGCGGTCGGGATCGGGCCCCAGAACTCCGTTCTGGGCCACGTAGCCAAGGATGGCTAAGCGGTTTGTATGGAACACACACTTTTCCTTGTTATACGTGAGGTTGAGGAGAGTGGCGGTGCGGAGAAATTTAGCGAGGTTGGCGTCGTGGTCCTGCTGATCATGGCCGCAGATGGTCACATTGTTTAGGTACGGAAACGTGGCCCACAAGCCATACCGGTCGATCATTCGGTCCATCTCCCTTTGGAAGACCGAAACACCATTGGTGGCGCCGGAGGGGACCCTAAGTAAGTGATCTAGCCGGCCGTCTGCCTCGAAGGCGGTGTATGGCCGGTCCGATTTACGGATGGGAAGCTGGTGGTAAGCGGATTTCAGGTCCACCGTTGAGAAGACCCGGTACTGTGCAATCTGGTTAACCATGTCAGTTATGCGTGGGAGGGGGTGCGCGTCGCGCTGTGTGTACCTGTTGATGGTCAGGCTGTCGTCCACGACCATTCGATTTTTCTCCCCAGACTTAACCGCTACCACTTGAGCTCTCCAGGGGCTGTTGCTGGCCTCGATGACTCCCTCCTGAAGCAACCGCTGGACCTTGAACCTGATGAAGGCCTTACCCTGGGTGCTGTACCATCTGCTCCTAGTGGCGACGAGTTTGCAATCTGGAGTTAGATTGGCAAAGAGGGAAGGAGAATCGACCTTTAGGGTCGCCAGGCCGCACACAGTGAGGGGTGGTAAGGGTCCGCCGAAATTAAGGGTCAGGCTCTGGAGGTTGCACTGAAAATCGAGGCCAAGGATAAGTGCAGTGCAGAGGTTAGGGAGGACGTAGAGGTGAAAACCGCTGAACTCTACGCCTTGGACTGTGAGAGTGACCGTGCAGTACCCCCGGATCGCTACGCGATGGGATCCGGCGGCCAGGGAGATACTTTGATTGGAAGGGTGTACTTTTAGGTAGCAGCGCTTTACCTTATTTGGATGTACAAAGCTCTTGGTGCTCCCGGAGTCCAGTAGGCAGGAGGTCCCGTGGCCGTTGGTCTAGACTGGCCGATTACCATGGATGCGAGTCATGGTTGACCGTTGGGTAGTGAAGCGGCCGCCATGTCGGGGTCCTGAAACGCCGTTGGTCTCCATGTGCTGCGGGGTGGATAAGATGGCGGCGCACGGAGGTCCTGGGTGGTCACAAAACAGGCCAACAAGAGGCGAGGCCACATTGGATTTGGTTTTGGGTAATGAACCAGGCCAGGTGTTGGATTTGGAGGTAGTAGAGCACTTTGGGGACAGTGACCACAATTCGGTGACGTTTACGTTAGTGATGGAAAGGGATAAGTATACACCGCAGGGCAAGAGTTATAGCTGGGGGAAGGGCAATTATGATGCCATTAGACGTGACTTGGGGGGGATATGTTGGAGAAGTAGGCTGCAAGTGTTGGGCATACTGGATAAGTGGAGCTTGTTCAAGGATCAGCTACTGTGAGTTCTTGATAAGTATGTACCGGTCAGGCAGGGAGGAAGGCGTAGAGCGAGGGAACCGTGGTTTACCAAAGAAGTGGAATCTCTTGTTAAGAGGAAGAAGGAGGCCTCTGTGAAGATGAGGTGTGAAGTTTCAGTTGGGGCGATGGATAGTTACAAGGTAGCGAGGAAGGATCTAAAGAGAGAGCTAAGACGAGCAAGGAGGGGACATGAGAAGTATTTGGCAGGTAGGATCACGGAAAACCCAAAAGCTTTCTATAGGTATGTCAGGAATAAGTGAATGACTAGGGTAAGAGTAGGACCAGTCAAGGACAGGGATGGGAAGTTGTGTGTGGAGTCTGAAGAGATAGGCGAGATATTAAATGAATATTTTTCGTCAGTATTCACTCAGGAAAAAGATAATATTGTGGAGGAGAATGCTGAAACCCAAGCTATTAGAATAGATGGCATTGAGGTACGTCGGGAAGAGGTGTTGGCAATTCTGGACAGGCTGAAAATAGATAAGTCCCCGGGGCCTGATGGGATTTATCCTAGGATTCTCTGGGAGGCCAGGGAAGAGATTGCTGGACCTTTGGCTTTGACTTTTATGTCATCATTGGCTACAGGAATAGTGCCAGAGGACTGGAGGATAGCAAATGTGGTCCCTTTGTTCAAAAAGGGAAGCAGAGACAACCCCGGCAACTATAGACCGGTGAGCCTCACGTCTGTAGTGGGTAAAGTCTTGGAGGGGATTATAAGAGACAAGATTTATAATCATCTAGATAGGAATAATATGATCAGGGATAGTCAGCATGGCTTTGTGAAGGGTAGGTCATGCCTCACAAACCTTATCGAGTTCTTTGAGAAGGTGACTGAACAGGTAGACGAGGGTAGAGCAGTTGATGTGGTGTATATGGATTTCAGTAAAGCGTTTGATAAGGTTCCCCACGGTAGGCTATTGCAGAAAATACAGAGGCTGGGGATTGAGGGTGATTTAGAGATGTGGATCAGAAATTGGCTAGCTGAAAGAAGACAGAGGGTGGTGGTTGATGGGAAATGTTCAGAATGGAGTTCAGTTACAAGTGGCGTACCACAAGGATCTGTTCTGGAGCCGTTGCTGTTCGTCATTTTTATCAATGACCTAGAGGAAGGCGCAGAAGGGTGGGTGAGTAAATTTGCAGACGACACTAAAGTCGGTGGTGTTGTCGACAGTGTGGAAGGATGTAGCAGGTTAGAGAGGGACATAGATAAGCTGCAGAGCTGGGCTGAGAGGTGGCAAATGGAGTTTAATGTAGGGAAGTGTGAGGTGATTCACTTTGGAAGGAATAACAGGGATGCGGAATATTTGGCTAATGGTAAAGTTCTTGGAAGTGTGGATGAGCAGAGGGATCTAGGTGTCCATGTACATAGATCCCTGAAAGTTGCCACCCAGGTTGATAGGGTTGTGAAGAAGGCCTATGGAGTGTTGACCTTTATTTGTAGAGGGATTGAGTTCCGGAGTCAGGAGGTCATGTTGCAGCTGTACAAAACTCTGGTACGGCCGCATTTGGAGTATTGCGGACAGTTCTGGTCGCCGCATTATAGGAAGGACGTGGAGGCTTTGGAGCGGGTGCAGAGGAGATTTACCAGGATGTTGCCTGGTATGGAGGGAAAATCTTATGAGGAAAGGCTGATGGACTTGAGGTTGTTTTCGTTGGAGAGAAGAAGGTTAAGAGGAGACTTAATAGAGGCATACAAAATGATCAGGGGGTTAGATAGGGTGGACAGTGAGAGCCTTCTCCCGCGGATGGAAATGGCTGGCACGAGGGGACATAGCCTTAAACTGAGGGGTAATAGATATAGGACAGAGGCCAGAGGTAGGTTCTTTACGCAAAGAGTGGTGAGGCCGTGGAATGCCCTACCTGCAACAGTAGTGAACTCGCCAACATTGAGGGCATTTAAAAGTTTATTGGATAAGCATATGGATGATATTGGCATAGTGTAGGTTAGATGGCTTTTGTTTCGGTGCAACATCGTGGGCCGAAGGGCCTGTACTGCGCTGTATCGTTCTAAAAAAAAAAAAATGGCGGCGCCCCTGGCACGCACGTTGCGGAGGTGGAGCAAGATGGCGGCACCCATGAAACGCACGTGTTGTGCGGGGGAGAAGATGGCGGCGCCCATTGCTCGCACATGACCTGGGGAGGAGGGGAGGATAGCGGCGCCCATTGTCCGTGACCGGGGGGGGGGTGACCGCTGCCGCTGAGCGGGCCTGGCACACCGCTGCGTAGTGGCCCTTCTTCCTGCAGGCCTTACAAAGGGCAGCGCAGGCCGGGCAGCGTTGGTGGGGGTGTCTTTGTTGGCCGCAAAAATAGCATCGGGCCCCCCGGAGATCACTGGCTGGCGTGTAGCGCAGGCATACTGGGTGGGTAGCACCCCCGCTGTGGCAGCTGTCTGTGGGGCCCATGAAGCGTAGTGGGCCGTGCGGTTGGGAGCGTAGGACTGTACATTATGCAGGGTGACCGTCATGGAAAGTCTCTGCGAGGTCGCGTGGCCCCTTCTAGGAGCCGCTGCCTGATAACATCGGACCCAATCCCAGTTACAAAAGCGTCCCGCATAAGGAGATCTGAGTGCTCCTTAGCTGTAACGTCCTGGCAGTCACAGTCTCGAACTGGTGGGATCAGGGCCCTCCAGAAGTCCTTGATTGACTCACCAGGTAGTTGAGTACGTGTTGCGATCGCGTGTCTGGCGAAGAGCGTGTTCGTCTTCTGCTCATAACTCTCTTTGAGTCGAGTCATAGCGTCAGCGTAATTGGGCACATCCTGGATCAGCGGGAAGATTTTAGAGTTGAGTCTGGAGTACAAGATTTGAATCTTCTGAGGCTCTGGAACGGGGGTCCGCGCCGCGTTGATATACGCTTCAAAACAAGCTAGCCAGTGCTGAAAGTCCTTTCTGGCGTCGCTTGCGTCTGGATCCAGCTGCAGTCAAAGAACAAAGAACAAAGAAACGTACAGCACAGGAACAGGCCCTTCGGCCCTCCAAGCCCGTGCCGACCATGCTGCCCGACTAAACTACAATCTTCTACACTTCTTGGGTCCGTATCCTTCTATTCCCATCCTATTCATATATTTGTCAAATCGATCTGGTTTAATCCGGAGGTCCACCTTCTGAATCAGATACTAATAAATTGAGGCACGATCAATTTGGCTGGAGAAGAAGTTGAATTCAAACTAAGGCTTTATTAGTATCTGAAGGGTGACCTCCTCCAGCAGCTGACAAAATGGCTGCGAGCTGAAGGCCATGCATATTTATAACCCGGCTCTGGGGCGGTGCTAGCATGCAGGGGCCCAGGTGAACCTGTGGTGCAGGTTCTACCGTACAACCCTTAATATAGGAACACAGTGGTTTACCACATCCTCCACCCCCCCCCCCCCCAGCTCCTCCCCCCCCAGCTCCTCAAACACCACAGCTCCTTCCCCCCCCCCACCTCCCGACACGCACACTCCAATGGCTCCCGCAACCCCCCCCACCACCTGCGGCCGTGCCGTCACTTCTCCGGCGGCCGCCCCACGCCAACCCCTACCTCCGCGCTGGCCGGCGTCAACCAGCACGACTGGTTGGCACCGTTAAATAGGTGGTTTGATTTACGCTGGCGTGACCCACGGTCACGTCGGCGGGACTTCTGCCCATTCCGGCCCGGAGAATTGGGGCGGCTCCGTGGCCCATTGCGTCGTGCAGGTCCTCGAAATTCTCCGAGGCCCGCGGCGTGATTCACGTCGATGGGATTCTTGGGGAGCCGGAGAATATCGCGGGCGGCCGGGCGTGATTTACGCCCCCCCCGCCCCCCACCCCCGGCGATTGTCCGATCCGCCGGTGGGTCGGAGAGCCCCGCCCCTGATCAATTTTAATCAATTTCCACTCATCTGAAAGCAATGTACTTTTGCAAAAACGTAACAAGCTAAATATATTTTTAGTGACTTGTGCAATTCACTCTCGTCTATTTTTCGTTTTCATTAAGATCATACATATTAGGTGAATAATAATCACAGGAGATTAAAACTACCCTAATATTAATAGAACAGTGGAGATAGTTGAAGCGATAAGCGAATGGAGTCCATACCATGTGCAGAGGGTTCCTTTCTATGTCTATAATTCCCAAGAAGGGAAGGTTTGCTACAGGAATGAGTAATGGGGAATGTACCAAAGCAGATAAGAAAAGTAAAAGGAGGAGAACATCTTGGTAATAGTGGCCTTAATATAAGATGCTTGAAGAAAGTAACATGATAGTAACATGTCAGTGTGATGAAAATCAGGGAAATAAATAGATGGCAGAGGCATGCATGATAAGAGAGGCTGCAAAAAGATTAGGAGAAAAGTCAAAAAACAATTAAGAAGACAAAGAGGAATTATGAAACAACACAAAACTAATTGTTTCAGGTGCATCCTTAAAAAAGGAAAGGCACTGATGGGAATATCATCACTAAGGGATAGAGGAAATAATACCACAAATAATGATAGAGAATTGCAGAAAAATTAAATAATTATTTCCCTTCCATGTTCACTGTGAAGATAGAACAGGGAGACATTGGTAATCAGGTAAGTGGATTTTAAATTAGAAAGGGGATGTACTGAATAGACTTTTCAGTCTCAAAAAATGGAAAACCCTTGGTTCAAATGGATTGCATCCATTCATTTGGAAATAGTCTTGGGAAGAGATGGCAGGGACAATGGGCAGGATTCCCTGTCCAGCGACACCGGAATCATGAAACATGATCAGCCAGGCGCCCGTCAGAATGCCATGCTCCGGTGCCTCAACAGTGATGTCAATGCATGCTACTCCGCACTTACAGAAAATACTGTTGGCATCTCATTATTAGGCCAGATCTGACGTCAAGGTGAAGGGCCGGTCTTCACATCCTGAAAGGGGCATCAACTCGATGAGCATGCAGCTGCTGTGTGACCATGAGCTGCACATCATGCACGCTGCGCTCAATACCCGTGCAGTGTGTACGTCGTCATCCTGGCACACTCAACGGTTCCTGGCACCTTCGAGGTGCACCCCCGGGTGAGGGGTTGTCTCTTGGGTCACAGGAGCTCATTAGTTATTCACTGTGGTCGTGGCTCATGACACTTATCCGGAGGACACAGACCGGCACAGAGACATGCTATAACGAAGCTCATGCAGCAACAAGGGGCATGATCGAGTGGTACGGTGGCATCCTGAACATGCGGTTCAGATGCCTGGTCCACTCTGGAGGGGCCATCCAGTATGGCACGAGGAGAAACTCCCACATCATGGTGGCTTGCTGAGTCCTCCACAATATTGCACAGCAGAGGGGCAATATGCTGAAGGAGGGGGATGATCGCCAGGTCTCTTCTGATGAGGTGGAGGTGGAGGATGGCCCTTATGGGCAGAGCATGGGTCCCGGCAGAATTGGTAGGACACACAAAGTGTGCGCCAAGCTGGTTCGCACGGGACGCTCTAATCACCTCCAGGTTCACTGACTAGTGCGCCTGTCCGACGGCGCAAACATCACATCCCACCCCCACATCCCCTCCCTCCCCACCCCAGCTCATCACCCCGTCCCATGATCACCATCCCTGCACAAATCTCTCCCCACCCCTTGCAATCCCTCCATGATTTCTACCTGCCACACTACGGGGTGAAAGTGGCAACGCATGTGGATAAGGTGGTCAAGAAGGCACACGGCATGCTGGCCTTCATCGGCCAGGGCATTGAATATGAAAATTGGCAAGTTGTGTTGCAGCTGTACAGGACCTTAGGAGGGCCTCATTTGGAATGTCGCATACAATTCTGGTCGCCACACTACCAGAAGGATGAGGATGCTTTGGAGAGGGTACAGAGGGTTTATTGGGATGTTGCCTGGTATGGAGGGCATTAGCTCTGAGGAGAGGTTAGATAAAGTCGATCTGTTCTCACTGGAATGACAGAGGTTGAGAGGTGACCTGATAGAGGTCTACAAGATTATGAGTGGAATGACAGAGTGGATAGTCAGATACTCTTTGCTAGGGTAGGAGAGTCAAGTACTAAGGGACACAGGTTTAAATTACGTGGGGAAAAGTTTAGAACAGATGTGAGAGGCAAGTGTTTTTACACAGACGGTGGTAAATATATGGAACGCGCTGCCTGGGGAGGTGGTGGGAGCAGGTACGATAGCGGCATTTAAGGGGCATCTAAACAAATATATGAATAGGGTGGGAATGGAAGGATACAGACTCCGTAAGTGCAGACGGTTTTAGTTCAGGCAGGTACCATGGTCGGCGCAGGTCTGGAGGGCCGAACAGACTGTTCCTGTGCTGTGTTGTTCTTTGTTCTTTAGTTATCCAGTGAAAAGGTGAATAAGGGTTAATATGGAGCTGCCCCAAATGACAGTTTTCTGTTAATTTCCTGAAGCCTGATTAGCAGGCAAAAGGTGTTGATAACATAATTTGAAATTTAACTGGTGCGTGAGATAGTTCAGACAATCTCAGCTCGATTTAGCTAAAGAGCTTCACAGTGCACTCACAGGAAACTGTGTGCACGAGCAAAGGGAGGCATGCCACATCCGGAGTAAGGCCCCAGGCAGAGTAAGCTTTAAACTTGGGAATTTGAAACAGAGTGGGCATTAGATTGGTACGCCTATTCATTTTCATTTTCTATAAGTTTAGTTATCAAGATAAAAGGTGAATACAGTTTAGTAGGGAACTGCCGCAAATATCTGAGTGGCAGTTTTCTGTCAATCTCCTGAAGCCTGATTCGCAGGCAAGGGGGGTTGATTACATAATTTGAAGCATAACAGCTGCATGTGAGAGGTCGGGGACATTTGCAGTGCCCAGGGCCAGCATGTGTGCAGGAAGTGTTTCCAGCTGCAGCTCCTGGAGGCCCGAGTTAGGGAGCTGGAGCGGCGGCTGGGGACACTATGGAACATCCATGAGGTGGGAATGTGTTGTGGATAGCACAAACAGAGAGGTGGTCACACCGCAGGCTCTAGAGAATGGGTGCCCATCTGGCAGAGCAAGAGAGCTAGGCAGGCAGTCCAGGAATCTCCAGTAGTCATTCCCCTGAAAAACAGAGGTACCGTTTGGATACTGTTGAGGGGAATGACCTCTCAGTGGAAAGCAGCAACGACCAAATTCGTTGCACCATGGTTGGCTCTGCTACAGAGGGGAGGAGTAAAAAGTGTGGGAATGCAATATTTATAGGGGATTCGATTGGAGGGGGAACAGATAGGAGTTTTTGTGGGCGTAAACAAGACTCCAGGATGGTATGTTGCCTCCCTGGTGCGAGGGTTAACGATTACTCAGAATGGTTACAGGACATTCTGGGGAGGGAGGATGAACAGCCAGTGGTCGCGGTACACAACGGTACCAACGATATAGGTTAAAAAAGGGATAAGATCCTGAAAGCAGAATACAGAGAGTTAGGAAGAAAGTTGAGAAGTTGGACCTCAAAGGTAGTGATCTCAGGATTATGTGCTAGTCAGAGTAGAAATAGTAGGATGTGTCGGATGAATATGTGGCTGATGAATTGGTGTGAGGGGGAGGGTTTCAGATTCCTGGGGCATTGGGACCGGTTCTGGGGGAGGTGGGATCTGTACAAACTGGACAGTTTACACCTGGGCAGGACTGGGACTGATGACGTTGGGGGGGGGGGATACTTGCTACAGCGGTTGGGGAGGGTTTAAACTAATATGGCAGGGGGATGGGAACCTACTTAAGGATTGTTATGGGCCAGGGTTCAGAGAGCCCCAAAGTGTATCATGGAGTTCACCTGACCCACAACTTTTAATAGATTGTGGTATGGGGAGCACACGGCCCACTCTAATGGTTTGGTACAGCAGAAATGGAAAAGTATTTTTTAAAGCAAAACAATGTTTATTCTATGAATTCAAGTTAACCTTTTTAAAACATACAGTGAACATCTTAGCAACCATTAATTCAAATACAACCCCCAAGAATACAACACTAAGTAATCCTTTAAGCTTTCCTTTTAACATCCATCAGACTTAAAACACCTTTCACCAGAAGCACATCAGGTTAAAGTCACTACTGTTATTAGTAAACACACCCTGCAGCAAACAGCCAAAAACAAAAGTAAAAAGCTGACAGACAGCCCAGCTCCACCCACTCTCTGACATCACTGCAGTAATAAACACCACAGATACTTAAATACACCCCCATTTATAAACACCCATTTCTTAAATGTACTTTCACATGACAGGATTCAGAGCAGGGAGAATCAAGAACAAGAGGAAAAGACAGAAAAGAGAATAAGAAAAGTGATATGCCGAGAAATCAAGGGCTTGTGTCAGATAATAACATTGTTAAAAATAGTAGGGAAGGGTCACAGGGAGTAGCCTTAAGGCTTTGTACCTGAGTGCGAGGTGCATTCAAAATTAAATGGATGAATTAGTTGCATAGATAGATGTAAAGGGGTATGATATAGTTGGGATTATGGAGACATGGCTCCAAGGTGACCAAGGACGGGAACTAAACATGGAAGGATATTCAATTTTTGGAAGGACAGACAGAAAGGAAAAGGTGGTCGAGTTGCATTGTTGAATAAAGAAGATATGGAAACAATATTGAGGAAAAATATTGGTACAGATGATGTGGAATCTGTCTGGGTGGAGTTAAGAATCATCAAGGGGCAAAAATGATTCATAGGGGTGGTATACAGACCACCAAACTGCAGTGGTAATGTTGGGAATAGCATTAGACAGGAAATCAGAGATGCATGTGTTAAAGGAACATTTGTGATTATGGGTGACTTTAATCGGCATACAGATTGGGTGATTCAAATTGGTCACAGTACAATAGAGGCGGAATTTCTGGTGCGTATAAGAGATGATTTTCTGGACCAGCATGTTGAGGAACCAACACGGGAACAGGCCATCTTGGACTAGGTGTTGTGCAATGAGAATGGATTAGTTGACAATCTAATTGTGAGAGAACCCTTGGGGATGAGGGACCATAATGTGGTAGAGTTCCTTATCAAGGTAATAGTGAGGTAGTTGATACTGAGACCAAGGCCCTGAACCTTAATAAAGGTAACGATGATGGTATGAGGTATGAGCTGGCAATGACAGACTGGGAAACATTACTGAAAGGAAGGACAGCGGACAGGCAGTGGCAGGCATTCAAGGAACGGATAGGTGAACTCCAAAAGTTGTTATTCCTATTTGGCGCAAGAGTAGAAAGAGTACTCTGGCTAAACCATGGCTTACAAGGGAAATTAGAGATAGTATTAGATTCAAAGAAGAGGCATACAATTTGGCAAGATAAAGCAATAGACCTGAATATTGGGAACCGTTTAAAATTCAGCAAAGACAGACCAAGGGATTGATTAAGAAGGGGAAAATACAATTTGTTGGCCTGCACGGTGGCACAGTGGTTAGCCCTGTTGCCTCACGGCACCAAGGGCCCAGGTTAGATCCCAGCTCTGGGTCACTGTCCGTGTGGAGTTTGCACATTCTCCCCGTGTTTGCGTGAGTTTCGCCCTCACAACCCAAAAGATGTGCAGGCTAGGTTAATTGGCCACACTAAATTGCCCCTTAAATACAATTTGGAAGTAAACCAGCGGGGCACATAAAAACTGACTGTAAAAGTTTTGCCAGGTATGCATTGAAAAATAAATGAATACAAATGAATATAGCCCCTTACAGTCAGAAATGGGTAATTCAAAACACGGAACAAAGAAATGTCTGAGGAACTACATTTATACTTTGCTTCTTACTTCACAAAGAAGGACATGGATAATGTACCTGAAGTTCTGAGAAGCATAAGTTTTAGTGAGGAGCTGAAGAAATTAATATTAGTAAAGAAATGGAGTCCTTTATCAAGGATTTGATAGCACAGTATTTGGAAAGCAGTGGTGTAATCCGACAAAGTCAGCATGGATTTCCAAAAGGTAAATCTGCTTGACAAATCTACTGGAATTCTTTGAAGATGTAACTTGTGGAGTTTATCAGCGAGAACCGGTGGATGTGGTTTATTTAGACTATCAGAAGGCTTTCAAAAAGGTCTTGCATAGCAGATTAATATGTAAAGTTAAA
Organism: Scyliorhinus torazame; assembly: GCF_047496885.1. Taxonomy (NCBI): domain Eukaryota; kingdom Metazoa; phylum Chordata; class Chondrichthyes; order Carcharhiniformes; family Scyliorhinidae; genus Scyliorhinus; species Scyliorhinus torazame. Next base: position 66,786,634 of record NC_092708.1, on the reverse strand, counting down.
GCGCATTGGGTCCGTGTAGTGTCTTGAAATGGATAAAAAGCTGGTTAGCAGACAGGAAGCAAAAGGTTTGAATAACTTTTTTTCTCTGATTGGCAAGCAGTAACTCTGGAGTACTGCAGGGATCTGTGCAAGGTGGCGGCACGGTCGCACAATGGTTATCATTGTTGCTTTACAGCGGCAGGTACCTGGATTCGATTCCCGGCGTGGGTCACAGTGCGGAGCCTGCACGTTCTTCTCGTGACTGCGTGGGTTTCCTCCGTGTGCTCCGATTTCCTCCCACAAGTCCCGAAAAACATGCTTGTTAAGTGAATTCAGTACGAATTCTCCCTCAGTGTACCCGAACAGGCACCGTACTGTGGCGACTCGGCGATTTTCACAGTCACCTCATTGCAGTGTTAGTGCAAACCTTACTTGTGACACTAATAAAGATTGTTAGTAGGACCCCAGCTGTTCACATTATACATTGATGATTTGGATGAGGGAACTAAAATGATCTCCAAATTTGCAAATGCTACAAAGTTGGGTGGGAGGATGAGTTGTGAGGAGGATGCAGAGATGCCTCAGCAGGATTTGGACAGGCTGAGTGTGTGGGCACATGCACGGCAGATGCAGTAAAATGTGGATAAATGTGAGGTTATCCGCTTCATAGCAAAAATAGGAAAGCAGATTATTATTTGAATGGGTGTAAATGAGAGAGATGGATGCTCAGCGAGACCTTGGCCTCCTCATGCATTAGTCGCTGAAAGTAAGCGCGCAGGTACAGCAGGCAGTAAAGATGGCAAATGGTATGTTGGCCTTCATAGCAATTGTATAGTGCACTGGTGTGGCCATACCTGGAATATTGTGTGGATGTTTTGATGTTCTTATCTGAGGAAGGATGTTCTTACTATCCAGGGAGTGCAGCGAAGACTTACCTGGTTGATTCCTGGGATGGCGGGACTGTCAAATGAGGAGAGATTAAATTGGTTAGAATTATATTCATTGGAGTTTAGAAGAGTGAGAAGGGAGCTAATAGAAATTTACAAAATAGGACCCATTGACATTCATTACTTGATTCTTTTCAGTCATATTCCTATCAGATGCAAGGTTCTAGTTTCACACCATCACCAGGTATTTATGCGAGCAGCAATTCTGTTTCCAATTCTACAAGCTTCAACGGTTCTCAGCAGGATCACCCTTCCTGCACAGCATGTGGCCAGAACCAGTAGATACAGTCTTATCCAACTTCAACATATGGCACATCCATGACCTCGAATGATACTGTTGATGGTACCTCTTCAACGTCAACACCTTATCAGCTACAAGATGCCATCCGACAGCACCATCACAAACATCGAAAAAGAAAGGGACTCCAAATCAGACAGCGAAGTGATTTGACCACTTCTTGGTTCCTATGGCACAGGGACGTTGATGGCGTTCATAACCAAGAGAGACATTTGACCATGATGATTGATGTTTTTTTGACTGACACGAATGATTTGGACTTATTGTTTAATCACTGTTCCCTTAACTTATCTACCTGTTTTTTGTTCAATTATCTTTAAGTGTACAGAAAATATGTGACATATAAAAAAGGGGGATGTGGTGATGTGCATCACTGTGGGCACACAGGGGGTTAATGTAAATACATGTAGGCTAGCTAGACACTAGAGGGAGCACCAGAGACATCGCACACACACACTCAACCAATAGATTAGTTAGATAGGACACGACATTCACGATACACACAGAGGTGAAACGACCACAGGAGGGCATTACACCAACCCATACATAAAGGACAGCACACACATGATCTGCCTCTTTCCAGTGGAGACAGTCAGTGAGTACAGACACAGGGTTGATTCAAAATCACTCCCACCACGTGGATTGCAGCAACTGGTTAGTCAGTCTAGGTAGCGATAGTAGGATTAGCAGTAGTGTCAAACCCGAATAATAGAAGTGTAAATAGTTTAATAAACGTGTTGAAGTTATCTCCACGTCTGAACCTTCCTTTGTCAAGTGCACCACAAGGAAGCCGCTTATGGTACACCGAAAGCATAACAAATCAGATACTTGGTTAAATACTCTGTGTAAGGGGTGATAAAATACATGCCTTATGAATACAACAGATACACCATTAGATGAAAAACAATGGACACTGCAGGACCGACCTGAACCACTTCCTACCCCTAGGACATTTAGACAGGAAGCTCCTGTCAGCATGATAGTATGGTGGTTAGCACAATTGCTTCACAGCTCCAGGGTCCCAGGTTCGATTCCGGCTTGGGTCACTGTCTGTGCGGAGTTTGCACGTTCTCCCCGTGCGTGCGTGGGTTTCCTCCGGGTGCTCCGGTTTCCTCCCACAGTCCAAAGATGTGCAGGTTAGGTGGATTGGCCATGCTAAATTGCCCTTAGTGTCCAAAATTGCCCTTAGTGTTGGGTGGGGTTACTGGGATATGGGGATGGGGTGAAGGTGTGGACTTGGGTAGGGTGCTCTTTCCAAGAGCCGGTGCAGACACAATGGGCCGAATGGCCTCCTTCTGCACTGTAAATTCTATGTAATTTATGTAATCCCTTTTTCCCAATACTGTAAAGAAAAGAGCATTTTATTTTTAAAAGGCATAAACGTATCTGAAATGCCATTTGTAACGAAACGGTTTCACTGAACAATGGCTGCGTAGATCTTAATTTAAATATGCAAAAAGCTCAGAGTTAATCTGTAAACCTGCAAAACAAAAGTTATCAAATTATTTCAACTCATCATGAAGAAGCAAATGACCTGCAATTTACAGTAGCAATGATGGTGAAATCATCAGCATTCCCTACCATTACTCCTCTGAAACTGGCAGCAACTTCTGTAATCCACACATACGGCTTAACACAGAAATCCAGAGGTTGCTGTCAGTCCCCTATGCATCTACAGATGCTGCATTTTTGTGGTCCTTCAAGAATGTAACTAGTAAGAAACTGCCAACCTTGTTCTCTCAGTATTCCATAGAATCACTACAATGCAGAAGGAGGAAATTCGGCCCATCAAGTCTGCACCAACCCTCCGAAAGAGCACCCGACCTAGGCTTAAACCCCCTGCTCTATCATCATAACCAAAATTTACCTTCATATCATTGGACACTTTGGGACAATTTACCATGGCCAATCCACCTAACCTGTACATCTTTGGACTGTGGGAGGAAACTGGAGCAGCCGGAGGAAACATACACAGACATGGTGAGAGTGTGCAAACTCCTTTCAGAGAAACACCCAAGGCCGGAATTGAACCCGGGACCATCGTGCTGTCAGGCAGTAGTGCTAACCACTGGGCCACCATTAGTAAATTGCAAAATCATCTGAATGAGTTACACCTTAGTGAATGAGGTGTTTTTGGATTTTTAACGATGTAGGGGCAGCACGGTAGCATAGTGGTTAGCATAGTTGCTTCACAGCTCCAGGGTCCCAGGTTCTTGGATTAGTACTTGGAACTATGATGTTGTTGCCATTACAGAGACCTGGTTGAGGGAAGGGCAGGATTGGCAGCTAAACATTCCAGGATTTAGATGTTTCAGGCGGGATAGAGGGGGATGTAAAAGGGCTGGCGGAGTTGCGCTACTGGTTAGGGAGGATATCACAGCTGTACTACGGGAGGACACCTCAGAGGGCAGTGAGGCTATATGGGTAGAGATCAGGAATAAGAAGGGTGCAGTCACAATGTTGGGGGTTTACTACAGGCCTCCCAACAGCCAGCGGGAGATAGAGGAGCAGAGAGGTAGACAGATTTTGGAAAAGAGTAAAAATAATAGGGTTGTGGTGATGGGAGACTTCAACTCCCCCAATATTGACTGGGACTCACTTAGTGCCAGGGACTTAGACGGGGCAGAGTTTGTAAGGAGCATCCAGGAGGGCTTCTTAAAACAATATGTAAACAGTCCAACTAGGGAAGGGGCGGTACTGGACCTGGTATTGGGGAATGAGCCCGGCCAGGTGGTAGAAGTTTCAGTAGGGGAGCATTTCGGGAACAGTGACCACAATTCAGTAAGTTTTAAAGTGCTGGTGGACAAGATTAAGAGTGGTCCTAGGGTGAATGTGCTAAATTGGGGGAAGGCTAATTATAACAATATTAGGCGGGAACTGAAGAACCTAGATTGGGGGCGGATGTTTGAGGGCAAATCAACATCTGACATGTGGGAGGCTTTCAAGTGTCAGTTGAAAGGAATTCAGGACCGGCATGTTCCTGTGAGGAAGAAGGATAAATACGGCAATTTTCGGGAACCTTGGAAAACGAGAGATATTGTAGGCCTCGTCAAAAAGAAAAAGGAGGCATTTGGTAGGGCTAAAAGGCTGGGAACAGACGAAGCCTGTGTGGAATATAAGGAAAGTAGGAAGGAACTTAAGCAAGGAGTCAGGAGGGCTAGAAGGGGTCACAAAAATTCATTGGCAAATAGGGTTAAGGAAAATCCCAATGCTTTTTACACGTACATAAAAAGCAAGAGGGTAGCCAGGGAAAGGGTTGGCCCACTGAAGGATAGGCAAGGGAATCTATGTGTGGACCCAGAGGAAATGGGCGAGGTACTAAATGAATACTTTGCATCAGTATTCACCAAACAGAAGGAATTGGTAGATGTTGAGTCTGGAGAAGGGTGTGTAGATAGCCTGGGTCACATTGAGATCCAAAAGGACGAGGTGTTGGGTGTCTTAAAAAATATTAAGGTAGATAAGTCACCAGGGCCTGATGGGATCTACCCCAGAATACTAAAGGAGGCTGGAGAGGAAATTGCTGAGGCCTTGACAGAAATCTTTGGATCCTCACTGTCTTCAGGTGATGTCCCGGGGACTGGAGAATAGCCAATGTTGTTCCTCTGTTTAAGAAGGGTCGCAAGGATACTCCAGGGAACTACAGGCCGGTGAGCCTTACTTCAGTTGTAGGGAAATTACTGGAGAGAATTCTTCGAGACAGGATCTACTCCCATTTGGAAGCAAATGGACATATTAGTGAGAGGCAGCATGGTTTTGTGAAGGGGAGGTTGTGTCTCACTAACTTGATAGAGTTTTTCGAGGAGGTCACAAAGATGATTGATGCAGGTAGGGCAGTGGATGTTGTCTATATGGACTTCAGTAAGGCCTTTGACAAGGTCCCTCATGGTAGACTAGTACAAAAGGTGAAGTCACACGGGATCAGAGGTGAGCTGGCAAGGTGGATACAGAACTGGCTAGGTCATAGAAGGCAGAGAGTAGCAATGGAAGGATGCTTTTCTAATTGGAGGGCTGTGACCAGTGGTGTTCCGCAGGGATCAGTGCTGGGACCTTTGCTGTTTGTAGTATATATAAATGATTTGGAGGAAAATGTAACTGGTCTGATTAGTAAGTTTGCAGATGACACAAAGGTTAGTGGAATTGCGGATAGCGATGAGGACTGTCTGAGGATACAGCAGGATTTAGATTGTCTGGAGACTTGGGCGGAGAGATGGCAGATGGAGTTTAATCCGGACAAATGTGAGGTAATGCATTTTGGAAGGGCTAATGCAGGTAGGGAATATACAGTGAATGGTAGAACCCTCAAGAGTATTGAAAGTCAAAGAGATCTAGGAGTACAGGTCCACAGGTCACTGAAAGGGGCAACACAGGTGGAGAAGGTAGTCAAGAAGGCATACGGCATGCTTGCCTTCATTGGCCGGGGCATTGAGTATAAGAATTGGCAAGTCATGTTGCAGCTGTATAGAACCTTAGTTAGGCCACACTTGGAGTATAGTGTTCAATTCTGGTCGCCACACTACCAGAAGGATGTGGAGGCTTTAGAGAGGGTGCAGAAGAGATTTACCAGAATGTTGCCTGGTATGGAGGGCATTAGCTATGAGGAGCGGTTGAATAAACTCGGTTTGTTCTCACTGGAACGAAGGAGGTTGAGGGGAGACCTGATAGAGGTATACAAAATTATGAGGGGCATAGACAGAGTGGATAGTCAGAGGCTTTTCCCCAGGGTAGAGGGGTCAATTACTAGGGGGCATAGGTTTAAGGTGAGGGGGGCAAGGTTTAGAGTAGATGTACGAGGCAAGTTTTTTACGCAGAGGGTAGTGGGTGCCTGGAACTCACGACCGGAGGAGGTAGTGGAAGTAGGGACGATAGGGACATTTAAGGGGCATCTTGACAAATATATGAATAGGATGGGAATAGAAGGATACGGACCCAGGAAGTGTAGAAGATTGTAGTTTAGTCGGGCAGTATGGTCGGCACGGGCTTGGAGGGCCGAAGGGCCTGTTCCTGTGCTGTACATTTCTTTGTTCTTTGTTCTTTGTGCCATGCCTCTGGACATATTCAGCCTTCAGATTCTTAAAATGAAAAGGCAGAGCCAGGAATACCAGGAGGGGTTGACATTGACACTCCTGAGACTGCAAAGCCAAATGGATGAGCCCCGCAACCTTCTGTAGACGGAGAGGGTGTCGTCAATGTGTGGCATGGAGGCCAACACTGTGAGGGTGACATCCGCAGTGGAAAGCCTTGGGGTAGAAATCAGATCCACAGTGGGAGATGTCTGGAACATGGCTCAGTCCCTAAATCCATGGCTGAGAGCTCCAACTGCATGGTGCAGACAATGGTGGGCCTCTAGGACTGTCAGCATCAGAAGACAGTGAGGCTTCTGGAGCTCACACGTGCTGCCCCTCCATGCCACCCAGTAAGCCAGGGGCTCACGAGAACTCAGAGGGTGGAGGATCTGCTAGAGCATAGCCTTCAACCCAGGAGACTCTTGGAGTAACCAGCCAAAGTTAATCCCCCTTTACTGAAACCAGCACAACCCAAGCACAGAGGGCAGAACAGGGTTACCCGACAGGACCTGTGCTACCCGAATGTAGACCAGGGCACTCTAGAGGACATTCGCCAAGGGCATCTCAGGCAACAAGGCATGGAAGGCACCTGGCCACCCCCACCTCTGATGTGCATCCTGGGAACACTTAAACATGATGGTATTGTATGGGCACAGAGTGGGCACGGGTGAAGCTCAGCACTAACATTTGGGGCCCACAGGGTTGGTTGGCTGCTGCGCGGCACAGGCGTGGGGTTGGCTGAGTGAGGTCCCCGATTGGGCGGCCGTCTGCGGAGTCCACGATGCGTAGGAGGGGTGGGCCGCGCGGCCAGGGGTGTAGGCCTGGATGTTACCGTCAGCGAGAGCGCTAGCTTTTTGGTTGCCGCGAGGTCGAGCGTGGCCCCTTCTAAGAGGCGCTGGTGGATGTAATCGTACCCTATCCCCGTAACAAAAGCATCTCTCATGAGCAAGTTTGAGTGTTCCGTGGCCGTGACGGCCTGACAGTCACAGTCTCTGACTAGGGGAACTAGAGCACGCCAGAAATCTTCCACTGACTCACCAGGAAGTTGACTACGAGTGGAGAGGATGTGTCTGGCATAGAGCGTGTTAGTCCGCTGAGCGTTGTTTTCCTTCAGATGCCATGGCATCTTCGTAGGTCGGTGTGTCCTGGATAAGTGGAAAGACGTTGGAGCTCAGCCGCGTGTAGAGGATCTGAACCTTCTGAGCTTCCAGAACTGGGTCTGGTGCAGACCTGATGTATGCTTCGAAACAGGCTAGCCAATATTCAAAGTCCTTTTTGGCGTTGCCTGATTGCGGATCCAGCTGCAGGCGATCCGGCTTGATCTTCTGAAAACTTTACTGCAATAAATTCATGCACGATCAATTACACAAAGACGAGAGTTGGATGCAATCGAGGCTTTATTACACTAAGATGTGTGGCCTCCTTCAGCAGCTGGGGAAATGGCTGCTGTACGAGGAGCACACATATTTATACTCCGCCTCCTGGGCGGAGCCAGCAGGCAGGGAACTGCACCCGTACCTGTAGTACAGGGCCTTACCACAAAGCACCTACACCGACATCCTCTATATGCAATATATCCATCAGTGGTGACTACCACAGGCGCGAGCTTAATTGTTGGGAAAGACTCAAGGCTACATGCAAGTCCAAGTGGACGAGGGGATATGTGAGGTGCAGCAAGGGGAGGACACCTGCGCTGTGAGCGTGCGATCACTGCCGACAAATCTCTGGGACTGGCTGCTTCCAGGTCAGGAAGGTCTATCGGTCAGCGGAGATAATGATAGTCAACAGCTGCGACATCAACCTGCGACATCCAAGGGGACCCTCATTCCTCGCAGGGTTCGGATCAATACCAGGATCGGACCAGTGGAGCTGGCTATCTTACTTATCGATTACTATCGCTGGTGTGCGAACACGAGATGCATGTAATGCACATGGGTGCCAGTTTTCCAGGGAGCTTGCATGACAGCATCATCCGAGGTCAGTAGCAGGTCCCTGCGTTCTTGGAGACAACGGAGATCTACTCAGGTCATGGCTGATGACGCCAGTGTAGAGTCCACAGAACAATGTGGCAGCTCCCTGCAGAACAAGACTAAGGGGCCGCAGGGCAGGACTGTGGGCCGGAGGCCGCACCAGCCATGCAGGGAGCACAAAGGCACCAAAGATGCCACCAGGTCTTCCGGGCTCGCGTGTCCTTCCTGGAGCTGTACGACACCATTTGCGGATGAAGACTCCGCTTAATGAAGGTAATGGTGCAGCCCTTGTGCCATGTCCTTGCAGATATGGCAGTGGAACAAACCCACTCCCTATGGCCTTCAAGAGCATGGCAGCACTCAGCTTCTATGCACAGGTTCCTTTCACAGCTCCACTAAGGACCTCTGTAGAATCTACATTTATCTTCCCATAAGTGCCATCGCTGAGGTGACAGATGCACTATATGCAAGGGCACTTTGTCCTGGACCAGGCTTGGCAGGATGAGAGAGCTGCAAGGTTTGGGCAGAAAGCTTGTCTGCCACAAGTGCAGGGGGTGAAAGACTGCACCCAAATTGCTTACCTCACCCCTTGGCACCAGGGCGTTCCCTTCATCAATCGCAAGGGGTTCCACTCCCTCAACATCCAGCTGGGGTGCGAACACCAGATGTGTGTTGGGGCCCAAGGGCAATGTGTCCAAGTTTTCAGATGACACTAAGATGAGTGGTAAACCAAAAACTGCAGAGGATACTGGAGGTCTGCAGAGGGATTTGGATAGGTTAAGTGAATGGGCTACGGTCTGGCAGATGGAATACAATGTTGACAAATGTAAGGTTATCCATTTTGGTAGGAATAATAGCAAAAGGGATTATTACTTAAATGATAAAATATTAAAACATGCTGCTGTGCTGAGAGACCTGGGTGTGCTAGTGCATGCGTCGCAAAAAGCTGGTTTACAGGTGCAGCAGGTGATTAAGAAGGCAAATGGAATTTTGTCCTTCATTGCTAGGGGGATGGAGTTTAAGACTAGGGAGGTTATGCTGCAATTGTATAAGGTGTTAGTGAGGCCACACCTGGATTATTGTGTTCAGCTTTGGTCTCCTGACTTGAGAAAGGACATACTGGCACTAGAGGGTGTGCAGAGGAGATTCACTGGGTTAATCCCAGAGCTGAAAGGGTTGGATTACAAGGAGAGGTTGAGTAGACTGGGACTGTACTCGTTGGAATTTAGAAGGATGAGGGGGGATCTTATAGAAACATATAAAATTATGAAGGGAATAGATAGGATAGATGCAGGCAGGTTGTTTCCACTGGCGGGTGAAAGCAGAACTAGGGGTCATAGCCTCAAAATAAGGGGAAGTAGATTTAGGACTGAGTTTAGGAGGAACCTCTTCACCCAAAGGGTTGTAAATCTATGGAATTCCTTGCCCAGTGAAGCAGTTGAGGCTCCTTCATTAAATGTTTTTTAAGATAAAGATAGATAGTTTTTTGAAGAATAAAGGGATTAAGGGTTATTGTGTTCGGGCCGGAAAGTGGAGCTGAGTCCACAACAGATCAGCCATGATACAACAGATCAGCCATGATCTCATTGAATGGTGGAGCAGGCTCGAGGGGCTAGATGGCATACTCCTGCTCCTAGTTTTTATGTTCTTATGTGTCATGCACATGAGTGCCAGTTTTCCAGGGAGCATGCATGACAGCATCATCCTAGGCCAGTAGCAGATCCCTGGATTCTTGAAAGGATAACCACAGGCTACAGGTATGGCTCCTTGGAGACAGCGGATATCCACTCAGGTCATGGCTGATGACACCAGTGGCGAGGTCACAGACCACTGCGGAAACCAATTACAATGAGGCTTACAGTGAGACTCGATCTGTTAATGAGCGGTGCACTGGTCTGTTAATGATGTGATTCTGCTGCCCTGACAGGTCTGGTGGGGCTCTGAATACAGCCCCCAGAGGGGCTCCTGCATGATTGGGGTCTGCTGTGCCTGATACAATCTGGCTCTGTAGTGGGGCAAGGAGCTTCCTGAACACAGCTTTGAGGAGTGGAATATGTCCTTGTGTGAGGAGGACATGCTGGGGGCCTCAGAGTGGAGCCCAGAGGGTGAGGGTGCGCACAGGCAGAAGGGCTATAAATGCCCTCATCGCCTCCCACTTCATGGATGAAGACTGGCATACTGGCTGACAGTATGACCGCCCCCCAGGTTGTCGTGATCACTTTGCAACCGTGGGGTGAAGTTGGCCGAGATCTCAATCATCAAGGTGCTGGGCGTCCTTTAGTGACTGCTGCATGGTCGATGCAGGAGGGTGATGATGACTCACAGTGTGGAATGGGCTGTGATGCTCCTCAGCTTCTGTTTATGTCTGACTCCTCTCTGTCTGCTGCCAGCATGCTGACTCCCCGGCGCATGTCTGAGTGAGGTTCTGCGCTACATTCCTCTGTCCCTTTGCACTAGAGGGGATTAGGGGTGAGGGGCTGAATCCTGCCTGAGTCCTGAAACATTCACAATGAGAGGGCCTAACTCTCTCACGGGCATGGAGGCCCAGTGAGGTCACCTGCATCCCGATGGGAGGCCATGCCTCCCCCCCCACGGTTGCAAAAGGATCACGACAACCTGGGGGGCTGGTTTAGCACACTGGGCTAAATCGCTGGCTTTGAAAGCAGACTAAGGCAGGCCAGCAGCACGGTTCAATTCCCGTACCAGCCTCCCCGAACAGGCGCCGGAATGTGGCGACTAGGGGCTTTTCACAGTAACATTATTTGAAGCCTACTTGTGACAATAAGCGATTTTCATTTCATTCATGCCACTGGGAGGTCAGTTTGAGAATCAGAGGTGTTAAAGTTGTGAATAACAATAATATTTAATGTCGTGACATATCAAAATGTGACAACCGACAACGCTGCCCAGCCCGGAGTGCTCTTTGCAAGGCCTGCAGCAAGAAGGGACACTTGGCTGCGGTGTGCCAGACCCGCGCAGTTGCCGCTATTGTCCGACCCCCCCCCCCATTCTTCCCCTCCCCGGACCACGTGCAGCCCGTGGGTGCTGCCATCTTGTTCACCCCCACCACGTGCGACCCCCACCACATGTGGCCTGTGGGCGCCACCATCTTGTCCTCCCCAGGATCTCAGGTGCCGCCATCTTGTTTCCCCCATGACACGTGCGGCCCGTGGGCACCGCCATTGTACCAGGACCCATGCCCCCCGGGCACCCCATCGTCTGCCACCATCAACGACCAGCCGCGTCTCGCCTCGGTCACGATTGACCAGTCCCGCCTTCGCAACCTAGCAACGGCCTTGACCAACCTGAAAATCGATGGGCATGAGATCTCCTGCGTGCTGGACTCCGGGAGCACTGAGAGCTTCATCCATCCCGATACGGTAAGGCGCTGCTCCCTCTCGGTACACCCCGCCAACCAGAGAATCTCCCTGGCCTCCTGGTCCCACTCTGTGGCGATCCAGGGGTACTGCATAGCCACTCTCACTGTCCAGGGCGTGGAGTTCAGCGGCTTCCGCCTCTACGCCCTCCCCAACCTCTGCACTGCCTTACTACTCGGCCTAGACTTCCAGTGCAACCTCCAGAGCCTAACATTGAAATTGGGCGGGCCCCTACCACCCCTTACAGTGTGTGGCCTTGCGACCCTAAAGGTTGGCCCACCTTCCCTATTTGCAAACTTAACCCCAGTTTGCAAACCCGGCGCCACCATGAGCAGATGGTACAGAGCCCAGGACAGGACCTTCATCAGATCTGAAGTCCAGCGACTGCTTCGGGAAGGCATCATCAAGGCCAGCAACAGCCCCTGGAGAGCCCAAGTGGTAGTTGTGAAGACTGGGGAGAAACACAGAATGGTCGTGGACTACAGTCAGACCATCAATAGGTACACGCAGCTCGATGCGTACCCCCTCCCACGCATATCTGATATGGTCAATCAGATTGCACAGTACCGGGTCTTCTCAACTGTCAACCTAAAATCCACCTACCACCAGCTCCCCATCCGCAAGGCGGACCGCCCATGCACTGCCTTTGAGGCAGATGGCCGCCTTTACCACTTTCTTAGGGTTCCCTTTGCCGTCGCCAACGGGTTCTCGGTTTTCCAACGGGAAATGGACCGAATGGTTTACCGGGTACGGGCTGTGGGCCACTTTCCCGTACCTAGACAATGTCACCATCTGCGGCCACGATCAGCAGGACCATGACACCAACCTTGCCAAATTTCTCCACACCGCCACTCTCCTCAACCTACCCGTTCAGCTGACCCTACGGTCCAGAAATCTCCCGGCCTCCCGCTGGCAGGAGGTCCTCCCCGACGCACTGCACTCCATTCGGTCGCTCCTATGCACTGCGACAAATGACACACCCCATGAACGTCTCTTTGCCTTCCCCAGGAGGTCCACCTCCGGGGTGTCGCTCCCGACTTGGCTTGCAGCTCCAGGACCCGTACTCCTCCGTTAGCACGTACGACTCCACAAGGCGGACCCGTTGGTTGAGAGGGTACAGCTACTCCACGCTAACCCACAGTACGCCTCCGTAGCGTACCCCAATGGCCGCCAAGATACTGTCTGCCTCAGGGACCTGGCGCCAGCTGGTTCTACACACACACCCCCTTCTGGCCCAGCGCCACCCTCCCCTCCCCTGGCGCACCCAGCCGCAACCACCGCCCCAGGACAAGCCGTCCTCCCACTGCCCACGCCCGAGGATGAAGAGGATTTTGGCACGCTCCCGGAGTCACAGAAGATCAGACCGACATCGGAATCGCCGCCATCACTGCGGCGCTCCCTACGGCAGATCAAGGCTCCGGACCGACTGAACCTTAACTTGAGCGGGACTCTTTAAAAAAAACATCATCCTTCTGTATAACTCTCCTCCACCCTGCTGGACTCAATTTTCTTTCTGTATTTTAAAACATCTACTTGTATATAGTTCTCCACCACCCCCGACGGACTCAATTTTAACAGGGGGTGAATGTGGTAGTCACCACTGATGTATATATCAGGTGCTTTGTGGTAAGGCACGGGGATAGTTCCCTGCCTGCTGGCTCTGCCCAGTAGGCGGAGTATAAATATGTGTGCTCCTCGTAAAGCAGCCATTTCGCCAGCTGCTGTAGGAGGCCACACATCTTAGTGTAATAAAGCCTGGAGTGCATCCAACTTTCGTCTTTATGTAATTGATCGTGCATCAGCGCCCACTGGGGATTCTTTCAAGAGGGAAATGTGCTTGCTCATCCTGACTGGGCGAAGTCAATTGGACAATGATGTCTGCCTTGGTTGGTGGGTGGGCAGCTGATGGATCCTGATCAGCAGGCATTGGAAATCTAGAGGAGAAGCAAGCCCTTTGCCTCTTGATCCCTTGTCACCAAGTTTAGAGCACTGAAACCTGAGGCTTAATCCCATTGTATTGGTATCAAAACTACTACTAATCTGTAGGCCGCAGCTTTTTGAATACCACAGCTGGACACCTATTGAAGGATTCCCTTCAGGAGACCATGTGGCTGCGAATGAAAGGCAACTTTTTGCCGATGGAACTTTGAGGAAATATCATCCAATACGTCCAATTGGATCTGGACTGGTTTACATCCAATTTCTTCTGCATAGGATTCTAAATTTGCTTCATTTTATGTGCTAAATTCAAAGGCCGAGACCTTTTCTGGTGGCACCCTCCCTAGTTGTATGGTTTTCTGGACTTATTAACAGAAGTTTAAATGCTGACGTGGAAACAAAAAAAAAACTGTGTGACATTGAACAAAAGCATCAAATCAGTTGCAACATCCTGAAAATCTGCCAACAGACAACTCAGCAGTGATCCCAATAACAAGTCAATGACTGGCAAAACAAATAGTTACACAAGAATCCTAACTTACATTGTAGATAATATTCTATCGTTATTGCTTGTAGAGGAGGGGAAGTGGATCACAATCAATTAAAAGCCCAAGGAGTAAAATGCCAATTTTAAAGGAAGAATATGGTACATTTTTAAGGGGAATTGAGAGTGTTAAGTGTCATGATATTCAAACACACACATCATGATAGACAGACCAACAGACCAATTAGCACACATAACACGACAGCCAATCACAGACAAGGACAGAGACAGTATAAGAGAAGAAACACGACACCTGGTGGTCAGTAGATCTGGAGACCAGGACAAGGACAGGACCTGATTAACAACACACTCAGAGAGTCACCACGTGCTGAGTACCAGGACAGATCTGTAAATAACAAGTTGAAATAAAACAGCGTTGTACCAATTGCAACCGCGTTGGTTCATCTGTACCTCAGAGCACCCAACACCGCATGGTACCAAGTGAGTGGATCGATACCCGCCGCCATACCTCAGCGTACAGAGACAACCAGCAATACCCAGGCAAGATGTACGAGCTCCCGGTTCCGCAGCCGCTCCAGTGCCACGGCGATCTCCGCGAAAACTGGCAGCAATTCCGGCAAGCGTTTGAATTCTTCCTGGTGGCAGCCGAACTTAAAGACCTGGCCGATGATGAAAAAATAGAGTTTCTCCTCACCATCGCCGGTGCAAGAGCAGAAGAAATCTTTTAAAAATTCAAGTTCTCCAAGGGGCAAAACAGGTACGACTTCCAGGCAGTCCTGGACAAATTTGCCAAATACTGTGAGGAAAACACACTCCAACCGGCAAGGAAAGGTAAGAAAAGCGGCAGTACTCACCCCGAGGCCGAAATCCCGGACCAGAGAGCAATTTGGGCCGAGGTCGGCGGCCATCTTGCTAAAGGGAGTACACTAGCGCAGTTGCGCGAGAAGTGCGCAGAACCGGAAGTTTCGTCTGCGCATGCGCGAGACGCCGTGCATGCGCAATCAAGAAAACGGCCTTCGGTAAAGGAACAGCGATCTGCGCATGCGCAATCGCTTCCTATGCGCTATGTCACGTAGTCACGCGTCATGACATCAGAGTCCCCAGACCGCACCAATTTAAAGGGGAAACATCCCAAATCAAAGAAAAAATCTTTTAAAGCTGTAAAACAACCTTCCTTCACCTGGAATGACAGCACAATGCCTCAAATTGAACCAGGAAATGAATTTAACCTCCGAAGAACCCTGCAACAAGCAGTTACCTACGCACAAACCGATGATTCCGACCTTGAATACTTCGATACCGATCTTTACATTTTTTCCGGACCTCGCAAGCCCAATGACAGCTCCATGGTCCTAGACGACTATGACCCGGACGAACCTTTCGTGTTGCACATTGGCGACCCCCACATTGAATCCGACGCAGATGCGGATTCACTTTTCGGATATGAGGATCTTCAACCCAGCAGATACGACGTCCCAACTCATCAGTGCAGGATGACGCTGCAGCCTGAAATTAAGAGACAGAAAGCGGGACAGACACACAGAGAGCGGCCTGCTGCCACACAGAGCGTGGTCCACGCCCCGCTCAGGGTTCCCGACCCTACGAGGGAAGCAACGCAAGAATCCAATGCACAGTCCTTACAGGAACAAGACCATGAGGGTCTAGCAACCTCCTCTGACCAGCTAGCGGCAGATGATGCAAGTCTGCCATGCTCACGTAAACAGCAAGAAGGCTATAACAGTTGCACAGCAGGATGACCATGACGGTCTATCATGCTACAATGAAGGGCATAGCGCTGATGACTGTTCAAGCCCAAATGAAGACAAGCCAAAGGAATCGCCTCTTCCAAGCCCGAAGAAAAAAGGATTATGCGCTGACCTTCAGGATAATTATAACCGAAGAGATACTAATAATGCTGCACAGTCACAGAAGGATGCTGAGGATTTGCTAAAGAAATTACTTGTATGTCTAACTTGCAAGGAGCAGACTGAAAATTGCCATTGTACGGATCGAAAAAATGGACAAGACATTGATCCTCATTTAATGGAAATAACACAACCTGAATCATATCTACAGCAGGGACAACTGTCTCCCTTCAACACAAAACCGCAAAGTCCCAACTTCAGAGACCAGCAGTTAGTCAGTAATGACTCTTCAAACCCTGATGGGAATATTAATCGCATTGAACCTATGCACACTCCACTGATAAATGAGCAGAACATTGGAGCAAGAATCCTGAGGACACCGACATCGAGTAGCCAGACAAAGCACTTAAAACCCGCAGCAGTTTCAAGTGAACCAATTGTGCTTTCCAGTGATGGTGAAGATGCAGATAAGGTCGACCCGATTATCCATTGTACCACATTAACTCCAGAGATTAAGCATTTATGTCTGGGGAGTAGAATGTGGGCAATTGAGAACAGTAAAAGAGAGACTGTGACTATGCCAGTCCCAGCAAAATCAGACCCAGAGACTATGAAGGCATGTACATTAGAAAAGGATACATATGAAGTAACTGAGAAGAAAATTGAAACGGACTGTTCTTTGGAAACTAGTACGATGACGAAAGAAACATTGGATCCAACATTTGGTGCCCTACATATGGGAGAAATTGAGGGAAATGAACAAGGTTCTGTAATGTCTGGGGGAAGATTTAAAATTCCAAAGAAGAAAAGCCCAAATGAAGGACAACGGCAAGACAATGACAGTCCACCAACATGGTTTGCACCACCAGATGAAAACTCTGACAATTTACCCAACCCTAGTGAACAGCAAGCAGCTACTGAGGATCTATCCACAGTATGTGAAACGAGTGACGACAGCATCCCACTTCCCATGCAAAAGGTGCAAAGTGACAGACCTCAGCTAGTGCGTACAGAGGCACTTGACAATCACGGTGAGACCACTGGTAACTACAGTGACACCACACTACTTCCACCCTCAATTGCTCGAACCTCTCCACTAGTCAATGCATTCCTGCATGTTCCGACTCCAGAAGTGCAGCTTCAAGAAATCTCAGCTGACTCCGTGAACCTGCTAAGACTCCGGACGTGGAGCATCAACAAAAAACAGACCAGACTCCAGATGGGGAGCAACCAAACGCTGACTCTGATTCACGTAAGCCAGACTTTACTCCAGACAGGCAGTGTCTCAACCTCAGTGATGGCACGCTCAGGGTGACAGCAGATGCCACAACGACAGGAGATGGATCACGTGACAATCACACTGGGTCAGCAATAACAAGCCGCAGCTACAGTCCAAGAGGAATACACCAATTTTCACAAACAGCTATGTCCACACATTTGTTCCACACCGACAGTGCGGCCAATGACAGCTCATGCTGGACAAACCCAGTATTCAAGCCTGCTGCAGCCAGCAGTCTATGCAGCATATTCTCAAACAGGCCAGCACTGCGGATTGCCCACTAATGGAATGAAGACCGAAGGAGGACTACCGCCAGCGCAATCTGCACTACAGACTGGATGCCTTAGTTACTGCCCAGGATTTGCTGCACCACAGCCTGGCCAGATAGCATTTTCCTATCAGATGCAAGGTTCTAGTTTCACACCATCACCAGACATTGATGCGAGCAGCAATTTTGTCTCCAAAGCGACATGCTTCAACGCTTCTCAGCAGAATCACCCTTCCAGCACAGCATGTGGCCAGAACCAGCATGCACAGTCTCATCCGACTTCAACATCTGGCACATTCATGACCTTGAATGATATTGTTGATGGTACCTCTTCAATGTCAATGACCCATCAGCTACAAGATGCCATCCGACGGCACCACCACAAACATAAAAAGAAAAAGACTCCACCTCGTTCCTGGTACGCATGACGGATGGATCGGTGCGTAGGCGCAATCGGCGAGCCCTTCGCCTACTTCCACGCTCGCAACGGAACAACACACAGACGTCGTGTCCTCCAATGGTTCCTGATAGTGACTTCGTGGAGCTGCCATATACCATGCCACTTCTTTCGCCACCCGTGGCCAGGCTCGCACCTCAGCCGGTGGTTCTCAACCCACCCTTGAGGCGGTCAACCCGTATTCGTCGCCCACCTACTAGAATGGACTTCTGAGACTGTTCACACGTCAAAGTTTAGAAACTATTGTATTGTAACATGTTACTGTTTTATCATTCCAGATCTCGTTTGACTGGACCACACTTCAAAGTTTTTCTTCTTTTGTTATGGTACAACCTCGTTAGCATGCCACACCTGACATCGCCCCATGTATATAGTTACGCCACATGTACATGCTGTAAATATCACGCACACACACCTTTAGCTGCACTCAGGACACATTCAT
Organism: Scyliorhinus torazame; assembly: GCF_047496885.1. NCBI lineage: Eukaryota > Metazoa > Chordata > Chondrichthyes > Carcharhiniformes > Scyliorhinidae > Scyliorhinus > Scyliorhinus torazame. The sequence continues at coordinate 66,768,243 of NC_092708.1, read as the reverse complement.
ATTTATAACCACGTAGGCACATAATCTTGTAAAAAAAGGGGGGATGTCATGATACTCAAACACACACATCATGATAGACAGACCAACAGACCAATTAGCATACATAACACGACAGCCAATCACAGACAAGGACAGAGACAGTATAAGACAAGAAACACGACACCTGGTGGTCAGTAGATCTGGAGACCAGGACAAGGACAGGACCTGATTAACAACACACTCAGAGAGACACCACGTGCTGAGTACCAGGACAGATCTGTAAATAACAAGTTGAAATAAAACAGCGTTGTACCAATTGCAACCGTGTTGGTTCATCTGTACCTTGAGTGTGTTGTGTCTTATAGTGGTCGTGTAATGCCCTCTTGTGGTGATGCCACAGCTGGGTGGTATGATTACCCATTGGTAACATGTCTACATATCATTACACTTTCTACTTTATAATGATTTTGAACCTCAATGAAAATAAATGGAAAACAATAAGTGCAGTTACAACTGTTTGAAAACATGAGTGAAAAATCACTTGGGATTTACAGGCATAGAATGTGATAAATCGAGGAAGCAGGATTAGCAAAGGAAAATTTGGGAACATTTTAGATTGAGAAGAACCATATTGTGCTTACATAAAGTGAAGAAAAGTTAAACAGTTTATTGGACCACAGTTAAAATATCACGTTAGTTTTCGATTGTCATAATAGGAAGGATTTAAAAATCTCTGAACAATTGCAAGAGCTTTTAAATACCTCTGAGTAAGCTGAGATTGTAGCTTTCAGAATTTCCCTGCATTCCCAGATTCTGTGCTTAAAAGACCATAATGCGTAGGGGGATGTCAGCCATTCGGCCCATCGAGTCTGCTTCACCATTCAATTACATCATGACTGATCTGATGTGATAATCCTCAACTCCACTTTGCCGCCTTATCCCCATAACTTTTGATTCCCTTGTTGATTAAAAATCTATCGATCTCAGCCTTGAACATACTTATCGATCCAGCCTCTTTAACCCTCTGTGGTAAAGAATTCATGAACCGCTAAGAGAATAATTTCCTTCTAATCGCTCTTAAATGGGTGAATTCTTCATCTGAGATTATGCCCACTGGTTCTAGACTGTCCCACAAGGGAAAACAACCTCTCCGCATCTACCCTGTCAAGCCCCCTGTGAATCCTATTTGTCTCAATAAGGTCACCTCTCATTTTTCTTTTTAAATTTTTTTTCCAGTTGAAGGGCAATTTAGCTTTGCCAATCCACCTACCCTGCATATCTTTGTGTTGTGGGGGTGATATACACACAGACAGGGGGAGAATGTGCAAACACCACCTGGGCAGTGACCCAGGGCAGGGATCAAATACACTATGGGAGGGTTCCCGACAACCCCAAACACCCATGCAGTGTATCATTGGCCCGACCGCGCGTGTGCAAAAAATGCCAGCTTGGCACCCTAGTAATGCCCATGCCAGCTGTCAGTGCCTCCTAGGCACCTTTGCAGTGCAAGGCTGGCACTGCCATGGTGCCCAGGTCGCGCAAGGGGCATCAGGGTATCACACTTACCAAAGCACATGCAGCTAGGGGCCTCCAATCCCCTGGGGGATCCCTACGAGTACTGATCCGTTTGGTCCCTTTTTCTGGAGACAGTGCTGAACGGCGCTCGCTCAAGATCTCCGAGGCAAAGGGGATGAATCCCAAAGCCTCAGGTACCTCGGGAAACTGCACATTAGAGTGAGACTAACTGTCTTGCTCTATTATGCAGATTTGCCAAAAACGCCTCGCAAAATCGCTTTGGATCTCGCGAGGCATTATGAGCCGAGTAGATCACAGGGGTTGGATCACCCGTTTTCTATCAGCCACATTGCGCCGCGGTGAATTGTGTTTCATGTGCAGTGTGGCCATTGGATCGCGCCTATGGTTATTTAAAGAAAATGGTTGGAATAAATCCGTTTCGCGCCCAGCACCAATTCCAACGCCATGCTCAGCCCTCTCATTCGCAGTGATATCGAAGTTTGCGTCCCGTGCCAGTGGATCCCTGCAAAACCGTTATTTGAATGGATTTTAATATCATTCGCGGCGTGAACACTTCATGCTCCACCCCTCCGCGATGCTCCATCCACCTTAAGCGGAAGTCTCAATCGGGTGAATTGGTTTATCTTTCCCAATATACCGGTTGACGGACTGATAACTGGGAATGATTGCAATCTCCCTGCTTGCTACATCGAGCGGTTAGTAAGCCAGTTAGATCCCAATAAACAGATGCTGTATATCTGAAATTTTCAACCATCGCTTGATAATTGAGAGTAAGAATGTTACCCACTGTTGCAAGCCATTGTGTAAATAGAAGAAAACATTTTGAGGCAACTTAACACAAGATCCGTAACTTAAGATTTAAAGAAAGATTTTCACTGAATAAGTAAGAGACTATCTGGCTCATAGTCTTTTCTGAATCCTCAGTTTTGAACACGATCTTAAACAAGCCTTACTTGGTGTGGTAGTATGTATTAGGGGTCATGTGGGACTGTGAAGCCGTGATGCTATTGGCTGACAGATCCCGGGTCCTGGTTGGCTGTTGACTCCTGGCTCCGCCCTGAAGGCGGAGTATAAGAACCCGGGCTTCTCCCCGCCGCTCCATTCTGTTGCTGAACTGCTGGGGACAAGTCTCGCTCAATAAAGCCTCATCGACTTCATCTCTACTCGTCTCTCTCGTAAGTCATTGTGCGCTACAATTTATTGAGCGAGCTTAAAGGACTATGGAGCTCCGGATCGCCCCGGAATGCCTGCGGATCAGCCCCCACGCAGCGAACTCGGCAGCAGTTTTTAAACACTGGCAAGCTTGTTTCGAAGGCTACCTCCGAACGGCCCCCGGCCGAATCACAGAAGACCAGAAAATGCAGGTCCTGCATTCGAGGGTAAGCCCGGAAATTTACCCTCTCATTGAAGACACAGAGGATTTCCCGATGACGCTCGCAGCACTGAAGAGCATTTACGTTCGCCCCGTGAACCAAGTCTACACACGCTACCAACTCGCAACGGGACGGCAAAGTCCCGGAGAATCGTTAGAGGAATTCTACGCCGCGCTGCTAATTTTGGGACGGGGCTGCAGCTGCCCGCCGGTGAACGCGATTGAACACACGGACATGCTAATTCGCGATGCGTTTGTGGCAGGTATGAACTCTCCCCAAATCCGCCAAAGACTTTTAGAAAAAGAGTTGCTAGGACTCTCAGAGGCACGGGCCATTGCAGCTTCTCTAGATGTGGCCTCGCAAAACGCCAGCGCCTACGGCCCCGACCGCGCGGCAGCCCCTTGGGCTCCTTGGACCCCCGTCGCGACAACCCCCCTCCCTCACAGGCTTGCGCGGTTAAAGCGCCAGATCATCCCGGGGGGGGCCCGCTGCTATTTCTGCGGGCAAGCGAAACACCCCCGGCAGCGCTGCCCGGCCCGCGCAGCTATTTGCAAAAGCTGCGGCAAAAAGGGCCATTACGCGGCTGTGTGCCGGTCCCGGGGGGTCGCCGCAATCCCCGGAGAAGAACGAGCCCAGCGCATCCCCAACCCCCCCCAGCGCCCCATGTGCGACCCGCGGGCGCCGCCATTTTGGGTCCCGGCCACCACGAGGGGGGGATGGGCGCCGCCATCTTGTGACTCCCCAGCCACGTGCGATTCATGGGGGCGGCCATTTTGTCCACCCCCGACCACGTGCGATCCATGGACGCCGCCATCTTGGATGACAACAAAGGACCCCAGCATCGACGGCTCCACGGGGTCCGAAGAAGACGCCGAGACACTACGACCACGACTGGCTTCGGTGACGCTGGATCAATCACGGCCCCGGACGCTCCAGACGACGACAACAACGGTGCTGATCAACGGACAAGAGACACCATGCCTGATCGTCTCCGGGAGCACCGAGAGTTTCATCCACCCCGACACGGTAAGACTCTGTTTTCTGACCATCCATCCAAGTATGCAAAAGATTTCCCTAGCTGCAGGATCCCACTCCGTAGAGATCAAAGGGTTCTGCATCACGAACCTAACGGTGCAAGGGAGGGAGTTTAAAAACTACAGCTCTACGTCCTTCCCCAACTCTGCGCGCCCACATTACTGGGATTAGATTTCCAGTGTAACCTGCAGAGCCTAACATTTCAATTCGGCGGCCCAATACCCCCACTCACTATCTACGGCCTCGCAACCCTCAAGGTTGAACCGCTGTCCTTGTTTGCTAACCTCACCCCGGATTGCAAACCCGTCGCCACTAGGAGCAGACGGTACAGCGCCCAGGACTGGATATTTATTCGGTCTGAAGTCCAGCAGCTGCTGAAGGAAGGCATAATCCAGGCCAGCAATAGTCCCTGGAGAGCCCAGGTGGTAGTAGTAAAGACCGGGGAGAAGCAAAGGATGGTCATAGACTATAGCCAGACCATCAACAGGTACACACAGCTAGATGCGTACCCTCTCCCCCGCATATCCGACATGGTAAATCGGATTGCCCAGTATAAGGTTTTCTCCACCGTGGACCTCAAGTCCGCCTACCACCAGCTCCCCATCCGCCCAGGTGACCGCAAGTACACAGCCGTCGAGGCAGACGGGCGTCTATACCACTTCCTAAGGGTCCCATTTGGTGTCACGAACGGGGTCCCGGTCTTCCAACGGGAGATGGTCCGAATGGTTGACTAGCACGGGTTGCAGGCCACGTTCCCGTATCTCGATAACGTAACCATCTGCGGCCACGATCAGCAGGCCCATGACGCCAACCTCCAAAAATTCCTCCAGACCGCTAACGCCTTGAACCTCACATACAACGAGGAAAAGTGCGTCTTTAGCACAAACCGGTTGGCCATCCTGGGATACGTAGTGCGCAATGGGATAATAGGCCCCGACCCCGAACGCATGCGCCCCCTCATGGAATTTCCCCTCCCCCACTGCTCCAAAGCCCTGAAACGTTGCCTGGGGTTCTTTTCATATTACGCCCAGTGGGTCCCTCAGTATACAGACAAGGCCCGCCCGCTAATACAGACCACTACCTTCCCCCTGTCGACAGAGGCCCGCCAGGCCTTCAGCCGCATCAAAGCGGATATCGCAAAGGCCACGATGTGCGCCATCGACGAGTCCCTCCCCTTCCAGGTCGAGAGCGACGCATCTGACGTAGCTCTAGCGGCTACCCTTAACCAAGCGGGCAGACCCGTGGCCTTTTTCTCCCGAACCCTCCACGACTCAGAAATCCGCCACTCCTCAGTGGAAAAGGAAGCCCAAGCCATAGTGGAAGCTGTGCGACATTGGAGGCATTACCTGGCCGGCAGGAGATTCACTCTCCTCACAGACCAACGGTCGGTAGCCTTCATGTTCGATAATGCACAGCGGGGCAAAATTAAAAATGACAAGATCTTAAGGTGGAGGATCGAGCTCTCCACCTTCAACTACGAGATCTTGTACCGTCCCGGAAAGCTGAACGAGCCGTCCAATGCCCTATCCCGCGGCACATGTGCCAACGCACAAATAGACCGTCTCCAAACCCCCCACGAGGACCTCTGCCACCCGGGGGTCACTCGGTTCTACCATTTTATAAAGTCCCGCAACCTCCCCTACTCTGTGGAGGAGGTCCGTACAGTCACCAGGAACTGCCACATCTGCGCGGAGTGCAAACCGCGCTTTTTCAGGCCGGATAGAGCGCACCTGATCAAGGCTTCCCGCCCCTTTGAACGCCTCAGTCTGGATTTCAAAGGGCCCCTCCCCTCCACCGACCGCAACACATACTTCCTGAACGTGGTGGACGAGTACTCCCGTTTCCCCTTCGCCATCCCCTGCCCCGACATGACAGCGGCCACAGTCATTAAAGCCCTTGGCACCATATTCACACTGTTCGGTTGCCCCGCATATATCCATAGCGACAGGGGGTCCTCCTTCGTGAGTGACGAGCTGCGCCAGTTCCTGCTCAGCAAAGGCATAGCCTCGAGCAGGACGACCAGCTACAACCCCCGGGGGAACGGGCAAGTAGAGAGGGAGAACGGCACGGTCTGGAAGACCGTCCTACTGGCCCTACGGTCCAGGGATCTCCCAGTTTCCCGGTGGCAGGAGGTCCTCCCGGACGCCCTCCACTCCATCCGGTCGCTGCTGTGTACCACCACCAACCAAACGCCTCATGAGCGCCTCCTTGTCTTCCCCAGGTAGTCCTCCTCCGGAACGTCGCTGGCGACCTGGCTGGCGGCCCCAGGACCCATCTTGCTCCAGAAACATGTGCGGGCGCACAAGTCGGACCCGTTGGTCGAGAGGGTTCACCTCCTCCACGCGAACCCGCAGTACGCCTACGTGGCGTACCCCGACGGCCGACAGGACACGGTCTCCCTGCGAGACCTGGCGCCTGCCGGCAACACACGCACCCCCACCGACACCGATCATCCCCTCCCTGCTACCGGCGCACCCCGTGACCACCCCCTTCCCGGGATGATCGGTCCTCCTCCCGTGTCCGCCCAGGAGTGAAACAGGAACAAACACCGAAACGCTCCCGGAGACGACAACGCCGGAACAAGCACCTGCACCACCACCGGGGCTGAGGCGATCGACGAGGAAGACCAGACCGCCCGCTCAACTCGTGGCATCGGTGTGACACCAAGAATGTTGTTGGACTGTAACAAAATTTTTTTTTCTCTTACTAATATTGTAAATAGTTTCACAAACCTTGTACATAGCCCAGTGTAGGGCGAAAACTGTAATGACATGCCCGAAATTTTTCCTCCCAGGACCAGCCTTGTAAACCCCTACCACCATGTGAACCACCACCCTGCCGGGTTCATTTTTAACAAGGGGTGAATGTGGTAGAATGTATTAGGGGTCATGTGGGACTGTGAAGCCGTGATGCTATTGGCTGACAGATCCCGGGTCCTGGTTGGCTGTTGACTCCTGGCTCCACCCTGAAGGCGGAGTATCAGAACCCGGGCTTCTCCCCGCCACTCCATTCTGTTGCTGAACTGCTGCGGACAAGTCTTGCTCAATAAAGCCTCATCGACTTCATCTCTACTCGTCTCTCTCGTAAGTCATTGTGCGCTACACCTGGTTACTACATCTGGCAGATTCTCGTCAATGAACTTTCTCATGCACTGATGTTCAGTGGAACGTTCTAGGAACAGTTGAAATGACTTCAAATACAGACCAAAGTCTGAGGAGAGGGGTTTCATAGATGACTACATCTTTTGTTCCCTGCTGTTAAGGAAAATTAACAATTCGGTTCACTCTGAATTTCATTATGAGGACATGGCCATTGCCTTGACTAGCCCTTGATCGCAAAATTTGGAAAATTCCATTACTGCCTGTTTTTGGCAAATATTAACTCATGCAGTGTATGCTCTGCTCAATTATCTTCCTCAACCTTAGCCTCCTACCTTTGTTTGCATCCCAACTCATCATGTACTCGCAATGTCCTCTTGTCCGGCTTTAATATCTCCCTCGATGTAACCTCTCCAATCCACATTCACAGCCACACCTTGACCTTGTCATCTCACATGGTCTTGCTACTCCGAGTATACCAATCACAGATAAGGCCATCCCTGATCACTTCCTTGAATCACTGTCCACCCAGAAGGAAAAATCAGTTCGGACCAGTAGTCTTATTTCCCCGTTTTGCTGTTTATTTTTCCTTCTGGGCACCACCCCTGTTCCACGCCCCAAACGTAACTCCTTCTGGATTGGTCCTTGTGGGAAAGCTATCCCCAATTCATTTAAAACATTGGCTTTCAAAATTCCAATTGTCGAGGCTTTTCCCCTCCTTCCATCACCACATTTATGAATCTCCTGGTTTGGTCAACTACACGTGAAACTTCACCTTTCATACCATTGTCCCCAATGAAACCATTACTCTTTTTTACCCTGGTTATTCACCCTGTTAAGGCAATGATAGACCAAATTACATCCTTCTGTACTGCAGCCATTTTATGATTATATGATTCATTTCAAAGTCGTGGTGCCTAAGGGATGGAGACTAAAAATGAAATGGCAGACAAGTCGTTTTGCCACTCACTCCTATTTTACCGTAATGTATTTGAATGGGTGTAAATTGAGAGAGATAGATGCTCAGCGAGACCTTAGTGTCCTTGTGCATTAGTCGCTGAAAGTAAGCACACAGTACAGCAGGCAGTAAAGATGGCAAATGGTGTGTTGGCCTTCAAAGTGAGAGGATTTGAGTATTGGAATAGAGATGTTTTACTGCAATTTAATTGTGCATTGGTGAGGCCACACCTGGAGTACTGTTTGTAGTTTTGGTGTTCTTATCTGAGGAAGGATGTTCTTCCTTTGCAGAGAGTGCAGCAAAGGTTTACCTGGCTGATTCCTGGGATGGCGAGACTGTCATATGAGGAGAGATTGAATCAGTTAGGATTATATTATACAAATCTGTAAGTAATTGAATTAGAACATCGTTATGGAGTTTAAGAGAGTTAGAATGAAGGTTTAGAAGCATAGAACGAGAGTAAAAGATAGAATTAGATGTTATGCAGGGCACAGCTTGCAAGAAGTCACCTCGCACCGGCGACATCTTGGAATTTCTACGAAATTCATTCCTACGAAACTCATCTCCAAACTCCGTGGCCTTGGCCACGGCTCCTCCCTCTGCGACTGGATCCTGTACTTTCTCGCCCACAGGCCACAATCAGTAAGGATAGGCAACAACACCTCCTCCACGATCATCCTCAACACCGGTGCCCCACAAGGCTGTGTCCTCAGCCCCTACTATACTCCTTGTACACCTAGTGACTGTGTGGCCAAATTCCCCTCCAACTCAATTTTCAAATTTGCTGATGACACCACCGTAGTGGGTCGGATTTCAAACAATGACGAGACAGAGTACAGGAATGAGATAGAGAATCTGGTGAACAGGTGCGACGATAATAATCTCTCCCTCAATGTCAACAAAATGAAGATTATCATCGACTTCAGGAAGCATACAGGAGAACATGCCCCTGTCTACATCAATGGGAACGGAGTAGAAACGGTCGAGAGCTTCAAGTTTTTAGGTGTCCAGATCACCAACAACCTGTCCTGGTCCCCCCATGCTGACACTATAGGTAAGAAAGCCCACCATCGACTCTACTTTCTTAGAAGACTAAGGAAATTTGGCATGTCACCTGGGACTCTCACCAACTTCTACAGATACACCATAGAAAGCATTCTTGGTATGGATTCTGCTCTGCCCAAGACCGCAGGAAATTACAAAAGGTCGTGAATGTAGCCCAATCCATCACGCAAACCAACCTCCCATCCATTGACTCTCTCTACAATTGCCGCTGCTTCAGAAAGGCAGCCAGCGTAATTAAGGACCCCACACACCCCGGACATACTCTCTTCCATCTTCTTCCGTCAGGAAAAAGATACCAAAGTTTGAGGTCACGTACCAACCTACTCAAGAACAGCTTCTTCCCTACTGCCATCAGACTTTTGAATGGACCTACCTCGTATTAAGTTGATCTTTTCTCTACACCTTGCTATAACTGTAACATTATATTCTGCAGTCTCTCCTTCCTTCCCTATGTACGGTATGCATTGTTTGTGCAGCATGCAAGAAACAATACTTTTCACTGTATACTAATACATGTGACAATAATAAATCAAATCAAATATATTCATTGGAGTTTAGAAGAGTGAGAGGGGATCTCATAGAAACTTACAAAATAGGACCCATTGACATTCATTACTTGATCATTTTCATTTGCCATAGAAAATCGATACCTGATTAAATACTCTGTATAAGGAGTGATAAAATACATGCCTCATGAATACAACAGATACACCATTAGATATGGAACAATGGACACGGCAGGACCTACCAGAACCACTTCCTACCCCGAGGACATTTAGACTGGAAGCTCCCTTTTTCCCAATACTGTAAAGTGAAGAGCATTTTATTTTTAAAAGGCGTAAACAAATCTGAAATGACATTTGTAACAAACGGTTTCACTGAACGATCAGCGAAATGTCAGCATTCCCTGTCATTGCTCCTCTGAAACTGGCAGCAACTTCTGTAGTCCACACATACAGTTAAACACAGAAATCCAGGGGTTGCTGTCAGTCCCCTATGCATCTACAGATGCTGCATTGTTGTGGTCCTTCCAGAATGTAACCAGTAAGAAACAGCCAACCTTGTTCTCTCAGTATTCCATAGAATCACTACAGTGCAGAAGGAGGCCATTTGGCCGATCAAGTCTGCACCGACCCGCTGAAAGAGCACCCTATGTAGGCCCAACCCCCTGCCCTATCCCCGTAACCCCAACTAACCTTCATATCATTGGACACTTCGGGACAATTTAACATGGCTAATCCACCTAACCTGTACATCTTTGGACTGCGGGAAGAAACTGGAGCACTTGGAGGAAATACACGCAGGCATGGGGAGAATGTGCAAACTCCACACAGATAGTGACCTGAGGACGGAATTGAAACCGGGACCATCCTGCTGTGAGGCAGCAGTGCTAACCATTGGGTGACCATTAGCATTGTTGTAAAATCCTGTGAGGTGTTTCTGGATTTTTAACGATGTATCATATTAATAATGAACTGCTAAGCAGCAACACAAATCCTGATATGAAATTGCAGACACGCTTTAATTTTTTATAAGGTAATGATATTTTAGCTTCCACCTTAATCCCATGTGTATGCGCCCAATCATTTATTTTGCTATGTGTAAAATTGTAAAGTTAGGGGGTTTAGTGCTTTTTACTTTCTGGGTTTCTCTCTGCCAGAATAAGACAATGTAATGAGCTGCTCTCCCGCCTTGATGGCATCATTGCTACTCAGAACCTCACAATCCCCTTGACTTGGCACCAGATTCAAACTAATATTGGCAAAAGGAAAGCTCATGGCACAGAGATTACTATGTTGCGTGAATTCAAACAATAAAGCAAGTGACTTTTAAGGGATTCAAGGTTTAGGGGGAGGACAGAAAAGTGCAGCCTAGGTCACAATTGTGTTAGCCATGATCTTATGAGTGGTGGAGGAAGCTAACGGGCCAAATTACCTACCCCTACTCCGAGGGCGGAATTTACCTAAATCTTAGCTAAGCGTCACTCTCGGAGCAAAAACCAGCGCGAATCCTGCCAGGTCCAATGGTGCGATCTGGACAGCAATTTTAACCACTTTGATTTTTTTTTTACTCCTAGTGGAAAATGCCCAGCACCTGATTCTCCCGCACTGTGTTCATCTGAGCCCTTCAATCAAGGGGGCGCTGCTTTTAAACAGCTCGACAGCACCTGGTCTCATTTAAGCCAGGAGGATGGCAGGTCCACGATTCAGAGGGAATGCTAACCACAACAATGAATGCCGGGGAGGAGAGAATGGCAACAACTTGGCCTCAGGTTGACAAGAAACCCTCCAGCAAGGTGATAAGCCCCACCTGGGAGACGGTGGCAGCACCTCCATAATGCCGCAAGAAGATGAACAACCTATTCTGTTCTGCCAGTGTAAGTGCGTCCTGTATCCTCTCTGCACACCACCTTGCTGTCACCTCGAGGAATGTCACATTGGCTTCACAGGCTTCCAGCTAGCAGGGCCCCAGCTTCCCACACCCTCGGGATTCCTCCCCTCACAATGCTTCCCTGCTCACGTGCCATGCTCACACATCCAGCTTTTATCAACATCTTACCTACCAGACAGCCAGCTAGTATAATCTCCATTTGTGTTCCTGCAGGATAAGCTTGTTCACAAGTGTCGCGAGTGAGCAAAGACGGGTGGAGGGGTACTGGAGTTGAAAATCTCGACTCCATTTGAAGATAGAGAGCCCTGGAGCGCACAGGACAGGAGCAGTGGTGGGCCTGTGCGGAGAGCGAGCTCGGCCTGTGAGACAAAAGTAAAGAACCTCTACATGTTCATCCATGTGACCAAACACAAGTGGGTTCTGTGTGTCCCAGACCATTGCCTTGGTCATGTACTAATACCATGTTCCTTTCCCATCATCCCATCAGCCTGGCCCATTCACCAGCAGGGTCTCACAGCCCAACCTTAAAATTACCTTCGAGACGATGGCGGATGACACCGAAGATGTGTCACGATTATCACCTTCACCGTCCACAAATGCAGAGACACACACCTCAGTGTAGGTTTCTGGGTCACTATCTGGTGAGCACCACACCGCTTCTGATACACACCAGGTGGAGGCAGAAGCGTCCCAGGGATCAGACAGTTGGAGGTCTGCTGGATCCCAGGACTCCTGTGCCATGCCTCTGGACATATTCAGCCTTCAGATTCTTTGACTGCAAAGGCAGAGCCAGGAATACCAGGAGGGGTTGACATTGACACTCCTGAGACTGCAAAGCCAAATGGATGAGCCCCGCAACCTTCTGTCGAAGGAGAGGGTGTCGGCAATGTGTGGCATGGAGGCCAGCACTGCGAGGGTGACACCCGCAGTGGAAAGCCTTGGGGGAGAAATCAGATCCACAGTGGGAGATGTCTGGAACGTGGCTCAGTCCCTAAGTCCATGGCTGAGAGCTTCAACTGCATGGTGCAGACAATGGTGGGCCTCTAGGACTGTCAGCGTCAGAAGACAGTGAAGCTTCTGGAGTTCACACCTGCTGCCCCTCCATGCCACCCAGTAAGCCAGGGGTCACGAGAATTCAGAGGGAGGAGGATTGCTGGAGCATAGCCTGGGGCCTTCGACACAGGTGACTCTGGGAGTGACCAGCCAAATTGAATCCCCCTTTAATGAGATCAGCTGGTGGGAGGGGTGGTCATACTGTCAGCCAGCATGCCAGTCTTCATCCATGAAGTGGGAGGCGATGAGGGCATTTATAGCCCTTCTGCCTGTGTGCATCCTCACCCCTCGGCTCCACTCCCCAGCACGTCCTCCTCACCCGAGGACATATTCCGCTCCTCAAGGTTGTCCTCAGAAAGCTCCTTGCCCCACAGCAGAGCCAAATTGTATAGGGCACAGCCGACCACAATAATGTAGGAGGCCCTCTGGGGGCTGTATTGAGATGCCCATCAGACCTGTCAAGGCAGCGGAATCACATCATTAACAGGCCAGTGCACCGCTCATTAACAGATCTAGTCTCACTGTAAGCCTCATTGTAATTGGTCTCCGAAGTGGTCTCTGGCCTCTACACTGGTGTCATCAGCCATAATCTGAGTGGATATCGGCTGTCTCCAAGGAGCCGTACCTGTCACCTGGGGTGTCCTTTGAAGATCCCAGGGATCTGCTACTGGCGAAGGATGATGCTGTCATGCATGCTCCTTGGAAAACTGGCACCCACATGCATGACACGCATCTAGTGTTCGCACACCAGCTGGATATGACGGAGTGGAACCCCTTGTAATTGATGAAGGGAACTCCCTGGTGCAATGTAGTGAGGTAAGCGATTTGGGTGCAGTCTTTCACCCCCTGCACTTGTGGCAGACAAGCTATCTGCCCAAAACCTTGTAGCCCTCTCATCCTGCCAGGCCTGGTCCAGGACAAGGTGCCCTTGCATACAGTGCATCCGTCGCCTCAGGGATGCACTTATGGGAAGATATATGTAGATTCTACAGAGGTCCTTAGTGGAGCCCTGGAAGGAACTTCTGCATAGTGGCTGATTGCTGCCATGCCCTTGAAGGTCTTAGGGATTGGGTTTGTTCTGCTGCCATACCTGCAAGAGCATGGCACATCTCCTTCATTAGGCGGAGTCTTCTTCCGCACATGGTGTCGGACAGCTCCAGGAAAGACACACGAGTCCGGAAGATCTTGTGGCATGATTGGTGCCTTTGTGCTCCCTGCATGGCTGGTGAGGCCTCCGGCCCCCAGTCCCGCCGCCCCTGGTCTTGTTCTGCAGGAGCTGCCACATCTTCAGTGTCCTCCAGTACTGTGATAAGTAAGATAGCCAGCTCCACTGGTTAGATCCTGATATTGATTTGAATCCTGCGAGGAATGAAAGGGAGTCAGGTTGATGTCGCAGCTGTTGAACATCATTATCTCCACTGACCAATAGAACTTCCTGATCTGGGAGCAGCCAGTCCCAGAGCCTTGTTGGCAGCGACCGCATGTTCACAGTTCAGGTGTCCTCCCATTGCTGCACCTCGCATATGTCCTCACCCACTTGGACTTGCATTTAGCCTTGAATATTTTGCGACCATTAAGCTCACGCCCACTGGGCCTTTTAGGAGGGGAATGTGCTTGCTCAACCTGCCTGGCCGAAGTCAATTGGACAGTGATGTCTGCCTTGGTTGGTGGGTGGGCAGCTAATGGATCCTGACCAGGGGAACTAGAGGAGAAGCAAACCAAGGGCAGGAATTCCCCACCACCCTCTGCGGCATGTTTTCCTGCAGAAGGGGCAGCACACCATTGTCTGCCAGCTCCAGCTCCTGCTCCCGCTGAAGTCTACGGTGTACTGCGACTTGCCTGTCCCGCCACCAAGGGGTCACCTTCGGCAGGACTGGAAGATCTCGCCAGCGGGAAGGACCAGAAAATCCCACCCCAAGCGTCGCTTTGCTTTCTCAAGAGGACATGCAAAATCTAATTGTCTTAAAAGCAGCTGGAGGTCACTCAGTGTCCTCGCCAATATATATCCCTCAAAAAAAAATCACTAAAATAATATTAGGGTAGAAATTGGTATGCATTGTTTCTTTCTTAAAGGATAAGCAAGGATTTATTGTACAAATTTAGCAATGGCAATACCTGCACTCATCCTGCATTGGTATCAAAACTGCTACTAATCTTAGGCTGTTTCTTTTTTTTCGATGCTTATGGTAGCAATTCTTGATGGCAAATGTCCTGAAAGCCATGTTGCCGATTGGTAGTGCAGCAAACGTGAATTGGTAAGATTATCATAGAATTTACAGTGCAGAAGGAGGCCATTCGGCCCATCGAGTCTGCACCGGCTCTTGGAAAGAGCACCCTACCCAAGGTCAACACCTCCACCCTATCCCCATAACCCAGTAACCCCACCCAACACTAAGGGCAATTTTGGACACTAAGGGCAATTTATCATGGCCAATCCACCTAACCTGCACATCTTTGGACTGTGGGAGGAAACCGGAGCACCCGGAGGAAACCCACACACACATGGGGAGGATGTGCAGACTCCGCACAGACAGTGACCCAAGCCGGAATCGAACCTGGCACCCTGGAGCTATGAAGCAATTGTGCTATCCACAATGCTACCGTGCTGCCCCAAAGATACATCGTCCTGCCATGGTATGTCATTGTACTGAGCTGAGCAGTAACAGTGTCCCGCATTTGCAGAGTTGGACCATGTCGTACCAGTCGTAGTTCCATTGGTGTCGTCTTTGTCGTGCTTGTTGTCGACGTTGTTGCCTTTGGTACACTTCTTGTTATTGTCTTTGATGTTGCTGTTGTGTTGGTTGGTTTTGTTGTCGTGTTTATTGTGCTCAAGGACCACACTCTGTGGATAATACGAGTCCTTCACACAGTTACTCGTGTCAGCATCCTTTGTGGCATCTTCTGTTCCCTTGAGTGTGCCATCACTGAGTTTGCGGCGCTCCCCGTCTGGAGTCATGTCCGGCTTACTTGAATCAGCTTTGGCTTGTTGATTCTCCCCATCTTGAGTCAGGTCTGTTTCACCTGAGTCAGTTTTGGTTTCTTGATGCTCCCCATCCGGAGTCATTGCAGGTTCACTTGGGTCAGCTGAGGTTCCTTGATGCTCGCCGTCCGGAGTCATTTCAGTTTCACTTGCATCTTCTGAGGTTTCTTGATGCTCAATATCCGGAGTCAAAATGTTCAGGAAAGCATTTGCTTGTGGAGAGACTCGAGCGGATGAGGATTGAATGAACATGGTGTCACCGGAGTCACCAGTAGTCTCACTGTGATTGTCGTGTGCCCCTGTATACATTAGCTGAGGTCTGTCACGTTGCACATTTGGTATGGGAAGTGGGAAGCCGTCATCACTTCTCTCACATACAGTGGTTAGAGCCTCAGTGTCTTCTTGTTGTTCACTTGAGCTGGGTAGACTGTCAGAGTCTTCTTCTGGTGGCTCAAATAATCTGGGTGGACTGTCATAGTCACTTTGTTGTTCACGTGAGCGTGGTAGTCTGTCATAGTCTTCTTGCCGTTCACTGGAGCATGGTAGATTGTCATAGTCTTCTTGCTGTGCACTTGAGCGTGGTAGATTGTCATAGTCTTTCTGTTGTTCACTTGAGTGTGGCAGACCTGCATCGTCTGCTGCTGGTTGCTCAGAGGACGTTGCTAGATCCTCATGGTCTTGTTCATGCAAGGACTGCGCTCTGGGGTCTTGTGTTCCTTCCATCGTGGAGTCCGTCCACGAGCTTGCTGGGGAGGCTTGTGTCACTCCCTCTGTGGAGTCTTGCAGCGTTACCTGTGTGGAATCGTGCATTGGTCTCGCTGTGGCATCTTTCATCACTGTCTGTGTGGAGGCTGGGGCCCTTCCTGGTGCGTGGACCACTCTCTGTGTGGAGTCAGGGACTCTTCGCGGTGTGTGGAACACTCTCTGTGTGGCAGCAGGCCGCTCTCTGTGGGCTTGTACCGCTCTCTGTCTCTTGGCGTCAGGCTGCAGCATAATCCTGCACTCACGAGTCGGGATGTCATATATGCTGGGCTGAGGATTCCCCAATCCGAAGAACGCGTCATCGGGGTCGTCAATGTACAACACGTCTAGTTGCGGTTCGGATTTGGTACTGGGATAGCCACCTCCCAAGGTGAAGTCTTTGTCTGAGTCTTCCAAGACCATATCATCACGTTTTGTGTCGGAGCTGGCATTGGGCTTGCGATGGTAAGTAGAAGCTTTTTTTTTTTCTGCATCCACCACGCCATCTAAGTCGGATGCTACCAGGTAGATCTCGAATCTCTGCCTGAACCAACGGCAGTTTTCACTGAGATTGCCTTGGTACCTGAGCCGCTGTGGAACCGGAATCTCAATCATCTTGTCTGGCTGCTGTTGCTGGTTGTCACTGTTCGCTGAGTTGTAACTATATGGATTTAACAGTCACTCCTGAGTACCATGTTTTGTTATGCTCTTGACGTAGCATAAGCTGCTTCCTTGATGTGCACTCTGACAAAGGAAGGTTCAGACTTGGAGATAGCTTTAACACATTTATTAAACTGTTAACGATTCTCCTACTTGGATTCGACTCTACTGTTAATCCTGCTATAGCTCCTCAGACTGACGAACCAGTCTGCTACAATCCACGTAGTGGGAGTAATGTGCTCCAATCAACCCTGTGTACTCACTGAGTGTCTCCATTGGAAAGAGGAAGATCATGTGTGCTGTGTCCTTATATATGGGTTGGTGTAATGCCCCCCTGTGGTAGTGTCACCTCTGTGTGTATCATGAATGCCCATTGGTCGTGTCCTATCTTACTGGCCTATTGGTTAGTGTCTGTGTGTCATGTTTCTGGTGCTCCCTCTAGTGTCCAGCTAGTCTACGTGTATTTACATTAACCCCTTGTGTACTTATAGTGATGCATATCACCACAGTGGCTGCTCATGAAAGGCAACATTTTACCAATGGAACTTTGAGGAAATATCATCCAATATAGCCAATTGGATCTGGACTGGTTTACATCCAAATACTTCTGCGAATGAATTTGGCCGGGATTCTCCGTGAATCGGTGCCATGGCCCGAACCCAGCGCCAAAAACGGCGCCAATCACTCTGGTGTCGGGCCCCCCGAAACGTTGCGAGTTCTCCGGCCAGGGATGGGCTAGTAGCAGCATGATGCCACTCGCGATGGCGTCACCCATCATGGACGCGCGCGCCGTCACTGTACAAAAGATGCCCCCCCACCCGGAGATCCGGCAAAATGTCCGCCCGCCACGCAGCGCCAAGTAAGACCCCCCCACTGCCTGCCCCCCTTTCCCCCATGCCCCCTTCCCCCATATCCCCCCTTCCCCCATATCCCCTTCCCCCATGTGGTAAACCACTGTAGTATATTATATGTATTGTGGTAAACTGCTACTGTATTACATGAATGCTCCGCCTCCCCTTGGGCTCGGTATAACGGTGGCTGATCTCCACCGCTGTCCCAGTTCGGGATCAGAGGCCAGGAGGCTTTCTGTTTAGCTTATTAAAGCCTCAGTTCTGTTCACTACTCGTCTTGTGTTGATTGATGGCACATCAATTTAATAAGCTAAACGTTTAAGATGAATTCATCGCCAAAGCCTGATCACCTGGAGCTGGACCCACAGGCAGCCAACGCCACTGCAACATTCGAGCACTGGCTAAGCTGCTTCGAAGCTTACCTCGGACCCTCCACCGAAGACGTTACCGACCTCCAAAAGCAGCAAATACTCAACGCACGGCTGAGCCCGCAAGTTTTCCTTCTTATCTGAGACGTTCCCTCGTATGCGGAGGCGATAATGTTGCTGAAGGGACAATATGTAAAGTCTGTAAACGAGGTTTATGCTAGGCACCTTCTTGCCACGAGGCGACAATGCAAACACAAGCTGAATTCCTGCGTGCCTTGCGGGTACTCGGCCGGAACTGTGCTTGCCAGGCGGTATCGGCTACCCAACACATGGAGCTGTTGATCAGGGATGCCTATGTCGCAGGCATTAAATCGAATTACATCCGCCAGCGATTGCTAGAAGGGGTACATTCGGCCTCCCAGAGACAGTGCAGCTCTCAAACCCGCTGCAGGTTGCTTTCCAGAACATGGAGGCCTACACCTCCGACCACCCGGAACCCTCGTGGACGCCGCCATCATCCGACTCGAGTACGGCGCAAGCCTGTGCCGCGCAGCAGCCCGCCATGCCGGAAGCCCAAAGTGCAACTTTTGTGGCCAGGGTAAGCATCCAAGACAACGCTGCCCTGCACGGAACATGACTTGCAACGGGTGTGGGAGGAAGAGCCAGGTTGCTAAAGCCTGCCAGGCCCGACCTGTCCCTAAAATCCCTAGGCCCAGCAGCGCAGCCTGCTGCCTGTCGGGGCCGCCCCCAGCTGCCGCGCCACCCGCCATGTGCGACCCATGGGCGCCACCATCTTCGCTGCCACCCGCCATGCGCAACACATGGGAGTTTCGCCCGGCACGCGTGACCCACGGGGGCCGCCATCTTGGGACCACTCTGCAGCCTCCCGGGACCCCTGCTCACCCGGTCGTACGCTGGCCGCCACTAGCTCCGATCGGCCCACCCATCACCTTCCGACGCTCGCCTCCATCACACTCGACCAGTCACCTCACAAAATCCACGATGACCATCCGGATCAACGGGCACGAGACGGCCTGCCTTTTCGACTCCGAGAGCACAGACAGCTTTATACACCCAGATGCGGTAAGGCGCTGCTCCCTTCAAATTTTACCCGCGACCCAGAAAATCTACCTGGCTTCTGGATCACATTCAGTAGAAATCCGGGGGTACTGTGTCGCGATCCTTACTGTACAAGTCGTAAGGTACACTAACTTTAAGCACTGCGCTGCCCTATTACTGGGGCTCGAATTCCAGTGCAACCTCCAAAATCTTACCTTAAAGTTCGGTGGACCCCTGCCCCCTCCCCCCTCACTGACTGTAGCCTCGCGACCCTTAAGGCCGCCCCACCCACGCTCTTCGCTAACCTCACCCCGGACTGTAAGCCCGTCGCTACTAGGAGCAGACAATATAGTGCCCAGGACAGGGCCGTTATCAGGTCGGAGGTCAAACGACTCCTACGAGAGGTGATTATTGAGGCTAGTACCAGCCCCTGGAGCGCCCAAGTGGTGGTCGTCAAGACTGGGGAGAAGCGCCAGATGGTCATCGACTACAGTCAGACCATCAACCGGTACACGCAGCTCGATGCGTACACCCTCCCCCGCATATCTGACATGGTCAACCAGATTGCGCAGTATCGAGTCTTCTCCACAGTTGACTTGAAGTCCGCGTACCACCAGCTCCCTATCCGCCCGGAGGGCCGCCACTACACCGCCTTCGAGGCAGATGGCCGCCTCCACCACTTCCTCAGGGTTCCCTTCGGCGTCACCAATGGGGTCTCGGTCTTCAGTGAGAAATGGACCGAATGATTGACCAGTACGGGCTGTGGGCCACGTTCACATACCTAGATAATGTCACCATCTGCGGCCATGATGAGCCGGACCATGACGAAAACCTGCGGCATTTCCTCCACACCGCTAAACTCCTTAACCTCACCTACAATAAGGATAAATGCGTTTTCCGCACAACCCGCCTCGCCATCCTTGGCTACGTTGTGGAAAACGGAGTCCTAGGGCCCGACCCCGACCGCATGCGCCCCACCTCCCCTCCCCCACTGTCCCAAGGCCCTGAAGAGATGCCTGGGGTTCTTCTCCTACTATGCCCAGTGGGTCCCCAATTATGCGGACAAGGCGTGGAAAACGGAATCCTAGGGCCTGACCCCGACCGCATGCGCCCCACCTCCCACTTATTAAATCTACCATTTTTCCCCTGACGGCTGAAGCCTGCCTGGCCTTCAACCGCATCAAGGCAGATATTGCCAAAGCCGCGATGCACGCTGTGGACGAATCGATTCCATTCCAGGTGGAGAGCGATGCGTAGGATTTTGCCCTGGCCGCTACCCTCAACCAGGCGGGCAGCCCCGTAGCTTTCTTCTCCTGTACCCTCCATGCCTCCTAAATTTGACACTCCTCCGTCGAAAAGGAAGCCCAAGCCATTGTAGAAGCTGTGCGACATTGGAGGCACTACCTGGCCGGCAGGCGATTCACTCCCCTCACTGACCAACGGTCGGTTGCTTTCATGTTTAACAATACACAGCGGGGCAAAATCAAGAACGACAAGATTCTGAGGTGGAGGATCGAACTCTCCACCTACAACTACGAGATCTTGTACCGACCGGGGAAGTTCAATGAGCCCCCAGATGTCCTATCCCGTGGTACATGTGCCAACGCACAAGTAGACTGACTTCGGGCCCTTCAGAATGACCACTGCCACTCGGGGGTCACCCGTTTTTTTCATTTTATCAAGGCTCGCAACCTGCCTTACTCCATCGAGGAGGTCAAGACCGTGACCAGGGACTGCCAGGTCTGCACGGAGTGCAAACCGCACTTCTATCGGCCAGACAGAGCGCACCTGGTAAAGGCCTCTCGCCCCTTTGAACGCCTCAGCATCGACTTCAAAGGGCCCCTCCCCTCCACTGACCGTAACGTGTACTTCCTCAACGTTATCCCAACAAGCATTGCGCAGGTCAAGGAGACACAGCCTGAGTGAGTGAGACACAGACAGAGTGAGAATTTGGTAATTTGGTGCAGTGAGGTAATTGGGAAAGGTAAGTGGTTAATCTAATTTTGTTGTTTTTCAGTTAAAAGTGCAGTGTAGATTAGTGTCTGATTGGCTGAAGCTGCCCCCACCCTAATTGCTGAGAGGCAGTTATCTGGCAGTCACCTGAGACCTGTTAAGGGGCACAAAGGTACACATTGTATTCTTCTCTTTGAAGTTTTAGTGTGAGTCATCCTGAAGTCAGTATAAAAGACAGACAGAAAGTGCACATTAGTAAGCATTGCACAGGTCAAGGAGACACAGCCTGAGTGAGGGAGACACAGACAGAGTGAGTGAGACACAGACAGCGTGAGAATTTGGTAATTTGGTGCAGTGAGGTGATTCGGTGAAGAATGGGAAAAGGTGCTTTTTCACGACTGTTTTGTTCTCTCTCTTTCTCCGGGCCTAATTTCGGGAGCTGTTTGGAGGAGGAGGATCAGTCTCTGTGAGTATAAAAACCTAACGGTAACTTCGTTTTCCAGTTTTTTTCCCCAAAAGTGACGTCAGAGGGAAACTGTGATCTGATTGGTTGATAGCAAATCTGCCCCAAATTTAAAAAAAACACAGCTAAACTCGTAAACTTAAATTAAACTAATTAATTAATTAGTGATGGCTGGTCAGGTGATGTGCTTGAGCTGCTTGATGTGGGAGCTGGCAGATCCCATTGCGAGCTGCAGCGACCACATCTGCAGTAAGTGTTGGCTGCTCGAAGAGCTCTGGCTCAGAGTTGATGAGCTGGAGTCTGAGCTTTAAACACTGAGGCACATCTAGGAGGGGGAGACTTACCTGGACACTGTGATTCAGGAGGCAGTCACACCTGTCAGAGTAAGTAGTTTAAATCCTGCCAGTGGCCAGGGACAGCAGGGTGTGGCTGCAAGTCAGGCAGGTAAAGGGAACCAGCAGTCAGGAACTCAGGAGCCTCAGCCCTTGACCCTGTCCAACAGGTATGAGGCACTTACTCCCTGTGTGGATGGCGAACAGGGCTGCAGGAAGGATGAGTCAGCTGACCAAGGCACCATGGTTCAGCAGGCCATTCAAGGGGAGGGAGTAAATAGGCAAGTTGTAGTTGTAGGGGATTCTATTATCAGGGGGATCAATAGTATCCTTTGTGAGCAGGATAAAGAGTCCCGCATGGTATGTTGCCTGCCCGGTGCTAGGGTGCGGGACATCTCTGACCGGCTTGAAAGGATACTGGAGAGGGAGGGGGAGGATCCAGTTGTTGTGGTCCATGTCGGTACCAACAACATAGGCAAGTCTAGAAAAGAGGACCTGTTTAGAGATTATAAAGAGCTAGGATTCAAATTAAAGAACAGGTCCTCAAGGGTCATAATCTCCGGATTACTGCCCGAGCCACGTGCAAATTGGCATAGGGAGGCAAGAATAAGGGAAGTTAACACATGGCTGAAAGAGTGGTGTGGGAAAGAGGGGTTCCTTTTCATGGGACACTGGCATCAGTTCTGGGACAGGGGGGACCTATACCGTTGGGATGGTCTCCACCTGAACCGAGCTGGGACCAGTGATCTGGTGAAAAGAGTAAATAGGGTGGTCAATAGGACTTTAAACTAGAGATTGGGGGGAAGGGAAAGTCAGGGAACCAAGAGGTGAAGTCATCAGTGGGAAGCATAGCTGCTTAGGAATACAAAAAAGCACGAAAAGACAAAACTCAGGAGAGGTTACGATAGTCCCAATCCCACAAAATATGACACAGTGTATGGAAAGGCTCAGTAAACCAAGGTCCACCACACGAAGAAAACAAAAAGGGACGGTCAATAGAGAATTAAAGGTGCTATATTTAAATGCGCGCAGTGTACGGAACAAGGTAGATGAGCTTGTGGCCCAGATTGTGACTGGCAGGTATGATGTGGTAGGCATCACAGAGACGTGGTTGCAGGGGGTTCAGGACTGGCATTTAAACATCCAGGGATTCACAACCTATCGAAAAGACAGAGAGGGGGGCAGAGGGGGAGGGGTTGCCTTGTTAATTAGGAATGAAATTAAATCAATAGCACTAAACGACATAGGGTCAGATGATGTGGAGTCTGTGTGGGTAGAGTTGAGGAACCACAAAGGCAAAAAAAACATAATGGGAGTTATGTACAGGCCTCCTAACAGTGGTCAGGACCGGGGGCACAAAATGCACCACAAAATAGAAAGTGCATGTCAGAAAGGCAAGGTCACAGTGGTCATGGGGGACTTCAATATGCAGGTGGACTGGGTAAATAATGCTGCCAGTGGACCCAAGGAAAGGGAATTCATTGAATGTTTACAGGAGGGCTTTTTGGAACAGCTTGTGATGGAGCCCACGAGGGAACAGGCCATTCTGGACTTCAGTGTTATGTAATGAGCCAGACTTGATTAAAGATCTTAAAGTAAGGAAACACTTAGGAGGCAGTGATCATAATATGGTAGAATTCAATCTCCAATTTGAAAGAAAGAAGGTAGAATCAGATGTAAAGGTGTGACAGTTAAATAAAGGTAACTACAGGGGCATGAGGGAGGAACTGACGAAAATCGACTGGGAGCAGAGCGTAGTGGGAAAGACAGTAGAACAGCAATGGCAGGAGTTTCTGGGAGTAATTGAGGACACAGTACAGAGGTTCATCTCAAAGAAAAGAAAGGTTAACAGAGGGGGGATTAGGCAGCCAAGGCTGACAAAGGAAGTTAGGGAATGCATCAAAGCAAAAGAGAAAGCCTATAATGTGGCAAAGAGTAGCGGGAAGTCAGAAGATTGGGAAGTCTACAAAAACAAACAGAGGATAACAAAGAGAGAAATAAGGAAAGAGAGGATCAAATATGAAGGTAGGCGAGCCAGTAACATTAGGAATGATAGTAAAAGTTTCTTTAAATACATTAAAAACAAACGGGAGGCAAAAGTAGACATTGGGCCGCTCCAAAATGATGCTGGTAATCTAGTGATGGGAGACAAGGAAATAGCTGAGGAACTAAATAAGTACTTTGCGTCAGTCTTCACAGTAGAAGACATGAGTAATATCCCAATGTGGTAGTATGCATTAGGGGTCATGTGGGACTGTGAAGCCGTGATGTCATTGGCTGACAGATCCCGGGTCCTGGTTGGCTGTTGACCTCTAGCTCCGCCCTGATGGCGGAGTATAAGAACCAGGAGTTCTCCC
Source organism: Scyliorhinus torazame (assembly GCF_047496885.1). Classification (NCBI taxonomy): domain Eukaryota; kingdom Metazoa; phylum Chordata; class Chondrichthyes; order Carcharhiniformes; family Scyliorhinidae; genus Scyliorhinus; species Scyliorhinus torazame. The sequence goes on along the minus strand of NC_092708.1, from coordinate 66,743,991 downwards.
CCGCAGGCCAGTCTGTTACTGAACTGCGGGGAACAAGTCACGCTTAATAAAGCCTCATCGACTTCATCTCTATTCGTCTCTCGTGAGTCTTTGTGCGCTACAATTTATTAAGTGTGCTTAAAGGACTATGGAGCTCAGGATCATCCCGGAATGCCTGAGGATCAGCCCCCACGCAGTGAACTCAGCAGCAGTTTTTAAACACTGGCAGACTTGTTTTGAAGCATACCTCCGAACGGCCCCCGGCCGGGTCACAGAAGACCAGAAACTACAGGTCCTGCACTCGAGGGTAAGCCCGGAAATTTTCCCTCTCATAGAAGACGCAGAGGATTTCCACACGGCGTTCGCAGCACTAAGGAGCATCTATGTTCGCCCAGTGAACCAGATCTACGCACGCTACCAACTTGCAATGAGACGGCAAAGTCCCGGAGAATTGCTGGACTAATTCTACGCCGCGCTGCTAATTTTGGGACGGGCCTGCAGCTGCCCGCCGGTAAACCCGATTGAACACATGGACATGTTGATGCGTGATGCTTTTGTCGCAGGTATGAACTCTCCCCAAATCCGCCAAAGACTTCTGGAAAAAGAGTCGCTGGGACTCTCAGAGGCACGGGCCCTTGCAGCCTCCCTGGATGTAGCCGCGCGAAACGCCCACGCATACGGCCCCGACCGCGTGGCAGCCCCTTGGGCTCCGTGGACCCCCGTCGCGACAATCCCCCCGCCCCCCCACCCCACAGGCTTGCGCGGTTCAGACTCCAAGTCGTCCCGGGGGGGCCCGCTGCTATTCCTGCGGCCAGGCGAAACACCCCCGGCAGCGCTGCCCGGCCTGCACAGCGATTTGCAAGAGCTGCGGGAAAAAGGGCCATTTTGCGGCTGTGTGCCGGTCACGGGAGGTCGCCGCTGTCCCAGGAGAAGAAGCAGTCCTGCGCGTTTCTAACGCTCCCCAACCCCCCCCCCCCCCCAGCGCCCTATGTACGACCCGCAGGCGCAGCAATTTTGGGTCCCGGCCACTGCTGTCCCCGGAGAACAAGGAGTCCTGCGCGTTTCAAACGCTCCCCAACCCCCCCAGCGCCCCATGTGCGACCCACAGGCGCCGCCATTTTGGGTCCCGGCCACCACGAGGGGAGGAGGGGCGCCGCCATCTTGGGACCCCCCAGCCCTGTGCGACGCATGGGGGCGGCCATTTTGTCCACCCCGCCGCCATCCTGTGGCCCCCAGCCATGTGCGATGCATGGGGGCGGCCATCTTGTTCACCTCCGCCACCATCTTGGACGGCAACAATGGACCCCAGCATCGACGCTTCAACGGGGTTCGAGGAAGACGCTGAAGCACTACGACCACGTCTGACCTCAATGATGCTGGACCAAGCACGGCCCCGGACGCTCCAGACGACGACAACAACGGTGCTGATCAACAGGCACGAGACACCATGCCTGGTCGACTCCGGGAGCACAGAAAGCTTCATCCACCCCGACACGGTAAGACGCTGTTTTTTGACCATCCGTCCCAGTGCGCATAAGATTTCCCTAGCGGCAGGATCCCACTCCATACAGATCAAAGGCTACTGCATAGTGACCCTAACGGTGCAAGGGAGGGAGTTTAAAAACTACAGGCTCTACGTCCTTCCCCAACTCTGCGTGCCCACATTACTGGGATTAGACTTCCAGTGCAACCTGCAGAGCCTAACTTTCAAATTCGGCGGCCCAATACCCCCACTCACTATCTGCGGCCTCGCAACCCTCAAGGTTGAGCCCCCATCATTGTTTGCAAACCTCACCCCGGATTGCAAACCCGTCGCCACTAGGAGCAGACGGTACAGCGCCCAGGACCGGACATTCATTCGGTCCGAAGTCCAGCGGCTACTGAAGGAAGGCATAATCCAGGCCAGCAATAGTCCCTGGAGAGCACAAGTGGTAGTAGTAAAGACAGGGGAGAAGCAAAGGATGGTCATAGACTATAGCCAGACCATCAACAGGTACACACAGCTAGATGCGTACCCTCTCCCCCGCATATCCGACATGGTCAATCGGATTGCCCAATACAAGGACTTCTCCACCGTGGACCTCAGGTCCGCCTACCATCAGCTCCCCATCCGCCCAAGTGACCGCAAGTACACAGCCTTCGAGGCAGACGGGCGATTATACCACTTCCTAAGGGTCCTATTTGGCGTCACAAACGGGGTCTCGGTCTTCCAACGGGAGATGGACCGAATGGTTGATCAACATGGGTTGCGGGCCACGTTCCCGTATCTCGACAATGTAACCATCTGCAGCCACGATCAGCAGGACCACGACGCCAACCTCCAAAAATTCCTCCAGACCGCTAAAGCCTTGAACCTCACATACAACGAGGACAAGTGCGTTTTTAGCACAAACCGGCTAGCCATTTTGGGATATGTAGTGCGCAATGGGATAATAGGCCCCGACCCCGAGCGTATGCGCCCCCTCATGGAATTTCCCCTCCCTTACTGCTCCAAAGCCCTAAAACGCTGCCTGGGGTTCTTTTCATATTACGCCCAGTGGGTCCCCCAGTACGCAGACAAGGCCCGCCCCCTGATACAGACCACGACCTTCCCTCTGTCGACAGAGGCTTGCCAGGCCTTCAGCCGCATCAAAGCGGATATCGCAAAGGCCACGATGCGCGCCATCAACGAGTCCCTCCCCTTCCAGGTCGAGAGCGACGCCTCCGATGTAGCTCTAGCGGCCACCCTTAACCAAGCGGGCAGACCCGTGGCCTTCTTCTCCCGAACCCTCCAGGCCTCAGAAATCCGCCACTCATCAGTGGAAAAGGAAGCCCAAGCCATAGTGGAAGCTGTGCGACATTGGAGGCATTACCTGGGCGGCAGGAGATTCACTCTCCTCACTGACCAACGGTCGGTAGCTTTCATGTTCGATAATGCACAGCGGGGCAAAATTAAAAATGACAAGATCTTAAGGTGGAGGATCGAGCTCTCCACCTTCAACTACGAGATCTTGTACCGTCCCGGAAAGCTGAACGAGCCGCCCGATGCCCTATCCCGCGGCACATGTGCCAACACACAAATAGACCGTCTCCAAGCCCTCCACGAGGACCTCTGCCACCCGGGGGTCACTCGGTTCTACCATTTTATAAAGTCCCGCAACCTCCCCTACTCTGTGGAGGAGGTCCGTACAGTCACCAGGAACTGGCACATCTGCGCAGAGTGCAAACCGCACTTTTTCAGGCCAGATAGAGCGCACCTGATCAAGGCTTCCCGCCCCTTTGAACGCCTCAGTCTGGATTTCAAAGGGCCCCTCCCCTCCACCGACCGCAACACATACTTCCTGAACATGGTGGACGAGTACTCCCGTTTCCCCTTCGCCATCCCCTGCTCTGACATGACAGCGGCCACAGTCATTAAAGCCCTTAACACCATATTCACACTGTTCGGTTGCCCCGCATACGTCCATAGCGACAGGGGGTCCTCCTTCATGAGTGACGAGCTGCGTCAGTTCCTGCTCAGCAAGGGTATAGCCTCGAGCAGGACGACCAGCTACAACCCCCGGGGGAATGGGCAAGTAGAGAGGGAGAACGGCACGGTCTGGAAGACCGTCCTACTGGCCCTACGGTCCAGGGATCTCCCAGTTTCACGGTGGCAGGAGGTCCTCCCGGACGCCCTCCACTCCATCCGGTCGCTACTGTGTACCGCTACTAACCAGACGCCTCATGAGCGCCTCCTTGTCTTCCCCAGGAAGTCCTCCTCTGGAACGTCGCTGCCGACCTGGCTGGCGGCCCCAGGACCCAACTTGCTCCGGAAACACGTGCGGGCGCACAAGTCGGACCCGTTGGTCGAGAGGGTTCCCCTCCTCCACGCGAACCCGCAGTACGCCTACGTGGAGTACCCCGATGGCCGACAGGACACGGTCTCCCTGCGAGATCTGGCGCCCGCTGGCAATACGCACACTCCCCCGACACCTATCACCCCCTCCCTGCCACCGGCGCACCCCGCGACAGCCCCCTTCCCGGGAGGATCGGTCCTCCTCCCAGGTCCGACCAGAAGTGAAGCTGAAGCAGAAACCGTAAAGCTCCCGGAGGCGACAACACTGGAACAAGCACCACCACCACCAGAGCTGAGGCGATCGACAAGGACGACCAGACCGCCCGACCGACTTGTGGCATCGGTGTAACACTAGAATGTTGTGGACTTTATCGAGAATTTTTTTTCCCTTTTTCCCTCTTACGAATACTGTAAATAGTTCAAAACAAAAAATACCCTGTACATACTGTGATGACATGCAAAAGTTTTCCTCCCAGGACCAGCCTTGTAAACCTCTACCACCATGCGAAGCACCACCCCGCCGGGTTCATTTTTAACAAGGGGTGAATGTGGTAGTATGCATTAGGGGTCATGTGGGACTGTGAAGCCGTGATGTCATTGGCTGACAGATCCCGGGTCCTGGTTGGCTGTTGACCTCTAGCTCCGCCCTGAAGGCGGAGTATAAGAACCAGGAGTTCTCCCCCGCAGGCCAGTCTGTTACTGAACTGCGGGGAACAATTCACACTTAATAAAGCCTCATCGACTTCATCTCTATTCGTCTCTCGTGAGTCTTTGTGCGCTACACCCAACAATTCAGGAGAGTCAGGGGGCAGAGTTGAATATGGTAGCCATCACAAAGGAGAAAGTGCTAGAGAAACTAAGAGGTCTAAAAATTGATAAATCTCCAGGCCCAGGTGGGCTACATCCTAGAGTTCTAAAGGAGATAGCTGAAGAAATAGTGGAGGCGTTAGTTATGATCTTTCAAAAGTCACTGGAGTCAGGGAAAGTCCCAGAGGATTGGAAAATCGCTGTTGTAACCCCCCTGTTCAAGAAGGGAACAAGGAAAAAGATGAAAAATTATAGGCCAATTAGCCTAACCTCGGTTGTTGGCAAGATTCTAGAATCCATTGTTAAGGATGAGATTTCTAAATTCTTGGAAGTGCAGGGTCGGATTAGGACAAGTCAGCATGCATTTAGTAAGGGGAGGTCGTGCCTGACAAACCTGTTAGAGTTCTTTGAAGAGATAACAAATAGGTTAGACCAAGGAGAGCCAATGGATGTTATCCATCTTGACTTCCAAAAGGCCTTTGATAAGGTGCCTGACGGGAGACTGCTGAGTAAAATAAGGGCCCATGGTATTCGAGGCAAGGTACTAACATGGATTGACGATTGGCTGTCAGGCAGAAGGCAGAGAGTTGGGATAAAAGGTTCTTTTTCGGAATGGCAACCGGTGACGAGTGGTGTCCCGCAGGGTTCAGTGTTGGGGCCACAGCTGTTCTCTTTATATATTAACGATCTAGATGATGGGACTGGGGGCATTCTGGCTAAGTTTGCCGATGATACAAAGATAGGTGGAGGGGCAGGTAGTATGGAGGAGGTGGGGAGGCTGCAGAAAGATATAGACAGTTTAGGAGAGTGGTCCAAGAAATGGCTGATGAAATTCAACGTGGGCAAGTGCGAGGTCTTGCACTTTGGAAAAAAGAATAGAGGCATGGACTATTTTCTAAACGGTGACAAAATTCATAATGCTGAAGTGCAAAGGGACTTGGGAGTCCTAGTCCAGGATTCTCTAAAGGTAAACTTGCAGGTTGAGTCCGTAATTAAGAAAGCAATTGCAATGTTGTCATTTATCTCAAGAGAATATAAAAGCAGGGATGTACTTCTGAAGCTTTATAAAGCATTAGTTAGGCCCCATTTAGAATATTGTGAGCAGTTTTGGGCCCCACACCTCAGGAAGGACATACTGGCGCTGGAGCGGGTCCAGCGGAGATTCACACGGATGATCCCAGGAATGGTAGGCCTAACATACGATGAACGTCTGAGGATCCTGGGATTATATTCATTGGAGTTTAGGAGGTTGAGGGGAGATCTAATAGAAACTTACAAGATAATGAATGGCTTAGATAGGGTGGATGTAGAGAAGTTGTTTCCATTAGCTGGGGAGACTAGGACCCGGGGGCACAGCCTTAGAATAAAAGGGAGTCACTTTAGAACAGAGATGAGGAGAAATTTCTTCAGCCAGAGAGTGGTGGGTCTGTGGAATTCATTGCCACAGAGGGCGGTGGAGGCCGGGACGTTGAGTGTCTTTAAGACAAAAGTTGATAAATTCTTGATTTCTCGAGGAATTAAGGGCTATGGAGAGAGAGCGGGTAAATGTATTTGAAATCAGCCATGATTGAATGGTGGAGTGGACTCGATGGGCCAAATGGCCTTACTTCCGCTCCTATGTCTTATGGTCTTATGGTTGTTGACGAATACTCAAGATTCCCCTTTGCCATCCCATGCCCTGACATGACCTCTGCCACCGTCATCAAGGCCCTGCACAGTCTCTTCACCTTGTTCGGGTTCCCCACCTACATCCATAGCGATCAGGGTTCCTCCTTCATGAGTGACGAGTTGGATCAGTTCCTGCTTAGCAAGGGCATCGTCTCAAGCAGGACGACCAGCTACAACCCCCGGGGCAACGGACAGGTGAAGAGGGAGAACGCGACGGTCTGGAAGGCCGTCCTCCTGGCCCTTCGGTCTAGAAGTCCACCAGTCTCCCGCTGGCAGGAGATCCTCTCCGATGCGCTCCACTCCATCCAGTCGCTCCTGTGCACTGCCACCTACGTGGCACATCTTGATGGGCGGCAGGACACAAGCTCCCTCCGGGATTTGGCACCTGCAGGTTCCCCAGCGACCATCACCACCACCCCCGACCCTACACCACTACCTAGCTACTTCAAGATCAGGCACCCGCAGGCCCACCGGCGACCATCACCACCACCCCAATCCCCCCCCCCCCCCCCCTTCCCCGCCCCCACACCACCAACTCAACTGCTGGGTGAAGAAGAGGACATCACACTCCTGGATGCGCAGGTCTCGACACCAGTGCCCACAGGGACTGAGGCGATCATGGCAGAATGTCAAGGCCACCGACAGACTTGACCTTTAAGTCCATTTCACCCCCGCTGGACTCTTTTTTTTTAACGGGGTGAATGTAGTATAATGATATAATAATACTGTAGTATAATGTATGTATTGTGGTAAACTGCTACTGTATTACAGGAAATGTGGTAAACCACTGCCTGATGGTTCCGTCTCCAGGCGGGCTCGGTATAAAGGTGGCTGATCTCCACCTCTGCCTCAGTTCGGGATCAGAGGCCAGGAGGCTCTGTTGAGCTTATTAAAGCCTCAGTTATGTTCACTACTCGTCTTGTGTTCATTGATGGCATATCACCCCATATCCACTCTTCCCCATATCCTCCCTTCCCACATAGCCCCCTTCCCCCATATTCCCTTCCCCCATATACCCCTTTCCCCATATCACCCCTTCCCCCATATCCCCGTTTTCCCAAATCCCCCGTTCCCCCAAATCCCCCTTCCCTCATCTCCTCCATATCCCCTTCCCCCATATCCCCCTTCCCCATATCCCCCTTCCCCCATATCCCTCATATCCCCTTCCCCCCATATCCCCCTCCCCCATATCCACCATATCCTCTTCCCTCATATCCCCCCATTCTTCCATAACCCCTCTCCCCCCTTCCCCCATATCCCCCTTCCCCCAATGGGAGATATGGGGGAAGGGGGGTTGTGGTAAAGGGGGAAGGGGGGATATGGGGGAAGTGGGGATATGGGGGAAGGGGGGATGTGGGGGAAGGGGGATGTGGGGGATATGGGGGAAGGGGGGATATGGGGGAAGAGGGGATATGGGGAGGGGGGATTTGGGGGAAGGGGGGACAGACCCGGCCCGTCAGGCATACGAAGCTCCCAGGACGTTCCAGGGCGGCCACGAGCCAGGGACAGACCCGGAGCACCCTCTCCCAAACACCCTACCTGAACCCCCCCCTCCTCCCCGGCACACACCCTCCCTAACCCCCCCCTCCTCCCCGGCACACACCCTCCCTAACCCCCACCCTCCTCCCCGGCGCACACCCTCCCTACCCCCCCCTCCTCCCCAGCACACACCCTCCCTAACCACCCCCCCTCTCCGGCACGCACCCTCCCCACCCACCTCCCCAGCGCGCACACTCCCAATCCCCCCCCTCTCCTCCCCTTCCCCCCCTCTCCTCCCCTTCCCTGCCCCTCTCCTCCCCTCCCTCTCCTCCTCTTCCTCCCCCTCTCCTCCCCTTCCCCCGCTCTCCTCCCCTTCCCCCCCTCTCCTCCGCATCCACCCCTCTCCTCCCCATCCCCTCCCCCCTCTCCTCCGCGGCATGCACCATTCCCAATCCTCTCCCCTCCTCCCTGGCACACACCCTCCCTACCCTCCCCTCTCCTCGCCGGCACGCACACCTCCCTCCTCCCCGGCACGCACTCTCCCTCCCCCCCCTCTCCTCCCCGGCACACACTCTTCCCAACCCCCCCCTCCTCCCCGGCGCACACCCTCCCCAACCCCCACCCCCCCATCGACTCCCCGGCACGCCCCCTCCCCGCCCCCCCTATCCTCCACGGCACGCACCCTAAACGAACCCCCCCCCCATCCTCACCGGCACGCACCCTCCCCACCAGGGCACGCACCCTCTGCGACCCACACCTACTCGCCGGCACGCACCCTAGCAGCCCCCCCTCTCCTCCCCGGCACTCACCCTCCCAACGCCCCCCTCCCCTCTCCTCCCCGGCACGCACCCTCCCCAACCCCCCCTCTCCCCTCTCCTCCCCGGCACGCACCCTCCCCAACCCCCCCCCCTCTCCTCCCCGGCACGCACCCTCCCCAACCCCCACCTCTCCTCCACAGCACGCACCCTCCACGAACCCCCCCCCCCATCCTCACCAGCACACACCCTCCCCAACCCCCTCCCCATCACCTCCCAGCACGCACCCGCCCCAGCACCCCCCACCCTCCCCAGCACGGCACACACCCTCTGCGACCCACCCCTACTCCCTGGCACGCACCCACCCAGCCACGCCCCCACTCTCCTCCCCGCCAAGCACCCTCCCCAACACCCTCCCCCCCCCCCCCCCCGCTCCTCCCCGGCAAGCACCCTGCACCCTTCCCAGCCCTCCCCCTCCCTCTCCTCCACGGCACACACACTCCCCAACCCCCTCCCCATCTCCTCCCCAAACCCCCTCTCTCCTCCCCGGCATGCATCCTCCCCAACCCTCCTCCCCGGCACGCAACCTCCCCAACCCCCCCTCTCCTCCCTGGCACGCACCCTCCCCAACCCCGCCTCTCCTCCCCGGCACGCACCCTCCCCAACCCCCCCCCTCTCCTTCCCGGCACGCACCCTCCCCAACCACGCCCTCTACTCCCCGCATCCTCCCCAAACCCCCTCTCCTCCCCGGCATGCACCATCCCCACTCCTCCCTGGCACACACCCTCCCCACCCTCCCCTCCCCTCCCCGTACGCACCCCCACCCCCCAAACTCCTCCCCTCCACCCCGGCACGCAGCCTCCACCCCCTCTCCTCCCCGGCACACACCCTCCCCACCCGTCCCACTCCTCCCCGGCACCCCCCCCCTCCTCCCCGGCACAACCCCTCCCCCCCCCCCCCCCCCTCCCCGGAATGCACCCTCCCCACCCCCCTCTCCTCCCCGGCTCACCCCCCCAGCCACCCCGCCCTCTCCTCCCCGGCGCGCACCCTCCCCAACCCCCACCCCCTCATTGACTCCTCAGCACGACCCCTCCCCGCTCCCTCCTATCCTCAACAGCACACACCCTCTGCGACACCCCCCCTCTACGCACCCTCCACGAACCCACCACCCCCCCCATCCTCACCGGATCGCACCCTCCCAACCCCCCCCCCCTCTCCTCCCCGGCACGCACCCTCCCCAACCCCCCCCCATCCTCACCGGCACGCACCCTCCCCAACCCCCTCCCCATCACATCCCCAGCACGCACCCGCCCCAGCACCCCCCACCCACCCTACCAGGGCACACACCCTCTGCGACCCACCCCTACTCCCCGGCACGCACCCTCCCAGCGCCCCCCCCTTTCCTCCCCGGCAAGCACCCTCCCCACCCCCTCTCCTCACCGGCACGCACCCACCCCACCCCCCCCTCACCTCCCCGGCTCACCCCCACCCCCCACCCCGCCCTCTCCTCCCCGGCACGCCCCCTCCCCAATCCCCACCCCCTCATTGACTCCCCAGCACGACCCCTCCTCGCCCCCTCCTATCCTCAACGGCACACACCCTCTGCGACCCCCCCCTCTACGCACCCTCCACGAACCCCCCACCCCCCCCATCCTCACCGGATCGCCCCTCCCAACCCCCCCCCCCCCCCCTCTCCTCCTCGGCACGCACCCTCACCAACCCCCCCCATCCTCACCGGCACGCACCCTCACCAACCCCCCCCATCCTCACCGGCACGCACCCTCCCCAACCCCTTCCTCATCACCTCCCCAGCACGCACCCGCCCCAGCACCCCCCACCCTCCCCACCAGGGCACACACCCTCTGCGACCCACCCCTACTCACCGGCACGCACCCTCCCAGCCCCCCTTCTCCTCCCCGGCACACACTCGCCCTAACCCCCCTCTCCTCCCCGGCACGCACCCTCCCCAAGCCCCCCTTCTCCTCCCCGGCACACACTCGCCCTACCCCCCCTCTCCTCCCCGGCACGCACCCTCCCCAACCCCCCCTTCTCCTCCCCGGCACACACTCGCCCTACCCCCCCTCTCCTCCCCGGCACGCACCCTCCCCAACCCCTCCTTCTCCTCCCTGGCACACACTCGCCTTACCCCCCCTCTCCTCCCCGGCACGCACCCTCCCCAACCCCCCCCCCTCTCCTCGCCGGCACGCACCCTCCCCACCCCCACCCCCAATCCTCCCCGGCACACAGCCTCCCCGCCCCCTCCCCGGCACGTTCCCTCCCCAGCACCCCCCTCTCCTTCCCGGCATACACTCTCCCCAACACCCACCCCTCGCCTCCCCGGCACGCACCGTCCCCGGCCCCCACCTCTCCTCTCCGGCACACACTCTTCCCGACCCCCTCCCCATCTCCTCCACGGTGCGCACCCTCCCCACCCGTCCCCCCCTCTCCTCCACAGCACGCACCCTCAGCGACCCCCCCCCCCCCTTCTCCTCATCGGCACACACGCTCCCCAACCCCCCCTCTCCTCCCCGGCACACACTCTCCCCAATCCCCTCCCCATCTCCTCCCAGCCCACCCCCCCTCTCCTCCCAGGCATGCACCCTCAGCGACCCCCCCCACTTCTCCTTGCCGGCACACACCTTCCCCAACCCCCCATCTCCTCTCCGGCACACACTCTCCACAACCCCCTCCCCTGCTTCTCCCCGCACGCACCCTCCCCAACCCCCACTTCTCCTCCCCGCACGCACCCTCCCCAACCCCCCCGCTCTCCTCCCAGGCAGGCACCCTCTGCGACCCCCCCCCCTTCTCCTTGCCGGCACACACCTTCCCCAACCCCCCATCTCCTCTCCGGCACACCCTCTCCACAACCCCCTCCCACTCTCCTCTCCGGCATGCACTCTCCCCAACCCCCCCACTCTCCTCCCCAGCACGCACCCTCCCCAGCACCCACCCCCCCTCCTCTCCAACCCCCCCCTCCTCTCCAACCCCCCCTCCTCTCCAACCCTCCCCCCTCCTCCCCGGCACACACCCTCCACAACACCCCCCCCCCCCTCTCCTCCCCGGCATACACTCTCCCCAACCCCATCCCCATCTCCTCCCCGGCACGTACCCTCCCCAAACCCCCTTCTCCTCCCCGGCACACACTCGCCGTCCCCCCACTCTCCTCCCCGGCACGCACCCTCCCCAACCCCCCCCAATCCTCCCCGGCACGCAGCCTCCCCGCCCCTTCCCCGGCACGCTCCCTCCACAACACCCCCCCCTCTCCATCCCTGCACGCACTCTCCCCAACACCCACCCCTCGCCTCCCCGCCCCCCACCTCTCCTCCCCGGCACACACTCTTCCATCTCCTCCCCGGCGCACACCCTCCCCACCCGTCCCCCCCTCTCCTCCACAGCACCCACCCTCAGCGACCCCCCCCCTTCTCCTCGTCGGCACACACCCTCCCCAACCCCCCCTCTCCTCCCCGGCACACACCCTCCCCAACCCCCCCTCTCCTCCCCGGCACACACTCTCCCCAACCCCCTCTCCAACCCCCTCCCCATCTCCTCCCAGGCACGCACTCCCCCCAGCCCGCCCCCCACTCTCCTCCCCGGCACACACTCTCCCCAACCCCCCCCCATCCGTCTCCACCAGGGCACGCACCCTCTGCGACCACCCCCACTACTCCCCGCACGCACACTCCCAGCCCCCCCCACCCCCCCTTCCTCCCCAACCCCACCACCCCTCCTCCCCAACCCCCCCCACCTCCCCAACCCCCCCCTCCTCCCCAACCCCCCCCCCAACCCTCCCCCTCCTCCCCAACCCCCACCCCCTCCTCCCCAACCCCCACCCCCTCCTCCCCAACCCCCCCTCCTCCCCAACCCTCCCCCTCCTCCCCGGCACGCACTCTCCCCAACCCCCCCCCCCTCCCCGGCAGGCACCCTCCCCAACCTCCCCTCCCCAAACCCCCCCGGCCCCTCCTCCCCGGCAAGCACCCTCCCCAACTGCCCCCCCCAGCCCCTCTTCCCCGGCAAGCACCCTCCCCAACCCCCCTTCCCCCAAATCCTCCCCCCCAACCCCCCCAATCCTCCCCCTCCCCCCAACCCCCCTCTCCCCAACCCTCCCCCAACCCCCCCTCCGCCCCCTCCCCCCCAACTCCCCAACCCCCCCCACTCCAACCCCCCTCCCCCCAATCCTCCTCCCAAACCCCCCTCCCCCCCAACCCCCCTTCCTCCCCAACCCCCCCTCCTCCCCAACCCCCCTCCTCCTCCCCAACCCCCCTCCTCCTCCCCAACCCCCCCTCCTCCTCCCCAACCCCCCCTCCTCCCCAACCCCCCCCCTCCTCCCCAACCCCACCCCCCCCCTGCACGCATCCTCCCCCCACAACCCCCCCCTCTCCTTCCCGGCAGGCTCCCTCCCCGACTCCCCCCCTCTCCTCCCCGGCACGCACCCTCCTCCCCGGCACGCATCCCCCCCTCCCGGGCACGCACCCTCCCCAACCCCCTCTCCTGCCCGGCATGCACCATCCCCACTCCTCCCCCCCCCCCCCCCTCTCCTCCCCAGCACGCAACCTCCCCGACCCCCCCCCAACCTCCCCGGCACGCATCCTCTCCGCTTTTCAGCTTCTAAATATCTCTGAGTAAGCTGAGAGTAGTTTTCAGAGTAAATGTTGTATCTGTCCAATTCAGATACTTCAACCAGCTCTTTAATTAAAGTTTACCCAGGTGGCTTTATTCATGAGTAGAACAAAGTAGGACACAGATATAATGCAACACACTTTATTAAATATAGTTAACCCATAAATGACCCACCGAGGATTCGACTATCCTACCTGCAAAGGTGGTTTCGTAAGCTGCAGATCCAATCTCGAAGTCCCTCTGGTTCCTCTTTGTAAAGGTGATTCTCGCTGGCTGTTGCTTGCTTGCTTCCGTCTGGTCTGGTCAAGGTCACATCACACACCAAGCTTCGAGACTTTGCTTTGAGTCTTTTGCTTTTAGTCTTTTGTTCCCAATCTTTTTGCTCCCAGTCTTTTCTTCCAGTTTTTGCTTCCAGTCTTTGTTCCCTAGATGTCTGGATGGCCTATTTTTATCTCCTTGCCGCCACTCACCTCCTTTCTCCTTCTGCCAATGGAGTCTCAGGTGTCAGGGTCTCAGTGCCCAATGGTCTGGTTGATGACCTGTTGACAGGGCACCTGAGCCCACCCTGGGAGGAGCGATGATCACTTGATGTTTTATCAGGAACTGTGGACAATAGGCCAATGCATCTCAGATAGCAGCAAGATTTATTTACTTGATGGATCTCATTGAATGGCAGAGCAGGCTCGAGGGGCCAGATGGCCTACTCCTGCTCCTAGTTCTTATGTCCTTATTCAGGGACAGCTCCAGACATACCCTGGCAGCCTGTCTGAGTTCTGTATATTCGGATTCTGCAGACTGGTTTTAAAGTGCCCAATTCTTTAATTTAAGATATCCAATTTAATCGGCCTTAAAACTAGGCCCTGATTATATTACTATATTTCCTCCTCTTGATCCAGTGAGCATCAGCGAACCAGATCACACTATCCTTACCAAACCATCTCAACGAGCAAGTACTCTGAATTTGGATATTACAGTATCATCCCTAACCCACATGATGACAACAAATTTAAATGAAGTAAAATAATTTTAAATAAACAATGAAGAAACAATACATCAAGGTTTACAGTGCAAAACAATAAACATGCAAAATGATAAGTAACACTATGCATACTGTAATATAGACGGGGAGTATGAAGGTTCTTGATTGTTGAGTCTTTCCCGACCTCTGATGGTCCTTTCCGAGTCCAGGTGTTGTTGGAATTCTTTCTTCCATCAGTCTAATTCGGACGGTGGGATACATTGCCATATGTAGAGTCCTGTAACGGCCAGGTGTGACAGAATGGGTTCTGGGGAGATCAAGGTAGCACCTGTAAATTTAGGGGTTTTCATCTGTTTGACATCCCGCTCCCAAGCACGAGTCATTTTCTGGATAGCCCAGGCCTCATTGTGTGTTTATCGTGTTCAGGGCCGTAATTCTCGCATGCTTTGCGACTGGTGTGCATGGCATGGGCTATCAGGGTGCGGATCCATATAGATCGGTGATGTGGGTTTAATTGGGCCCTGTTTAGTGGACCAAAAAGCACAATAAACTGGCTCCACAGCCGACCTGTAAATGCTGTCGGATGTTCCCCTTGTTTTTGCTGACAATTGTCGAGGCCGTTCACTGGGTCGTCTCTATTGTATCCTATGGCGGTCAGAACAATCGCCTTCATTTGGGGCAAGGTTCCCCCTGCTACATTTTGGGGGTTGGGGAGGGTAGAGCGGATTGCGGGACTTAGGCATAGGAGGATGAGCTTGACCTCCTCTGCCTCGTCTAACCCATTTAGGATACGATATTGGCCGATATTCTCGAAAAGAGTGTTTGGGATCCCGGTGGGCTCGAAGACCCCGATCGCTTTTGCGATGTCAGTGAGCTGGGTCACCGTGTAGGGCGTTATGTAGGTGATATTGGGGTTCTGTCCATCCTGTCTGTGGGTGGTGACTGGATTCATAGGGATGGGGCTCGGTCCCGGGGTCTGTTCAGGAGGTGCGGTTAGTTCTACCTCATGGAACAGGGAAGGGCCCCCCCCCACCCCCCCAGTCGGCAGTGGGGTTTGCCGTTAAGATAATAAAAATTGCTTATTCTCACAAGTCGGCTTCAATGAAGTTACTGTGAAAAGCCCCTCGTCGCCACATTCCGGTGCCTGTTATGGGAGGCCGGTACGGGAATTGAAACCGCTCTGCTGGCCTTGTTCTGCATTACAAGCCAGCTGTTTAGCTCACTGTGCTAAACCAGCCTTGTGCTAAGTAAACCAGTTGCATAGTCAGATGCATCCTCTTCTAGTTCCTGCCATTCTATCCCTGGGTCACTGTCCCCAGAATTTGTGGTGAAGCCGCATGTTAGCGGAAGAAATTGTGTGTCAGAATTGATATAAGTAATAATAAAGATGGCTCAAATATTCTAACAGCACAGGTCAAGGGAAAAAACAGCAGGCAAGGGGTTAAAATGTTGGACCTTAAAGAAAAGTCACCTGCACTGGAGATAATTCAATCATCTCATAGGGCATTAGGATAAGAAAGGGGACCCACGTCACAGAAATCATGGCTCCAGCCTGTCTGTCGGAGATTCATTGTCCAGCCCAGTGCAGGGATAAAAACACATTACCACCCCATCCAGAAGTTCAGGTTAAAGGAAATATGTAGAACAGAATCCAGAAGATTGTAAAGAAGCATTGTATTAGCTGATCATTTTCCCTTTAAAGGGACCAGAAAATATGCATACTGATCACTTTGTATTGTTCCGACCGAATTGATGACGTCAATGCCTACTTCTAAATCTGAAAGAACCTTAAATATATATGCATGTAATTCTGACTATGATCAGAGCTGACTATTGCGAGCTAAGGCCAGCAGCAGAACTTGCCTCACCTGTGTGCACACAGCAATTCCGAGAAAATACAATTTTTACAACTCAATGGGGTCGAGAACAGACTCTGAGCTTTACTTCCCTCCAACACTTGGCGTAGTCAGCAGGATATCATCACAGGACGACCGGCGACTATGTGGCTCCAAATCAGGTGAGTGTCTTTTATCCACCATCCATAGTTAGGGAGCGATTTCACGTTAGTCATTGGCCGACTGTAAGTTGCAATTCCAAAGAAGGAAACGGAGGAAGAGTTGGACCGTGTGAGGTGGAGTAAAAATCATTGCTGGAAACCGGGGTGTGGGATTGGGTAGTTAAGTGAAGGAAAACTTGTAAAGGGTGTTATGAGCGAGGCCTTTTCAGAACCCCAAAATGTATCATGGAGTTAAACCAACCTCTCCCTTTAATGGATTCCGAGCATTCGGCTTTTCTCCCAGGTGTGGGATTACAATTATGAACATGTGGGTTTTTAAACACAAAACACTGTTTATTCCATGAATTCAACTTAACATCTCAAATAAACATTGGATCTCTTAACACCCCTTACTTCAAAGATAACTCAGAAAATATTGCAACAGTAAATACTTCCTTAAAATGTTCCTTCAAACTTCCAAGAGACTTAACACCTTTCAACAAAATCACATCAGGTTAAAGGCTTCACTATTATAAGTTTAAATCACACAAATGATCCAGAGATAATCTTTCATTGGAGAGATCCAGCTCACTGCAAAACACAGACACACACCCAGCTCTTTTCAAAAATTGCAGCTCTCTGGAAACACACAGAGGCATCCAAACTGCTTTTTAAACTAAAACTAACAACCTGCAAAATTAAACTGCAAAATGGCTGACCTAAAACCCAGCCCCACCCACTCTCTGACATCACTGTTTTCTTAAAGGTACATTGCTTAAACATCCATTTCTTAAAGGCACTCTGGCATGACACATCTCCCAAAGAAAAAAAACCCCATCAACTTCAAGATGGTTTCATTTTTCACTTTTGCACCATTCACTAAGAAATGTACACAGTAAATATACATTTTCATTTAAAGAAAACAACACGCTCCAACATGTTTAATAATATAGTCCATTTTTCTTTGTTCTTCTTCCTCCAACCAAAATTCTTCTCGATTGACAGTCTCTTTGAACAAAGTCTCTGCACGATCCATCCATTCCTCTACTCCTCGGCATTTCTCTTCAGAATCAGATACTTTAGTTCAATCTGACTACAGAGCCCCTTGCAAATCCCCAATACTGGAACATTGATTACCACAGCTTTCAGGCAGTCAAATGCCTGCTGAAAGGCCGCTGCCATTGAACTTTTTTATGTTTCTTCAGCAATTCCATCAGTGGAGTAATCACGCCGCAAAACATTTGCACAAAGGTTCGATCAAATTCATTCATGCTAAGAGATTGCATTATTTCCCTTTGTCTTGAGGATATCGGAAGCTCCTCAAGGAACGTGATTCGGGCTTCTCCAAATTCACTTTCGGTTAGGTTCATCACCAAACCCGCCTCCTGAAGTCGACCGAAGAACTCCATACGATGTTTTAAGTGTTCTTTCAATGTCTGGAAATAAAAGCAGATCGTCCCACTTTCTCAATGCAATCCTTCAAACGTGAGATAGGGTAAGAGTCCGTTCTTGTAAATGCATTCACCTTTCGATTGTCCACACACAACCGTTGGGTACCGTCTGGTTTAGGTACCACCACTATGGGTGAGCTCCATTGGCTGCAACCCACTTCAATTATGCCATTCTTCAGCATACTCTCAATCTCTCTGTTAACCTGTGCCAATTTTAAAGGATTAAGTCTATATGGATGTTGTTTGATAGGAACAGCATTTCCCACATCTACATCACAGATAGCCATTTAAGTACTTCCCAATTTATCTCCACAAACTTGCCCATGTGATATCAATAACTCTTTCAGGTCAGTTCGTTTTTCCTCTGGAAGGTAACTTAACGATTCATCCCAATTTTTAAGAACATCCTCATTTTCCAATTTAATTTGAGGTATGTCAAATTGACAGTCATCTGGATTTGGCTCGTCACTTTGAGTTAGAATCATTAAACTTCCTTTTTCTCTCCTTCCCTTTCAAAGTACCTTTTAAGCATATTCACATGACACACTCGATGAGTCTTCCTTCTATCTGGTGATTTTACCACATAATTCACCTCACTTAATTTCCTTTCAATCTGATAAGGTCCACAAAACCTTGCTTTTCAACACTAAAACTTTATCTCCACTGGCAAAACTATGAACGTTGGATTTCTTGTCCGCTACCCGTTTCATCACATTTTGTGCAACTTTCAAATGTTGTCCAGCCAATTCACCTGCTCTATTTAATCGTTCCCTAAAGGTTTACACGTAATCCAATAGTGTAATTTCCGATTTCTCACCCACCAATTTTTCCTTAATCAATTTAAGTGATCCTCTTACCTCATGACCAAAGATTAGTTCAAAAGGACTAAATTTGGTAGACTCATGAGGTGCATCCCTAATTGCAAACAATGCGATTCCTTTATCTGTCCTTTAAAAACACTTGTCTTTGCAGGGGCAGGCCAGTCGATTTCGGCGGGAGAAGAGCTGGTGAGTCAATTTCAGCGGGGGCAGTGCGGAAGTGATTGCTGGGAGGTAAGTCTGTCCTTTAAAAACATTTACCTGGTCCCGTTTTCGGTCCCTCTTTTCTGTTTTTTTTTTATATTTTAGTATTTAAGGCGGGAACAGGAAGTTCGACCCGCGGACTTCTGGGAAGACACGCACCAATAAATTCTGGTGGAGAGGAAACCCGAGACACTACACGTGTAGTGTCTCCCACCCGCCCTCCTCCTCTAACCTAATAATAAAACCCATTGGTGAGAGGTAAGTACCATATTTCATTATTAACACTAAGAAGGTAAGTAAGTGATTTTTACTCATTTTTACTTTTGTACCTTTTTCAAATTGTGTGTGTGTCGGGGGGAAACTGAAGTGACATCACAGAAAAGCTGTGGCCTGAGTGGCTGGTTGGGATTCAACTCTAAATTTAAAAAAATTGAGCATTGGTTACTAATTAAACATAATTACTTAATTATAATTTAGAGGGATATCTAAGCCAGAGATCGGAGAGAACTATATTTAGCTTTCGCATTTCTATTAGCAATCTAGTGCTAGGAAACAGATAGTTAACAGTAACTTTGAAATTTAAAAAAAAAATATTCAAAAAAATTTTTTTTTTAATTTTAATTTTAATTAATTGACGCAATGTCAGTTAGAGGGGTGCTGTGCTCTGACTGTGAGATGTGGCAGGTCCGGGAGGCTTCCAGCGTCCCGGATGGCTTCATCTGCAGAAAGTGCACCCAACTGGAGCTCCTCACAGACCGCATGGTTCGGTTGGAGCAGCAATTGGATGCACTTAGGAACATGCAGGTGGCGGAAAGCGTCATAGATCGCAGTTATGTAAATGTGGTCACACCCAAGGTGCAGGCAGAGAAATGGGTGACCACCAGAAAGGGCAGGCAGTCAGTGTAGGAATCCACTGTGGTTGTCCCCCTCTCGAACAGATATACCCCTTTGGATACTGTCGGGGGGGATAGCCTATCAGGGGAAAACAGCAGTAGCCAGAGCAGTGGCACCACGGCTGGCTCTGATGTTCAGAAGGGAGGGTCAAAGCGCAGAAGAGTAATAGTAATAGGGGACTCTATAGTCAGGGGCACAGATAGGCGCTTCTGTGGACGTGAAAGAGACTCCAGGATGGTATGTTGCCTCCCTGGTGCCAGGGTCCAGGATGTCTCCGAACGGGTAGAGGGCATCCTGAAGGGGGAGGGCAAACAGGCAGAGGTCATTGTACATATTGGTACTAACGACATAGGCAGGAAGGGGCATGAGGTCCTGCAGCAGGAGTTCAGGGAGCTAGGCAGAAAGTTAAAAGACAGGACCTCGAGGGTTGTAATCTCGGGATTACTCCCTGCGCCACGTGCCAGTGAGGCTAGAAATAGGAAGATAGAGCAGCTAAACAAGTGGCTAAACAGCTGGTGTAGGAGGGAGGGTTTCCATTATCTGGACCACTGGGAGCTCTTCCGGGGCAGGTGTGACCTGTATAAGAAGGACGGGTTGCATCTAAACCGGAGAGGCATAAATATCCTGGCCGCGAGGTTTGCTAGTGTCACACGGGAGGGTTTAAACTAGTATGGCAGGGGGGTGGGCACAGGAGCAATAGGTCAGAAGGTGAGAGCATTGAGGGAGAACTAGGGAATAGGGACAGTGTGGCTCTGAAGCAGAGCAGACAGGGAGAAGTTGCTGAACACAGCGGGTCTGGTGGCCTGAAGTGCATATGTTTTAATGCAAGAAGTATTACGGGTAAGGCAGATGAACTTAGAGCTTGGATTAGTACTTGGAACTATGATGTTGTTGCCATTACAGAGACCTGGTTGAGGGAAGGGCAGGATTGGCAGCTAAACGTTCCAGGATTTAGATGTTTCAGGCGGGATAGAGGGGGATGTAAAAGGGGAGGCGGAGTTGCGCTACTGGTTCGGGAGAATATCACAGCTGTACTGCGAGAGGACACCTCAGAGGGCAGTGAGGCTATATGGGTAGAGATCAGGAATAAGAAGGGTGCAGTCACAATGTTGGGGGTTTACTACAGGCCTCCCAACAGCCAGCGGGAGATAGAGGAGCAGATAGGTAGACAGATTTTTGAAAAGAGTAAAAACAACAGGGTTGTGGTGATGGGAGACTTCAACTTCCCCAATATTGACTGGGACTCACTTAGTGCCAGGGGCTTAGACGGGGCAGAGTTTGAAAGGAGCATCCAGGAGGGCTTCTTAAAACAATATGTAGACAGTCCAACTAGGGAAGGGGCGGTACTGGACCTGGTATTGGGGAATGAGCCCGGCCAGGTGGTAGATGTTTCAGTAGGGGAGCATTTCGGTAACAGTGACCACAATTCAGTAAGTTTTAAAGTACTGGTGGACAAGGATAAGAGTGGTCCTAGGATGAATGTGCTAAATTGGGGGAAGGCTAATTATAACAATATTAGGCGGGAACTGAAGAACATAGATTGGGGGCGGATGTTTGAGGGCAAATCAACATCTGACATGTGGGAGGCTTTCGAGTGGCAGTTGAAAGGAATTCAGGACCGGCATGTTCCTGTGAGGAAGAAGGATAAATACGGCAATTTTCGGGAACCTTGGATGACGAGAGATATTGTAGGCCTCGTCGAAAAGAAAAAGGAGGCATTTGTCAGGGCTAAAAGGCTGGGAACAGACGAAGCCTGCGAGGAATATAAGGAAAGTAGGAAGGAACTTAAGCAAGGAGTCAGGAGGGCTAGAAGGGGTCACGAAAAGTCATTGGCAAATAGGGTTAAGGAAAATCCCAAGGCTTTTTACACGTACATAAAAAGCAAGAGGGTAGCCAGGGAAAGGGTTGGCCCACTGAAGGATAGGCAAGGGAATCTATGTGTGGAGCCAGAGGAAATGGGCGAGGTACTAAATGAATACTTTGCATCAGTATTCACCAAAGAGAAGAAATTGGTAGATGTTGAGTCTGGAGAAGGGTGTGTAGATAGCCTGGGTCACATTGAGATCCAAAAAGACGAGGTGTTGGGTGTCTTAAAAAATATTAAGGTAGATAAGTCCCCAGGGCCTGATGGGATCTACCCCAGAATACTGAAGGAGGCTGGAGAGGAAATTGCTGAGGCCTTGACAGAAATCTTTGGATCCTTGCTGTCTTCAGGGGATATCCCGGAGGACTGGAGAATAGCCAATGTTGTTCCTCTGTTTAAGAAGGGTAGCAAGGATAATCCCGGGAACTACAGGCCAGTGAGCCTTACTTCAGTGGTAGGGAAATTACTGGAGAGAATTCTTCGAGACAGGATCTACTCCCATTTGGAAGCAAATGGACGTATTAGTGAGAGGCAGCACGGTTTTGTGAAGGGGAGGCCGTGTCTCACTAACTTGATAGAGTTTTTCGAGGAGGTCACTAAGATGATTGATGCAGGTAGGGCAGTGGATGTTGTCTATATGGACTTCAGTAAGGCCTTTGACAAGGTCCCTCATGGTAGACTAGTACAAAAGGTGAAGTCACACGGGATCAGGGGTGAGTTGGCAAGGTGGATACAGAACTGGCTAGGCCATAGAAGGCAGAGAGTAGCAATGGAAGGATGCTTTTCTCATTGGAGGGCTGTGACCAGTGGTGTTCCACAGGGATCAGTGCTGGACCTTTGATCTTTGTAGTATATATAAATGATTTGGAGGAAAATGTAACTGGTCTGATTAGTAAGTTTGCAGACGACACAAAGGTTGGTGGAATTGCGGATAGCGATGAGGACTGTTGGAGGATACAGCAGGATTTAGATTGTTTGGAGACTTGGGCGGAGAGATGGCAGATGGAGTTTAATCCGGACAAATGTGAGGTAATGCATTTTGGAAGGTGTAATGCAGGTAGGGAATATACAGTGAATGGTAGAACCCTCACGAGTATTGAAAGTCAAAGAGATCTAGGAGTACAGGTCCACAGGTCATTGAAAGGGGCAACACAGGTGGAGAAGGTAGTCAAGAAGGCATACGGCATGCTTGCCTTCTTTGGCCGGGGCATTGAGTATAAGAATTGGCAAGTCATGCTGCAGCTGTATAGAACCTTAGTTAGGCCACACTTGGAGGATAGTGTTCAATTCTGGTCGCCACACTACCAGAAGGATGTGGAGGCTTTAGAGAGGATGCAGAAGAGATTTACCAGAATGTTGCCTGGTATGGAGGGCATTAGCTATGAGGAGCGGTTGAATAATCTCGGTTTCTTCTCACTGGAACGAAGGAGGTTGAGGGGAGACCTGATAGAGGTATACAAAATTATGAGGGGCATAGACAGAGTGGATAGTCAGAGGCTTTTCCCCAGGGTAGAGGGGTCAATTACTAGGGGGCATAGGTTTAAGGTGAGAGGGGCAAGGTTTAGAGTAGATGTACGAGGCAAGTTTTTTACGCAAAGGCTAGTGGGTGCCTGGAACTCGCTACCGGAGGAGGTGGTGGAAGCAGGGACGATAGTGACATTTAAGGGGCATCTTGACAAATACATGAATAGGATGGGAATAGAGGGATACGGACCCAGGAAGTGTAGAAGATTGTAGTTTAGTCGGGCAGCTTGGTCGGCACGGGCTTGGAGGGCCGAAGGGCCTGTTCCTGTGCTGTACATTTCTTTGTTCTTTGTTCTTTGTTCTATCCCAATCCTCTGGATAATCTTGACAATATGCCCTCAACATTGTCTTTAATGTCTGATGCCACCTTTCTAATGCTCCCTGCAATTCTGGATGGTAAGCAGTTGATTTAAATTGTTTTATTCCTAAGCTATCCATAACTTCTTTGAATAACTTTGAAGAAAAATTCGTTCCTTGATCTAATTGAATTTCTGTGGGTAGTCCATATCTAGTAAAGAATTTAAGTAACTCCTCCACAATCCTTTTAGCTGTAATATTATGTACTGGAATGGCCTCTGGAAAACTAGTAGAGACATCCATTACAGTCAAAAGATATTGATTCCCACTTTTTGTTATAGGAAGCGGTCCTACACAATCGATTAGGACCCTTGTAAAAGGTTCCTCAAATGCTGGAATGGGTATTAAGGGTGTTGGTTTTATCACTGCTTGAGGTTTCCCTGTCACTTGACATGTGTGACATGATTGACAAAATTTAACTATGTCCTTTTGTAGTCCAGGCTAATAAAAATGTTTTGGATTTCAGCATGAGTTTTCCTTATTCCCAAATGACCTCCTACTGGTACCTCATGTGCAACTCGTAACACCTCCTTTCTATACCCTACCGGCAATACTACTTGATGAACTTCTGCCCATTTTTCATCCGCCTGCATATGTACAGGTCTCCATTTTCTCATCAAGACATCATTTTTACGGTTATAACACTGGTATGCTCTCAGATTCCTCTTCCGTATATGCTTTCTAGTATATCCGTTTTATTTCTACATCTTTCTGTTGTAACTCCGCCAATTTTCCTGAACTAAAAATATCCGCCTCATCCTCCACCTGTTCTTGTTCTTTTTCAACCATCTGATCAAAAATCGTTTCTGATAATCGCACTTCAACGTCATCTTCATTCTTTGATTTCTCCTCTTGTCTTAACCTGTGACTTTGTGACCTTGTTACTACACAATCTGGAAAGATCCCAGGATATTCGTCCTTCAACCCTTCAGTTGTCTGATTTTCCACTGGCTTATGAACCACAGTAGGCATCACTCCCACCTGCGATCCAGCTATATCATTACCTAAGATAAACTGTTTTCCTGGACAAGATAGTTTATCTATTACTCCTACTACCACTTCACCACTCTTCACTGGACTTTCCAACCTTACCTTATATAATGGAACGCTACTCCTCTCACCCTGAATTCCAGATATCACCACCTTTTCTGGCAACATTCTTCCCAAACTACATAATTCCTCATCTCTTACCATTAAAGATTGACTAGCCCCTGTATCTCTTAAAATTGTGACTTCTTTACCTGCTCCTCCTGATACACATGAGATACACACAAGTAAATTCTTTAAAGACATCTGGCACCTTCTTAACAATTACCTATTGAACAGGCTGTACAATCGTTTGCACCTCCTTCGCTTCCCTTGGGCTTTCCTTTACCACTCTAACAATCCTCACTGTCTTATCCTGTTTTGCCACATCAGCTGTCCCAGTGCTTTTCTTCAACCACCAACACTGTGACTTTACATGGCCTTGTTTATTACAGTGAAAACATTTGAAACTTTTCATTTCTTTTCCACCCTCCTGGATTTCTTTTTAAATCTGAGGTACACTCTCTTTATTGTCTCCCATCAGATCACCTTTACCTTTACCACTTGAGTATTTCTCATGTCCCCAGTTTCTATCCCTCACCGGCTGAAACTGTTGTCGGAAACCAATCTTTGATATATGAACTAATTCATAATCATCTGCCATTTCCGCTGCTAATCTCGCAGTTTTAACCCTCTGTTCTTCACATGAGTTCTCACTACATCAGGAATTGAATTTTTAAACTCCTCCAAAAGTATAATTTCTCTGAGAGCTTCATACGTTTGGTCTAGTTTCAGAGCCCTTATCCACCTATCAAAATTACTCTGTTTGAGCCTTTCAAACTCCATGTATGTTTGACCAAATTCTTTCCTTAAATTTCTAAACCTTTGTCTGTAAGCTTCAGGCACTAGCTCATATGCACTTAAGATGGATTTCTTCACCTCCTCATACATTCCAGATACCTCCTCCGGTAGTGATGCAAACACTTCATTAGCTCCGCCTACCAGCTTTGTTTGAATCAGTAACACCCACATGTCCTGTGGCCATTTTATTTGTTTAGCTACCTTCTCAAATGAAATGAAAAAGGCTTCCACTTCCTTCTCGTCAAACCTTGGTAATGCTTGGACATATTTAAATAGATCCTCACAATTTCTTCGACTATGACGTTCTGTCTCATTAGCCTCATCCATCTGTACGTTTCCCTTTACGTCTGCCAATTTTAACTAATTGTCATGTTTCATGGCCATTTTCTGAAGTTCAAACTCCCTCTCTTTATCTTTTTACCTGATCTGTATCTCCCTTTCATTTTCTTTTTGTTCTGCTAGGACTATTCTTTCTTTTCTCCTTTCTTCTCTCTCCTTTTCTTTTTCCTCTCTCTCTCTTTCTCTTTCTTTTACCTCTCTCTCTCTTTCTCTTTCTTTTGCCACTCTCTCTCTTTCTCTTTCTTTTTCCTCTCTCTCTCTTTCTCTTTCTTTTTCCTCTCTCTCACTCTCGTATGCCAGCTGCTTTAATTCATTCTCATGTTCTATTTGTTTAATTTGCAACTGAATTTGTGCCATTTCCAATGAGTCAAACTCTATCTCAGGCAACTTTAATTGCTTAACCACCACCATAATTATCTCATCTTTTCGCATTTTGTCAGGTAATGTTAACTGCAATGTTCTTACCAAATCTAATAGTCTGCTTTTCGTTTCTGTCCGGAAAGTACTACGTGTAACATTCTCCACCCCAAAAAACTTCTGATCCTCTGAAAGAGCCATTGTTTACAACACTCTCCCCACTTAAACTAAAATACCACACCTGAAAAGCAACAATCCTTCACTGTCTTTAAGTTCACAAAAGCCAATCCAATAGAGAGACTTTTATCCCTGTTGAGCCCACAATTGTTTTGGGTGAGGCCTTTTCAGAAACCCAAAATGTATCATGGAGTTCAACCTACCTCTCCCTTTAATGGATTTGTTGCTTTAACGAGCATGCGGCTTTTTCCTAGGTGTGGGATTACAATTATGGACACGTGGGTTTTTAAACACAAAACAATGTTTATTCCATGAATTCAACTTAACATCTCAAATAAACATTGGATCTCTTAACACCCCTTACTTCAAAGATAACTCAGAAAATATTGCAACAGTAAATACTTCCTTAAAATGTTCCTTCAAACTTCCACGAGACTTAACACCTTTCAACAAAATCACATCAGGTTAAAGGCTTCACTATTATAAGTTTAAATCACACAAATGATCCAGAGATAATCTTTCATGGGAGAGATCCAGCTCACTGCAAAACACAGACACACACCCAGCTCTTTTCAAAACTTGCAGCTCTCTGGAAACACACAGACACCCAAACTGCTTTTTAAACTGAAACTAAAAACCTGCAAAATTAAATTGCAAAGTTGCTGACCTAAAGCCCAGCCCCACCCTCTCTCTGACATCACTGTTTTCTTAAAGGTACATTGCTTAAACATCCATTTCTTAAAGGCACTCTGCATGACAAAGAACTTGCTTTGGAGATTGAAGTGCCTGGTCATAAGTAAAATACCACAGGAGAAAGAGTTGGAGGTATCTCGCCTAGTGTGGGAAAGGAGTAGCCGCAGGAGTAACCGTGAGAGGGTAGAATCGCGAAGGTCGAACCCCGTGGGAGTGGTGTGTGTGTGTGTGAGAGTGAATGGCAGCAAGAGCAAGGTAGAGCAAGATAGAGCAAGATAGATGGGGGCCCGAGGGATCGATCGTACAGATGATTGTAAATCAATAGTAAGTTAATTGCAAAGATGAGGCAGAAAGGATACAACCCAGATGCACCCGCGGCTGAGCAGAAGGCCTGGTGGGCAGGCCAAACCAAGAATAAATATGAGATGGGGGTGATAATTGCAGGAGGCAAGAGTAGCAGCTATAAGACGCGTGCAGGAAGGGGACAGGAGAAAACCGCAGGGCAGATTTGTGGGAACTGTGACCCTGACCGCACCACATGTCATGGAGGAGAGTGAGCACGGTAATGACTGGGACAGTTTTGAGGAGGGAATGTACAAGGATTATGCATACCCCCTTCCTTATGAGAAAAAGGATGAACCATTGCCTGTAGCCCCATTATGTGTAGTGAGGAAAACAGTGGAGGGGCAAACCACTGAGCAGCATATCCAAACACCTTTCACAGCTGGGGAAAAACAAATCATCCTGAATGAACTGCCCTCTCTAAAACAACAGGGTGATAATGGCTCTTTTTGGGATAAACTGGACGAATTACAGGAGGCTCATGGGTTAACCAATGATGATATCCATTTATTGTTAAGGGCAAAGATTCCCCCATCAGTATGGGCAAGCATGCCACAGCTATATGGGGACCGTACGTGGGTGTAGAGATCTACCATGCGGATTTAGTGGCACTTGAGAACACTAAAACTCAGTAGAAATTGAATTTAACACTTCCCGGGTGCAAATAAGAATCGTTTTATTTGTCTCTATTGATTACAATTGAGAATCATTTAAATCTTATTCTCTAATAAGTCCAGCTAGCAAAAGGACTCAAAGAGAAGCAATTTTGTAGAAAATTCAACTTTCAAATAATACAGAAATGATTTCCTTGCTTATGACAAACAGCTTGCAATAACTTCAAAAGCCAGAGTTAGAAAGTGAAAGTTGAAAGACGGAGAGACAGTGAATAGTTAAGTCAAAGTATAGATTGATTCCGGAATGGAAAAATGTCGAATGGACCCTCACAGTTATACTGAAACATATCAGTCCTTAGCCATCTAGCTATACCCCTATGTAATCCAAATTGGTTTGGGTTAAAATCAAATAAGTTTGATTCAACGCTCAGCCGCCTGTCATTAATCAGCAACATTAACTTAAAATGTATTCTTGTATCAGCTATGGAATGAGATTCGGCTTTCTTATCGCATGCAGTTTGAACTGGATTATTGCTGACTTGACTGTTAAGACAATGGCTCCTTTTGCTGTTGTCATGGAGCCTACCCTGTCCTTGATCACTTTATCTTGCAAATGTATTTGTTAGCTGAATAGGAATGCTGTTTTAATCTATCTGTTTCTGTGTTCTGTTGAAGCTATGTTTTGCATGCTGAATATGTGTTTTGAAATGACCTGAGGTTATCAGTGAGTTTTAAAATGGTATTTAATAGACTAGGGGCTTAATGCTAAATAGCTATATTTTACCTATCACTTTTACATGTCGAATATAGCTGGCTTCTACAGTGGGTCATGCAGAGGGGTGGTGGAAACAAACACGCCCGCTTTGCAACCTTTCGAACGGCAGTGCGAACTGCCCGAAGGAGAGGTAGCCCAAATTGGACATTGATCACCTTACTTAAACAGAGACCAAAGGAAAGGGTCGAGGATTATGCAGAGAAGAAATTTGAGGCGTTTAAGCATCATTCAGGGACAGTAGCCCCCAGCAGAAATGATGAAATCTTTTTTAAAATTTTAACGTATGGAATGGGTCCGCACGTGACTAGGATCGTAGATATGGGACATGCGGAAGGGAACGACTATGATCAGGTCTTAGCATGGGCCATGAAGGCAGAGGCTAATTTAGGAAAAGGGCCCAAGTGAGCTCCATAGGAAAATTAGAAGGAGGAAGGCAGTGCTACACATGCGGAAAGGAAGGGCATTTCGCAAGGGAGTGTAGAAGCAAGAAATAACTTAAGCAGGGACTCCAGAGGTGTCCAAATTGCAGGAGAACAGGACACGAGCAGGAAAATTGCTGGGCAAAGGAAGGTCAGGGACTCAAAGCCCTAAAGGACAGTGGAGGGTTGAGTGCCTCAGGATCGGTAATACAGGTTTCAGCTGAGGATTTAGCAAAATGTTCAGCGCCCTAAAGCAATGACACGTTTCAGCCATCACTGGTAAAGAAAGGGACTCCCAGGTATTTGTTGATGTGCTGTTAGGGGGTCAGCCATGCACAATGTTGATAGATACCGGGGCCGCAATATCCATCACCGATATAGGTTTACCCTTAACCGGTCAAACAACTCAGATCAGGGAGGTTGGGGGATGGGGTCCGTGTAGCCACATTAATTTTTAGAAATCAGGGATTTTACTGTAAGAATCCAAATCTGGGTATGTCAGACAGCTGAGGGGACTATATTCGGAATAGCCTGGCTAGAGCAATTGGGAGCAGTAATAAATGCTAAAACACAGGTCATTGAGTGGAAAAGGCCAGACAATGTGGATAGGTGGGGAAGAAAGGTCTGGCATCACGTCCACAGCATGGCTTCAGTCAGAACTGACTGGGGGCAGCAAGGGATGTGGGGAATAATAGCACAAGCATATCGAGCAGTATGGGCCAGGAAAAAGCAAGATTGTGGGAGCCTGAAGGTGACTCCAGTCACCATCACCGGAGACCCACACCCACCACATAAGCAGTATCCCATAAAACGGGAAGCGACCGAGGCAGTAAGGGAGATAGTGCAAGAATTAGAAGCTCAGGGGACATTAAAAGAAACCCACTCATCCACTAACTCCCCAATTTGGCCGGTAAGGAAGCCAGATGGCTCGTACCGTCCGATGGTAGATTACACCAGCTTAAACAAGTACGTGGCCAGGGAATACCCCATTGTGGCAAATCTGACCACTATTTGGAATAACCGTCACCCAAAACAGAATGTGCTCTCAGTATTAGATATAGCCAACAAGTTCTGATCTATTCCGGTGTGGGAAAGCATCAGGTCAAATTAGCTTTTACCGTAGGGGAAAAACAGTATACTTGGACTGGGCTACCCCAAGGCTTTCACAACTGTCCGACCAATTTTCATAGGCACATGGCCGAGGTGGTTGCTCAAGTGACTCCCAGCGAGACACGGAGTGCCGTTCTCCAGTATGGAGGCGATATCCTCATGGTTTCGGTTGGGGAACAAGATCACATCATCGCTCTCACGCAGACCTTAGCAACCATACAGTGGGTTGGCCTTAAGATCAACCCCAGGAAGGTGCAGTTTGGGCGGGAAGTGATGGTGTACTTGGGATACCACATTAAACAAGAGAATACGAAAATTCCAGGAGATAGGAAGAAAGTCATTTTAGAAATGCCAAAACCCCAGACCATAAGAGGAGTTAGGTCGGCGTTGGGACTATTCAACTACTGTAGGAACTTTATAAAGAATTGACCAGTGGGGGGGGGAGACAGTCTCGGGAACGAGTCGAGTGGGGCCCAGAGCAGGACACAGCCTTTCACAAATTAAAGCAGACCCTCCTTTAACCCCAGCCTGAGGATTGTCGGATTCGACTAAACCTTTTCACCTCTACTGTGACAACCAGGGGGGACATTATACAGTGGTGGTAGGTCACAAACATGGGAACAAGATGCATCCGGTCGCATATTACTCATGCAGATGGGGTCCCGTAGAGGCAGGCTTACATTGGTGTGCGCAGGCTTTGGATTGTGCCACATGGACGATAGAGGCAGCAGAAACAGTGACTCTCTTAGAATCAGTTATCCTTCACTCCCCTCATTCCATAGTACAGCTATTAGAACAGGGAAATTAAGGACAGTTTCAGATAGTCACCGAGCTAAATGGGAAAGCATTTTACTCCCGGCAGACAAAAAATCCAGATAGTTAAATATTCAACCCTTAAGCCTGCGTGCATGATTGTTAAAGAAGGGACACAGCATAATTGTGTGGAGGAAGTTGATGAGAGCGAGAGTGGCAGGATAGGAGAGGAACCCCTGGAAGGGGAAGATGTATGGGAATTATTTGGAGATGGGTCCCGGAAATATCAAGGGGGTGACCCGCACCGCATGGGTGATAGTGAATAAGACAGGCACGGGGCAAATGGGAAATCAGATTTCTGGGACTTGGTCAGCTCAGGTAGCAGAATTAATTGCCCTCACAGAAGGCTTGAGGTTAGCAGCAGGAAAGAGGATGAGTATATATACAGACAGCCGGTATGCTTTTGGAGTGATTCATGATTATATGGTAGCTTGGGCTAGACGAGGTTACATAGCTTCATCAGGGGTACTTGTGCAACATGAACAGCACATAGGAGACCTGGTAGAAGCAGCCAGAGCCCCAGCAGAAGCCGCCATAATCAAAATAGTTGCCCATAAAAAGATAAAAACCGTGCAACAGCAAGGCAATGATTATGCTGATAGGGCAGCAAAGGCCCTTACCGAGCAAATCCCCGAGGGACAGGGGGAAGTAGTGTCAACCATTGCGGCATATGAACCAGATGCAGACAGCATGGGAAGGGTGATGTACCGTCAATTACCACGAGACGAGAATGGTGAAACAATCGAGGCTTTATTGCACAAGATGTTGTGCCTCCTGCAGCTGGAACCAGAATGGGAGCAGCGCAGGAGAGCATATACTTTTATACGTTGCCTGCTGGGAGGAGCCAGCAGGCTGGGATTTACTATGGTACCTGTAATACAGTGGCAGTACCGTAATACATGTAGTGTGTTACCAGTGGTGTTTACCACATTCACCCCCTGTTTAAAAAAAGTCCGGCGGGGGTGAAGAACAACATGACAGATTGAGTCTGTTGGGGGCTCTGACCCTCCGCTGCGATTGCCTCAGTCCTGGTGGTGGTGTGGGCGCCGATGTGGTCACCTGCGACTCTGGGAGCGTGTTGTCCTCTCCTTCATCACCCCTTAGTGGATCCAGTGAGGGGACGGATACTGCTGGGGTGGGGGCAGCGGTGAGGTTCGCTGGTGGGAGGGTGGGTGGCGCAGGGGTAAACGAGGCAACCGGGGGGGGGGGGGGGGGAGGAGCGGTATCAGGTCGGGGGTTGTGGGTGGGGACACAGCGGGTGCCAGGTCCCGGAGGCAGACTGTGTCCTGTTGCCCGTCGAGGTGTGCCACGTTGGCGTACTGTGGGTTTGCATGGAGGAGGTGGACTTTCTCAACCAAGGAGTCCGATTTATGGCTCCGCACATGCTTCCGGAGGAGGACTGGTCCAGGAACTGGCAGCCATGTTGGGAGCGAGACCCCAGAGGTGGACATCCTAGAGAAGGCAAACACACGTTCGTGAGGGATCTCATTAGTAGCGGTGCACAGGAGCGACCGGATGGAGTGGAGCGCACCGGGGAGGACCTCCTGCCAGCGGGAGACCGGAAGATTCCTAGACCGAAGGGCCAGCTGGACGGCCTTCCAGACCATCCTGTTCTACCTCTCCACCTGCCGGTTTCCCCGGGGGTTGTAGCTGGTCGTCCTGCTCGAGGCGATGCCCTTGCTGAACAGGAACTGATGCAGCTCATCACTCATGAAGGAGGATCCCCGATCGCTGTGGATGTAGGTGGGGAAACCGAACAGGGTGAAGATGCTGTGCAGGGCCTTGATGACCGTGGCAGAAGTGATGTCGGGGCATGGGATGGCGAGAGGGAAATGGGAGTACTCATCAATTACGTTGAGGAAGTACACGTTGTGGTCGGTGGATGGGAGGGGCCCTTTGAAGTCCATGCTGAGGCGCTCAAAGGTGTGCTCTATCTAGCCGGTAGAAGTGCGGCTTGCACTCTGCGCAAACTTGGCAGTCTCTGGTCACGGTCCTGACCTCCTCAATGGAGTGGGGCAGGCCTTGACAAAATGGAAGAACCAGGTGACCCCCGGGTGGCAGAGGTCATTGTGGAGAGCCCGGAGTCGGTCCACTTGTGCGCTGGCACATACAGCGCGAGATAGGGCATCTGAGGGCTCATTGAGCTTCCCCGGGCGATACAAGATCTCATAGTTATAGGTGGAGAGCTCGATCCTCCACCTCAAGATCTTGTCATTTTTGATCTTGCCCCGCTGTGTATTGTTAAACGTGAAGGCAACCGACCGTTGGTCAGTGCGGAGAGTGAATATCCTGCCGGCCAGGTAATGCATCTAATGTCGCACAGCTTCCACAATGGCTTGGGCCTCCTTTTCGACAGAGGAGTGCCGAATTTCGGAGGCATGGAGGGTGTGGGAAAAGAAAGCCACGGGTCTGCCCGCCTGGTTGAGGGTGGCGGCCAGAGCTACCTCTGATGCATCACTCTCCACCTGAAAGGGGAGGGTCTCATCGACCGTGTGCATCATGGCCTTGGCGATGTCCACCTTGATGTGGTTGAAGGCCCGGCGAGCCTCAGCCGTCAGGGGAAAAACTGTGGACTTGATGAGTGGGCGAGCCTTGTCTGCATAATTAGGGACCCACTGGGCGTAATATGAGAAAAACCCTAGGCATCGTTTCAGGGCCTTGGGGCAGTGGGGGAGAGGGAGTTCTAGGAGGGGGCGCATGCTTTCGGGCTCGGGCCCTAGGACTCCATTGTCCAAGGATGGCTAAGCAGTTGGTGCGGAACACGCATTTCTCCTTATTGTAGGTGAGGCTAAGGAGTTTGGCGGTATGGAGGAATTGTTGGAGGTTTGAGTCATGGTCCTGCTGATCGTGGCCGCAGATGGTGACATTATCTAGGTGCAGGAAGGTGGCCCGCAGCCCGTACTGGTCAACCATTCGGTCCATCTTGTCATGATATTCAGATAAACATCATGGTGCTAACACACATACACACTGATGGACAGATCAACGGACCAATCAACACACACGCAACATCCCAGCCAATCACAAGCAAGGGCACACGCACTATAAAACGGGGAACACCACAGTTCCCACTCATTCCAGCAGAAGACAGCTCAGGGCACAGAGCTTACAGCAAGCCACTCAGACATTCAGCATGTGATGAGTGCCTCTCCAAGATAGTGTTAGGGATGGGTCCACAGATAAAAGGGTAATGAACGAACCACAGTAACAAGTTTACAGATGTTGTTATTGAAAATAATAAAACAGAGTTGTACCATCTGCAACCGTGTTGGTTCATCTGTGTAGCAGAGCACCCAGCACGACATAGTACCAGGTTTGGAACCCAGCAACTGTGAGACCTACCTACACATCTTCAGGAATCTGCCATCCTGTGCCAGGGACACCATCAGCCCGCCGCAGCCGATCCAAATCGCTGGACACCTTGGCGTCAACTGGAAGCTGTTTAAACAGCACTTCCAGTTCTTCCTAGAAGCCACAGAAAGGGAGAATGCTTCGGACTCCAGGAAAATTGCCCTCCTCCTCTCCACGGCAGGGCAACACGCCATCCACATCTACAACTCCCTGGTGTTCGCGGACGGTGAGGACAAGACGAAGTACAAGACGGTCCTTCTTAAACTCGAGCAACACTTCAGCGTCGAGGTAAATGAGAGCTTCGAGAGTTACCTCTTCCAGCAGCGCCTGCAGGGTAAGGATGAGCCTTTTCAATCTTTCTGAACATACCTCCGTATCCTCGCGCAGTCCTGCGGTTACGAGGCCACCTCCGATTCCATGATTCGGGACCAGATCGTTTTTGGGGTCACCTTGGGCACCCTACGCCAGCAGCGCCTCAAAATTAAAGACCTCACCCTAGCCACCGCCATCGAAGCCTGCGTCCTCCATGAAAACGCGACCAGCCGCTACTCCCAATTCCAGGCGGCCGCATCGGCACGGCAGGGGACCTACGCGGCCAAATCGGCAAGGCAGGTGTCCTATGAGGCCGAGCGGGTCCAGGTGATCGAATGCCTCCTGGCCCGCGGCCCGGACGAGGGCGGCCATTTTGTGTGCTTTCCGCGGCCTCCCGCGCTTGTACGCGCCAAAAGAAATGTCGACGCAGAGGGACGTGACGCGCAGGCTCGCTCTACGCAGGACCGAACTGCGCATGCGCGATGGCGCAATGAACGCCATGACGTCACGACGTGCGGCAACTGTGGATCCGCACATTTAAAGCGGCAATGTCCAGCAAAGAACCGACAATGCCTCCGCTGTGGCAAGATGGGCCACTACGCTACCTGTTGTCGAGCAGCTCAACCTGCCAACGCTCCCCAATTCCGCCAGCCTCGCAGGGACGTGCAGACCATTCAGCCTCCATACACAGAGTCATACCCTGACGATATACAGACCGGTGATACAGACGACCGGGAAGTCTTCCGTGTTGCGGTCATTGACAGGAACCAGATGTCCCCAAACAGGACCCACCAGCCAATGCCAGTGAACAGGGTTAGTCCGGGTGATGAATGGTGTGCCCCCCTAATGGTCAACCAATCACCAATCACATTCCGTTTGGACACTGGTGCCTCCGCCAACCTAATAGCATGGTGAGCCTTCTACGCCTTGAAGGTCAGACCACCGATTCGGCCATCCCGTTGTAAGATGGTCGACTACAACGGAAACGTTATCCCGGCCATGGGATCCTGCCAGCTCCAGGTGACACACAATGCATACACAGCATCACTGTCCTTTGAGATAGATGGATCATCAAAGGACTCTCTGCTAGGCGCACAGGCGTGCAAGGCTCTCCACCTCATTCAGCTGGTACACGCTCTGTCTCCAGAAGACACGTCAGACTTCCCGGATACAGAATTTAGGGCACAGCTCCACTCGCTCCTCGCCCACAACCAGGAGGCATTCGAGGGCATGGGCGCACTGCCCTACACTTACAGAATACAGCTCAAACCGGACTCCACCCCGGTCACTCACGCCACTCGTAGAGTCCCAGCACCACTCAAAGACCGCTTCAAGCAGCAGCTGCAGGATCTCCAGGACCAAGGAGTGCTATCCCGGGTCACGGAGCCCACGCCATGGGTCAGCTCCATGGTGTGCGTTAAAAAGCCCTCTGGCGAACTCTGGATCTGCATCGACCCGAAAGACCTAAACAACAACATCATGAGGGAACACTGCCCCATACCCAAACGGGAAGAGATCATGAGCGAAATGGCCCGGTCTAAAATTTTTACAAAGCTTGATGCCTCGAAGGGTTTTTGGCAGATTCAACTGGATCAGTCCAGCAGGAAGCTGTGCACCTTCAACACTCCCTTTGGCAGGTACTGCTATAACTGAATGCCGTTTGGCATCATCTCGGCTTCCGAGGTATTTCATAGAATCATGGAACAGATGATGGAGGGCATCGAAGGGGTGCGCGTCTATGTTGATGACGTCATCATCTGGTCCACCACACCACAGGAGCACATCAGTTGTCTCCAGCGTGTCTTTGCTCAGATACGAGAACACGGCCTGCGCCTCAACCGAGCCAAGTGTTCTTTTGGCCAAACTGAGCTGAAGTTTCTGGGGGACCACATATCCCGGTCAGGAGTGCGTTCGGATGCAGACAAAGTGAGCGCCATTACAGCCATGCCGCAGCCGGCAGACAAGAAAGCAGTGCTACGCTTTCTCGGGATGGTCAACTTCCTGGGGAAGTTCATTCCCAACCTTGCCTCCCACACAATGGCTCTTTGCCACCTGGTCAAGAAGACCACGGAGTTCCAGTGGCTGCCCGCACACCAGAAGGAATGTGAAGAGCTCAAGATTAAGCTCACCACAGCCCCGGTATTGGCGTTCTTCGACACCTCTCGAAATACGAAGATCTCGACTGATGCCAGCCAGTCCGGCATTGGGGCGGTACTCCTGCAACGGGATGACACTGCATCATGGGCCCTGGTCTCCTATGCCTCGCAGGCCATGACCCCCACAGAACAGCGCTATGCGCAGATCGAGAAGGAGTGCCTGGGTTTGTTAACCGGCATAGATAAGTTCCACGACTACGTGTATGGTCTCCCTCAGTTCACCATGGAAACCGACCATCGCCCCCTGGTCAGCATCATACAAAAGGACCTGAATGAGATGACACCTCGCCTCCAGCGCATTCTGTTCAAGCTCCGGAGGTACCACTTCCAACTGGTCTACACCCCGGGAAAGGATCTCATCATCGCGGATGCCCTATCCAGAGCAGTGAGCACACCGCCCGATTCGGAGGGGTTCGTATGTCAGGTCGAAGCGCATGTGGCCTTCACATCGGCCAATCTGCCAGCTGTTGATTCAAGTGTGGCCCGTGTTTGCCAGGAGATTGCGGCTGACCCCCTTCTACAAAGTGTGATGCGCCACATGATGGGAGGGTGGCTCAAAGGACAGTTCCCACAATTCTATAATGTCCGGGAAGATTTTGCCGTCATTGACGGTGTCATCATAGATTATCATCATAGAATTTACAGTGCAGAAGGAGGCCATTCGGCCCATCAAGTCTGCACCGGCTCTTGGAAAGAGCACCCTACCCAAGGTCCACACCTCCACCCTATCCCCATAACCCAGTAACCCCACCCTACACTAAGGGCAATTTTGGACACTATGGGCAATTTAGCATGGCCAATCCACCTAACCCGCACATCTTTGGACTGTGGGAGGAAACCGGAGCACCCGGAGGAAACCCACGCACACACGGGGAGGATGTGCAGACCCTCCTAAAGTTGGATCGGATTGTGATTCCACACAGCATGCACAGGCTGGTCCTCGAACAACTGCACAAAGGCCATCTCGGGGTTGAGAAGTGCAGGCGGAGGGCCCGAGAAGCGGTATACTGGCCGGGCATCAGCGACGACATCGCCAACATGATGCTCAACTGCCCCACCTGCCAAAGGTTTCAGCTGGCGCAACCCCCTGAGACGCTTCAGCCCCATGAGTTGGTGGCATCCCCCTGGGCGAAGGTGGGTGTGGACCTTTTTCATGCGCTTGGCAGGGACTACGTCATCATCATAGATTACTTTTCGAATTATCCAGAGGTCATACGCCTGCACGATTTGACATCGTCCACTGTCATCAGGGCATGCAAAGAGACCTACGCTCACCATGGCATTCCGCTTACTGTCATGTCGGACAATGGGCCCTGTTTTGCAAGCCAAGAATGGTCTTCTTTTGCTGCTTCGTATGGCTTCACACACATGACGTCCAGCCCTCTGCATCCCCAGTCCAATGGCAAGGCGGAAAAGGGCATTCATATCGTCAAGCGGCTCCTCTGCAAGGCTGCTGATGCCGGATCTGACTTCTGTTTAACCCTGCTGGCCTATCGCTCGGCCCCACTGTCCACAGGCCTCTCACCAGCCCAGCTGTTGATGGGTCGCGCCCTCAGGACCACTGTGCCATCCATTCTTGTTCCTACACCCGACCATGCTCCAGTACTGCAAAGGATGCGACAGCAGTGTGCTCAGCAGAAGGTGGCACATGACATTCGGGCAACTGATCTTCCTGCCTTGGTGCCTGGAGACAACGTCCGCATCCACCTACCAGAGGGTGGCTGGTCGGCAACTGCTGAAGTTCCCCGACGCGTGACTCCCCGCTCGTTCCTTGTTCGCATGCCTGATGGCTCCATTCGCCGGCGCAATCGTCGGGCTCTTCGCCTGCTTCCACGCTCGCTACGTGATCATGCACCGGTGCCACGCCCTCCTGTTGTTCCTGATATCAATTTTGTGGAGCTTCCTGCCACCATGCCCATTCCTCTGTCACCTGTGGCCAGGCCCATTCCTCAGCCGATGGATCCTGACCTGCCCTTGAGGCGGTCAACCCGAATTCGTCGCCCACCTACTAGGCTGGACTTATGAGCCTGTTTGAACATTGGACTCACTATAGTTTTATGCCACAATGTTAATATATTTCTCTTTTTGTCGTTACAGGAGTTTGTTTTGATGCTTGATGTTTACACTTGTTTTGTTTATGGTACAACCTCGTTCCTGTGTTGCACCTGACACCTTTGTATGTATATAGTTTTGCCTCATGTACATGTTGTAGATATTGCACACACACATTCAGCTGCGCTTAGTGCACATCTATATTGATTAACACATAGGCACATATTTTTGTAAAAAAAGGGGGGATGTCATGATATTCAGATAAACATCATGATGCAAACACACATGCACACTGATGGACAGATCAACGGACCAATCAACACACACGCAACATCACAGCCAATCACAAGCAAGGGCACACGCACTATAAAACGGGGAACACCACAGTTCCCACTCATTCCAGCAGGAGACAGCTCAGGGCACAGAGCTCTCAGCAAGCCACTCAGACATTCACCATGTGCTGAGTGCCTCTCCAAGATAGTGTTAGGGCTGGGTCCACAGGTTAAAGGGTAATGAACGAACCACAGTAACAAGCTTACAGATGTTGTTAATGAAAGTAATAAAACAGAGTTGTACCATCTGCAACCTTGTTGGTTCGTCTGTGTAGCAGAGCACCCAACACGACACATCTATGCTGGATGACTGAGACCCCATTGGTGACGCTGAAGGGAACTCTAAGGAAATGATAGAGGCAGCCATCTTCTTCGAACGCAGTGTATTGGCTGTCCTCCGGGCAGATGGTGGTAGGCGGACTTCAAGTCAACTGTGGAGAAGACTCGATACTGCGCAATCTGATTGACCATGTCAGATATGCGTGGGAAGGAGGAACGCGTCGAACTGCGTGTACCAGTTGATGGTCTGACTGTAGTCAATGACCATCCTGTGCTTCTCCCAGGTCTTCACTACCACCACTTGAGCTCTCCAGGGGCTACTACTGGCCTCAATGATCCCCTCCCGCAGAAGCTGTTGGAGCTCCGACTTGATAAAGGTCCTGTCCTGCGCACTGTACTATTTGCTCCTAGTGGCGACGGGCTTACAGTTTGGGGTGAGTTTTGCAAAAAGTGAAGGCGGATCGACCTTAAGGGTCGTGAGGCCGCAGACGCTGAGGGGGGGGCAGGGGTCCATCAAATTTGAAAGTAAGGCTTTGGAGGTGGCATTGAAAGTCAAGACCTAGTAACAGGACAGCGCAGAGATGGGGGAGGACGTAGAGCCTGAAGTTGCTTTACTCTACGCCCTGAACGGTGAGGGTCACGACACAGTACCCCCGGATTTGCACGGAATGGGATCCGGAGGCCAGGGAGATTTTCTGGGTGACGGGGAGTACTGGGCGGGAACAGCGCCTTACCGTAGCAGGGTGGATGAAACTCTCTGTGCTCCCAGAGTCAAAGAGGCAGGTCGTCTCATGCCTGTTGATCTTTACCGTCGTCATAGCGGTCGCGAGGTTGCAGGGCCGAGACTGATCAAGGGTGATGGAGGTGAGCTGCGGAAGATGTTGGGAGGTCCCGGGCTGATCAGCGGTAGCGGAGGCTTCGGCGGTCCACGAACGGCCAGACGAGCAGGGGTCCTGAGGCGTGGTCCAAGATGGCGCTGACGATGGCGGCGCCCACGGGCGCACATGGTGGACGGCATCAAAGATGGCGGCGCCCACGGGCCGCACGTGGCTTGTGGTGGGGAAGATGGCGGCGCCTCTGGATCACACGTGGGGGGTGTTGCAAGGCCGGGCCTGGAAACAACGGCGACCGACCGGGCCTGGCAAACGGAAACAAAGCGGCCCTTCATCTTCCAACAAAATCAAAGGATCTTAAATAAAGATCAACGGATCTTCATTCAACAACAAAGCATTTTCAATCAACAACAAAGGATCATCAGTCAACAGCAACTGATCTTCAATCAAAATCAAAGAATCTTCAATCAACAGCAAGGCATCTTCAATCAAAATCAAATGATCTTCAATCAAGTCGTGGTCCACATTGGCACTAACGACATAGGTAGGAAAGGGGACAAGGATGTCAGGCAGGCTTTCAGGGAGCTAGGATGGAAGCTCAGAACTAGAACAAACAGAGTTGTTATCTCTGGGTTGTTGCCCGTGCCACGTGATAGTGAGATGAGGAATAGGGAGAGAGAGCATTTAAACACGTGGCTACAGGGATGGTGCAGGCGGGAGGGATTCAGATTTTTGGATAACTGGGGCTCTTTCTGGGGAAGGTGGGACCTCTACAGACAGGATGGTCTACATCTGAACCTGAGGGGCACAAATATCCTGGGGGGGAGATTTGTTAGTGCTCTTTGGGGGGGGGGTTAAACTAATGCAGCAGGGGCATGGGAACCTGGATTGTAGTTTTAAGGTAAGGGAGAATGAGAGTATAGAGGTCAGGAGCACAGATTTGACGTCGCAGGAGGGGGCCAGTGTTCAGGTAGGTGGTTTGAAGTGTGTCTACTTCAATGCCAGGAGTATACGAAACAAGGTAGAGGAACTGGCAGCATGGGTTGGTACCTGGGACTTCGATGTTGTGGCCATTTCGGAGACATGGATAGAGCAGGGACAGGAATGGATGTTGCAGGTTCCGGGGTTTAGGTGTTTTAGTAAGCTCAGAGAAGGAGGCAAAAGAGGGGGCGGTGTGGCGCTGCTAGTCAAGAGCAGTATTACGGTGGCGGAGAGGATGCTAGATGGGGACTCTTCTTCCGAGGTAGTATGGGCTGAAGTTAGAAACAGGAAAGGAGAGGTCACCCTGTTGGGAGTTTTTTATAGGCCTCCTAATAGTTCTATGGATTTAAACGAAAGGATGGCGAAGATGATTCTGGATATGAGCGAAAGTAACAGGGTAGTTATTATGGGAGACTTTAATTTTCCAAATATTGACTGGAAAAGATGTAGTTCGAGTACAATAGATGGGTCGTTTTTTGTACAGTGTGTGCAGGAGGGTTTCCTGAAACAATATGTTGACAGGCCAACAAGAGGCGAGGCCACGTTGGATTTGGTTTAGGGTAATGAACCAGGCCAGGTGTTGGATTTGGAGGTAGGAGAGCACTTTGGGGACAGTGACCACAATTCGGTGACGTTTACGTTAATGATGGAAAGGGATGAGTATACACCGCAGGGCAAGAGTTATAGCTGGGGGAAGGGCAATTATGATGCCATTAGACGTGACTTGGGGGGGGATAAGGTGGAGAAGTAGGCTGCAAGTTTTGGGCACACTGGATAAGTGGGGCTTGTTCAAGGATCAGCTACTGCGTGTTCTTGATAAGTATGTACCGGTCAGACAGGGAGGAAGGCGTCGAGCGAGGGAACCGTGGTTTACCAAGGAAGTGGAATCTGTTGTTAAGAGGAAGAAGGAGGCCTATGTGAAGATGAAGTGTGAAGTTTCGGTTGGGGCGATGGATAGTGACAAGGTAGCGAGGAAGGATCTAAAGAGAGAGCTAAGACGAGCAAGGAGGGGCCATGAGAAGTATTTGGCAGGAAGGATCAAGGAAAACCCAAAAGCTTTCTATAGGTATGTCAGGAATAAGCGAATGACTAGGGAAAGAGTAGGACCAGTCAAGGGCAGGGATGGGAAATTGTGTGTGGAGTCTGAAGAGATAGGCGAGATACTAAATGAATATTTTTCGTCAGTATTCACTCAGGAAAAAGATAATGTTGTGGAGGAGAATGCTGAGCCCCAGGCTAATAGAATAGATGGCATTGA
The DNA here is from genome assembly GCF_047496885.1 of Scyliorhinus torazame. Classification (NCBI taxonomy): domain Eukaryota; kingdom Metazoa; phylum Chordata; class Chondrichthyes; order Carcharhiniformes; family Scyliorhinidae; genus Scyliorhinus; species Scyliorhinus torazame. The sequence goes on along the minus strand of NC_092708.1, from coordinate 66,701,705 downwards.
GGTACGTAGGGAAGAGGTGTTGGCAATTCTGGACAGGCTGAAAATAGATAAGTCCCCGGGACCTGATGGGATTTATCCTAGGATTCTCTGGGAGGCCAGGGAAGACATTGCTGGACCTTCGGCTTTGATTTTTATGTCATCATTGGCTACAGGAATAGTGCCAGAGGACTGTAGGACAGCAAATGTGGTCCCTTTGTTCAAAAAGGGGAGCAGAGACAACCCCGGCAACTATAGACCAGTGAGCCTCACGTCTGTAGTGGGTAAAGTCTTGGAGGGGATTATAAGAGACAAGATTTATAATCATCTAGATAGGAATAATATGATCAGGGATAGTCAGCATGGCTTTGTGAAGGGTAGGTCATGCCTCACAAACCTTATTGAGTTCTTTGAGAAGGTGACTGAACAGGTAGACGAGGGTAGAGCAGTTGATGTGGTGTATATGGATTTCAGCAAAGCGTTTGATAAGGTTCCCCACGGTAGGCTATGGCAAAAAATACGGAGGCTGGGGATTGAGGGTGATTTAGAGATGTGGATCAGAAATTGGCTAGCTGAAAGAAGACAGAGGGTGGTGGTTGATGGGAAATGTTCAGAATGGAGTACAGTCACAAGTGGAGTACCACAAGGATCTGTTCTGGGGCCGTTGCTGTTTGTCATTTTTATCAATGACCTAGAGGAAGGCGCAGAAGGGTGGGTGAGTAAATTTGCAGACGATACTAAAGTCGGTGGTGTTGTCGATAGTGTGGAAGGATGTAGCAGGTTACAGAGGGATATAGATAAGCTGCAGAGCTGGGCTGAGAGGTGGCAAATGGAGTTTAATGTAGAGAAGTGTGAGGTGATTCACTTTGGAAGGAATAACAGGAATGCGGAATATTTGGCCAATGGTAAAGTTCTTGAAAGTGTGGCTGAGCAGAGGGATCTAGGTGTCCATGTACATAGATCCCTGAAAGTTGCCAGCCAGGTTGATAGGGTTGTGAAGAAGGCCTATGGAGTTTTGGCCTTTATTGGTAGAGGGATTGAGTTCCGGTGTCGGGAGGTCATGTTGCAGCTGTACAGAACTCTGGTACGGCCGCATTTGGAGTATTGCGTACAGTTCTGGTCACCGCATTATAGGAAGAATGTGGAGGCTTTGGAGCGGGTGCAGAGGAGATTTACCAGGATGTTGCCTGGTATGGAGGGAAAATCTTATGAGGAAAGGCTGATGGACTTGAGGTTGTTTTCGTTGGATAGATGAAGGTTAAGGGGAGACTTAATAGAGGCATACAAAATGATCAGGGGGTTGGATAGGGTGGACAGTGAGAGCCTTCTCCCGCGGATGGATATGGCTGGCACGAGGGGACATAACTTTAAACTGAGGGGTAATAGATATAAGACAGAGGTCAGAGGTAGGTTCTTTACGCAAAGAGTAGTGAGGCCGTGGAATGCCCTACCTGCTACAGTAGTGAACTCGCCAACATTGAGGGCATTTAAAAGTTTACTGGATAAACATATGGATGATAATGGCATAGTGTAGGTTAGATGGCTTTTGTTTCGGTGCAACATCGTGGGCCGAAGGGCCTGTACTGCGCTGTATTGTTCTATGTTCTATGTTCTATGTTCTTCGCGCGCCCGTTGCAGGTCGTGCTCCACGCCGGGCAGCGCTGCCTGGGATGTTTGCTCTGGCCACAAAAATAACATTTGGGCCCTCCGGAGTTGGCTGGCTGCCGTGCGGCGCAGGCTTGCGGTGTACTGCCCACGACGCCCACAAGGCTGCCACGCGGTTGGAGGTGTAGGCCTCCAGATTATGGGAGGCCACTTCTAGGGAATTAGCAAGCTTCACAGTCTCTGCAAGGTTGAGCGTACCCCCTTCCAATAGCCGCTGGCGAATGTAAGTAGACTTAATGCCTGTCACATAAGCGTCCCTGATTAGTAGTTCGGTGTGTTGGACCGCCGAAACTGCCTGGCAGTCACAGTTCCTGCCGTCAATACGTAGAGCCTGTAAGAAATTGTCATGAGTCTCCCCCGATGAGCTGCTGTCTCGTGGCCAGGAGGTGCCTGGCGTACACTTGATTCACATACTTGATGTACTGTCCCTTTAGTAGAGTCATCGCTTATGTGGAGGTGGGTGCGTCCCAGATTAGGGGAAAAACTTGAGGGCTCACCCGTGAGTAGAGGACTTGGAGCTTCTGTGTGTCCGAGATGTCTTCAGTGGCTGCTCTGAGGTAGCCTTCAAAGCAGGCTAGCCAGTGCTCGAAGGTGGACGTGGCGTTGGTTGCGTGAGGGCTCAGCTCCAGGCGATCAGGATTAAGATGTTCATTTTTAAAAATCTTGTGCAATAAATTGATGTACCGTCAATTACCACGAGACGAGAATGGTGAAACAATCGAGGCTTTATGTCACAAGATGTTGTGCCTCCTGCAGCTGGAACCAGAATGGGAGCAGCGCAGGAGAGTATACACTTTTATACGTCGCCTGCTGGGAGGAGCCAGCAGGCTGGGATTTACTGTGGTACCTGTAATACAGTGGCAGTACCGTAATACATGTAGTGTGTTACCAGTGGTGTTTACCACAAAGGGTACAGGCAACAGCGGGGGAAGAAGAGAAAGAGGAGTGGAAGCGAGAGGGGGCAAAACAAGATCCGGAGGAAATCTGGAGAAAGGAGGGGCGCGTAGTTACACCCAGGTGTATAAGGCAGCGTGGTGAATGTATTCACCATAATATAAGTTGTCTGTATAGTACTGTGGCCTATGGCCAGGGAATTGTAATATGATCTCCTTCCCTGTATGGTGGGCTCTGCCTCTGGCTCCGCCCCCACCCATCCTCCCCGGGACGGTATATAGACCTTCCGCCTGTGGGCGGCGCTCATTGTTACAGCAGTCACAGGCAGGCAGGTTCTTGGATAATAAAGCCTATGTTCACTCGTTCTCATCACTATGGAAGCCGCTCTGAAGCCTAATAAACTGGAACCCGACGCACGAGAAGCAGAAGCTAAGGAAGTCTTCTCCCAATGGCTCCGCTGTTTTGAGGCCTACCTCGACTCCTCTGAAACGCCTCCATCCGACTCCCTCAAGCTGCACCTCCTCCATGCCTGGGTGAGCCACCGAATCTCGGGTATGATTGGGGACACAGTCACGTACGAAGCGGTGGTCACGATTCTAAAGAGACAGTTCGTGAAGCCCGTGAATGAAGTGTTCGCACTGCACCTCCTCACTACCCGCCGTCAACGCACCGGGGAATCGCTGGATGAGTATCTAGAGAACCTTACACTACTCGCCTGCAACTGCAACTACAGGGATGTGAAGGCCGATGAGCACATGAAGCTGATGATCCGGGACACTTACGTGGCTGGGGTCTGGTCTAACTACGTCCGGCAGCGACTGCTGGAAAACGGGGCCACTGATCTACAGGACACGGTAAAACTAGCCACCTCGTTAGAGGTGGCCTACCAAAGGCTCAGCGCGTTCCCGGCAGACCCAGCGAACCCCTCGTGGGCATCACAGACGCGGCCTTCACCAGACCCGACTACATCCCAGGCCTGTGCTGCGCGGCTGCCCCTTCAGCTCGGGGAACCGTCTTGCTACTTCTGCGGTCAGGGCCAACACCCCCGGCAGCGTTGCCGAGCCCGCACCGCGAAATGCAGCGACTGGCCCGATCAAAGCCCCGAAGTCAAAAGCTTATTAGGCCCGATCCACGGACTCACAGGCCCACAGACCCCACAATGTGGCTGCGTGCCTGCCGGTACCGCCCCCTTCTGATGCATTATCCGCCTCGTGCAGCTTGTGGGGGGCACCATCTTTAACTCAGCCCGACACGTGCGACCCATGGGGGCGGCCATATTGGCCGCCATCTTCAACACCAACCAACACATGCGACCGATGGGGGCGGCCATCTTGGTCGCCATCTTCAACTCAACCCGACACGTGCGACTCGTGGGGGCTGCCATCTTATGACCCCGATATCTCCGACCAGTCGCGGCCAAAACATCTGAAGAATTCGATGATGGCTGTCCGAGTCAATGGGCGCGAGACCCCCTGTCTTTTTGACTCCAGGAGCACAGAGAGCTTCATCCATCCCGACACGGTAAGGCGCTGCTCCCGCCACATCTACCCAGCATCCCAGACAATCTCCCTGACCTCCGGATCACATTCGGTACAGATCCGGGGGTACTGTGTTGCGAACCTCGCGATACAGGGTGCTGAGTACGCCCATTTTAAACTGTATGTCCTCCTTCACCTCTGCGCCCCCCTACTGCTTGGACTCGACTTCCAATGCAGTCACCGAAGCCTGACACTAAAATTCGGCGGACCCCTACCTCGCCTCACTGTATGTAGCCGAGCCCGCACCGCGAAATGCAGCGACTGCGGCAAAAAGGGACATTTTGCCAGTCGGTCTGGCCCGATCAAAGCCCCGAAGTCAAAAGCTTATTAGGCCCGATCCACGGACTCACAGGCCCACAGATCCCACAATGTGGCTGCGTGCCTGCCGGTACCGCCCCCTTCTGATGCATTATCCGCCTCGTGCAGCTTGTGGGGGGCACCATCTTTAACTCAGCCCGACACGTGCGACCCATGGGGGCGGCCACATTGGCCGCCATCTTCAACACCAACCATCACATGCGACCGATGGGGGCGGCCATCTTGGTCGCCATCTTCAACTCAACCCGACACGTGCGACTCGTGGGGGCTGCCATCTTGTGACCCCGATACCTCCGACCAGTCGCGGCCAAAACATCTGAAGAATTCGATGATGGCTGTCCGAGTCAATGGGCGCGAGACCCCCTGTCTTTTCGACTCCTGGAGCACAGAGAGCTTCGTCCATCCCGACACGGTAAGGCGCTGCTCCCGCCACATCTACCCAGCATCCCAGACAATCTCCCTGACCTCCGGATCACATTCGGTACAGATCCGGGGGTACTGTGTTGCGAACCTCGCGATACAGGGTGCTGAGTACGCCCATTTTAAACTGTATGTCCTCCTTCACCTCTGCGCCCCCCTACTGCTTGGACTCGACTTCCAATGCAGTCACCGAAGCCTGACACTAAAATTCGGCGGACCCCTACCTCGCCTCACTGTATGTAGCCGAGCCCGCACCGCGAAATGCAGCGACTGCGGCAAAAAGGGACATTTTGCCAGTCGGTCTGGCCCGATCAAAGCCCCGAAGTCAAAAGCTTATTAGGCCCGATCCACGGACTCACAGGCCCACAGATCCCACAATGTGGCTGCGTGCCTGCCGGTACCGCCCCCTTCTGATGCATTATCCGCCTCGTGCAGCTTGTGGGGGGCACCATCTTTAACTCAGCCCGACACGTGCGACCCATGGGGGCGGCCACATTGGCCGCCATCTTCAACACCAACCATCACATGCGACCGATGGGGGCGGCCATCTTGGTCGCCATCTTCAACTCAACCCGACACGTGCGACTCGTGGGGGCTGCCATCTTGTGACCCCGATACCTCCGACCAGTCGCGGCCAAAACATCTGAAGAATTCGATGATGGCTGTCCGAGTCAATGGGCGCGAGACCCCCTGTCTTTTCGACTCCTGGAGCACAGAGAGCTTCGTCCATCCCGACACGGTAAGGCGCTGCTCCCGCCACATCTACCCAGCATCCCAGACAATCTCCCTGACCTCCGGATCACATTCGGTACAGATCCGGGGGTACTGTGTTGCGAACCTCGCGATACAGGGTGCTGAGTACGCCCATTTTAAACTGTATGTCCTCCCTCACCTCTGCGCCCCCCTACTGCTTGGACTCGACTTCCAATGCAGTCACCGAAGCCTGACACTAAAATTCGGCGGACCCCTACCTCGCCTCACTGTATGCAGCCATGATCAGCAGGACCACGACGCCAACCTTCAGAGGTTCCTCCAGACCGCCCAATCCCTCAACCTCACATATAACAAGGAGAAGTGTGTTTTCCGCACAACCCAGCTAGCCATCCTCGGCTATGTCATGGAAAACGGGGTCCTAGGGCCTGACCCCGACTGCATACGCCCCCTCATGGAACATCCCTTTCTACACAGCCTCAAGGCCCTCAAACGCTGCCTGGGGCTATTCTCCTATTATGCCCAATGGGTCCCCAACTATGCGGACAAAGCCCACCCACTTATCAAAGCCACTATATTCCCCCTGACAGCTCAGGTCCGCTCAGCCTTCAGCCGCATCAAGGCCGATATCACTAAGGCTGCAATGCACGTCTTGGACGAGTCCGTCCCCTTCCAGGTAGCGAGCGATGCATCAGATGTCGCCCTGGCCGCCACCCTCAACCAGATGGGCAGGCCAGGAGCCTTCTTTTCTAGAACCCTCCACGCCGCCGAGATTCGACACTCCTCCGTCGAGAAGGAAGCAAAAGTCATTGTGGAAGCTGTGCGGCATTGGAGGCACTACCGAGCCAGCAGTAGGTTCACCCTCGTCACTGACCAACGGTCGGTAGCCTTTATGTTCGACAACGCACAACGGGGCAAAATTTAAAACGACAAAATCTTGAGGTGGAGGATCGAACTCTCCACCTATACTTACGATATCAAGTATCGTCCTGGGGAGCTTTAGCGAGCCCTCAGATGCCCTATCCCGAGGCACATGCACCAGCATGCAAGGTGACCAACTTCGGGCTATCCACAATGACCTCTGTCACCCGGGGGTCACTCGGCTTATTCACTTTATTAAGGCCTGCAAACTGCCCTACTCCACCGAGGAGGTCTGGGCCATGACCAGGGATTGCCAAGTCTGCACAGAGTGCAAACCGCACTTCTACCGGCCAGATAAGGCCCACCTGGTAAAGGCCTCCCGGCCCTTTGAGCGCATCAGTATCGACTTCAAAGGGACCCTCCCTGCCACCAACCGCAAGATATACTTCCTGACCGTCATTGATGAGTACTCCCGCTTCCCCTTCGCTATCCCATGTCCCGACCACTGTTATAAAGGCATTTTCGCCCTGTTCGGTTTCCCTGCATACGTCCACAGAGACCGGGGCACCTCTTACATTAGCGATGAGCTGCATTAGTACCTGCTTAGTAAGGGCATCGCCTCGAGCAGGACTACGAGCTACAACCCGCAGGGAAACGGGCAAGTGGAGAGGGAGAACGCGATGGTATAGAAGGCCGTACTTCTTGCCCTTTGGCCTAGAAGTCTCCAGATTCCCGCTGGCAGGAGGTCCTCCCCGACCGTTTATTTGTCTTCCTTAGGAAGTCCATTTCCAGGGTCTCGTTTCCATCCTGGCTGACAACTTCGGGACCTGTCTTTTTCCGGAAGCATCCGAGGAGTCATAAGACCGACACCCTGGTCGAGAGGGTCCAGCTGCGGCACGGCAACCCCCAATATGCCTACGTCGCGCACCAAGACAGGCGGCACGATGCGGTCTCCCTCCGGGACCTGCCGCCCGCTGGTTCCCATGTCAACGCGCCCCCCTCCCCACCACCTACCACCAACCCCGAATCCCTGATGCCCCCACTGGCACTCCTGTACTGTCCCGTGCCTACACTGCCGCCATCCACCGACCCCCTGCCTACCCCCACCCCTCAACCATTGCCGACACGCCGGACCAAAGCTCCAGACAACACGCTCTCGGAGTCAACAGCTACAACGCCCATACCCGCCGCACTGCCAGAGCTGAGGAGGTGCAAAAGAACAATCCGGCCTCCAGACAGACTGAACGTATGATGACCTCACTTCACCCTCACTGGACTTCATTTTTAAAAAGGGGTGAATGTGGTGAATGTATTCACCATAATATAAGTTGTCTGTATAGTACTGTGGCCTATGGCCAGGGAATGGTAATATGATCTCCTTCCATGTATTGTACTGGAACGCTGGTGGGCTCCGCCTCTGACTCCACCCCCCCCGGGGAGGTATATAGACCTGCCGCCTGTGGGCGGCGCTCATTGTTACAGCAGTCACAGGCAGGCAAGTTCTTTGATAATAAAGCCTATGTTCACTCGTTCTCATCGTATTGTAGTGAATTGATGGTACATCAGGCAGACATTATTAAAAGTTTACCATGGAATAGCTCACATTGGTAGGGACAAAATGAGTGAACAAATGTATAGGTGTTGGTGGTGGAAAGGGATTGGTTGAGAGATAGCCATACACTGCCAGCAGTGCATAGTCTGCGCCCAATGCGAGCCAGGGAAATCCCCAAAGAGTGGAAGGAGGTTTCAGCCCAGACCGCAGGGGCCATGGGAACAACTGCAGATAGATTTCACCGGACCACTCCCACAGTCACAAAATAAAAGATACAGCTTAGTTATTATAGACAGATTCACCCAGTGGGTGGAGGCATTCCCCTACAGGGATTGGACAGCAGGGACAGTGGCCAGGATATTGGCAGAAGAAGTAATTCCGCGGTGGGGAGTCCCACTGCAGTTAGATTCAGATCAGGGCACTCATTTCACAGGTAAGGTAATGAAGCAGGCTTGTGCCCTGCTCAGAGTCAAACAGCAATTTCACGTCCCGTATCACCCCCATGATTGAAAGAACAAACCGGACCATTAGGAACTGTCTGACAAAAGCTTTAGTAGACAATGGTTGGGTAAAGCTTTTACCCGCCATACTCATGAAAATGTGAGCCACAGGAGAAGGGGGGACACGACTGACACCATTCGAATTAATGACCGGGAGAGCTACGTCACTCCCAGAGGGCATTGTAACAGGGGAGGCAGAGAGTTGTAATGCAAGGGAGAGAGTGGTTAAATTTATCTGGCTCCTAGCGGAGAGCTGAACAGTTTAAAGAGAGAAGTGATAGACACACAGAGAGTGAGAGATTGGGAGAAAGAAAGGGATTGCATCTGCAGCCAGATCCCCAAAGGTAGGGGACAGACAATGATTAAGGTGCTTCCAGAAAGGGCAGGCTTACAGCCCAGATGGGCGGGACTGCATGGAGTCATTGTTGCGGGGGATACATGTGCCTTAATTGAAATGAAAGGCACGCCGAAGTGGAAGCATTATACTCAAATTAAAATATACAAGGAACCAAAAGATGTTTCACTTCCCCTGGTTATGAGGGGTTCATATCACCTTTTGTTACAGATTTCTGCTTCCTTGGATACGCCTAGTACAGACCTGGGAGGCACCCTCGGTATTCATCAGCGACCACACATGCTTGCACCCGGGGCAATATGTGCATCTCCCCACAGAAGGAACAGGGGAATGGGTAAAGAAACCAACCACATGGTCTCGGAGAGGGTCACATCGGACAGCCATCGAATCCAAGTGATCACGACCGTATGGGGAAGGACATTGGCAGAACGCATAGTTTCGATGCCACTCGAAAGACCCGGCACACCCCTCAGAATCAAGGATCCAAGCTGTGACTGGGCCAACGCCAACTGGGGGACAAAGAGCATTAAGTGACCCACAGGATGGCATTCTCTGAAGACACGTGCAAGAGGAGGGTGGTTTACCACCCCTTTTGACTTGGGACTAAAAACTGAACTGGACACGGAGGGACACATGCTCATAAAGGGCATGTATGATGTACACACGGGTTTGGGAATGTGGGGATATACATGTAATGTAACAGGAGCACAAGAGGAAGCTTGGGTATTTGGTTCGTATTTAAATATAACAGCGGATGGGTCAGTCTGCCCCCCTTTGTGTGGGAGCCTGGCCTTGGAGGGTTAGAACATAGAGCATAGAACATTACAGTGCAGTACAGGCCCTTCGGCCCTCGATATTGCGCCATCTTGTGAAACCACATCAACACTATTCCCTTATCGTCCATATGTCGATCCAATGACCATTTAAATGCCCTTAGTGTTGGTGAGTCCACTACTATTGCAGGCAGGGCATTCCACACCCTTACTACTCTCTGAGGAAAGAACCTACCTCTGACATCTGTCTTATATCTATCTCCCCTCAATTTAAAGCTATGTCCCCTCGTGCGAGACATCATCATCCGAGGAAAAAGGTTCTCACTGTCCACCCTATCCAATCCTCTGATCATCTTGTATGCCTTAATTAAGTCACCTCTTAACCTTCTTCTCTCTAACGAAAACAGCCTCAAATCCCTCAGCCTTTCCTCATAAGATCTTCCCTCCATACCAGGCAACATTCTGGTAAATCTCCTCTGCACCCTTTCCAATGCTTCCACATCCTTCCTATAATGAAGCGACCAGAATTGCACGCAATACTCCAAATGCGGCCGCACCAGAGTTTTGTACAGCTGCAACATGACCTCATGGCTCCGAAACTCAATCCCTTTAACAATAAAAGCTAACACACCGTACGCCTTCTTAACAACCCTCTCAACCTGAGTGGCAACTTTCAGGGATCTATGTACATGGTCACCGAGATCTCTCTGCTCATCCACACTGCCAAGAATCTTACCATTAGCCCAGTACTCTGTCTTCCTGTTATTCCTTCCAAAATGAATCACCTCACACTTTTCTGCATTAAACTCCATTTGCCACCTCTCAGCCCAGCGCTGCAGCTTATCTATGTCCCTCTGTCATTTGTAACATCCTTCCGCACTGTCCACAACGCCACCGACTTTAGTGTCATCTGCAAATTTACTCACCCATCCTTCGACGCCCTCCTCCAGGTCATTTATAAAAATGACAAACAGCAACAGCCCCAAAACAGATCCTTGTGGCACACCACTAGTAACTGGATTCCAGTATGAACACTTCCCATCAACCACCACCCTTTGTCTTCTTCCAGCGAGCCAATTTCTGATCCAAACTGCTAAATCTCCCTGAATCCCATGCTTCCGTATTTTCTGCATACATGTGATAGACAGATTAGGATGTCAAGATGTAAGATGCTGCGATCTCAGCACTTGTAGATATCAAAAGCCCACAAAATGCCCCCATATGGTTGAACTTCCCTCGGATGGGTTAGTTCGCGATTGGGCAGCCAAAAATACTACTACATGATGTCACCATGATGTCGCTAGAAATCACATGCAACGTTACAAGGTTATTGGACGTTTTGCGCACCAAATGCTCTTATCACCCTAATGCTATAATTTGGGCAGAGACCAAGATGACTACATCTACAGGATAGCCCCAGAATCAAAGTTATACAGACGGAGCAAACGCAGTATCCTAGGGGACGTTGGGGGTTGTTCTGCAGTGCAAATTCTGTCATGAATTCAGCACAGTTAGCGGAGGCAAACATTTATACCTCCTGGCAGCAGCCGAAGTAGGAAAATGGCTGCAGTACGGGGCTTATGGGACTGAATATGCACTGACTGCCATAAACCTACAAGGAGAAGGGCTAGTGTGAGCTTAGATAGGCTGTCAGCAGGAATAATTAACAACACAGAAGTGCAAGAGAAAGGCAGGGGTTGCGATACATTGGCAAGGGATTCAATAGACGATATAAAAGCTGACATCACAGACTTGCGACTTGGAACCATCCGCGGCATCTGTTCGCCTCCCAGTACAAACTAAATCTCTTAAATTTATATAGGGACAGGCATGAACTTGTGGTCACCAGGCAGGCAACGAACCAATTGAGGGAGGGATGAGATTCATAATGGCGGTCCCTCAGGAGAGTCGAACAAAGGGAACCTTTGAGGACAGTTGCAGGTTTGAATCCCTGGGGACAGTACAGAAGGGCTGGGTCTATTGAACTGGATCCAGGGGGTACATTGCACACAGCGAAGGTTTGGCACACATAAGCACTGCAGAGTGCTGTTCAGAGTCGATACATTATATTGTGTGTGCATGTAAAACCCTCGAGCCCCTGTCTAATACCAGCAAAGTGATGGTCAACATACTGCCTTTACGGAAAGCCTTCAAAGCTATACAGGTGGGGCCGACACAGTGTTGCTCACAATGCTGGAGACGGAGATCATCTCGGGGGTTTACTCTGTGGTAGCAGCCATAGCTTCTGTTTGCACGTCACAGACTCATTGACAGTGGGAGAATTTCACCTACCAGGGAGCACATCAGGCTATTTATTCGGAGCCTGGTGGGACAATTCCCTGTACATTGACAAGATACTGGCAATATCATTTGTGAGGCAATGAAACAAGCAACAGAATTAGCCCAGGATTATATCAGGCAGCCTGCAGAACAAACTAGCAAGGGAAAGAATTCAGGTGAACTGAGCGCTCCAGCCCGCCATCAAGATAGGACTCTCAGGGGCACACCACTCGTGGGATATATTCGGAGGGGGTCGTTCAGCAGGCTTATGGGAGACAGTGAGGTTAGGGATAACCCTGGGGACAAGTACTGTACTGATATAGGCAACAGTTATGAGCTGCAAGCAAAGAAAGGCAGGGGAAAAGCCAATCGCCCCTCAGTACATCCCAATGCCATTCACCCGAGAAGGGGGAGGGGAGGAGAAAGGAGCGGCTGGAATTTACAGTCATGTTGTTTAGGACACGCTCTGTGGAACCGCAGGGCTGGCCACCTGATGGGATCAGGTATCGTCAGTGTCTTCAACAAATAAGTAAAATGGTAGGAAGACATCCATGCGGAGCAGGCATGATAATCCACAAGATAGCTATAAAATATTTTTTCAACCAAAGGAAGCACACAGAGAAGGAGTGTACATATGGCTTTCTTGGGTATGTGTGTTACCAAGAGCCATCAGGGGGGAGTGTTAGCGGAAGAAATTGCTATATGTGTGTCAGAATTGACACAAGTAATAATAAAGATGTCTCAAGTATTATAACAGCACAGGTCAAGGGAAAAATCAGCAGGCAAGGGGTTAAAATGTTGGATCTTAAATAAAAGTCACCTGCACTGGAGATAATTCAATCATCTCACAGGGCATTAGGATAAGAAAGGCGACCCACGTCACAGAAATCATGGCTCCAGCCTGTCTGTAGGAGATTCATTGTCCAGCCCAGTGCAGGGGATAAAAACACATTAACACCCCATCCAGAAGTTCAGGGTAAAGGAAATATGTTGAACAGAATCCAGGAGGTTGCAAAGAAGCATTGTATTAGCTGATTGTTAACCCAGTAAAGGGACCACAAAATATGCATACTGATCATCTTGTATTGTTCCGACTGAATTGATGACATCAATGCCTACTTGTAAATCTGAAAGGACTTTAAATATATATGCATGTAATTCCGACTATGATCAGAGCTGACTTTTGCGAGCTAAAGCTAGCAGCAGAACTTGCCTCTCCTGTGTGAACACAGCTATTCCGAACAAACGCAACTTTTACAACTCCACGCGGTCTAGAACAGACTCTGAGTTTTACTTCATAGAACATAGAACATAGAACAATACAGCGCAGTACAGGCCCTTCGGCCCACGATGTTGCACCGAAACAAAAGCCATCTAACCTACACTATACCATTATCATCCATATGTTTATCCAATAAACTTTTAAATGCCCTCAATGTTGGCGAGTTCACTACTGTAGCAGGTAGGGCATTCCACGGCCTCACTACTCTTTGCGTAAAGAACCTACCTCTGACCTCTGTCCTATATCTATTACCCCTCAGTTTAAAGCTATGTCCCCTCGTGCCAGCCATTTCCATCCACGGGAGAAGGCTCTCACTGTCCACTCTATCCAACCCCCTGATCATTTTGTATGCCTCTATTAAGTCTCCTCTTAACCTTCTTCTCTCCAACGAAAACAACCTCAAGTCCATCAGCCTTTCCTCATAAGATTTTCCCTCCATACCAGGCAACATCCTGGTAAATCTCCTCTGCACCCGCTCCAAAGCCTCCACGTCCTTCCTATAATGCGGTGACCAGAACTGTACGCAATACTCCAAATGCGGCCGTACCAGAGTTCTGTACAGCTGCAACATGACCCCCTGACTCCGGAACTCAATCCCTCTACCAATAAAGGCCAACACTCCATAAGCCTTCTTCACCACCCTATCAACCTGGGTGGCAACTTTCAGGGATCTATGTACATGGACACCTAGATCCCTCTGCTCATCCACACTTTCAAGAACTTTACCATTAGCCAAATATTCCACATTCCTGTTATTCCTTCCAAAGTGAATCACCTCACACTTCTCTACATTAAACTCCATTTGCCACCTCTCAGCCCAGCTCTGCAGCTTATCTATATCCCTCTGTAACCTGCTACATCCTTCCACACTATCGACAACACCACCGACTTTAGTATCGTCTGCAAATTTACTCACCCACCCTTCTGTGCCTTCCTCTAGGTCATTGATAAAAATGACAAACAGCAACGGCCCCAGAACAGATCCTTGCGGTACTCCACTTGTGACTGAACTCCATTCTGAACATTTCCCATCAACCACCACCCTCTGTCTTCTTTCAGCTAGCCAATTTCTGATCCACATCTCTAAATCACCCTCAATCCGCAGCCTCCGTATTTTCTGCAATAGCCTACCGTGGGGAACCTTACCAAACGCTTTGCTGAAATCCATATACACCACATCAACTGCTCTACCCTCGTCTACCTGTTCAGTCACCTTCTCAAAGAACTCGATAAGGTTTGTGAGGCATGACCTACCCTTCACAAAGCCATGCTGACTATCCCTGATCATATTATTATACTTCCCTCCAACACCGCACATTACTTCTCTTTTAACTGCCAATTGGGACTGTAATCTGCCTATCTCGTGCAGGCATTTGGTGTGATCCGTAGCACGGGTCCTGTTTTCTTTCCCTGTTAGGCATAAGCCTTTTACCGCAGCCTACAGGTCGCTGCATTTTAATTTCAGTTCATTTTGTGTGCCAAAACCAGGAAGGTACCTTTCAATTTTGTCAGTATAGCAAATATTTTATACGCAAGAGAAGCTTTCATCGCCACAATACTCGAGACATCACATTTGTTCAGTGATATTTCAAATTTAAATTCTCAATTCTGCAAGAACAATAGCTTCCTTCACAAGTTCCTCATTCACAGGGCAACATTTTAATCTTTTTTAAAATGTGAAAGTTATTTTAAAAACAGCATGCCCTTCACAACAATAAAAAGAATAGATTTACAAACAGTTGTGCTAAGATCTGGCCAAAGCTGACCGATTACACCCATTCTATTCTGATTTTTTGCAACAAGATTGGTGGTGTTATTCAGGAACTGTTCCAGAGACACCCCTGCCTGAGTTCTGTATATTCGGATTCTGCAAGCTTCTGCAGACTGTGGTTTTTAAAGTGCCCAATTCTTTAATTTAAGATATCCAATTTAATCGGCCTTAAAACTAGGCCCTGATTATATTACAACAAGAGTTTCCCAGTTTGTACTCTGTACTTATTAAGACCATAAGACGTAAGAGGAGATGTCGGCCATTCGGCCCATCGGGTCTGCTTCACCATTCAGTGATATCATGACTGATCTGCTGTGATAATCCTCAACTCTACTTTCCTGCCTTAGCCCCATAACTTTTGATTCCTTTGTTGATTAAAAATCTGTAAGTTGGGCAGCACGATGGCACAGTGGTTAGCACTGGGACTATGGCGCCGAGGACCCGGTTCGACTCCCAGCCCCGGGTCACTGTCCGTGTGGAGTTTGCACATTCTCCCCGTGCCTGCGTGGGTTTCACCCCCACAACCCAAAAGATGTGCAGGTTAGATGGAATGGCCATGCTAAATTGCCCGTAATTGGAAAAAAATGATTGAAAAAAAGTCAGCTTGGCCCCCTAGTAGTGCCCATGCCAGCTGGCAGTGCCTCTTAGGCACCTTTGCAGTGCCAGGCTGGCACTGGTGCCCAGGAGGCACAAGGGGCATCAGGGTATCACCCTTCCCAAAGTACATGCAGCTAGGGGCTCCAATCCCCTGGGAGACCTCCACGAGTACTGATCCGTTTGGTCCCTGTGTGTGGAGACCATTTTTTGTTTCAAAAAATATACTTTATTCATAAAATCTATCATTACAGAACATTTCGAATTGTCTTGACTGTACATTTCCATCAGAGTTACATATTCCCTTGACTTTCTTCCATTCAATTTTGGTAACATTACACACATATCGCTCTTTTCGTTACAATTCCTTCTTAAATATTTACATTGTCATGTTTCTTTTATACATTGGAATGTTAATGGCCCAGACCGCCCCTCGGTGTACATTTGCTGGGAAGACCTTACACAGTGGTCTTTCCCCATTGCGCCTTGGCGGCAGCTGCCCCAAGCTTGAGTGCGTCCCTCATTTTTTTTTAAACTAAAAATATACTTTATTCATAAAATCTGTAATAAACCTTACAGAACATTTCGGATTGTCTTGACCGTACATTTCCATCAGAGTTACCCATTCCCTTGACTTTCTTCCATTCAATTGGGATGACATTACCCACATACCCCTCTTTACGTTACAATTCTTTCTGAAATATTTACAATGTCAAGTTTCTTTGAGACACTGGAGTGTTAATGACCCAGACCGAGGGGGTTTACACTGCTACCCGCCCCTCAGTGTACATTTGCTGGTAAAACCTTACACAGTGGTCTTTCCCCATTGCGCGTTGGCGGCAGCTGCCCCAAGCTTGAGTGCGTCCCACAGCACGTAGTCCTGGATCTTGGAATGTGCCAGTCTGCCACTCTCGGTCGAGGACAGCTCTTTGCACTGAAAGATCAGCAAGTTTCGGGCAGACCAAAGAGCGTTTTTCACCGAGTTGATGACCTTCCAGCAGCAGTTGATGTTTGTCTCGGTGTGTGTCCCTGTAAACAGTCCGTAGAGCACAGAGTCCTGTGTCACAGAGCTGCTCGGGATGAACCTTGACAAATACCACTGCATCTCTCTCCAGACCTTCTTTGCAAAGGCACATTCCATAAGGAGGTGTGTGACCGTCTCATTTCCCCCACAGCCACTCCGAGGGCAGCGTGCATTGGCGCAGAGCCTTCGGGTGTGCATGAAGAATCTGACAGGGAGGGCCCTTCTCACCACCAGCCAAGCTAGGTCTTGGTGCTTGTTTGTAAGGTCTGGTGATGAGGCATTCTGCCAGATGACTCTGGCAGTCTGCTCAGGGAACCATCCAACGTCCTCCATGGTCTCCTTTTCCCTGAGGGCCTCGAGGACATTACGTGCTGACCGCTGCTTCATTGCCTTGTGGTCAAAGGTGTTTTTCTTCAAAAACCTTTCCACAAGGGACAGGTGGTACGGTACGGTCCAGCTACTTGGAACGTTCCGCGGCAATGAGGCCAGGCCCATCCTTCGTAACACCGGGGACAGGTAGAACCTCAGTATGTAGTGACACTTGGTGTTTGCATACCGGGGGTCCACGCACAGCTTGATGCAGCTGCACACAAAGGTGGCCATCAGGATGAGAGAGACGTTGGGTACGTTTCTCCCTCCCTTAGCCAGAGATTTGTACATGGTGTCCCTTCGGACACAGTCCATCTTTGATCTCGAGATGAACTTGAAGATGGCTCGGGTGACTGCTGCGGCGAAGGGTCGGGTAATGGGCCAGACCTGCGCCGCGTACAGCAGCACCGAGAGTACCTCACACCTGATGACCAGGGTTTTGCCCGCAATGGAGATGGAGCGTTGCTCCCACCAGCCCAGTTTCTGTCTTACCTTGGCGATGCGCTCCTCCCAGTTTTTGGTGCACGCCCCAGCCACTCCGAACCATATCCCCAGCACCTTCAGGTAATCCAACCTGACGGTGAAGGGGACAAAGGACCGGTCGGCCCAGAAAGAACATGGCCTCGCTCTTGCCGCGGTTTACCTTGGCTCCTGAGGCCAGTTCAAACTGGTCGCAGGCGTTCAAGAGCCTGCGAACCGACACGGGGTCCGAGCAGAAGACGGCAACGTCGTCCATGTACAGGGAGGCCTTGACTTGAGCAGCTCCGCTGCCTGGGATTGTCACTCCTCTTATACCCGGATCCTTCCTGATGGACTCGGCAAAAGGTTCTATGCAGCACACAAACAGGGCAGAGGAGAAGGGGCAGCCCTGCCTGACTCCAGATTTGATCTGGAAACTTTCTGATTCCCACCCATTGATTGAGACTGCGCTATAGATGTTTGTGTAGAGCAGTTGAATCCAATTGCGAATTCCCTCCCCATACCCCATTTTGGAGAGCACATCCATCATGTAAGTGTGCGATATTCTGTCAAAAGCCTTCTCCTGGTCAAGGCAAATGAGGCAGGTGTCCACCCTCCTGTCCTGCACGTAGGCGATCATATCCCTGAGTAGCTCGAGGCTATCAGAGATCTTCCTGCCGGTACAGCACAGGTCTGGTCAGGGTGGATCACTGACTCCAGAGCAGACTTGACCCGCTTGGCGATGACCTTGGCTAGAATTTTATAATCCACATTCAACAGTGAAATGGGTCGCCAATTTCAAATTTCTTCCCTTTCTCCCTTCTGCTTGTAGATGAGGGTGATGATGCCTTTCCTCATGGATTCTGACATGCTGCCGTCCAGAAGCATACTCTCGTACACTTCCAGCAGGTCTGGGCCCATCTGTCCCACAGAGTCGAATACAACTCAGCCGGTAAGCCGTCGCTTCCGGGAGTTATACTCATCTCAAAGGATTTGACGGCTTTTGTCAGCTCATCCAGAGTTAGCGGTTTGTCCAGGCTTTCCCGCTCGCTGTCGTCTAAGACCTCCGTGATAGACGACAAGAAGGTCTGGGAAGCCGTGCTATCTGTTGGCTTAAGATCATACAGTCTGGCATAAAAGGAGAGCTAGGAGGGAGCATGAGAAGTCCTTGGCGGGTCGGATCAAGGAAAACCCCAAGGCTTTTTACTCTTATATGAGAAATAAAAGAATGACCAGGGTGAGGGTAGGGCCGGTCAAGGACAGTAGTGGGAACTTGTGCATGGAGTCAGAAGAAATAGGAGAGGCGTTGAATGAATACTTTTCTTCTGTGTTCACAAAGGAGAGGGGCCATGTTTTTGGCCTTGGCTTGGCCTTGTTTACCTTAACTGTTTCCAATTGTTCCCGGGGATCGCTCATCAGTATGTAGATGGTTGTTAGTTTCAGTGCTGTCTGGGTTCCTGCAAGTTCTGATTACAGGAAACTTTGCACCTGCTTGTTTTTCCTGCGTTGGCTGAATTTCCCTGCATTCTTAGCGGATCTCCATTTTAAAGTCGGGAAGTGGCCAACCCAGGTGGCTACACTGGGAAGATAATGGAAAAGGTCCTGAAGGATAGGATTTATGACCATTTGGAAAGATGCAGCTTAATCCGGGATAGTCAACACGGATTTGTGAAGAGTAGGTCTTGCCTCACAAATTTGATTGAATTCTTTGAGGAGGTAACTAAGTGTGTAGATGAAGGTAGAGCAGTTGATGTCATATACATGGATTTTAGTAAGGCGTTTGATAAGGTTCCCCATGGTCGGCTCATGAAGAAAGTAAGGAGGTGTGGGATAGAGGGAAATTTGGCCAATTGGATAAGTAACTGGCTATCACATAGAAGACAGAGGGTGGTGGTGGATGGAAAATTTTCAGACTGGAGACCAGTTACCAGCGGTGTACCACAGGGATCAGTGCTGGGTCCTCTGCTATTTGTGATTTTTATCAATGACTTGGAGGAGGGGGCTGAAGGGTGGGTCAGTAAATTTGCTGATGACACCAAGATTGGTGGAGTAGTGGATGAAGTGGAGGGCTGTTGTAGGCTGCAAAGAGACATTGATAGGATGCAGAGCTGGACCGAAAAATGGCAGATGGAGTTTAACCCTGATAAGTGCGAGGTGATTCATTTTGGGAGAAAAAATTTGAATGCGGATTACAGGGTCAACGGCAGGGTTCTGAGGAAATGAAATGAAATGAAAATTGCTTCTTGTCACGAGTAGGCTTCAATGAAGTTACTGTGAAAAGCCCCTAGTCGCCACATTCCGGCGCCTGTTCGGGGAGGCTGGTACGGGAATTGAAACGTGCTGCTGGCCTGCCTTGGTCTCTGTGGAATGTGGAGGAACAGAGAGATCTTGGGGTTCATGTCCACAGATCTCTGAAGGTTGCCACTCAAGTGGATAGAGTCGTGAAGAAGGCTTACAGTGTGTTTGCGTTTATTAACAGGGGGCTTGAGTTTAAGAGCCGTGGGGTTATACTGCAACTATACATGACCCTGGTGAGACCACATTTGGAGCATTGTGTGCAGTTCTGGTCACCTCATTATAGGAAGGATGTGGAAGCATTGAAAAGGGTGCAAAGGAGATTTACCAGGATGCTGCCTGGTTTGCAGGATAGGTCTTATGAGGAAAGGTTGAGGGAGGTAGGGCTTTTCTCTTTGGAGCGGAGGAGGATGAAAAGCGACTTAATAGAAGTTTATAAGATAATGAGGGGATAGATAAAGTGGATGTTCAGAGACTATTTCCTGGGGTGGATGTAGCTGTTACAAGGGGGCATAACTATAAGATTCAGGGTGGGAGATATCGGAGGGATGTCCGTAGTAGGTTCTTTACTCAGAGAGTGGTTAGGGTGTGGAATGGACTGCCTGCTGTGATAGTGGAGTCGGACACTTTAGGAACTTCCAAGCGGTTACTGGATAGGCACATGGAGCGCACCAGAATGACAGGGAGTGGGATAGCTTGATCTTTGTTTCGGACAATGCTCGGCACAACATTGAGGGCCGAAGGGCCTGTTCTGTGCTGTACTGTTCTATGAAAGGATTGGCTGATCCTCAGGATGTCAGACTGAGATGACTTTAGAGAGCCACCTTCTTCCTTCAGGCTGCTGATCACAGAGGTCTCTCTGTGCACCATTTGGAAGAAGAAGCGCGAGCACGTTTCATCTTGCTCCATGGAGCGGACTCTGGAACGGAAGATAAACTTGGAGGCCTCCGAGGTATAGAGCGAGGCTTGCTGGCTCTTCACCTCTTGGAGATCCTCCTTAACATCAACCCCCATCGACTGCAGCTGGAGTAAATTCTGCATTCTTTTCTGGAGTCTGGACATGGCCCCTCGTCTCTCTCTAACTTTTTGAACACCTTTGAGGATGAAAAACCTTTTGATGTTCCCTTGATTGCTTCCCACCAGAGATATGGAGACTCAAAGAGGGGTTTCATGGTTCTCCAAACTTTGTAATCCCTTTTGAGTTCCTTGAGGTTCTCTGGAGACAACAGTTTCACATTCAGCTTCCATGTCCCACTGCCTGCCCCCTGGTTTTCCTGCAGGTAGCAGTCGGCCAGTAGGAGAAAGTTGTCAGAGAAGAACACCGGCTTGACGTTGGTGGACCTGACCATGAAAGCACGGGACACAAAGAAGAAGTCTATCCTCGAGCGGACGGACCCGTCTGGCCGTGACCATGTGTATCTGCGCTGTGCTCCGCCTGCAGGGTTGCGGAAGACGCCCGAGCAGCTTGGCGTCTTTTACTGTTTCCATCCGGAGTCTGGACGTAGCGTTTAGTTTGCTGTCGGCTCTGCTGGATCGTCCAGCCGTATCGATGATGCAGTTGAAGTCACCGCCCAGAATGACTGGCTTGGAAGTGGCCAACAACAGTGGGAGTTGCTGAAGGACTGCCAGCCGCTCACACTTTACGGCCGGGGCGTACACATTAATGAGTCTGAGAGGGGAGTTTTTGTATTTGACGTCTGCTAGGAGGAGGCGTTCGCCCACCACCTCCTTAACATTGGAGATGGTGAAGTTGCCTCCCCGCAGCAGAGTACCCAGGTCGGAGGAACGACAATCGTTTCCTCCTGACCAGAGATCAAGTATCTGGATATGGCCAAGCTCAATCAGGTGATACAGAAGATGGCGCCGGAACGAGGCGACTCTCTGTGAACTCTCCCCAACGGATCCACTTTTTACTTAACTTATACTCGTTCTAATCTTTTAAAATTTAATTCTAAGACTAACATTATTACTAACCTCTCTCTTTTATCTTTTCTTGCAGGCTTGAACATCCTCCGAGGCCCGTGGAGACCTTTTGACCCGACCCAACCTGACCTCCACGACATGGAAGTGGATCGGGCCCAAACCGGAAGAGAAGCCCCGACCTCGACTTGGAGCCGACCCGAAACTCGGGCCTCCCAACCCGGCCTAACAACCGACGCCAGCCCCGGATCGCCCGGCCCAGTCCCCGGAGCTCCCAACCCGACCCCCGACGATGAGACCCAGCCCAACCTGTCCCCGAGAGACCCGCCCAGCGACCCAACCCGGAGAGGCCCACCCAGCAACCCAACCTACCTGGAGATGGAAGAAAGAAAAATCCACATGGATGCCCGACCGGGCCTACTTCAAGACTCGACCCCAAGGGCACCAAGGAGGGAACAGACCACGGGACCCAGCCCAAACTGCCTCAGGAAGCCCCTACCCATGACCCAGGACCCCCGAAATGGCGGAGATCCTGCCCGAAGATCCAAACGCGGTACTCCCGTGCGCGCAGAATGCCGGGACCCATCCGGATCGCAAACAAGCCCCCCTAGCAACCCCTCTACCTCAACCAGCGCCCGGGACCCTACCAGACGTGACCCTGGTGACGGACAATCAATTCACACGAGTCGAGTTGGAGAAGTTAACAGTGGTTTTAATGAGCTAAGAAGTATACCAGCCTTCTGCTGCTCCCGCACTGAGAGCTGGCCACAGGTCTGCCAATTATATACCTCCCCCGAGGGGCGGAGCCACAGGCGGAGCCAACAGAAGCATCAACACAACAACAGTAAGTAACAGTAATACGTGGTTCACCATATTCACCCCCAGTTTTTAAAAAAAGTCCAGCGGGGTGAAGTGGACTCACAGGTTGAGTCTGACGGGTGCCTTGCTCTTCCGCCGTGATCGCCTCAGCCCCGGCTGTGGTGTGGGCACGGGTGTCGGGACCTTCAACTCTGGGAGCGTGTCGTCTGCAGCTTCATTGCGATGTGTTGACGGAGAGGGAGATGGTGTAGGGGTGGGGGCAGTGGTAACGGCCCCAGGGAGGGCTGCCGGTGCCAAGTCCCGCCACATTCGAATGATGATGATAGGCGGTGTAGGGGTGGGCGCGTTGGTGATGGTTGCTGGGGAACCTGCGGATGCCAAATCCTGGAGGGAGACTGTGTCCTGCCGTCCGTCATGGTGTGTCACGTATGCATACTGAGGGTTTGCATGGAGTTAGCTGAACCCTCTCGACCAGGGGGTCGGACTTATGGCTCCTCACGTGCTTCCTGAGGAGGACAGGCCCTGGTGTTGTCAGCCAGGACGGAAGCGAGACCCCGGAGATGGACTTCCTGGGGAAGACAAACGAACGTTCGTGAGGGGTCTCGTTAGTGGCGGTGCAGAGAAGAGACCGGATGGAGTGAATCGCATCGGGAAGGACCTCCTGCCAGCGGGAGACTGGGAGATTTCTAGACCATAGGGCAAGAAGGACGGCCTTCCAGACCATCACATTCTCCCTCGCCACCTGCCCGTTTCCCCGGGGGTTATAGCTTGTAGTCCTGCTTGAGGCGATGCCCTTACTAAGCAGGGACTGACGCAGCTCATCGCTCATAAAGGAGGAGCCCCGATCACTGTGGATGTAGGTGGGGAAACCGAACAAGGTGAAGATGCTGTGTAGAGCCTTGATGACAGTGGCCGAGGTCATGTCGGGGCAAGGGATGGCAAAGGGAAAACGGGAGTACTCGTCAATGATGTTGAGGAAGTTCACGTTACGGTCAGTGGAGGGGAGGCGCCCTTTGAAATCGACGCTGAGGCGTTCAAAGGGGCGGGAGGCCTTCACCAGGTGAGCCCTGTCTGGCCGATAGAAGTGCGGCTTGCACTCCGCGCAGACTTGGCAGTCCCTGGTCATGGTCCTTACCTCCTCGGTGGAGTAGGGCCTGATGAAATGGAGAAGCCGGTTGACCCCCGGATGACAGAGGTCATTGTGGATGGCCCAAAGTCAGTCTTCTTGCACGCTGGCGCATATACCGCGGGACAGGGCATCTGGGGGCTCATTGAGCTTCCCAGGACGATGCAAGATATCGTAGTTATAGGTGGAGAGTTCGATCCTCCACCTCAAGATCTTGTGGTTCTTGATCTTGCCCCGCTGTATGTTATTGAACATGAAGGCAACCAACCGTTGCTCAGTGAGGAGAGTGAATCTCCTGCCGGCCAGGTAATGCCTCCAATATCGCACAGCTTCCACAATGGCTTGAGCGTCCTTCTTGACAGAGGAGTGTCGAATTTCGGAGGCATGGAGGGTACGGGAAAAGAAAGCCACGGGCCTTCCTGGTTGAGGGTAGCGGCCAGGGCAAAGTCTGATGCATCGCTCTCCACCTGGAACGGAATGGACTCGTCCACAGCGTGCATCGCAGGTTTGACAATATCTGCCTTGATGCGGTCGAAGGCCAGGCGGGCCTCAGCCATCAGGGGAAAAATGGTGGATTTGATAAGTGGGCGGGCCTTGTCCGCATAATTGGGGACACACTGGGCATAGTAGGAAAAGAACCCCAAGCATCTCTTCAGGGCCTTGGAAGTTGCAGGAGGGGGCGCATGCGATTGGGGTCGAGCCCTAGGACTCCGCTTTCCACGACATAGCCAAGGATGGCTAGTCGGGTTGTGCGAAAAACGCATTTCTCTTAGTTATAGGTCAAATTAAGGAGTTGGGCGGTGTGGAGGAATTTCTGAAGGTTAACGTCGTGGTCCTGCTGATCATGCCCGCAGATGGTGACATTATCCAAATAGGGGAACATGGCCCGCAGCACGTACTGGTCAACCATTCGGTCCATCGTTCGTTGGAAGACTGAGACTCCATTGGTGACGCCGTAGGGAACCCTGAGGAAGTGGTAGAGGCGGCCGTCTGCCTCGAAGGCAGTGTAGTGGCGGTCCTCCGGGCGGATAGGGAGCTGGTGGTACGCGGACTTCAAGTCTACCGCGGAGAAGACTCGGTAGTGCGCAATCTGGTTGACCATGTCAGATATGCGGGGAAGAGGGTACGCATCGTGTTGCGTGTACCGGTTGATCGTCTGACTGTAGTTAACGACCATCCGGTTCTTCTCCCCGGTCCTGGCGACCACCACTTGGGCTCTCCAGGGGCTGTTACTGGCCTCAATGATCCCTTCCCGCAAGAGTCGCTGGACCTCCGATTTGATAAAGGCCTTGTCCTGAGCACTATATCGTCTGCTCCTGGTGGCGACGGGCTTACAGTCGGGGGTGAGGTTCGCAAAGAGCGAGGGAGGGGCGACCTTAAGGGTCGCGAGGCTACAGACAGTGAGAGGGGGCAGGGGTCCACCGAACTTCAAGGTCAGGCTTCGGAGGTTACACTGGAAATCCAGTCCTAATAATAGGGGAGCGCAGAGATGGGGGAGGACGTAAAGTTTAAAGTTGGCATACTCGACGCCTTCTATCACAAGGTTTGCGACAAAGTACCCCCGGATCTTCACGGACTATGATCCGGAAGCAAGAGAGATTGTTTGGGACATGGGGAAAATCCTGAGGGAGCAGCGCCTTACCGTATCCGGATGGACAAAGCTACCCGTGCTCCCGGAGTTGAAGAGGCAGGAAGTCTCATGCCCATTGACCCGGGCAGCCATCATAGAGTTCTTGAGGTGATGGGGCCGGGACTGATCGAGTGTAACAGAGCCGAGCTGCGGATGACTGGTCCGGTCGGCGGTAGCGGGGTGGTCCCAAAATGGCGGCCTCCATGAGTCGCACGTGACGGGTGTCGTCGATTGAGGTGGGCCCCAATCGTGGGCCAGGGCACCGTGGGGGCATCCCCTGGGGCCAGATCGCCCCGCGCCCCCCCCCCCCCAGGACCCCGGAGCCCGCTCGCGCTACCTGGTCCCACCGGTAAGGGAGACGGTTTAATTCACGCCGACGGGCCCGGCATTACAGCAGTGGGACTTCGGCCCATTGCGGGCCAGAGAATCGCCGGGGGTGTGGGGGGGGAGCCCGCCGACCGGCGCGGCGCGATTCCCGCCCCTGCCGAATCTCCGGAGATTCATGCCTCCCCCCTGCGATTCTCTGACCCGGCCGGGGGGGTCGGAGAATCCCGCCCCTGGTCTTTACCGTCTCCCCCCCATGCCATCCAGCATACGGGTGAGTGACCGCTCCGTGAATTGAGGAGCAGGTTTCCTCGCTGCCATCCTCCTGGCTTGAATGAGAGAAAGTGCTCCGGAGCCGTTTAAATGCAGCGTCCCCTTTACTGAAATGCTCAGATGACCCCCGGAGCAGGAGAATTAGATGTTTCACACCTCAGGCACCTCGTTTTTCACAAGGGGAAGATTTATTTTTAAGTCCCTGAAAATAACGGTCCAAATTACACCACTAGGGCGGCTGAAATTGCACCGATGTTTGCGTGGAAAATGACACGTCATTTTGTGGACTGAGAGTCTGCAGCAGAACTGATAAATGTCATGGTGTTGAAAATGCTATCTGGGGGCTTTAAATAGGCACATTAAATAGGATCTATTAAAAAGCCGCCACTGATTTCAGGCAGTTGTGCTGTGCACTTGAAGGGGTCAGAACCTTCAGGGTGACACGTAGACTATATCACAAAGTGGATAGATGGGCTCCAGCCCTATTAAATAGTTGGTTTGACTAAAAATTGCCTCTTTGAATTGAAGGTCAATGGTCAAAATGGAAGCAAAAGATGAATGTGTAACTTAGGGCTTTTCACAGTAACTTCATTGAAGCCTACTTGTGACAATAAGTGATTTTCATTTCATTTCATCTAATTGTCTGTTAACTGAGTTCTTGCAAAAACACCACAAAAATCAGATGGTTTACTTGGATTGGATTGATTTATTGTCACATGTTCCGAGTTACAGTTAGAAGTATTCTTCTGAGTGCAGCTCAAACAGATCATTCCGTGCATGAAAAGAAAATCACAATAGGGCAAACATAAAATACACAATGTAAATCATAGGCACAGGCATCGGGTGAAACATACAGGAGTACAGTACTGCACTCATATCGCAAGATTTAAAAAAACAGTAAGGATTCAGACTTCAATATTAACAGATGCTGGAAATGCCACCGAATTATTAATCATTCAAAATATTTCTTCTCACCAATATTGCACTAACCATGTCAGAAATTACAATAATTAGAACTCAACAGGAATTTTCAACTGCATTACGATAATACACCGAGAGGAACTCATCAGCATTTCAGCTGCATTATCAACCATGACCCTGAGACCAGTTTCCCTTGAATTGTTGTTTTGACAGTAGTCAGTGGTGTTACATGATACAATAATACAATCTAGGTAAGAGTGTAACATTTAAGCAAGTGATACATATAGAGAATATTTTTAAGAAATGTACACTTAGAGACACCTGTATCAAGAATTGTATTCATCAAAGTTTAATTCATGTATCTGTGACATTTGACATCTCCAGAGGTTTAACAACTCATTCTTCAGACAGCAGTTGGAAGATTTCTGCATGAAATCATACATGAAGTGACATTTTCCAGTTATCTTTTCCAACACTATGATGCCAGCCCCTCTAATATCTCTGATCAATGCTGCTGTGCCATGCTGCTGTTTTATCAACATCGAGTCAATTGAATGCTGGACATTTTTCAAATGATATTCTTGGCTGGGGTAGGATGAATATTTTAAAGTAGATATGAACAATGGGAATATAATATTGTTACTGAAAGTTCATACTCTGTTAGTAAATGTCGAACCCAGTGTGTCACTGAGCTATACAGACGAGGAAGATTCCAAATTCAATACTTGATCTGTGCTGTGTTTGTTGATATCAGTCAGATCACAGAATTGTTACAGTGCAGAAGGAGGCCAATTGGCCCATCATTTCTGCGCCAGTTCTCCAAATGAGCATTATGACTCAGCATCATTCTCCTGCCTTTTCCTCATACCTCTTCACATTGTTTCTATTCAAATCGTCATCTAATGCCCTCTTGCGATAGTGGTAAGAAATGGCCTCTGCACTCTTACTAGGGGTCCACGTTCCTGGTTAATATTCAACGTTGGTTGGAATGTATTTCATAGGGCCAATATTTGACGTGTTTTGATTTTTATTCCTTTGTGCTTAAATAGTCTACTAGCAATCATCATCTCAGCTTGTACATAAAGATTGGCCTATTCACTGAAATAATGTATTTGGCACCAGTGCCTACGGAGAAAAGATGGTGCAAAGTAGAAGTGAATCCTGAGATAAATGTTATTTAGAATCAGAATTGGCTCAGTCTTAACAATCTTACCAATGAATTAATGGAGTTTGAGCCCACTCTACAATTTAAGCATTTAAATTAGGCTGATACTTCAGTAGTCACCGCACTATGGCACCTGTTCAGGTACACTGAGGCAGAATTCAGAATTTCCAATTCATCGAACAAACACGCCTTTCAGCACTTATGGGAGTAAACTGGAGCGCCCGGAGGAAACCCACGCAGACACGGAGAGGACGTGCAGACTCCACACAGACTTTGACCCAAGCCGGGAATCCAAACTGGGACCCTGGTGCTGTGAAGCAACAGTGCTAAATACTGTGCTACCGTACCGCCCATAAAATCAAGCTACTGGTGCTTAGATGAATTAAAATCGGATTTTCCACAAGGAGATTCAGATATAAAAGAAAGTAAACTCGCCATAGTAACAGATGACCATAGGATGCTCTCCTGTTTGAGAGAGAGAGAGAGAGAGAGCTGACTGGTGGTGATTTAACCTGAGAATCACCACACCTCAGGCGAGGGAAACGTTAAGAAGGTGGATCTTCATGAATCACCTTTTGACCGTCGAGGAGTATTCTACCTAAGATCGTCCCGATTAGTTGAGGTTGTAAGCTGCCAGACAAGATCTTGTCAATATCTAAAGTAAGCCTCGCTGTTTGGGATGTGTAATTATAGTGTCAACAATATTCCTTGCTTTCACTACCTTCGGTATACGAGACAGACTATCAGTCAGGGGGCTATCTTATCCTTAACTGCAGCTAAATCCTTCTTCTTCTGAGAGCCGGGTATGGGTAAGTCATCTTCCAGTAGCCTCAGAGGTGAGAATATGATGAGTCTTAGTTAAATGTCACACTTATTTATGAAAATAGATACGGATCTGTATGGTAAAATATATATACACAATTTATTTAAAGAATAAGGGTAATACAAGTTTTTAATAAATGATACAGTTCAGAAAATACAGGCTATAGATGAGTTAGCCCTTGAATTCCCTAACTACATAGTTACTTAAGCTATGAACAATTCATACTTACAACGGCTAGTAGTCTCGGAATTCAATACTCAACCAAGAGCAGAACTCTACGAGTCGAGATAAAGGCAGCGGCTTGGTCAGGTAAATGCTCAGTAATCTTCTAAACAGCTCTTGACGCGATTTTTTCTGCAGCTTTTTGCTTAAACTTTCGTAGGGTTTTTACTTAGGGAGTTCTAGGGAGGTTTTAGCAAATCTCTGCTTCTGAAGATACTAGATTAACATCCCAACAGCCATTTCTAGACAAACAGAAGCTTCCCGTAGTTGGCAAGGCCACTAGACAAGGCCACTAGACAAGGCCACTAGACTAATAAGCTCACTGCAGCTGGGCTTTTACAAAGGTAATGTCTGCAGTACTTGTTGAAAGACATTATTGCGATAAGTAGCATCAATTTTATGGTTTACAAGAAATACATGGCTTCATCATTTTTTAATCTCGAGTTAATATACTTAATCAGTTTTTAATATAGAGTTAACACATGATTTAATATAAAGTCAGTTCTGGTGAGTAGTGTGGATACCGCCACATCCTTCTCTTGAGCGAAATAAGTCTTGTGGTTAAGATGTTCTTCGGATAATTTTCTCGATGAATGTCCTTCTTTGTTGCATTCCTTTTTTCCTTCCAATTGTTTGGAAAAGGGTTGATTCTGCCACCAGTCTTTCATGGGTGTTTTCCCCGTGATATATGCTTCTGATTTCCGAATAGGCGGTTTGGTCCATCTTTTGAGGGTCGATAATGAGAGAAGGTAACAATAGAATCCCAAGAGGAGTTTTGCTTCATAATTTGTCCTCATATTGAGTGTGATTCTGGGATTAGTGTTACGGGCAAGATGTGGACTGTGGGTATTTTGTCCAGGAAATCGGTTTCTGTTTCTGAGGTTCAGTAATCTAAGGTTAATGCATTCAAAAATAAGGTTACAGATTCCTGTTATAAGGCAAGCTATTCCTAAGCTTTTCTAATGCTAATTAGGATTAAGATCGTAGATTATCCAAGAGTAATGAGCATGGTCTTTCTCCATAGGCTGAGTATCCTCCAAGTATATGGAGACATAGCCGGGTTGGCCATCTGGAAAGATAAGGTAGATCTAGTCAGTTAGAGTTCGTGCCTAGGTGGGGTAAGTCCCATCTATCCTATCTTTGGTGGACATCATGACTTGCTTATCTCATTATTGCTTTCTGCAGCGCTCTAAATCCATTTGGCCAGTTCCTTGCAGCAGGTTTTCTTTGTTTTTTACCCAATCAGCAAAAGTCTGGTTTGATGACCTGGGGTCGTTCAGGTAGGATCGGTAGGTACTCACGTGGAGTGGAGAATGACCATACATGGTTAATTTGGCTATTTCCATCTGGCGTGTTTTGGGGGCATCCAATTGACGTGGACCAAATCCAATTTCGTGACTTACTTCGTCACAGACCATTTTCAGCGTAAGGTTGGAAAATTTGACTTCCGTGTGCTCGTAGGCCGAGGGGTATGGGGTCTGGTTTTGTCCCCATCCATGACAGAGGGAGAATTTCTTGAATCCTTTCTTAAATTGATCAATTAATCTTTTCTCATCTCGGGCGTCCTTGGCATAGAGGATATTTTCCCAATCTGAGAGGACTGAAAATATCTCTTGGGAGTTTTGGGTATCAGCTTGTATTATTATTTTATGGACGTCTTCTTGTTCCCTGAGGGACACTAACCTTTCTAGGCAGACCATCCTTCTACCATCATCTGGGTAGGCCATACGGAATGTTTCTGTCTGTAGGAGCTCCGCTAGTGTCATGGTATTAGGGTATATATGCCTGCTTTGGAGGCAGTTGGCATATCCTCCTGCCCAGAGTGTACATATTGGATTGAATGGGGTTTGCTGACCTGTTTCTTTTTCCATGGTCAGTATTTTGAGGGCTTGTTCCGGGGTACTACTTTATAAGAAGTTAATTTCAGGAATATCTTTTCTGCCAGCCTAGAGTCGGCTTCATAGTTGTCAGGTGCTTGGGGATCTGAGATTATTCGGTCGGAGGACCTTGGGTCATAGTTAAAATGGATTTCTATTTCTATATTAAGTTCGCATGCTTGGATCAAACAGTGTAGACAAATGGGAGATTACTTCCAGTAAATATTCTGATTGGAACAGGTTACACGCTGGAATTGTGTAAGGTGCCTTTGCTTCACGGGGTGATTGTGGGCAAAGATAGGCATTCCTGTGGTTAGATTACAATGGCTAGTTTGGGCTTTCAGGAAGTCCTTGCTCAAAAGTCCTTGCAAAAGGGTTTCTTCTGGTCACTCTGGGATGTAAGGGAAAGTATAGGAATGAGAAGTTTCTCCTTTAGTTACTCCACCATGGAACTGCACTTTGTTGCAAGTGAAGGTGCCATTGTTAGATCTACAAAAGGTTAATGTGTCTTTATGTCCAGGGTCGTTATTCAAGTTTTCCAGGTGGTGTGTATAGAAGTTGAAATTTAGATGATCATCAGTTGGCGTGGTCATCAAGGTGAGGCAAGAGGTCCAGTCTTCGGTCCAGCGTGGGTATAGGAATTGGTATATCAATTCTCCGCATAAGGGGCGCGATTCTCAAATAATAATTGTTGCAGCTTTCGCAGAGTATGGAGGGTCTCTTGTCTTTGTTGATCGGTTTGGATTGAGTAGTATTGATTTCCTGAGCCCCATTGCTGGAGGACGGTGCAGTAGGGGGAGCAGAAGGTTGGATTATCAGACATGATGGTTTGTAGATTTGTTTTCGGTTGGTCTTCTGCTTTGGTTCAAGTTTTGGCTTTGGTGGTTGGAGCTCCAAGATGATCTGGGTCAATCTAGTGTTGTTAAGGTGCAATATAATTAGGGTAAGAGGTGTAGATGCAAATGCCACAATATATCCTCCTTCAATAATATCAAAGTTCTTTGTTCATAAGACAATGGAGAATACAAGATTGGGAAAGTGTTAAGTTAGGTCAATATTATATATTGGGAAAGCGTTACAGGAAGGTGAGGCAGACTAGGGGGACATAATCCACAGGTCAAATCCACAAATTGCTGGCAATGTCCTCCTCTTGGCCACCTAGTCTGCTGAGCAGAACGGTGGAAATACTGGTGTCCAGGTGTCAATATTGAGTATTATATTGGAGTATTGCATACAGTTCTGGTCACCGCATTATAGGAAGGACGTGGAGGCTTTGGAGCGGGTGCAGAGGAGATTTACCAGGATGTTGCCTGGTATGGAGGGAAAATCTTATGAGGAAAGGCTGATGGACTTGAGGTTGTTTTCGTTGGAGAGAAGAAGGTTAAGAGGAGACTTAAAAGAGGCATACAAAATGATCAGGGGGTTAGATAGGGTGGACAGTGAGAGCCTTCTCCCGCAGATGGAAATGGCTGGCACGAGGGGACATAGCTTTAAACTGAGGGGTAATAGATATAGGACAGAGGTCAGAGGTAGGTTCTTTACGCAAAGAGTAGTGAGGCCGTGGAATGCCCTACCTGCAACAGTAGTGAACTCGCCAACATTGAGGGCATTTAAAAGTTTATTGGATAAACATATGGATGATAATGGCATAGTGTAGGTTAGATGGCTTTTGTTTTGGTGCAACATTGTGGGCCGAAGGGCCTGTACTGCGCTGTATCGTTCTATGTTCTATGTTCTAATATTGAATTCTTTACCCATCAGTCTGGCCTCAATAAAACTCGAGATGAATTTGTATGTATAGTATTATTTATTTTTAACCAACTTGCAAGGCTGACTCACTCCACAGAGATTGAGAACACACAAGCAGTCTCCTGCAGCTCCAGAACCGAGTGAGATCAGAGACAAAGAAATCTCTGCAAACCTCATTCAAATGGCATCAAGTTTCACATACAAGATTCTCATAGGTCATCCTATACACCTCCTGACCTGGCCATATATCCTGATTGGCTCACTTCGCATTTCTTAACCCTGGGCCTCTTGTTACACAGCATCCTTTTCCCCATCCTTGCCATGCTTTCTGAATCCCTTTGTCCTTTGTTTGTGAACTCACTACTATCAGACTGGCTCACATCTACATTATTGTAACTAATATTTGAACTAACTATTTTATATCACATTCGTTTGTTCAATTCCTCACAGGGAACCAAAAAGTAAAAGGAGAAGTGGAAGGGTCGTAAAAACTGTTCTTTCATCTTATATCTTTCTTTTTTTTTCAGAGAGAGAACAACAACATCAAGGTCTTCTAGTTCCAGAATTAAATCCGGTCCAAGCCCAATTCCAGGCTCTTCCCTCAGCGAAGAGGCATGATTATCTGTCAATAAAGCAGAAGCAGTAACCACATTGCGCGGTCTCCTGTGCTGGCATTAGTATTTAGTGAAAGCTTGACAAGAGCTACTTCATATAATTCCGGTAATGAAGGGGCAGAGAACAAAGATTGGAAAGTGAATTATTGAATTATGTCCTCGTCTCTTTTTTGGTATTGATCCATAACTGTCAATTATCTATCGGGGCGAAGGAAAGGTATTAGTACTATGCCTCCAACCCCAATTGAACCATATTTTAGGTATTTTCCCAGTCCTAACATATCGCCAAACCAGCGAAGCATTCTGGAGGCTGTGTTGACGTCAAAGTCAATAATGGAGGAGAATGCATCTGGTAGTCTCGGGAAGGCATTTTTTATGGTCTCGCCTAATAAAGTAAAGAATTCTCCCATGGCTCCCATATAGGAAGTGTCTATTGACTCCGAGTGGGACTGGAGGTGTTTTATCTGTTTCTCGGTGTCCCAATTATAAGGACGAATGGCTCCTATATGATGACCATTGCGGCGTCCAATATTTGTGAGATAAGCAGCCTCAGGAATGGATCTACCGCTGGGGGGCAGCAGGTAGGCTGCTTATGTTGTGTGACTGGCGGTAATAAGTAGCCACAACACCTGGCATGGTTAACCGTTGGGGTAATCAGACAGGTGCCGACTGGAAGTGAGCAATCCTCACATAAGTTTGCTGTGGCTATAATGGTTGAGCCGTTGGCCATGGAGAAGTAGGAGCCGAACACCTGTGTGATGGGCGTGGCTATTACAGGGCAACCATGTGCACTGGTATCGCAGAGGTGAACTGGTGTCCAGTCATCAGCGATGTAGAAGGATCCCTGAGGGTGTAATTTAGCCGTGAGCCAGGTAATGTTAATTGAGGCGTGTAATAAGGCCGTCTGATTTTTAAGGGGCAGCTCACTTATACCAACATTATAGTCGGGTTTTATCTGTATCAAGGTGCAGAGCTTGGCCCTGCAGTGGGGAATGCCGATGTTGGCCAAAAAGTAGGTAAATAATGACACTCCGTTTTCATGAAACATAGGTATTGAAAATAGAAGCTAAACCTTATACTGACGCCTTTGGTAATATCTAGTTACCATTCTGTCATAATATACATCAGTACATTATGGTGCAATCACATACACACACTGATGGACATGCAGTAGGACCAACCAGCATACAGAACACCGCAGCCAATCACCAGTGAGGGCACAAGCACTATAAAGACAGGGGACAGGAGAGTTCCCGCTCATCCTAGCAGCAGCCAGCTCAGAGCACAGAGCTCACAGCCTGCATCACAGACATTCACCATGTGCTGAGTGCATCACCATAGCTAGTGATAGGAAAGGGTCCACAGTTAAGCTGGTATTGCTTTTACCCACGCTTACAGTATGTTAGCATAGGTGAACAGTTAATAAAATAGCATTACACCACTTCCAGCATTGTTGGCTTGTTTATGAACCAGGACACCCAACACGACACATACCACCTAATATATCCCCAGCAGGATCTTCAGGATTAGAAGTAATGACATTATAAAGTTTTACAGTTGTTCCTCCTCTTTGTAAACCAGCCAGATGTTTGTCTGAAGACATATATTCATCGATTGACTTTTCTAACTCTTCCCAGGGGACATGGCCCGTCTGGATAGCGTTAATAATTCTAAGTAGTTGCATATAAGTTTTAGTGATCGATAATTTGGCCCCTAAATGTAACATAGCTGCTGCTGAGAGTTCAAGTCCCTGGGCCGAGTGTTTTCCGAGGGAAATAATATGGTGAGCAATATTCTGCTGGTTGTTCGTCAGTCCTTATTCCAGGATAGAAACCTGGAGAAAAGGTCTACAGAGATTTGTTGTCCCTTAACTATTTAAGCGGAAATAGATCTGCATTCACGGCTGGCCATGGGCTGAGGCGTGGTGAGATTGTATGCGATATGTGCGAGACCTGAGGGAAGTTCAAGAAGGCGATGAAAGAGGGGAGTCTATTCCTGAAGTGGCAATCAAGCTGTTGGAGCCAGGCACAGTCAATTGCTGCAGTTGAATTTCCTGCGCTGTCTGCCAGGGTAGTGCTTCAAAAGGGAATAGGACTTACCGTGTGGTGAAGCGAGTGTAGGAGGGTCTCAAAGAACAAAGAACAAAGAAAAGTTACAGCACAGGAACAGGCCCTTCGGCCCTCCAAACTTGCGCCGGTCCAGATCCTCTATCTAAAACTGGCGCCTATTTTCTAAGGATCTGTATCCCTCTGCTCCCTGCCCATTCATGTATCTGTCGAGATACATCTTAAATGACGCCATCGTGCCCGCCTCTACCACCTCCGCCGGGAATGCGCTCCAGACACCCACCACCCTCTGTGTAAACAACTTTCCACGCATATCTCCCTTAAACCTTTTCCCTCTCACCTTGAACTTGTGACCCCTAGTAATTGAGTCCCCCACTCTGGGATAAAGCTTCTTGCTATCCACCCTGTCTATACCTCTCATGATTTTGTAGACCTCAATGAGGTACCCCCTCAACCTCCGTCTTTCCAATGAAAATAATCCGAATCTACTCAACCTCTCTTCATAGCTAGCACTCTCCATACCAGGCAACATCCTGGTGAACCTCCTCTGCACCTTCTCCAAAGCATCCACATCCTTTTGGTAATGTGGCGACCAGAACTGTACGCAGTATTCCAAATGTTGCCGAACCAAAGTTCTACACAACTGTAACATGACCTGCCAACTCTTGTACTCAATATCCATTCCGATGAAGGAAAGCATGCCGTATGCCTTCTTGACCACTCTATTGACCTGCGCAGCCACCTTCAGGGTACAATGGAACTGAACACCCAGATCTCTCTGTACATCAATTTTCCCCAGGGCTTTTTCATTTACCTTATAGTTCGCTCTTGAATTGGATCTTCCAAAATGCATCACCTCGCATTTGCCCGGATTGAACTCCATCTGCCATTTCACCGCCCAACTCTCCAATCTATCTATATTCTGCTGTATTCTTTGACAGTCCGCCTTCACTATCTGCTACTCCACCAATCTTAGTGTCATCTGCAAACTTGCTATTCAGACCACCTATACCTTCCTCCAGATCATTTATGTATATCACAAACAACAGTGTTCCCAGCACGGATCCCTGTGGAACACCACTGGTCACAGTTCTCCATTTTGAGAAACTCCCTTCCACTACTACTCTCTGTTTCCTGTTGCCCAGCCAGTTCTTTATCCATCTAGCTAGTACACCCTGAGACTTCACTTACGCCATCAGCCTACCATGGGGAACCTTATCAAATGCCTTACTGAAGTCCATGTATATGACATCTACAGCCCTTACCTCATCAATCAACTTTGTCACTTCCTCAAAGAATTCTATTAAATTGGTAAGACATGACCTTCTCTGCATAAAACCATGTTGCCTATCACTGATAAGCCCATTTTATTCCAAATGGGAATAGATCCTATCCCTCAGTATCTTCTCCAGCAGCTTCCCTACCACTGACGTCAGGCTCACCGGTCTATAATTACCTGGATTATCCCTGCTACCCTTCTTAAACAAGGGGACAACGTTAGCAATTCTCCAGTCCTCCGGTACCTCACCAGTGTTCAAGGATGCTGGAAAGATATCTGTTAAGGCCCCAGCTATTTCCTCTCTCACTTCCCTCAGTAACCTAGGGTCGATCCCATCCGGACCTGGGGACTTGTCCACCTTAATGCCTTTTAGAATACCCAACACATCCTCCTTACTTATGCCAACTTGACCTAGAGTAATTAAATATCTATC
This sequence comes from Scyliorhinus torazame, assembly GCF_047496885.1. NCBI lineage: Eukaryota > Metazoa > Chordata > Chondrichthyes > Carcharhiniformes > Scyliorhinidae > Scyliorhinus > Scyliorhinus torazame. The sequence goes on along the minus strand of NC_092708.1, from coordinate 66,664,827 downwards.
CCTAACCTCAACATCTGTCATGTCCCTCTCCTCGGTGTACACCGATGCAAAGTATTCATTAAGAATCTCACCCATTTTCTCTGGTTCCACGCATAACTTTCCTCCTTTGTCCTTGAGTGGGTCAACCCTTTCTCTAGTTAACCTCTTGCTCCTGATATATGAATAAAAGGCTTTGGGATTTTCCTTAACCCTGTTTGCTAAAGATATTTCATGATCCCTTTTAGCCCTCTTGATTCCTCGTTTCAGATTGGTCCTACATTCCTGATATTCTTCCAAAGCTTTGTCTGTCTTCAGTCGCCTAGACCTTATGTATGCTTCCTTTTTCCTCTTAGCTAGTCTCACAATTTCACCTGTCATCCATGGTTCCCTAATCTTGCCATTTCTATCCCTCATTTTCACTGGGACATGTCTGTCCTGCACTCTAATCAACCTCTCTTTAAAAGCCTCCCACATATCAAATGTGGATTTACCTTCAAACAGCTGCTCCCAATCCACATTCCCCAGCTCCTGCCAAATTTTGGTATAGTTGGCCTTCCCCCAATTTAGCACTCTTCCTTTAGGACCATTCTCGTCTTTGTCCATGAGTATTCTAAAACTTACAGAATTGTGATCACTATTCCCAAAGTAATCCCCAACTGAAACTTCAGCCACTTGGCCGGGCTCATTTCCCAACACCAGGTCCAGTGTGGCCCCTTCCCGAGTTGGACTATTTACATACTGCTCTAGAAAACCCTCCTGGATGCTCCTTACAAATTCTGCTCCATCTAGATCTCTGACACTAAGTGTATTCCAGTCAATGTTGGGAAAATTAAAATCTCCTATCACCACCACCCTGTTGCTCCTACATCTTTCCATAATCGGTTTACATATTTGTACCTCTATCTCACACTGGCTATTGGGAGGTCTGTAGTACAGCCCCAACATTGTTACCGCACCCTTCCTATTTCTGAGCTCTGCCCATATCGCCTCACTGCTCGAGTCCTCCATAGTGCCCTCCTTCAGCACAGCTGTGATGTCCTCTCTGACCAGTAGTGCAACTCCTCCACCCCTTTTACCTCCCTCTCCATCCCACCTGAAGCATCGATATCCTGGGATATTTAGTTGCCAATCATGCCCTTCCCTCAACCAAGTCTCAGTAATAGCAATAACATCATACTCCCAGGTACCAATCCAAGCCCTAAGTTCATCTACCTTACCTACTACACTTCTTGCATTAGAACATAGAACATAGAATTTACAGTGCAGAAGGAGGCCATTCGGCCCAACGAGTCTGCACCGGCTCTTGGAAAGAGCACCCTACCCAAGGTCAACACCGCCACCCTATCCCCATAACCCAGTAACCCCACCCACCACTAAGGGCAATTTTGGACACTAAGGGCAATTTATCATGGCCAATCCACCTAACCTGCACATCTTTGGACTGTGGGAGGAAACCGGAGCACCCGGAGGAAACCCACGCACACACGGGGAGGATGTGCAGACTCCGCATAGACAGTGACCCAAGCCGGGAATCGAACCTGGGACCCTGGCGCTGTGAAGCAATTGTGCTATCCACAAGGCTACCGTGCTTCCCCAAACAAATGCACCCCAGACCACCAATTCCTTTGCGTTTATCATCTGCTCCCTGCCTACTCTTCCCCTTAGTCACGCTGACTTCATGATCTACTTACTTACAGGCTTTAGTTACAACCTCCTTACGGTCCACTAACCTCCTCATTTGGTTCCCATCCCCCTGCCACATTAGTTTAAACCCTCCCCAATAGTGTTAGCAAAAGCACCCGCAAGGACATTGGTTCCAGTCCGGCACAGGTGTAGACCATCCAATTTGTAGTAGTCTCACCTCCCCAGAACCGGTCCCAATGTCCCAAAAATCTGAAGCTCTCCCTCCTGCACCATCTCTCAAGCCACGCATTCATCCTGCCTATTCTTTCATTTCTACTCTGACTACCACGTGGCACTGGTAGCAATCCTGAGATTACTACCTCTGAGGTCTGACTTTTTAACTTGGCCCCCTAACTCCCTAAATTCTGCTTGCAGGACCTCATCCCGTTTTTTACCTATATCATTGGTGTCTATATGCACGACGGCAACTGGCTGTTCACCCTCCCCTTCAGAATGTTCTGCAGCCAATCTGAGACATCCCTGACCCGTACACTTGGGAGGCAACATACCAGTCGGGAGTCTCGTTTTCGACCACAGAACTGTCGATCTACTCCCCTTACAATTGAATCCCCTATGACTATAGCCCTTCCACTCTTTTTCCCGCCCTTCTGTACAGCAGAGCCAGCCACGGTGCCATGAACCTGGCTACTGCTGCCTTCCGCTGGTGAGCTATCTCCCCCAACAGTATCCAAAACAGTATACCTGTTTTGGAGGGAGATGACCGCAGGGGACATCTGCACTGCCTTCCTGATTTTTCTCTGCCTTTTGGTCACCCATTCCCTTTCTCCTTCAGCAATCCTAATCTGTGGTGTGACCAATTCGCTAAACGTGCTATCCACGACCTCCTCAGCATCGCGGATGCTCCAAAGTGAGTCCATCCACAGCTCCAGAGCCGTCATGCAGTCTAACAAGAGCTGCAGCTAGACGCACTTCCTCAGTTTCTAATAGGACAAGATAGAGAAATCGAGTGGTGATATTCTGGTCACTGTCATCTATCCAGATAGAGGCTGTGAGGTTATTAGTGCAACGCCAATAGGATTTAGCAATGGTGCTGTTTTCTAGTGGACAAGCCCCCATACCTTTTCTGTTCAATCTCATGCCAATTGTAAGGTTTGATAAGGATTGATTGAGGAGGGCAACCTATAGCGGGTGCCTGCAAATGTCACAAACAGTGATAGATTGAAAGAAATCTTTGCATGAACCCGTGTGGTTGGTGCCTTGGAGAATATGTAGGCACGTATCAGGAAGGTTGTTTTGGACGAATTTCGTGATAGTGACTTGAGGAAATTAATAGAATCATTAACGGGGTCTCTGGATTCTTTGTACCAGGGCCCATAGAAAGAAGTGGAACAAATAATATGTTTGCCAGCCATGAGTTGAAGCATATGGTAGTCAGGGGTCGAGTGATTGATGAAATTTTGAATGTGGGCCCTGTTAGAGCCTGGAGAGGAACAGTAGGAGCCGATTCCAAAATTGCGTAAATATGCCATTTGGCACCGCGCACTTTCTGTGTGGAGAGAGAAGAAATTTATGACTGCTCGTCGTCCATTGTCCAAAAATGCGTATTTATTTAAGGATAGCAGCGGAGTACATTGGTCCACTTTTAGAGTGACAGGTGGCTGGGCTTCGGGCAGCGTGACGATAAAACAGTGTGCAGACTGAAGGATGTCTTCTTCTGGCTCAGTGAATTAAGAACATAAGAACATAAGAATTGGGAGCAGGAGTAGGCCATCTGGCCCCTCGAGCCTGCTCCGCCATTCAATGAGATCATGGCTGAACTTTTGTGGACTCAGCTCCACTTTCCGGCCCGAACACCATAACCCTTAATCCCTTTATTCTTCAAAAAACCATCTATATTTAGCTTAAAAACATTTAATGAAGGAGCCTCTACTGCTTCACTGGGCAAGGAATTCCATAGATTCACAACCCTTTGGGTGAAGAAGTTCCTCCTAAACTGAGTCCTAAATCTACTTCCCCTTATTTTGAGGCTATGCCCCCTAGTTCTGCTTTCACCCACCAGTGGAAACAACCTGCCCGCATCTATCCTATCTATAAGATCCCCCCCATCCTTCTAAATTCCAACGAGTACAGTCCCAGTCTACTCAACCTCTCCTCGTAATCCAACCCCTTCAGCTCTGGGATTAACCGAGTGAAACTCCTCTGCACACCCTCCAGTGCCAGTACGTCCTTTCTCAAGTAAGGAGACCAAAACTGAACACAATACTCCAGGTGTGGCCTCACTAACACCTTATACAATTGGAGCAGAACCTCCCTAGTCTTAAACTCCATCCCTCTAGCAATGAAGAACAACATTCCATTTGCCTTCTTAATCACCTGTTGCACCTGTAAACCAACTTTTTGCGACTTATGCACCAGCACACCCAGGTCTCTCTGCACAGCAGCATGTTTTAATATTTTATCATTTAAATAATAATCCCTTTTGCTGTTACTCCTACCAAAATGGATAATCTCACATTTGTCAACATTGTATTCCATCTGCCAGACCCTAGCCCATTCACTTAGCTTATCCAAATCCCTCTGCAAACTTCCAGTATCCTCTGCACTTTTTGCTTTACCACTCACCTTATTGTCGTCTGCAAACTTGGACACATTGCCCTTGGTCCCCAACTCCAAATCATCTATGTAAATTGTGAACAATTGTGGGCCCAACACTGATCCCTGAGGGACACCACTAGCTACAGATTGCCAACCAGAGAAACACCCATTAATCCCCACTCTTTGCTTTCTATTAATTAACCAATCCTCTATCCATGTTACTACTTTACCCTTAATGCCATGCATCTTTATCTCATGCAGCAACCTTTTGTGTGGCACCTTGTCAAAGGCTTTCTGGAAATCCAGATATACCACATCCATTGGCTCCCCGTTATCTACCGCAGAGGTAATGTCCTCAAAAAATTCCACTAAATTAGTTAGGCACGACCTGCCCTTTATGAACCCATGCTACGTCTGCCCAATGGGACAATTTCCATCCAAATGCCTCGCTATTTCTTCCTTGATGATAGATTCCAGCATCTTCCCTACTACCGAAGTTAAACTCACTGGCCTATAATTACCCGCTTTCTGCCGACCTCCTTTTTTAAACAGTGGTGTGTCGTTTGCTAATTTCCAATCTGCCGGGACCACCCCAGAGTCTAGTGAATTTTGGTAAATTATCACTAGTGCATTTGCAATTTTCCTAGCCATCTCTTTCAGCACTCTGGGATGCATTCCATCAGGGCCAGGAGACATGTCTACCTTTAGCCCCATTAGCTTTCCCATCAATACCTCCTTAGTGATAACAATCCTCTCAAGGTCCTCACCTGTCATAGCCTCATTTCCATCAGTCACTGGCATGTTATTTGTGTCTTCCACTGTGAAGACCGACCCAAAACACCTGTTCAGTTCCTCAGCCATTTCCTCATCTCCCATTATTAAATCTCCCTTCTCATCCGCTAAAGGACCAATATTTACCTTAGCCACTCTTTTTTGTTTTATATATTTGTTGAAACTTTTACTATCTGTTTTTATATTCTGAGCAAGTTTACTCTCATAATCTATCTTACTCTTCTTTATTGCTTTTTTAGTAGCTTTCTGTTGCCCTTCAGCTGGGGAGAGGTCAATTTCAGCTGTCTGATAGCAGATGCCACTGTATTTTGGAGGTCAAATTTATGTCTATATTCTTTTAGCAGGAGTTGGGCTGAGATGACATCTGTGTCTAGGACTAAGGTGTGTGGAACCATGATAGTTCCTGCCGCCCTGACTGTGGGATGGAGGTCAGTATAGGCAATAATACCATCTTTGACCCATGATCGTTGAACCGGTTTCTCTGAAGGTACGGAGACTGTGGAGTTTGGTTCTTCCAATGATAGAAGGTGTCGGTTTTGCCTGTTATTATTGTCATTATTGTTCAGTTCTGTATAGTTAAGGTCCTGGCCCATATTAGAGTTTAGGTCAAACATTTGCGTTGCAGTGAGGGAGACCGTAATAGTGGCAAGTATGAGGCTAAAAAGGGATAAGTGAAAAGGTAATGCTGACTGCGGTAAGGCAGCAGCACTGGCAGTTCTGCTTTTTGGACCATCTCTTTTGGGAATGTATGATCTTTTGTACTTTGACCTGAATCTTTAGAAGTCGAGGGTGACCTTTGAGACAGGTCCTCCCAGGTGTAGTAATAACTTGAGTCAGAGGTATTTCCTCTGGAGGTTCATCTAATTCTGGCTTGTTATGGGATCTAACCTCATATCGCGCATACCAACTTGTCATTTTGTTGTTGCCTGTGGTTCAAAGGCTTTGGGAACTGGTCGACAGTTATCAATGGATATTAGCTTGGTACCGTTCGTGTTTAAGATAGATAGTTTTTTGAAGAATAAAGGGTTATGGTGTTCGGGCCGGAAAGTGGAGCTGAGTCCACAAAAGATCAGCCATGATCTCATTGAATGGTGGAGCAGGCTCGAGGGGCCAGATGACCTACTCCTGCTCCTAGTTCTTATGTTCTTATGTCCCGTGGTCAACTAGAAGCGTCCGACCTTGGACCTGTTTGACACAAATGGGGGGTTTCCATTTAGGTCTAAGTTTGGTATTCTTAGGATTTTTCTTTTCTTGTACCCAGTCACCTTCTTGTGGTGACCACTCATTGGGTTCTGGCGGTTTAGGAGGCTGCATTTGAGACAATAAGCCAATCATTTATTGGGCTAATTCTGGGTTGTACTGAGGAATTACTCCTTCAGATGCCTGCTGGGCGGTATTCATTTGTACCTTAAACATCAAAAAGTAAGGTGTGACATGTTTTTCAGGTCCTACGCAACTCTGGGGTAGATTGTTGACTGCCAGCTGTACCTCCGGCACCAATTTGGCCCAGCTGCGTCCTCGTGTCATTAGCAGTTTGGTCATGCAAATCTTCACATCTTGGGTGCATGCTCCACCGACCCACTTGATTGTGGGTGCAAAGGAGTGCTGTGTTCCAATTTAATACCTCTGTCGATACACATTTTCAGGAACGCCTTTCCAACAAAGGCGGATCCACGGTCTGTGTGGAGACAGATGGGGGAACCAGCATAGGGAAAAATGATGTTTTCGAATGCATGTACAGTTGCGCTTTCCGTACAGCGGGTTGTGGGCACCAACCATGTGTAGGAGGTACAGGTGTCAACAATTACTAAGATGTACTGGTTTTGGCCTGTATAAGGAAGGTGCCCAGTAGAGGGCGTAAAGGGTCCCACATAATCAGCCTGCCACACACGGTGGGTGGCGTCTGGTTTTGTCTTTGAGATTAATTTAGATCTGGTGACTCCTCCTCCTTTCGAGGTCTGGAGGCACTGAGGACAATTTGCCACTAATTTTTTGCAATCAGTTAATATGTAAGGCCACCAATAGGTGAGCAGTAGTTTAGCCATTGTTGCCTTGGCTCCAGGATGGTCGGAACCATGGCTAACATGGGCCTCCTGTATTAAACTTAGGCTGGTTTCTTTGCCGGTGGGATAACCTTAGCCTCCTTTACTGGGCTAGTAACCAAGACACTTCACATTTCGTCGCAATGATAATTATAGTTGGATGGGTACCCGCGCGGAGTTTTCCCGGAAATAAGTAGGCGTAACTCATCATCCTGATTGTCACTGTACATTTGTCGTGTAATTACCAGGACCTTTACATGTTCTGTCCCTACTTCTTCTAGGGTCACTGCTTGTTTTGCAGCGTTGTCTGCCATCTGGTTACCCATGCTGTGGGGGCCTTCTTTCGTATGGCCTGGGATGTGCATAATGGTAACATGATGCTTGTTGTCTAGTTGCTAGGCAATTTTTTGCCATAAGGATATATGAGCTATTGGTTTTCCTTAATCTGTCTTATTTTTTCTCCATATTGGTAAGAACGTATTTGCAGCCTTCTGGCAATAGGCGCTATCAGTGCAGATTAATGTTTTAGTATCATTAGAAGGTATTTCTTGTAAGGCTAATAACAATGCCTGTGCCTCTGCATATTGGGCATTATGGGGACCCAGGGTCCTTGAAATTGATTTGATGGGGTTGGAGGTTCCATCTGAATGGAAACCTAGTATTACCCCACTACCAGCTATTGTGCGCATACTGCCTTGTCTGTCAGGAATGGGCATTGCTGATCCGTCACAGTAAATTACAAGGTCAAAGTCCTCTAGGGGAGTTACGGTAAGTTTGGGACTCGGGATATCCGGGTCCTCTTCTTTGTCTAGTTTTTCAAAACCGGGGAAATTGAGTATATCCTGCGAGTATTTTTCATTGTATTCAAACCTCAGGGAGGTATCATATAAAAGATGGTGCCACTTAGTGTATCTGGCCTCAGTTACCTTGCGTTCGTTCCCTGGCATTCCTTCCTGTGATCTTAGTTGGGGAAAACCCGATGATAATGCGTGCATTGGCCTGAACCTTTCATAAGGATCTTACGGCGTGTAGGATGAGGACCATGCAGCATTCTAAGGCGGTCAATCTCTGTTCACAGGAGGAGTAATTAAGGGAGAGGTATTGGAAAGGCGTAATAGCTCCCTCATCGAAGCAGGCTGCACAGGCTGCTCGGGAAGCGATCCAAGGGATGAGACAGATGTCCCTGGATGGGTCTCTAGCTGAGGTCAGTGGCATATTTTACTGCAAGAATTAGCTGTAATTAAGAGCTTCCTTTGCATGATCCGCGAAGCAGAAAGGTTTATTTGTCAGGATACAGTACTCATACAAGGGAGCTGAAAGTGGAGCGAATGCTGGTACAAACGTCCATGCAAAATTAAGTAGTCCAAGTATAGATTATAGCTGTTTAAGGGAAGTAGGTTTTTTAATAGCCGAGAGTTTCTCGGAAAAAGATTTGGTAAGGCCTCGGCCAGTGTCTGTGACATTGATACCGAGGTATTCAACTGATTTCTTAAGTAATTGGCATTTCTTAAGGCCGACTATGTATCCATGGATCTTTAAAAGGGTAAAGATTTTGTCCAGGGCTTCTAGGTGTTGTTCGCTGATGTATGTTATCACGTATACATCGTCTACATAGACGTTGATATCGTACTTATGGCGTATGGGTGCTAATGCAGAAATAACGCCGGCCGCGAAGAGCTGAGGCAAATTGCGGAAGCCCTGCGGGAGTCGGTCCAGACGTACTGGTGGCCGTTAGGACCGGTGAACGCTGTGTAGTCGTACACCTCGGGGAGGACTGGGTGTGACCAGAAGCCGTTGGATAAGTCTAAAGTGGATTTGTACCTTTTTCGGCTAATCTCTTGTGTAACTTGTTGTATGCTAGTGGATTGGGCTGAGTTTGGAATCGTAACGTGGTTTAGTTCTCGGTAGTCGACTAAAAGTCTGACTCCACCTTTAGCTTTGGGAATCCCAAACATAGGGGAGTTATACGGAGATGATTTTTTAATCAGTACGCCTTGTTGGCATAAGGAGTCGATTGTTTTTTGGAGCGCGGCTCTGCACTCCGGGTCTCGGATGAACCATTGTTTCTGAACCGGGAAGTCGTTGACTCCGGTTGTGACTGGTTGAATTTTTAGCAGTCCGCAATGATTCTGATATTTTTGGAATAAGTCCCAGTGTCTGAGAATTAAGTTCTTAATTTGTGCTTTTGTTTGTTTGTCCGGGCTATCCCTAAGATATTCCTCTATCTGTTCTCATCTGTTATCCTGAGGGGCGAATAGAAGTAGCAGAAGTCATAGGGGCTGTTTAGCACACTGGGGTAAATCGCTGGCTTTGAAAGCAGACCAAGGCAGGCCAGCAGCACGGTTCAATTGTTGTACCAGCCTTCCCGAACAGGCGCCGGAATGTGGCGACTAGGGGCTTTTCACAGTAACTTCATTTGAAGCCTACTTGTGACGATAAGCGATTTTCATTTCATTTCATATTTTTGAATTATGTCTTGGGATAGAATAATGTCGCAATCATGGTCTTTGTCTAAATCAGGCCATAGTCCAGCTTGACATCTAATTTCTTGATCATTATCTAAAAGGGTGATCTTTACCAATGATATTTGTCTTACTTCTGAAGTTATGCTTTTATGTTCATTGTCCTTGTCATGGGTCTATTTAAGGAATGGTAGCGGGCAAATCCTTTGTCTATGAGAGGCATTTCTGCCCCAGTGCCTAAGAGTAAAATTCCCCCTATTGTAGCGGTTAGTAATTTCGGGTCAAGGTACAGGGTGGGATTTACGTATGGGAATTGAGCGGGAGCGGTTTGGGAGAATTTGTGAGTGGACCGGCCTGTTAGTCAATAGCTATTCTTAGAGGTGATGTACATTCGGATGGTAGCTGTAACGTGGCCGCCTCTAGAATTTCTACCTTGGCCTCTGTTTTGTCCAGTACTGCCATTAGGTCTAGGCTGATCCTGATATTGTTGTGTTGCCTTTGTGGATTTCTATCATCCTGGTATCTTCCAGGGGGGCGGATATTAGCTTGATCCCGGAACTCATATCGTCCTTGTTGAGGAGGATACTAAAGGTATCGCGGACCTCTGTCCTCGAATAGGCAACGAGGTGCTGTGTGGTCCCAAGGGGGTTCCAGTGGTGTCTGCCTGGGAGTTTGTGTGAAAGGCTGCTGTCTGAGACCTGAGGCTGGGGCTCGTGCAGGGGTTCCTGGGGACCTTCCGGCAGAGGTTTCTCTCCTGCCTGGACTACGAGGGGCAGCTGATGCTCCTGCTCCCTCTCTGGGTTGTGTCCCAGAGGTGGAGGGGACGTCCCTAGGTCCTCCTAGTTCGGTAGCCGACAGTTAGCAGAGTTCCTCAAGATCTCTGCATGCCTGAATAACTGCATGGTATTTAGCAGCCTTGTTTTGTTGACCGTGTGCTGTGTCCTGTAGGCGCAGGCGGTGGGCTGAGTCAGTGACTGATTTTAGTAACAATTGGCTGACTTTAGCAAAGTCATATTGTAATTGTAGGGCTAGCTGGAAAATTTATCTGATGCGTCCTACTTTAAGGGTGTTTAAAAGGATATTTCGGAATCCTCCTTGTATGCCATGTCTGTAAATTTTCTTATGTGCTGCAGGTGGAAGCCTGGTGGCGCTGTTATGCGCAGTAGCTGCATCCCTGCAATGGCTCTTCTCGCAATATCTGTCTGAGCCAGTGTCAGAAGTGCGGGGATATTAAGGTTACTAAGAAAAACTATAGCGTCTCCCCGGGGATTCCCTGGTTCAAAGGCAGGGGGTTGCGGGACCGGAATGGGATAAGCATGTACAGTTAACCCCAAGACCCTGCTAACATTGAGTGGGTTTATATCTTCTGAGTGACATACCACAAAGGGTACTAAGTCATCAGGTTGTACACTACAGCCTGGTCTGATTAGGCGGGTTGCTAATTCTAGCTGGCAATCCTGTCTGTGGTTTTTCCCCCGGAAAGATTCTGTTATATCTAGCGTAGATAAACCTCTGTCCGTCTACGAAAGGAGGTGGCAGTGCGAGTAAATGATCAACCAGTAATGTTCCTTTTGGGAAGAGTGCAAACTTTGGAGTTTATTTATAGCAAATGTAAACCTTCGTCACCTTTACGACTGCAGCAAATCTATGCTGCAATTTTTACATTGTTATTTATATCCTTCCCAACCACATAATTGCACACAATATTCCAAATCTGACCTAATTAATATTATTATTCCTGTTCCAAATGGCCTTTGTGAACTGATTTTCAAGTGCCGACGTTAGTAAGGCAGCATGATGCGAATACGGCGATGTTTGGAGAACAATAATAAAGAACAAAGAACAGCACAGGAACAGATCTTCGACGCTCCAAGCTGGCACCCATCATGATGCCTGACTAACTGTTAATGGAAATTTACATTGGAGGTTATTCATTTATTCATTAAGAATCTCTCTGTTTTATTATGTTCAATTATTAGCTTATGCCTGCAATAGTGTGGACTGCTAAGTCATTCTATACTAGCTTACTCACCATGGCAATCTAATTCTGCAATGACCTGATAAGTACGGTTACTGCCGAGTCATTCTCAAACTGACCTACTGACATCTGCAATGATCCAATTAATTACTGAGTCATTCTGTTTCTGACAAATGGACTGTTAACTATTGAGACACCTGTTATCCTTGTAATTGTGGACAAGGAGTTGTGCAGGATAGTTAACGGATGGTCTCAGAGGAATGTGATTGGAAGCTAATTGTTGCTAGGGGGGCATAATTGGTCATGTATGTAACCCCCCAAGCTAATGAGGAACTAACCAAGTGTGTAAATGTATAAAACAGGCTAACTGCCGTTGTACAATTGAGAAGGTGACCATGAGCACTGCAGAGTGCCTGGCTTTCTCCCAAAAGCTTTTGCCAATAAATTGACTTGACTCAACTCTTTGGTGTGAATAAGTTATTTGCCACTTCACTAACCTAAAACCTTCCACACTTCTGGGGTCCGAATCCCTCTATCCCCATCCTATTTATGTATTTGTCAAGATGCCTCTTAAACATTTGATGAAGGAAATCATGTGCTGTGAAAAACAAAACACTTTCTGATTTTGCTGTGGAGGTTCCTGTGAGGAGAAAGGACACCATTCTGCAATCAGTCAGAACCTGCTCCTACAAATCGGGAAGTGTGTGTGGCAAGAAGTGGAAGAAGGTATTCAAGGGACTTTCATGTAACTTTTGGTGCTACCCATTAGAGTGCAATTATTCCTGTAATGTTACATTTTCAGCACCATCTGTAAATCTTTAGACTCTTGAGCACTAAATATTTTAAATTTTAAGTAAATATATCAATTATCAGAGGGTTTGACGGACAATCACAGGAGATTTTAGTAATCATAATTACTCCTTAATTATGGTCAGTATTGACAGCTACTCTCGGTTTTCTGATTCTAGGACAATTCATTAGGTGAAGTGCAACTTTTAACTTTGTTCAAGGATCTGATAGTTACAACATTTTTGTATAAATACCAGATTGTATGGGATTAAATATCAGGAGGAAGATGAATAGCAATGATATGACATTTGATTATATTTTCCCGTGTCGAATTTCAGTTTGCATCGGCCTGGTGGTGACGCGCTTAAGGAAATTAGAATATCAGAAATGCCAAACAGCACATACCTGCAACCTGTATTATTAGAAGTTTGCCATTGGTTTCCAGAAGGCTGTGGAAGTACTTGACGGTATCAGGTATACTTTCTGCATAGTACAACATCTGGACAAGGGAAGAAAAACACACCAGAAAATGCAAATATATCCTCATATAAGATAAATCCATTTCTCAAAAATAATTGCAGTGCTGTGCTCAAAGTGCCTTGAGATTCTGTTTTGGATCAAAGGGAAATCCTGGCAGGAGGGCATTAACATGGGGCTGAACCTGCTTCTGCCAGGGTTTGAACCCTGTATTTCCTGGTTTCTCACTTTCCAAGGGGGCATTTTGCAAACTGTGGAAATTTCACATTCTGGAATTCAATCACATCCTGGCAAGGCCTCAGCACAGAGCTGCTGTGTTGTGTCCTGGTCTTTGGAAAAATTCCAGATCTTATTCCCAAGGTAATGAACCCCTGGGAATCAGCTGCTTAATACCAAAGCTTCTGAAGACTTCTTCTGCACTGGTTCCTTTCAGGACTTCTCCCTTTCACTGGAGCATTGGAACAATGCTCTGATCGTCCAGTGTTCTGTGTCACTAGAAATTTCTGGGAGAGTAGTCTTGGCCCCAAATTTATTGTAGTGATCGATGCGGCACTGGTTGAAGAGTAAGCCTGTGATTAAAGGCCGAGGACAAATTATAAAAGTGCTGCCTGTGCCTATATTAACAGTGCAGGATCACCACTCCAGTGATGATGCTTCAGTAGCCCTCATCTTAATAGAGTCAGAAAATGTTGGGATGGATTATTTTGAGCTATTGTGGACTTTCCCCTTTTTGACAAAGTCTGACTACTGGGTCGAAACCTGCTGACTCCTTTATAAAACTGCATTTTGGGCAAAATGGCCAAGCTAAATCTGAAATCATTGTGTTGAATGAGTGCTGCGACCATCTCACAAATTGACCAAATTGTACCTCTCCCCCTGCAGTTTTTTGGGAGGTATTTGGGAATGAAAATGGAAGCTCCAGTGATCCAGGGGCTGGTTTAGCACACTGGGCTAAATAGCTGGCTTTGAAAGCAGACCAAGGCAGGCCATCAGCACGGTTCAATTCCTGTACCGGCCTCCCTGAACAGGTGCCGAAATGTGGCGACTAGGGTTTTTTCACAGTAACTTCATTGAAGCCTACTTGTGACAATAAGCAATTTTCATTTTTTCCATTTCCCCAACCTTACCCTGCTTTTTAAGTGTCCTGCATTAGGACAGCATTGTAGAGGGCAAACAATCCCCAGTAGGGGCTGAGGAAACTAACTGCAGTAACTTGTAGGGCCAGAGTTGTGGCAGAAAATCTGCTAATCCCATTATTTTCCATTCTCCAACTCAGGACTATTTGAAAACTCGGGTGACAAATTAGCAATAATAGAATATTTGGTAGAATGATATCAACCTTGTTAAGAAGTGAGAAATTGATTTTTGTAATTGCCCAGTATAAATGTATTTTCTTCCCAATTTCTAACCCTCAATCTAAATGCACTGATTTATGTTGTGTTCCAGTCTCATAGGGTTGACAGGCACCACAGTTAAACAATTTTACCTCCTCTGTGAGCACAAACAGCAATTGACAACAGGTTAATTGATAGCGAGCAAATGCCGGCACAGCCAAATCTACTTCTTCTTGCACCCATTATGCAAAAAAGGATCATTTCCAATTGAAACTGCTTCCAGGATTTCTTCCCTCCATAACCCAAGGTTGTTTAAGCCAATTGTAATGACTCTAATATTAACTGGGCAGATACCAACGACCTACAATATATCTCTGGCTTCAGGAAAGGCTCCCCAAAATACATTTCACAAAAAACACTTATATATACAGAGTAGATTCTCTCTGGAGTGCATGTGAACCCCAAAGTCTCAAAAATGTATCGAACAGAGTATGCTATTGAATTACCCAAAGATTTCAATTTTCAATACACATTTTAAAATTTGTTTACGGGATATAGGCGTCGCTAGTTAAGCCAGTATTTATTGCCCATCCCTAGTTACTCTTCAGAAGGTGGTGGTGCCTTCTTCAACGGCTGCAGTCCTCCAGGTGAAGGTACACCCACTGTGCAATTAGAGAGGGAGTTCCAGGATTTTGTCCCAGTGACAGCAAAGAAAGGCGATTTATTTCCAAGTCAAAGTGGTGAGTGACTTGTCGGGGAACGTCCAGGTGGTGGGGCTCCCAAGCATCTTCTGCTCTTGTCCTTCGAGATGGTAATGCTCGTGGGTTTGGAAGGTGCTGTCCAAGGAACCTTGGTGAGTTACTGCAGTGCATCTTGTAGATGGCTGCCACTGTTCATCGGTGGTGGAGGGTTTGAATGTTTGTGGAAGGGGGAGCAATCAAGCGGGTTGTTTTGACCTGGATGGTTGCAAACTTCTTGAGGGTTGTTGGAGATGCACTCATCCAGGCAAGTGGATCAGCCATGATCTAATTGAATGGTGGAGCAGGCTCGAGGGGCCAGATGGCCTACTCCTGCTCCTAGTTCTTATGTTCATATGTTCTTATTCCATTACACTCCCGAGTTCTGCCTTGAAGATTGTGAACAGGCTTTGGTGGGTCAGGAGGTGAGTTACTTGCTGCAGGACTCCCGGCCTTTGACCTGCCCTGGTAGCTACAGTATTAATGTGGATAGTCCAGTTTAGTTTCTGATCAATGGTAACCCCCAAGATGTTGATTGCTCTTTGCCCTCATATCATTTACAACTATTTTATTCATCCGCTAATTTATTTTTAATCTACATTCCATTGAAACATATAATCATTGAAACATACAGGGGCGAAGAGGACCAATTCAGACCATTATGTCTGTGCCAGCTCTTTGAAAACATCATCAATTCCACCTCAAGGAACTTTATTATTTTAATGTCAAGTTCCTTTTCCCTCACTCCAAGGAACATCTGACTGAAATATGTGAAAGCTTTGGATGGACAAGTAGTTGTTTCAAACAGCATCACATTTATCAGGCGCAATCAGGCAAACCTTATTGTGGGAAGAGAGAGTCAGAATCATTCTCATCACAGTTAGACCCCAAAACAGCACACAACAGGTTTGGATGAAAGGAGCCCTTTTGCCAATTCAGATCATTCTTTCTGATCACCAACCCTATTGTACTTTCTGCTTGTGAAATAACGGGTGCAATTCAGCGACCTAGTTCCACACTCCGCAAATCCAGGCGCAACGGATGAATCGCGCATGAGACTAAAATCGGGCTCCGTGGGTGGTGTGAAACCTTGACCAAGTCACCCGACTCGCATTGCCTGAGGCAATCTCTGGATCTCTAAGTGCAGCCTAGGCAGACAGAAACTCCCTGAGGCCAGAATAAATGGCAAAGTGCTGTTGAACTGCGAGATGTTTCTCAGCACTGCGGCCACCAAGAAACACCCTGCTAAATGTGCTGTTCAGCGGACTTTAACTTGAGTCCGTTGAATCACTCAAACCTCTTTATCCTGGCATTATCACACATTCCTTCTACACTCAATTTTCAATCTAAACTGTGGTCAAATGGGAACGCTGTTGTGATTTCCTCTGACATGGAAGAACAATTATTAGCGAGATTCTGCTGAAATGTTGAACAAGATAATATGGCAGGTGTTCATGAACATTGTCTGAAGTCTGCAAACTGGTTACCCACTTACATCTTTTCTACCAGAAGTGTCAAGGGAAGGAAGCATGAAGACTTGAAATAACCGACCCAAAAATAAGTCAAAATGAGTATTACTTCCAAATATGACTATGGTTCATACACCCATCAGTGCTTTGACACTAAGTGACAGATTTGGGTATTTGACTACAATTGGGTTAACACTCAACCCTGACTGACAGATTGAATATCTCCCTGTGTACTGGTTGTAAAGTTCATCTTAACAGCAGTTACCTGGATCATGTGAATGAAATCAAACTTTCTACTTTCTTCCTTCTCCTTGTTTTGCTTTTCATATTCTTCTGAGCACATCTGGTTCCAAGTGAAGGAGATGTTAAGTCCTTGAGTCTTTTCTTTCACAAGATCTGGAGCAAAGTTAAATTTAGAAGGGAGTTTTTTGTGTTAATAAAATGATTGGAACTACAGGCGGGATTCTCCGACCCCCCGCCGGGTCAGAGAATCGCCAGGGGTGGGGGACGGCGTGCATTGCGCCCCGCCGTTCCGATGCTGGCTGCCGAATTCTCCGGCGACCGTTTTCTGTCAGGGGCCGGGATCACGCTGCGCCGGTCAGGGGCCTTTGGCAGCCGCCCCCCGGCAATTCTCCGGGCTCCGATGGGCCGAGCGGCCGCCCGTTTTCAGCCTGTCCCGCCGGCGTGAAATGGACATGGTCCATCACGGCGGGACCTGGCTTGTAGGCCTGCTAGGTGAGTCCTTGGGGAGGCGCGGGGGGGGATCTGGCCCCGGGGGGCCCCCACGGTGGACTGGCCCGCGATCGGGGTCCACCGATCTGCGGGCGGGCCTGTGCCATGGAGGCACTCTTTCCTTCTGCTCCGGCCTCTGTAAGGCTCCGCCATGGCCGGTGCAGAGAAGAATCCCCCTGCGCATGTGCAGGAACAGGCTGGCCGGAAACTACGCTGGCGGTTCCGCGCATGCGCCAACTCATGCCGGCCCTTCGCCGCTGGTTGGCTACGGCGCCAACCCCTCTGGTGCCGGCCTAGTCCCCAGAAGTGCGGAGGACTCTGCACCATCCGGTCGGCCTGATGCTGGAGTGGTTTGCGCCGCTCTTGGCGTCGGCGTCGGGCCACCTGGCCAGTTGCGGGAGAATCCCGCCTCACAATCTTTTTGTTGCCATTTCATCGTGCCCAGCTTCCTGAAACTCTTATTTCAGCACACATTTATTGCTGACTGCTTAGAAGTGGCCAGTTGGTGTCAGTTGAGGGGAAACGGCACAAATTTAAGCATTGTCCTTTCATTTTCACATTTCACCATATCACACTTACTGATGAAAATTTATTTGATTAGTCAAATGGTACACATCATTAATCAGTAAGTCTGATGGAAAGTGCTGGACAGTCACTTGGGGTTCAGAGTGGAGAGTGTATTTGACCACTGCCACCTGGTGTGTTGCACATCCTGCTCTTTTTCCTTACCCAACAAATTCCAGAACATCATAAGTTGCAATGTGAAAAAAGGTTATGAAGTGGATGCGTGGGGAGGACTACCTGAGCATCCAAGAAATCATTGCAAGCTGGTTGTTCCTGATTTTCCTTGGCAAAATTCTTTCTTTCCTGCAGGAAGACACTGCTGTCTGTACTTCTGACCAGCTCAGAAACAAAGAATGAAGTGATTTTGATCCTGAATTTTCAATTCACAGTTTTAACGCTCCTCACATGTGCTCTCACCATGTGTTTTTTTTTACGTTTTGTTGCAATTGATTATACATGGATTCAGCCCAGTGAGTGCAGAGCAAAACTTCATCCAAAACAACAATATTAACCTGATGATCATGAACATAATTATAGACGATAATAATTAATCAACGATCAATGTATTTTTGCCAAAAATGGTGAGCAGTCATTTCACATTGGTTGCAAGAAACTACTGGTTCTATGATTAGTCAAATGATTACTTATTTCTCAGCCACACATGGGGTGGTATTCTGCCAACTGGCTGGTGGGTTTGGTGGCAGGTGGGTGCAAAAAATGTGGCAAGAGCCAAAAAGTTGGAAAACCGCTGGCATAAAATTACATTGCAATTCTCCCAATGGCACGTTAATGGCAGGTCAGTCATCCCACTGGCAGATTATGCAAACATCATTTGCACCTTATCAATTCCAATAAAACAGCTGCCCACCAGTGTACTGTCAGGACTTGCGATCTTACATCATGCCAATGTAAAATCACGTCATTGTCAACCCCGATTGCTCAAGAGTGGCATGCACAAGGCAGTCCTCAATTTGTGGGCTACGTGGTGGCACAGTTGTTTGGGCACATGGCGCCGAGGACAAGGGTTCGATCCCGACCCCGGGTCACTGTCCATGTGGACTTTGCACATTCTCCCCGTGTCTGCGTGGGCCTCACACCTGCAACCCCCAAACATGTGCCGGGTAAGTTGATTGATCATGTTAAATTGCCCCTTAACTGGAAAAAAATAATTGGGCACGTTGTGGTCAATGCAACAATACCTTTCTGCCACAGTGCTGCTCTGCTCCTGCTGTGCCATTCGCCACCCTGCCTGGGCAGACTGGTTCCTGCCCTCCCACTCCATGCAGAATTGGTCTTCATGGACAGCACTCTGTTGCTTGACACATAGACAATGCTGTGGCACTGTCTCAGTTCAGTACTCCTTCACACCCCACTCCCCTCTCCACCACCTCCAATGGGGGGGGGGGGGGGGGGGGGGGAAGGTGAACCCCTCTTTGCCTGCCTAAATAGCTTAAAAACAAGGGGGTCAAAGGAATACCACATTATTTACAGGAAGGAGATGGGTGAAGACTCCAGAGGCGGTGGATAGATGTCCAGGTGGAGCATGGGAGCTTCACAGGTTATGGGCTTGGGAAAAAGTGGTTGAATCAAGGAACAGACTTCTTCTTGAAGCTGCGAGACTTTACTTGGTGGACATCCTGCATAGACTGGTGAAGACAGGTGAGCTGGAGAGAGTGATATGAGTGTGCTGGACTGGCATTTAAATATGGCGTCAGGACCTTTAAAAACATCAGCTGAGGGCAGGTGGACTAATCAGCTGTCATCCCATCGGGAGATTCCAAGGGGAACACTCCTGTGCATAATTAATGAGGTTCCAAGCACAGAATGTGGCGCCGGATCCCATCATTCTGGTCGTCGGGAAAGGCACCGCTGGAGCTGCCCACCATCCCACTGAGTCTCCGAAACAGAGAATTCCACCCCATGGTCACAACAGGAAACAGATAAAAGGTGAGTTAATGGCTCAAACAAATGAAAATCCATGGTGCATAAAAACATTGAAGTTTAATCAATACCGTTATATTTGGTGAGTTGGTGTGGATTTGGCTCCACCACTTCATTGTGAATAGAAAGGCCAGGATGTTTGGATTGAATTTTGCCAAGAATTTCAATGTCCACTTCACCTGAATGGAAAAACACAACATTTCTGTCCATGAATTCATTGCAGCACATTTTCAATAGAAGTCGATCAGCTGCATTGAATCTGATAGGATTTATTTGTTTTAAATTTCAAAAGTCCAGATCAATTTTAATTAATTTCCACTCATCTGAAAGCAATGTACTATTGCAAAAGCATAAAAAGCTAAATGTATTTTTATTGACTTATGCTATTCACTCAGAGTCTATTTTCCATTTTCTTTTAAGATCAAACATATGAGGTGAATAATAATCACAGGAGACTAAACCTACTCTGATATCAATTGAACAGTGGAGATAGTTGAAGCGATAAGGGAATGGATTCCATACCATGTGCAGGGGGCTCCTTTCTAACCTTGGGCGAGATTCTCCGACCCCCCGCCAGGTTGGAGAATCGCCGGGGGCTGGCGTGAATCCCGCCCCCGCCAGTTGCTGAATTCTCCGGCACCGGAGATTTGGCGGGGGCAGGAATCGCGCCGCGCCGTTTGGCGGGCCCCCCCCCCGCGATCCTCCGGCCCGGATGGGACGAAGTCCCGCTGCTAAAATGCCTGTCCCGCCGGCGTAGATTAAACCACCTACCTTACCAGCGGGACAAGGCGGCGCGGGCGGGCTCCGGCATCCTGGGGGGGGCGCGGGACGATCTGGCCCCGGGGGGGTGTCCCCACGGTGGCCTGGCCCGTGATCGGGGCCCACCGATCCGCGGGCGGGCCTGTGCCGTGGGGGCACTCTTTTCCTTCCACCTTCAGCGGGGATACCACCGGTGTCCCCGCTGACTATACCTGCGGGAAGTGCACCCAACTTCAGCTCCTCAAAGACCGTGTTAGGGAACTGGAGCTGAAGCTGGATGAACTTCGGATCATCCGGGAGGCAGAGGGGGTGATTGAGAAGAGTTACAGGGAGGTAACCACACCCAAGGTACAGGACAAGAATAGCTGGGTTACAGTCAGGGGGAAAAAAAACAAACAGGCAGACAATGCAGGGATCCCTCGTGGCCGTTCCCCTTCAAAACAAGTATACCGTTTTGGATGCTGTTGGGGGGGATGACCTACCGGGGGAAGGCCCTAGCGGCCAGGTCTCTGGCACTGAGTCTGGCTCTGGGGCTCAGAAGGGAAGGGGGGAGAATAGAAAAGCAATAGTTGTAGGAGATTCAATGGTTAGGGGAATAGATAGGAGATTCTGTGGTCGCGAGCGAGACTCCCGGAAGGTATGTTGCCTCCCGGGTGCCAGGGCCAGGGATGTCTCGGATCGTGTCTTCAGGATCCTTAAGGGGGAGGGGGAGCAGCCAGAAGTCGTGGTGCACATTGGTACCAACGACATAGGTAGGAAAAGGGGTGTGGAGGTAATAAACAAGTTTAGGGAGTTAGGCTGGAAGTTGAAAGCCAGGACAGACAGAGTTGTCATCTCTGGTTTGTTGCCGGTGCCACGTGATAGCGAGGCTAGGAATAGAGAGAGAGTGCAGTTGAACACGTGGCTGCAGGAATGGTGTAGGAGGGAGGGCTTCAGGTATTTGGATAATTGGAGCGCATTCTGGGGAAGGTGGGACCTGTACAAGCAGGACGGGTTGCACCTGAACCAGAGGGGCACCAATATCCTGGGAGGGAGGTTTGCTAGTACTCTTCGGGAGGGTTTAAACTAATTTGGCAGGGGAATGGGAACCGGATTTGTAGCCCAGCAACTAAGGTAGCCGATATTCAGGACGCCAAAGCTTGTAATGAGGCAGTGGGGAAGGGAACACTGACAAAGGAGAGTATTTGCAGGCACGGAGATGAGTTGAAGTGTGTATACTTCAACGCAAGAAGCATCAGGAATAAGGTGGGTGAACTTAAGGCATGGATCGGTACTTGGGACTACGATGTGGTGGCCATCACGGAAACTTAGAAGAGGGGCAGAAATGGTTGTTGGAGGTCCCTGGTTATAGATGTTTCAATAAGATTAGGGAGGGTGGTAAAAGAGGTGGGGGGGTGGCATTATTAATTAGAGATAGTATAACAGCTGCAGAAAGGCAGTTTGAGGAGTATCACCCTATTGAGGTAGTATGGGTTGAAGTCAGGAATAGGAAAGGAGCAGTCACCTTGTTAGGAGTTTTCTATAGGCCCCCCAATAGTAGCAGAGATGTGGAGGAACAGATTGGGAAACAGATTTTGGAAAGGTGCAGAAGTCCTAGGGTAGTAGTCATGGGCGACTTTAACTTCCCAAATATTGAGTGGAAACTCTTTAGATCAAATAGTTTGGATGGGGTGGTGTTTGTGCAGTGTGTCCAGGAAGCTTTTCTAACACAGTATGTAGATTGTCCAACCAGAGGAGGGGCAATATTGGATTTAGTACTGGGTAATGAACCAGGGCAAGTGATAGATTTGTTAGTGGGGGAGCATTTTGGAGATAGTGACCACAATTCTGTGACTTTCACTTTAGTAATGGAGAGGGATAGGTACGTGCAACAGGGCAAGGTTTACAATTGGGGGGAAGGGTAAATACGATGTTGTCAGACAAGAATTGAAGTGCATAAGTTGGGAACATAGGCTGGCAGGGAAGGACACAAGTGAAATGTGGAACTTGTTCAAGGAACAGGTGCTACGTGTCCTTGATATGTATGTCCCTGTCAGGCAGGGAAGAGATGGTCGAGTGAGGGAACCATGGTTGACAAGAGAGGTTGAATGTCTTGTTAAGAGGAAAAAGGTGACTTATGTAAGGCTGAGGAAACAAGGTTCAGACAGGGCATTGGAGGGATACAAGATAGCCAGGAGGGAACTGAAGAAAGGGATTAGGAGAGCTAAGAGAGGGCATGAACAATCTTTGGCGGGTAGGATCAAGGAAAACCCCAAGGCCTTTTACACATATGTGAGAAATATGAGAATGACTAGAGCGAGGGTAGGTCCGATCAAGGACGGTAGCGGGAGATTGTGTATTGAGTCTGAAGAGATAGGAGAGGTCTTGAATGAGTACTTTTCTTCTGTATTTACAAATGAGAGGGGCGATATTGTTGGAGAGGACAGTGTGAAACAGATTGGTAAGCTCGAGGAAATACTTGTTAGGAAGGAAGATGTGTTGGGCATTTTGAAAAACTTGAGGATAGACAAGTCCCCCGGGCCTGACGGGATATATCCAAGGATTCTATGGGAAGCAAGAGATGAAATTGCAGAGCCGTTGGCAATTATCTTTTCGTCCTCACTGTCAACAGGGGTGGTACCAGGGGATTGGAGAGTGGCGAATGTCGTGCCCCTGTTCAAAAAAGGAACTAGGGATAACCCTGGGAATTACAGGCCAGTTAGTCTTACTTCGGTGGTAGGCAAAGTAATGGAAAGGGTACTGAAGGATAGGATTTCTGAGCATCTGGAAAGACACTGCTTGATTAGGGATAGTCAGCACGGATTTGTGAGGGGTAGGTCTTGCCTTACAAATCTTATTGAATTCTTTGAGGAGGTGACCAAGCATGTGGATGAAGGTAATGCAGTGGATGTAGTGTACATGGATTTTAGTAAGGCATTTGATAAAGTTCCCCATGGTAGGCTTCTGCACAAAGTAAGGAGGCATGGGATAGTGGGAAATTTGGCCAGTTGGATAACGAACTGGCTAACCGATAGAAGTCAGAGAGTGGTGGTGGATGGCAAATATTCAGCCTGGATCCCAGTTACCAGTGGTGTACCGCAGGGATCAGTTCTGGGTCCTCTGCTGTTTGTGATTTTCATTAATGACTTGGATGAGGGAGTTGAAGGGTGGGTCAGTAAATTTGCAGACGATACGAAGATTGGTGGAGTTGTGGATAGTAAGGAGGGCTGTTGTCGGCTGCAAAGAGACATAGATAGGATGCAGAGCTGGGCTGAGAAGTGGCAGATGGAGTTTAACCCTGAAAAGTGTGAGGTTGTCCATTTTGGAAGGACAAATATGAATGCGGAATACAGGGTTAACGGTAGAGTTCTTGGCATTGTGGAGGAGCAGAGAGACCTTGGGGTCTATGTTCATACATCTTTGAAAGTTGCCACTCAAGTGGATAGAGCTGTGAAGAAGGCCTATGGTGTGCTCGCGTTCATTAACAGAGGGATTGAATTTAAGAGCCATGAGGTAATGATGCAGCTGTACAAAACCTTGGTAAGGCCACATTTGGAGTACTGTGTACAGTTCTGGTCGCCTCATTTTAGGAAGGATGTGGAAGCTCTGGAAAAGGTGCAAAGAAGATTTACCAGGATGTTGCCTGGAATGGAGAGTAGGTCTTACGAGGAAAGGTTGAGGGTGCTAGGCCTTTTCTCATTAGAGCGGAGAAGGATGAGGGGCGACTTGATAGAGGTTTATAAGATGATCAGGGGAATAGATAGAGTAGACAGTCAGAGACTTTTTCCCCAGGTGCAACACACCATTACAAGGGGACATAAATTTAAGGTGAAAGGTGGAAGATATAGGAGGGATATCAGAGGTAGGTTCTTTACCCAGAGAGTAGTGGGGGCATGGAATGCACTGCCTGTGGAAGTAGTTGAGTCGGAAACATTAGGGACCTTCAAGCAGCTGTTGGATAGGTACATGGATTACGGGAAAATGATATAGTGTAGATTTATTTGTTCTTAAGGGCAGCACGGTAGCATTGTGGATAGCACAATTGCTTCACAGATCCATGGTCCCAGGTTCGATTCCAGCTTGGGTCATTGTCTGTGCGGAGTCTGCACGTCCTCCCCGTGTCTGCGTGGGTTTCCTCCGGGTGCTCCGGTTTCCTCCCACAGTCCAAAGATGTGCGGGTTAGGTGAATTGGCCAATGATAAATTGCCCTTAATGTCCAAATTGCCCTTGGTGGTGGGTGGAGGTGTTGAGTTTGGGTAGGGTGCTCTTTCCAAGAGCTGGTGCAGACTCAAGGGGCCGAATGGCCTCCTTCTGCACTGTAAATTCAATGATAATCTATGATTAATCTAGGACAAAGGTTCGGCACAACATCGTGGGCCGAAGGGCCTGTTCTGTGCTGTATTTTCTATGTTCTATGTTCTATGTTCACCACGGTCTCCACCATGGCGGAGGCAGAAGAGACTCCCTCCACTGCGCATGCGCGAGAATGCCGTGAGCGGCCGCTAATGCTCCCGCGCATGCACCGCCTGGAGATGTCATTTCCGCGCCAGTTGGCGGGGCACCAAAGGCCTTTTCGGCAGCTGGCGGGGCAGAAATTCATCCGGCGGGGGCCTAGCCCCTCAAGGTTGGGGCTCGGCCCCCCAAGATGCGGAGCATTCCGCACCTTTGTGGTGGCGCGATGCCCGACTGATTTGCGCCGTTTTGGGCGCCAGTCTCTGGACATCGCGCCGATACCGGAGAATTTCGCCCCTTATGTGTAAAAATCCCAAGAAGGGAAGATTTGCTGCTGCAACGAGTAATGGGGAATGATTTTTTATTTGTTATTGGGATGTGGGTGTCACCATTTATTGTCCATCCCTAATTGCCCTTGAACTCAGTGGCTTGCTAGGCAATTTCAGTGGAGGATATTTAAGAATCAACTTTGTGGGTCTAGGTTCACATATGGGCCGGACCATGTAACAACGTCAGATTTCCTTCCCTGAAGGACATTAGTGAACCTGCTGGGATTTTTCGACAACCGGCAATGGTTTCATGATCATAATTAGACTTTTAAATCCAGGTTTTTATTGAATTGGAATTTCACCCTCTGCCATGGTGGGATTCGAACCTGGGACCCCAGAGCATTATCTCCGCCTCTGGATTACTGGTCCAGCCACAATACACTATGTAACCCCCCTACCCATACCAAAGTTGGTAAGAAAACTAAAAGGAGGAGAACATCTCGGTAAGAGTGGGCTTAATAGAAGATGCTTGAAGATAGTAACAGAGAAGCGGGCAAAAGTGATGAAAATCAGGTGCTAAATAGATGGCAGAGGCATGCATGATAACAGAGGCTGTAAAAATATTAGGAGAAAAGTCAAAAAATGATTAATAAGGCAGAGAGGGATTATGAAATTCAATAATCAAGCAACATAAAACAAATTGTAAAATATGTTTCCAGTACATCCTTAAGAAAGGAAAGACACTGATCGGAATGTCATCACAAAGGGAAGTAGGGAATAATACCACAAATAATGATAGAGAACAGCAGAAAAATGAAATTATTATTTCTCTTCCATGTTCACTGTGAAGATAGATCAGATAAACATGGGTAATCAGGTAAGTGGATTTTAAATTAGAAAGGGGATGTACTGAATAGACTTTTCAATCTCAAAAAAGGTAAGGCCCCTGGTCCAAATGGATTGCATCCATTCATTTGAAAAGAATCTTGGATAGAGACGGCAGAAAAATGATTACATATATTGAATATTTTATTGGAAAAACACAGGCAGTGAATGTATTTACAATATGTAAGAGGGACAGGACATGCCCTCTGAGTTAAGGATCAGTCTGCTTAATGTCATTGATGGGAAAAATAACGGAATCCCTGCAAAAGGAGGTAAAAGAAGAGAATCTAGCAAAGAAAAATATAATGAATGGCGTGCATATATTTTAAAAAGTAAAATTTTGCTTGATCAGTTGTGCGAATCGTTTGAAGGAGATAACAGAGAGAATAGAAGTTGGTATTACGTTAGGTTTAATTTATCTGGACTTGCAAAATCTTTCAATCAGGCAGACCATAATACACTAGTGAATAAGGGTAGAGAATGCCGAGTCAGGGGTTAAGAGGCAGAATGCATCGCAAGCCCCCTTCAAGACTGAAGGATCAGTGCTGAGACCACAGTAACTTATAATTTACATGAATGAGTTTGACTTTGGAAACAAAAGAAGAAAGTAAATTAGAGCAGATAGCAATTTGGCGGGAGGTGATATTCAATATTAAAGAGACTGCAACATTTTAAAGGAGGGCATTAATAAAATTGTAAAATAGGGAAATAATTGGCAAACGGAGTTCAACAGAAAGAAATATTAGGTAGCATATTTTGGTAGGATATTTGGTGTCCAATTATGACTTGTAAGATGCAAGTCTAGGTGGCGGAGAGGAACAAACAGAACTTAAAATACAAATATTCAAATTACCTTCCGGGAGCGGAGACTGCCGGTCCTGCAAGGGACACCTCTACTCCGGCAGAGGATAAATACAGCCGGACCTATGAGGGTCACCTCTACTCCGGCAGGGGATAAATACAGCCGGACCTATAAGGGTCACCTCTACTCCGGCAGGGGATAAATACAGCCTGACCTATGAGGGTCACCTCTACTCCGGCAGGGGATAAATACAGCCGGACCTGTGAGGGACACCTCTACTCCGGCAGAGGATAAATACAGCCGGACCTGTGAGGGTCACCTCTACTCCGGCAGGGGATAAATACAGCCGGACCTGTGAGGGTCACCTCTACTCCGGCAGAGGATAAATACAGCCTGACCTATGAGGGTCACCTCTACTCCGGCAGAGGATAAATACAGTCAGACCTATGAGGGACACCTCTACTCCGGCAGAGGATAAATACAGTCGGACCTATGAGGGACACCTCTACTCCGGCAGAGGATAAATACAGTCAGACCTATGAGGGACACCTCTACTCCGGCAGAGGATAAATACAGTCGGACCTATGAGGGTCACCTCTACTCCGGCAGAGGATAAATACAGTCAGACCTATGAGGGACACCTCTACTCCGGCAGAGGATAAATACAGTCGGACCTATGAGGGACACCTCTACTCCGGCAGGGGATAAATAGAGTCGGATCTATGAGGGTCACCTCTACCCCGGCAGAGAATAAATACAGCCGGACCTATGAGGGACACCTCTACTCCGGCAGAGGATAAATACAGTCAGACCTATGAGGGTCACCTCTACTCCGGCAGAGGATAAATACAGTCGGATCTATGAGGGACACCTCTACTCCGGCAGAGGATAAATACAGTCGGACCTATGAGGGACACCTCTACTCCGGCAGGGGATAAATAGAGTCGGATCTATGAGGGTCACCTCTACCCCGGCAGAGGATAAATACAGTCGGACCTATGAGGGTCACCTCCACTCCGGCAGAGGATAAATACAGTCGGACCTATGAGGGTCACCTCTACTCCGGCAGAGGATAAATACAGCCGGACCTGTGAGGGTCACCTCTACTCCGGCAGAGGATAAATACAGTCGGATCTATGAGGGTCACCTCTACTCCGGCAGAGGATAAATACAGTCGGATCTATGAGGGTCACCTCTACCCCGGCAGAGGATAAATACAGTCGGACCTATGAGGGTCACCTCCACTCCGGCAGAGGATAAATACAGTCGGACCTATAAGGGTCACCTCTACTCCGGCAGAGGATAAATACAGCCGGACCTGTGAGGGTCACCTCGACTCCGGCAGAGGATGAATACAGTCGGATCTATGAGGGTCACCTCTACTCCGGCAGAGGATAAATACAGCCTGACCTATGAGGGACACCTCTACTCCGGCAGAGGATAAATACAGCCGGACCTGTGAGGGTCACCTCTACTCCGGCAGAGGATAAATACAGTCGGATCTATGAGGGTCACCTCTACCCCGGCAGAGGATAAATACAGCCGGACCTATGAGGGTCACCTCTACTCCGGCAGGGGATAAATACAGTCAGACCTATGAGGGACACCTCTACTCCGGCAGAGGATAAATACAGTCGGACCTATGAGGGACACCTCTACTCCGGCAGAGGATAAATACAGTCAGACCTATGAGGGACACCTCTACTCCGGCAGAGGATAAATACAGTCGGACCTATGAGGGTCACCTCTACTCCGGCAGAGGATAAATACAGCCGGACCTGTGAGGGTCACCTCTACTCCGGCAGAGGATAAATACAGTCGGATCTATGAGGGTCACCTCTACTCCGGCAGAGGATAAATACAGTCGGACCTATGAGGGACACCTCTACTCCAGCAGGGGATAAATAGAGTCGGATCTATGAGGGTCACCTCTACCCCGGCAGAGGATAAATACAGTCGGACCTATGAGGGTCACCTCCACTCCGGCAGAGGATAAATACAGTCGGACCTATGAGGGTCACCTCTACTCCGGCAGAGGATAAATACAGCCGGACCTGTGAGGGTCACCTCTACTCCGGCAGAGGATAAATACAGTCGGATCTCTGAGGGTCACCTCTACTCCGGCAGAGGATAAATACAGTCGGATCTATGAGGGTCACCTCTACCCCGGCAGAGGATAAATACAGTCGGACCTATGAGGGTCACCTCCACTCCGGCAGAGGATAAATACAGTCGGACCTATAAGGGTCATCTCTACTCCGGCAGAGGATAAATACAGCCGGACCTGTGAGGGTCACCTCTACTCCGGCAGAGGATAAATACAGTCGGATCTATGAGGGTCACCTCTACTCCGGCAGAGGATAAATACAGCCTGACCTATGAGGGACACCTCTACTCCGGCAGAGGATAAATACAGCCGGACCTGTGAGGGTCACCTCTACTCCGGCAGAGGATAAATACAGTCGGATCTATGAGGGTCACCTCTACCCCGGCAGAGGATAAATACAGCCGGACCTATGAGGGTCACCTCTACTCCGGCAGGGGATAAATACAGCCTGACCTGTGAGGGTCACCTCTACTCCGGCAGGGGATAAATACAGTCGGATCTATGAGGGTCACCTCTACTCCGGCAGGGGATAAATACAGCCTGACCTATGAGGGTCACCTCTACTCCGGCAGGGGATAAATACAGCCGGACTTGTGAGGGTCACCTCTACTCCGGCAGGGGATAAATACAGCCACCCTGTGAGGGTCACTTCTACTCCGGCAGGGGATAAATACAGCCGGACCTGTGAGGGTCACCTCTACTCCGGCAGGGGATAAATACAGCCGGACATGTGAGGGTCACCTCTACACCGGCAGGGGATAAATACAGCCGGACGGATGAGGGCACCTCTACTCCGGTAGAGGATAAATACAGCCGGACCTGTAAGGGTCACCTCTGTGGTGTTGGGTGCTCTGGTGCACAGATGAGCCAACACAGTTGTATGTGGTACAACTCTATTTTATTTTAACTCTTATAATACAGTTCGTTCTGGATACTCTGCACGTGCTGTCTCCCTGAGTGTGTCATGTAGTAGGTCTGTCCTGGTCCTCCTCTGCAGCTAATACTGACCACCGGGGGTCGTGTCTGTGCTTTTATATCTTTCTGTCATTGGTTGTGGTGTTGTGTGTTCTGATTTGTCTGTTGGTGTGTCTATCATGATGTGTGTGTTTGAATATCATGACATCCCCCTTTTTACAAAGATATGTGCCTACGTGGTTATAAATATAATTGTGTCGTGAGTGCATCTAAGAGTGTGTGTGTGTGTTGTGTACAGCGTGTGTATATGACGTAACTATTTACATGGGGCGATGTCGGGTGCGTCACACTAACAAGGTTGTACCAGAACAAAACATGGATGCGAGAGAAAAAAAAACTTGAACAGTGGTCCGGTCAGACGATATCTGGAACAATAAACAACAACAGGTTATAATACAGAAGTGTTTGACTTTTTGAACGTATGAACAGCGTTATAAGTCCAGTCTAATGGGTGACCGCCTCAAGAATGGGCTGGTCCTCAAGCCGGTTCAGCTGTGGAGATTTGGGGTCACACTGGTTCACCTTGGACTGTTGGAGGTGATGCTGTTGCCGAAGTCTCTACTTTACCATTTGTTGTACTTCGTGCAGTGCTTGGTTTTTCATTCGTGCAAATATAACATTCAATATCTTTGTTAGTGTTGCCTTGGCTGTGGTTGGGTTCTGGTGGCGATGGAAGGGGCATGATCCGTGGCATCTCCACGAAGTCATCCTTGGGAACCAGTGGAGGATCCGGCGTGTGCGTACGGTTCAGTTGCGAGCGTGGAAGGCGGCGCAAAGCTCGCTGATTGCGCCTACGCACCAATCCATCCGCCCTGCATGCCAGGAACAAGGTGGAGTCTTTTTTATTTTTATGTTTGTGGTGGACGGCATCTTGTAGCCGATGGGTCGTTGCCATCGAAGTAGCACCATCACTAATATCATGCAAGGCGATGACTGTGCCAGATGTGGAAGTTGGACGAGACCGTGCACGCTGGTTCTGGCCACCTGCTGTGCTGGAAGGGCGACTCCGCAGAGAAACGTCGAAGCATGTCGCCTTGGAGAGAGAATTGTTGCTCGCATCAACGTCTGGCGATGGCGCGAATTGGTGTGTCCATCTTGGACCGCCGGTGCTGGTTGCCACTGCCGACCCAGTGGGACTGCCACGCGATCCATTCCCTGTCGCCGTGGCATCCGCCATCACCCTGAGCGTGCCATCACCGAGGCCGCGACACCGCCCGTCATGAGCAAGGTCTGGCGTGCGCGAATCAGAGTCGGCGCTTGGCTGCTCCCCATCTGGAGTCCGGTCTGCCTTCCGTCGATGCCCCCCGTCCGGAGTCCCAACAGGTTCACTGGAGGCAGCCGAGATTCCCTGAAGCTGCACTTCTGGAGTCGGAACATGCAGGAATGCACCAACCAGTGGAGAGGCTCGAGCCATCGAGGGTGGAAGCGGTGCGCCGCCACCGCAGTCGTCAGTGGTCCCACCGTGATCGTCGAGTGCCTCGGTACGCACTAGGCGAGGTCTGTCACCTTGCACCTTTTGCATGGGAAGTGGGATGCTGTCGTCACTCGTCTCACATCCCGTGGATAGATCCTCATTAGCAGCTTGCTGTTCACTAGGGTTGGGTAAATTGTCAGAGTTTTCATCTGGTGGTGCACACCATGTCGGTGGACTGTCATTGTCTTGCCGTTGTCCTTCATTTGGGCTTTTCTTCTTTGGAATTTTAAATCTTCCCCCAGACATTGCAGAACCTTGTTTATTACCCCCAAATTCTCCCATATGTATGGTCTCGAATATAGGATCCAATGTTTCTATCGACATTGTACTATTTTCCAAAGAACATTCCGTTTCACTTTTCTTCTCAGGTACCTCATATGTATCTTTATCTAATGTACATGCCTTCATGGTCTCTGGGTCTGATTTTGCTGGGACTGGCATGGTCACAGTCTCTCTTTTACTGTTCTCAATTGCCCACATTATACTCCCCATACATAACTGCTTAATCACTGGGGTTAGTGTGGTACAATGGATAATCGGGTCGACCTTATCTGCATCTTCACCATTAGTGGAAAGCACACTTGGTTCACTTGAAACTGCTGTGGGTTTTAAATTCGTTATCTGGCTACTCGATGTCAGTGTCCTCAGGATTCTTGCTCCAATGTTCTGCTCATTTATCAGTGGAGTGTGTATAGGTTCAATGCAATTAATGTTCCCCTCAAGGTTTGAAGAGTCATTACTGACTAACTGCTGGTCTCCGAAGTTGGGACTTTGCGGCGTTGTGTTGAAGGGAGACATTTGTCCCTGCTGTAGATATGATTCAGGTTGTGTTATTTCCATTACCTGAGGATCAATGTCTTGTCCATTTTTTCGATCCGTACTAAAACACTGGCAATTCTCAGTCTGCTCCTTGCAAGTTAAACATTCAATTAATTTCTTTAGCAAATCCTCAGCATCCTTCTGTGGCCGTGCAGCATTATTAATCTCTGTTCGGCTATAATGATCCTGAAGGTCAGCGCATAAACCTTTTTTCTTCGGGCTTGGACGAGGCGATTCCTTTGGCTTGTCTTCAGTTGGGCTTGAACAGTCTTCAGCGCTGTGCCCTTCATTGTAGCATGAGAGACTGTCATGGTCATGCTGCTGTGTAGTGGAGCATGGTAGGCTGTTATAGCCTTCTTGCTGTTCACGTGAGCATGGCAGACTTGCATCGTTGCCGCTGGTTGGTCAGGAGAGGTTGCTAGACCCTCATGGTCTTGTTCCTGCAAGGACTGCACATTGGAGTCTTGCGTTGCTTCTATCGTGGAGGCTGTCCACGAGCTCTCTGTGGAGGCTTGTGACACTGGAGTCACTTCTTGTTCGTGCAAGGACTGCGCTCTGGAGTCTTGCGTTGCTTCTATCGTGGAGGCTGTCCACGAGCTCCCTGTGGAGGCTTGTGACTCTGGAGTCACTTCTTGTTCATGCAAGGACTGCGCTCTGGAGTCTTGCGTTGCTTCTATCGTGGAGGCTGTCCACGAGCTCTCTGTGGAGGCTTGTGACACTGGAATCATTTCTTGTTCGTGCAAGGACTGCGCTCTGGAGTCTTGCGTTTCTGCAATTGTGGAGTCTGTCCACGAGCTTGCTGTGGAGGCTTGTGACACTGGAGTCACTTCTGGTTCATGCGAGGACTGCGCTCTGGAGTCTTGCATGTCTTCTTTCATAGAGTCGGGAACGTTGAGTGGGACGTGGACCACGCTCTGTGTGGCAGCAGGGCGCTCTCCGTGTGCTTGCAGCGCTCCCTGTCTGTTAATGTCAGGCTGCAGCATCATCCGGTACTGATAAGTTGGGACGTCATATCTGCTGGATTGAAGATCCTCAAATCCGAAAAATGAATCCGCATCTGCGTCGGATTCAATGTGGGGGCCGCCAATGTGCAACACGAAAGGTTCGTCCGAGTCATAGTCGTATAGGACCACGGAGCTATCATTGGGGTCGCGAGGTCCGGAAACACTGTAAAGATCATCATCGAAGTATTCGAGGTCGGAATCATCGGCTTGTGCGTAGGTAACTGCTTGTCGGAGGGTTCTTCGGAGGTCAAATTCATCTCCTGGGTCAATTTGCGGCAATGTGCTGTCATTCCAGGTGAGGGAAGGTTGTTTTACAGCTTTAACAGATTTTTGTTTTTTTGATTTGGGACGTTTCCCTTTTAAATTGGATTTGGGACGTTTCCCCTTTAAATTGGTGCAGTCTGGGGCCTCTGACATCCTGACGCTCGGTATGTAGCACGTAGGAAGTGACTGCGCATGCTCAGATCGCTGTTCCTTTACCGATGGCCGTTTTCTTGACTGCGCATGCGCAGCATCTCGCGCATGCGCAAACGAAACTTCCGGTTCTGCGCACTGCTCGCGCAACTGTGCTAGCGTGATACCTTTAGCAAGATGGCCGCCGACCTCGACCCAGCCCTCTCTCAGGCCCAGGATTTCGGCCTCTGGGAATTCGGGCTCCGGGATCCCAGCCACGAGGTGAGTACTGCAGCTTTTCTTACCTTTACTTGCCGATTGGATTGCGTTTGCTTCACAGTACTTGGAGAATTTGTCCAGGACTTCCTGGTAATCGTACCTTTGCTGCCTCCTGAAGAGCCTGAACCTTGTGAATATTTCTCTTGCCCTTGCACCGGCGATGGTGAGGAGAAATTCAATTTTTTCGCTATCATCCAGGTCTTGGAGTTCAGCTGCCACCAGGAACAATTCGAACACTTGCCGGAATCGCCGCCAGTTTTCGCGGAGATCGCCGTAGCACTGGAGCGGCTGTGGAACCGGGAGCTCTATCATTTTGCCTGGGCACTGCTGGTTGTCTCTGTACACTGAGGTATGCCGGCAGGTATCGATCCACTCCTGTACCATGTGGTGTTGGGTGCTCTGGTGCACAGATGAGCCAACACAGTTGTATGTGGTACAACTCTATTTTATTTTAACTCTTATAATACAGTTCGTTCTGGATACTCTGCACGTGCTGTCTCCCTGAGTGTGTCGTGTAGTAGGTCTGTCCTGGTCCTCCTCTGCAGCTAATACTGACCACCGGGGGTCGTGTCTGTGCTTTTATATCTTTCTGTCATTGGTTGTGGTGTTGTGTGTTCTGATTTGTCTGTTGGTGTGTCTATCATGATGTGTGTGTTTGAATATCATGACAACCTCTACTCCGGCAGGGGATAAATACAGTCGGACCTGTGAGGGTCACCTCTACTCCGGCAGAGGATAAATACAGCCGGACCTGTGATGGTCACCTCTGCACCGGCAGAGGATAAATACAGCCGGACCTGTGAGGATCACCTCTACTCCGGCAGGGGATAAATACAGCTGGACCTGTGAGGGCACCTCTACTCCGGCAGGGGATAAATACAGCTGGACCTGTGAGGGCACCTCTACTCCGGCAGGGGATAAATACAGCCGGACCTATGAGGGTCACCTCTGGCGGGGGATGAATACAGCCGGACCTGTGAGGGACACCTCTACTCCGGCAGAGGATAAATGCAGCCGGTCCTGCGAGGGCCCCTCTACTCCGGCAGGGGATAAATACAGCCGGACCTGTGAGGGACACCTCTACTCCGGCAGAGGATAAATGCAGCCGGTTCTGCGAGGGCACCTCTACTCCGGCAGGGGATAAATACAGCCGGACCTGGGAGGGTCACCTCTACTCCGGCAGAGGATAAATACAGCTGGACCTGCGAGGGACACCTCTACTCCGGCAGGGGATAAATACAGCCGGACCTATGAGGGACACCTCTACTCCGGCAGAGGATAAATGCAGCCGGTCCTGCGAGGGGACCTCTACTCCGGCAGGGGATAAATACAGCCGAACCTGTGAGGGTCACCTCTACCCCAGCGGGGATAAATACAGCTGGACCTGTGAGAGTCACCTCTACTCCCGCAGTGATAAATACAGCCGGACCTGTGAGGGTCACCTCTACTCCGGCAGAGGATAAATACAGCCTGACCTGTGAGGGTCACCTCTACTCCGGCAGGGGATAAATACAGCCTGACCTGTGAGGGTCACCTCTACTCCGGCAGGGGATAAATACAGCCTGACCTGTGAGGGTCACCTCTACTCCGGCAGGGGATAAATACAGCCTGACCTGTGAGGGTCACCTCTACTCCGGCAGGGGATAAATACAGCCTGACCTGTGAGGGTCACCTCTACTCCGGCAGGGGATAAATACAGTCTGACCTGTGAGGGTCACCTCTACTCCGGCAGGGGATAAATACAGCCGTACAGGTAGACCACAGCACCATACAGGTAGCCATTCAAGTAGGGGGTACAAAAGAAATATAGCTGTAATCAGGGGTAGTATACTTACGGGCATAGACAATGTTCTCTGTGACCAGGATCGAGAGTCTCAAAGGTTGTGTTGCCTGCTTGGTGCTCAGGTTCAGGATATCTCATCTGGACTGCAGAGGAACTTGGAGTGGGAGGGGAAAGACCCCTTTGTCATTTTACACATTACCAATGGCATAGATGGAAGAAGGATAGAGGCTCTACTAAGGGAATATGAGCAGCTAGGGGCTAAATTAAAATGCAGAAACAAAAAGGTTCTAATCTTCAGATTACTACCAGAGCAACGAGCTAATGGGCCCAGGGTCAATAAGAGGTAAATGCGTGGGTCAAACATTGGTCTGGGAGAAATGACTGGAATTCATGGGACATTGGCACCAGTACTGGGGAAGAAGAGAGCTGTTCTGATGGGACGGTCTTCAGCTAAATCATGCTGAGACCAGAGTCCTGGAGAATCATGTAACTAGGACTGTGAATAGAGCTTTAAACTAAATAGTGGGGTGTTCAGTTGCATGGAAAACTCAAAGTTAAAGTAGAACGTAGGAGTGCAGATTAGTGATGAGGTGGATTGTTACCCGAAAATAAAAGGAAGGGACAGAACATGTCTTGGGCACAGCCGTAATGCCAGAGGCCGTGGCAAATTGTCTTGGAACACACGTTCAAATCCCACAGCAGCTGGTAGAATTTAAATAAACCTGGAATTTGTGAGGAATATGTATTGTTGGGGTCATTGGTTTTCTGGATGGAGGTCAAGAACCACGATTCCCAACAGGCTGGGGAATTTCGGCACAAGCGCAGAGAGTGGCAAAGGGGGACATGGGAAAAGGCCTCCCATAACAAAGGAGAACCCATCCGGAGAAGGCATGAAAACAGCTACCAAGGCAATGGGGAATGGTGAAAAAATGAGCCAATGTGACAGGCGAGTCAGGAAAAGACAGGGAGGAGAGTCAGCTCTACGCAGCTGAAGAGTTGTCATTTGCTCTGTGCTGGGCTTGGGGCTCAAAGCATCCTTGGGAGCCATCGGAGCTCCATGCTGCTAAGATCAGGGATTCAGGGGAACCCAGGAGTAGTATTAACTCGTGCAGCAGAGAAATCATGAAACTGGGGTTTTTCAGAATGGTGAGAAGTTGGGGCTTTGAAAGGGCCCTGGAACAGTTGCTGTTTGCAGCTCTCTTGGGTTTCTGGGACACAAAGGAAGCCTAAAGGCAGTGTTAGATCGGTGAAACTGGAGTGCAGGTGGCAGCTCCATGAGAAGCAGTTGTTGGCTGCAGTGTGGCTGAGGTGCTGGGATTGTGCCTCTGCTTCGATGCTGGAGGATAGCCTGGCCAACACATGAGGACAGTGTCAGTAGTAGGTTAGCTCAGATAGAAAAGAAGACCATGAAGGCTGGACGGAGGAGCAAATTTGAGAGATGTTTGGAACATGTGCCTTTTAGGTGAGGGTTGCACCTTTGTAAATTGGATGAAGTATAACTGCTGTTGGCTGAGGGTCAGACTATGATGTGGAGATGCCGGCGTTGGACTGGGGTGAGCACAGTAAGAAGTCTTACAACACCAGGTTAAAGTCCAACAGGTTTGTTTCAAACACTAGCTTTCGGAGCACTGCTCCTTCCTCAGGCGAATGAAGAGGTATGTTCCAGAAATTATATATAGACAAATTTAAAGATGCAAGACAATGCTTAGAATGTGAGCATTTGCAGGTAATTAAGTCTTTACAGATCCAGAGATAGGGGTAACCCCAGGTTAAAGAGGTGTGAATTGTCTCAAGCCAGGACAGTTGGTAGGATTTTGCAAGCCCAGGCCAGATGGTGGGGGATGAATGTAATGCGACATGAATCCCAGGTCCCGGTTGAGACCGTACTCATGTGTGTGGAACTTGGCTATAAGTTTCTGCTCGGCGATTCTGCGTTGTCGCGCGTCCTGAAGGCCGCCTTGGAGAACGCTTACCCGGAGATTAGAGGCTGAATGCCCCTGACTGCTGAAGTGTTCCCCGACTGGAAGGGAACATTCCTGCCTGGTGATTGTCGCGTGATGTCCGTTCATTCATTGTCGCAGCGTCTTCATGGTCTCGCCAATGTACCACACTTCGGGACATCCTTTCCTGCAGCGTATGAGGTAGACAACGTTGGCTGAGACGCACAAGTATGTCCCGCGTACCTGGTGGGTGGTGTTCTCACGTGTAATGGTGGTATCCACGTCGATGATCTGGCACGTCTTGCAGAGATTGCCATGACAGGGTTCTGTGGTGTCATGGCCGCTCTTCTGAAGGCTGGGTAGTTTGCTGCAAACAATGGTCTGTTTGAGGTTGCGCGGTTGTTTGAAGGCAAGTAGTAGGGGTGTGGGGATGGCCTTGGCAAGATGTTCATCTTCATCGATGACATGTTCAAGGCTGCGAAGAAGATGTCGTAGTTTCTCCGCTCAGGGAAAGTACTGGACGACGGATGGCACTCTGTCGGTTGTGTCCCGTGTTTGTCTTCTGAGAAGGTCGGTGCGGCTTTTTGCTGTGGCGCGTTGGAACTGTCAATCGATGAGTCGAGCACGATATCCCATTTGTACAAGGGCATCTTTCAGCATCTGTAGATGTCTGTTACCCTCCTCCTCGTCTGAGCAGATCCTATGTATACGGAGGGCTTGTCCATAGGGGATGGCTTCTTTAATGTGTTTAGGGTGGAAGCTGGAGAAGTGGAGCATCGTGAGGTTATCCGTAGGTTTGTGGTAAAGCGAAGTGCTGAGGTGACCGTCCATGATGGAGACGGGTGTGTCCAAGAATGCAACTGATTTTGGAGAGTAGTCCATGGTGAGTCTGATGGTTGGATGGAATTTATTGATGTCATCGTGTAGTCGTTTCAGTGATTCTTCACCTTGGGTCCAAAGGAAAAAAATGTCATCCATGTATCTGGTGTATAACGTTGGTTGAAGGTCCTGTGCGGTGAGGAGGTCTTGTTCAAACTTGTGCTTGAAGACGTTGTCATATTGAGGTGCGAATTTGGGCCCCATGTCTGTTCCGTGCGTCTGGATGAAGAACCTGTTGTCGAAGGTGAAGACGTTGTGATTCAGAATGAAGCGAATTGCAGAATTGCGACTGGAGATTGGCAGTTGTCGATGTTGAGTACTGAGGCTGTTGCAGCAATGCCGTCATCATGGGGGATGCTGGTATTGAGTGCTGAGGCATCCATTGTGACGAGGAATGTTCCTGGTTCAACTGGTCCATGGGTGCTGAGTTTCGGTAGGGAGTCCGTTGTGTCACGACAGAAGCTGGGCGTACCTTGTACGATGGGTTTCAAGGTGCCCTCGATGTAGCCAGAGAGGTTCTCACACAGGGTACCGTTGCCTGAAACAATAGGACGGCCTGGTGTGTTGGCCTTGTGTACTTTCGTGAGGCAGTAGAGATCTCCAATGCGGGGAGTACGTGGGATGAGAGCACGCAGGGTGCTCTGGAGGTCTGGATCCAAGGTCTTGATCAGTCTGTTGGGTTGGCAGATGTGTTCCTTGGTCGGATCTGCGGGTAACTGTCTGTAGTGTTCCTGTTTTTTGAGTTGTCGGTATACTTCTTTGCAGTAGTCCGTTCTGTTCAGTATGACAGTGGCCCCTCCTTTGTTTGCTAGTTTGATGACGATGTTGCGTTTGGTCTTGAGAGCGCGGATGGCATTGCGTTGTGCTTGGGTGACGTTCGGGGCTGTCTTGTGAATGCGACTGATGAATCTGGCATTGACGCGACTCCTGACGGCTTGAGCATACATGTCGAGTCTAGGGCAGCGGCCTTCCGGAGGGATCCAATTCGGCACTTTCCTCTTCGGTTGCCGCACCACAGATCTCTCGATCTGCTGTTCCGGTTCATTGGTGGTCTCCTTGGGTTCGCTGTCGGCCTCTTGGGGTCTGTGGAAGAATTCCCGGAGCCTCAATCGCCTGATGAATTCCTCCGTGTCTGCCGCGAGACTGATGGGGTCGCGTGATGTCCGTTCATTCATTGTCGCAGCGTCTGCATGGTCTCGCCAATGTACCAACGGGGTCCATTTTGGTGGTGGTGCAGAAATTGAGCCCTCTGCTGAGGCCTTCAATTTCGTCTGGTTGAAGGGTATAGTCCGACAAGTTGGCAATAGATTTCCCTGTATTGTTTTCTACTGTGGTACCGAGGGTCAGACTAGACTTGGAAGGTCAGGAGCTGACATTACTCTTGAGGAAGACAGGTTATCAAAGAACGTTTGCGATTCGTGGTGGTAACCAATGTGTGAAAGGATTATTTAGAAATTTGGGGGACCTGTCTTGATTGTGTTTACCATTTAACATGCAGTTTGGTGTCTTCAATTACAGTTTGTCTGTTTATTCATGTTAATTCTGGATATTAGAGCATTAGATAGATAATATTGAGTGCTTGCTTCATTTACTCTGACATCAGAAAGATTTTTCTGTTTGATTAAAAATGTGGGGCTGGATTCTCCGACCCCAACATCAAAATCGCATTCGGCGATGGGGCGGAGAATCCATTTTGGTGCCGAAATCGAGAGCAGCGCCTGTTTTTAAATTCTCCGCCCCCCACCCCCCCCCCCCCCCCCCCCACCCCCCCACAAATCGGCATACTCGTGGAGTACGCCATGTCCAACGCCTCAGGCAATTGCCTGCAGCCCACCCCACGATTCTCCGTTGCCGACCG
This sequence comes from Scyliorhinus torazame, assembly GCF_047496885.1. Classification (NCBI taxonomy): domain Eukaryota; kingdom Metazoa; phylum Chordata; class Chondrichthyes; order Carcharhiniformes; family Scyliorhinidae; genus Scyliorhinus; species Scyliorhinus torazame. Next base: position 66,624,635 of record NC_092708.1, on the reverse strand, counting down.
GCTGAATTCCCGATGGCGTGGAACTCACATGGTCCCAGTCATACTGGAATCTTACGAGCCGGTTGCGGACTCAGTCCGGGGCCACCACAGTCGGGGGCGGGCGATCTGGGGCGTGCGAGCGGCCGATGCGGGGCACAACTTTCCCCGTCCTGGTCCATGGGCTGAGTCCGCCATGGAGCATGACGTGGCTGCTGTAGGCTGCCGGCGTGCGCTTGCGCGACCTATGACCCGGACATTCTGGGGGCCGCATCGGCAGGTAGAGCTGCAAGCTCTATGACGACTGCCTGCTATCCTCCAGCAAAACGGGGAATCTGTAGACTTTTGACACCAGTCTTCCTTGTGTAAATTACCACAGTTTTCCTGATGGCGTGGGGACTTCGTCCCAAAAATGGAGAATCCAGCCCGTGGAATATTGTGGCTTTATTCTGCGCGAGTTAATCACCACATTGCGCTTGAGTGAGATTGGAATGCTGCCGTTAGAGAGTGGGAGAAGCCAAAATTAGGAGCAACACCGGTCGCCGATCGGTTTTCGATCTAACCAGCCCGCTTGCATTGGCGAAATCAGGATCCCGCCATGGCATGGCAAGAAACCTAAAATCACCACTCAAGCCCAAATCCCATATAATTAATGGGAAAGACCCCCTATCTACTGGCCTTCCGTGATCTAATGGCCTCTCCAGTGAGTGGTCATGCCGGCGCTGATTAATACATCTTTTTAAAAACGTGAAGCTGGCGGAATGGTTGCTGCGGAGACCCAAGGAGGTGGGTAGCCATCTTCCTCCCAGGCAATGAGCCTGGGGGCACTGGAGTTGCTGCCCCTGGGAGGGGGGGAATTGGGTGTCTCCGGGCGACAGCCTCGGTCGGAGTGGGCCGCCGTTGTTTGTTGGGGGAGGGGGGAGATGTCACCCCTGAGCTGGGGATTGGTGTCTCAGCACCCACCTGTCTGCCATATCACCCTCTGGATCATGTGTATCCATTACAGGGTAACACCAGCCTCTACCTGTCTTATCACTGACCAGCTGTAACTCCCACTGATCATGGAGGCCTCTGGCTGCGCAGCTAAGCACTTCACAGCTACCAAGTGGATTCCAGTGGGTGGGCGAGCCATGTAACATGTCGGAGTTATTGCCTAGCATCCCAATCAGATTGTGATGCCTGGACACTGTGCCTGAGCACTGCAGAAGGCAGCATCACGGACGCAGCAGCCAAAATCCGATCACCCAGAGGCTGGGTCCCAGCACCGGGGACACTTCCATGACCAGAGGGTGGCTAAGTGCACCGGGGAGGGGACCAGTGCCCGGTCCAAGTAATGTTACATGTGGGAGTCTGGGGTACAGGATCTGGGGTCCAGTGCCTAGGCGACCCGCTGCGACGGAGATGGGAGGGTTGGGCATATTGGATGGCTGGGGATGTGGTGGTTGGGAGGGAGGAGCAATGGGGGAACGGAGGGCCCTGGGATGGAAGACACGGCTGAATGTCAGTTTCGCACCCTCTCCCTACAGATATTATACGAGATGGATGATATCTTGTAACCCAAAGAGCTGCCCTCGCAGTGCGACTGACAGGCCAGGTGGCCAGACCCCAGGGAAGGCGGTGGTAGCAGCATCAATAGAGGCTCGAGATTGTGGCCCATGTGGGGACCCGACCACCCATCAGGTCAGGTATGGAACCAGAGGGCGATGCTGGCAACAGTCCAAGGTGTACGCTGATCGTTCAAACAGATGATAGACAGTATATGTCACAGGAGACACCGCCTCAAAAAGGACAAGTTGCGGCAACTCTGCCATGTCCTCACAGACTAGGCAACACATGGAGGAGGAGGGTCCCGGCTCCTGCTGGCTATTAACAGCACCGCAGCCCTGAACATCTGCACTTCAGGGTCATTCCAGGGCTTGACAGCATGTGTGCCATCTTACAAGCTACAGCGCACAAGTGATTCCATGAGGTCATGGATGCGCTATTTGCCCGGGCAGCGAACTAAATAAACTTTGACATGAACCAGGCCCAACAAGATGCCCGGGAGCAGGATTCTCCACCATTGCCAGGATTTCCAGGTTCAGGACGTAATAGATGGCAAGCATGTAACCTTACACGCACAGGGCCGGTAGGGAGTGCCCAACATCAACATGAATGCTAACTGTGTGGGTTTGCTTTGCAGGATCGGTTTAAGTGCTGCTCCTGCTGATTAGCAGGGAGCTATCGGGCGTGGTCCCGGTGAACCAGTGGGACCATCATTTCCGGCATTTCCGGCGTGAAGCCGAGTTTCAGGAAACTTTCAGCATTTCCCACTCGCTACCACACAGAAACCTTTCCATAAAATCGCACCAATCATCTTTGTAAGTAACAGGAATTTCTAATTTATGTACTTTGACACAAAAATATACTGATGACTGACTGGGTGTTAACAAATTTGGGAGTCCCTTCTGGGACTGCAATAAAAATTGAGGGTCTGACATCACATTGTAACAAACTAGAATTGAGTGCCAGTAATGGTGGCTATGGAATTATTATTGATTGATGTAAAAACCCATCTGGTTCACCAATGTCCTTTCGGGAAGGAAATCTGCTCCTTACCTGCTCTGGCCTACAGATAACCCCAGACCCACAACAATATGATTGACTCCGAAATGCCCTTTAAAATGTCCAAACAAGCCACTAAATTATATCAAACCACTACAAAGTAAAAAAAAAAGAAATTGGACACACTACATAGCATTAACCTCGGCACTGGTAGCGACAATGGCACATCTATTGGTGACAAACCTGCCAGGTTCTCCTCACCAACGTTGTTAGGTCTTGTGTCAAAATTGGGGCCAGTATCCCACAGAATAGCCGAGCAATGGCAGTACTTACTTTGGTTGCCGAATCATACCTCAAAATGTCCCAGAAACCACCACCACCATCACTAGGCATGTCCTGTTCCATCGGCAAGACAGAGTCAACAAAGGTGGTGGCGGCATAATGGCATAGAGGGAGCAGGGAGATGCACTGGGAGCCCTCAATATTGACTGTGAGCCCCTTGAAGTTTCATGCCTCAGGTCAAACATGGGCAAGGAAACGTTGTGCAGATGATCATCCACTGCGTATCCCACCTGCAACTCACACACCACTCAGCTGATTGTCTGTACTCCTACACATTGAACACCAAATGGAAGATGCGCTGAAGGTGGCAAAGATGCAGGATGGACTTTGGATGGGAGAGTTCAAGAATATATCAAGCTTTGCCTTTAAAATGTGTCCCCGTGATGTACGCGCCCGTTCCTGTGCAGCTGTCAATGTGGCAACAGCCTCAGCACCAACCCGGGATCTGCCTCTCAATGGAGTTGCGAACTCTCTTGACCGGCAAGGAGGGAAACCAGAGAGATATGGATGTGAGAAGTGAGATGTGTGGAGAGGGTGGTATGAAAACATTTGTGGAGGATGACCTTGAGGGATGAGTGTGAAGATATGAGGAGTGTCTGAAGAGAATGGCATGAGGGAAGACTCAAGGTGTGTTTTTCTGAGGAGCGCTGTGCAGGAAAACTCTGGGGAAGCCAGATCGAATCCAAAAAGTGTTATGTCATTCACTTTTACTCTTTTGGTCAGATCACGAATGTACTTACAGCACTGCACCCAGCCATGTGGGCCCACACCCTTGCTGTTGCTCAATATCAATATTGCCCATAGAGCCAGCTTTGGATCAATACACATTGAGAAAACTTTGCAAAATTGCAGAAGTGGAAGTGAGAATAAGAAATCTTCCTTTGCTGTGTAATTCCACCAATATTTGCTTCAAACTCAAATTTGACTTGCTTCCTATTGCCATGCGTGTGTAAGATTTATAAAGCGCGTGGATAAGTTGAAACAATATATATGCAGCCTTGGTATCACATCATAATTTCTCAACTGAGAAGCTGGTTAATTATTATTTGGGAGACAATGGCCAGATTCTTCAAACCTGAGGCCAAGTGCGAAGGATCTGTGGCATTTCACGTGGAAAAAATTGGCAACGCCCCCTCACCGATGCTGCGACTGGTGAGGGGCTAGCAGCTGTTCCATGTAAACCCCCCGGCCTCCAGGAAACTAACGGCCAGTTCCGTGGCCGCGCATGCGCACGCCGACGATCTGCGCCGTAAAACATGGCGCCGGCCATGCGCGGATCCGACCTGCCAGATAGTGTTCCCTGGCCACGCCCTGTAAATTAAACCATTAAATAATATAATGCTAAATACTGATATCTATTAACTTCTTCTCTCTAGTTGTGTACTCTCTGCACTCCAGACACACTCTGCACTAGGAAAGAGTGGGGAAATTTTACATAGGTCCTGATAGTGTGGCCATCTCATGTTCAGTTCCCTGTATGAGCTTAACATAGTCTGATCATGTATTACTACATACAGAGGTCACTACAGGGCAGGAGTTACAAAAGTTCAAGAACACTCACAAACAGATTCAAAAACAGCTTCTTCCCCTCTGTTACCAGACTCCTAAATGACCCTCTTGTGGACTGACCTTATTAATACTACACTCCTGCATGCTTCACCTGATGCCAGTATCTATGTATTTACGTTGTGTACCTTGTGTTTCCCTATTATGTATTTTCTTTTTACTTTCTTTTCTTTTCATGTACTTAATGATCTGCTTTTCAACTGTGCCTCGGTACACGTGATAATAAACAAATCCAATCCAATCCAATTTATAACAATAATAATTGTTATTGTCACAAATAGCCTTACATTGCAATGAAGTTACTGTGAAAAGGCCCGAGTTGCCACATTCCAGCGCCTGTTTGGGTTCGCAGAGGGAGAATTCAGAATGTCCAAATTACCTAACAGCGCGTCTTTCAGGACTCATGGGAGGAAACCGGAGCACCTGGAGGAAATCCACGCCGACACGGGGAGAACGTGCAAACGCCGCACCGACAGTGACCCAACCATGGATCGAACCTGGAGCCCTGGCACTGTGAACCCACAGTGCTCACCACTGTGCTCCGGTGCCGCCCTAATTGGGCACAGAGTATCGGGGGAGGGCCTTCAGTTGACACGCTGATGCCATCCTAACGGGATGGGCGCATGCTACGATGACACCGTTTTGGAGGGGGCGGGTCATACGAAACCTGCATCAAACAGGCACCGCCCCCGATTTCGGCGTCAAAAGGGATTCTACGCCCGATCGCCGATTACGAAATCGGCGTCGGGAACAGAGGATCTCGCTCTTTGAGTCTGAAATTAATGGTTAGGCAATGTTAGATTTTCTTATTCTCCTTTTGTAGTTTTCTTCTAACTTCCTTGTAACATGACTGTGCATAACATAACAGGGCAGCACGGTAACACAATGGTTAGTACTGTTGCTTCCCAGCGCCAGGGTTTCAGGTTTGGGTCACTGTCCGTGCAGAATCTGCACATTCTCCCTGTGTCTGCGTGGGTTTCTCTGGGTGCTCCGGTTTTCACCTACAAGTCCCATAAATGCACTTGTTAGTTGAATTGGACATTCTGAATTCTCCCTCAGTGTACCTGAACAGACGCCGGAGTGTGACGACCAGGAGATTTTCACAGTAACTTCATTGCAGTGTTAAAGTAAGCCTACTTAGAACATAGAACATAGAAAAATACAGCACAGAACAGGCCCTTCGGCCCACGATGTTGTGCCGAACCTTTGTCCTAGATTAATCATAGATTATCATAGAATTTACAGTGCAGAAGGAGGCCATTTGGCCCATTGAGTCTGCACCGGCTCTTGGAAAGAGCACCCTACCCATAGTCAACACTTCCACCCAACACTAAGGGCAATTTTGGACACTAAGGGCAATTTATCATGGCCAATCCACCTAACCTGCACATCTTTGGACTGTGGGAGGAAACTGGAGGACCCGGAGGAAACCCACGCAGACACGGGGAGGATGTGCAGATTCCACACAGACAGTGACCCAAGCCGGAATAGAACCTGGGACCCTGGACCTGTGAAGCAATTGTGCTATCCACAATGCTACTGGGCTGCCCTTAAGAACAAATAAATCTACACTATATCATTTTACCGTAATCCATGTACCTATCCAATAGCTGCTTGAAGGTCCTTAATGTTTCCGACTCAACTACTTCCACAGGCAGTGCATTCCATGCCCCCACTACTCTCTGGGTAAAGAACCCCCTATATCTTCCACCTTTCACCTTAAATTTATGTCCCCTTGTAATGGTTTGTTCCGCCCGGGGAAAAGGTCTCTGACTGTCTACTCTATCTATTCCCCTGATCATCTTATAAACCTCTATCAAGTCACCCCTCATCCTTCTCCGTTCTAATGAGAAAAGGCCTAGCACCCTCAACCTTTCCTCGTAAGACCTACTCTCCATTCCAGGCAACATCCTGCTAAATCTCCTTTGCACCTTTTCCAAAGCTTCCACATCCTTCCTAAAATGAGGCGACCAGAACTGTACACAGTACTCCAAATGTGGCCTTACCAAAGTTTTGTACAGCTGCATCGTCACCTCACGGGTCTTAAATTCAATCCCTCTGTTAATGAACGCTAGCACACCATAGGCCTTCTTTACAGCTCTATCCACTTGAGTGGCAACTTTCAAAGATGTATGAACATAGACCCCAAGATCTCCCTGCTCCTCCACATTGCCAAGAACTCTACCGTTAACCCTGTATTCCACATTCATATTTGTCCTTCCAAAATGGACAACCTCACACTTTTCAGGGTTAAACTCCATCTGCCACTTCTCAGCCCAGCTCTGCATCCTATCTATGTCTCTTTGCAGCCGACAACAGCTCTCTCACTATCCGCAACTCCACCAATCTTCGTATCATATCAGCAAATTTACTGACCCACCCTTCAACTCCCTCATCCAAGTCATTAATGAAAATCCCAAACAGCAGAAGACCCAGAACTGATCCCTGCGGTACGCCACTGGTAACTGGGATCCAGGCTGAATATTTGCCATCCACCACCACTCTCTGACTTCTATCGATTAGCCAGTTCGTTATCCAACTGGCCAAATTTCCCACTATCCCATGCCTCCTTACATTCTGCAGACGTCTACCATGGGGAAACTTATCAAATGCCTTACTAAAATCCATGTGCACTACATCCGCTGCTTTACCTTCATCCACATGCTTGGTCACCTCCTCAAAGAATTCAATAAGACTTGTAAGGCAAGACCTACCCCTCACAAATCCGTGCTGACTATCCCGAATCAAGCAGTGTCTTTCCAGATGCTCAGAAATCCTATCCTTCAGTACCCTTTCCATGACTTTGCCTACCACAGAAGTAAGACTAACTGGCCTTTAATTCCCAGGGTTATCCCTATTCCCTTTTTTGAACAGGGGCACGACATTCGCCACTCTCCAATCCCCTGGTACCACCCCTGTTGACAGTGAGGGCGAAAAGATCATTGCCAATTGCTCTGCAATTTCATCTCTTGCTTCCCATATGGATATATCCCGTCAGGCCCGGGGGACTTGTCTATCCTCAAATTTTTCAAAATGCCCAACACATCTTCCTTCCTAACAAGTATTTCCTCGAGCTTACCAGTCTGTTTCACACTGTCCTTTCCAACAATATGGCCCCTCTCATTTGTAAATACGGAAGAAAAGTACTCGTTCAAGACCTCTCCTATCTCTTCAGACTCCATACACAATCTCCCGCTACTGTCCTTGATCGGACCTACCCTCGCTCTAGTCATTCTCATATTTCTCACATATGTGTAAAAGGCCTTGTGGTTTTCCTTGATCCTACCCGCCAAAGATTGTTCATGCCCTCTCTTAGCTCTCCTAATCCCTTTCTTCAGTTCCCTCCTGGCTATCTTGTATCCCTCCAACGCCCTGTCTGAACCTTGTTTCCTCAGCCTTACATAAGTCTCCTTTTTCATCTTATCAAGACATTCAACCTCTCTTGTCAACCATGGTTCCCTCACTCGACCATCTCTTCCCTGCCTGACAGGGACATACATATCAAGGACACGTAGTACCTGTTCCTTGAACAAGTTCCACATTTCACTTGTGTCCTTCCCTGACAGCCTATGTTCCCAATTTACGCACTTCAATTCTTGTCTGACAACATCGTATTTACCCTTCCCCCAATTGTAAACCTTGCCCTGTTGCACGCACCTATCCCTCTCCATTACTAAAGTGAAAGTCACAGAATTGTGGTCATTATCTCCAAAATGCTCCCCACTAACAAATCTATCACTTGCCCTGGTTCATTACCAAGTACTAAATCCAAAATTGCCCCTCCTCTGGTCGGCCAATCTACATATTGTGTTAGAAAAGCTTCCTGGACACACTGCACAAACACCACCCCATCCAAACTATTTGATCGAAAGAGTTTCCACTCAATGTTTGGGAAGTTGAAGTCACCCATGACTACTACCCTGTGACTTCTGCACCTTTCCAAAATCTGTTTCCCAATCTGTTCCTCCACATCTCTGCTACTATTGGGGGGCCTATAGAAAACTCCTAACAAGGTGACTGCTCCTTTCCTATTTCTGACTTCAACCCATACTGCCTCAGTAGGCTGATACTCCTTGAACTGCCTTTCTGCAGCTGTTATACTATCTCTAATTAACAATGCCACCCCCCACCTCTTTTACCACCTTCCCTAATCTTATTGAAACATCTATAACCAGGGACCTCCAACAACCATTTCTGCCCCTCTTCTATCCAAGTTTTGGTGATGGCCACCACATCGTAATCCCAAGTACCGATCCATGCCTTAAGTTGACTCACCTTATTCCTGATGCTTCTTGCGTTGAAGTATACACACTTCAACCCATCTCCGTGCCTGCAAGTACTCTCCTTTGTCAGTGTTCCCTTCCCCACTGCCTCATTACACGCTTTGGCATCCTGAATATCGGCTACCTTAGTTGCTGGACTACAAATCCGGTTCCCATTCCCCTGCCAAATTAGTTTAAACCCTCCCGAAGAGTACTAGAAAACCTCCCTCCCAGGATATTGGTGCCCCTCTGGTTCAGATGCAACCCGTCCTGCTTGTACAGGTCCCACCTTCCCCAGAATGCGCTCCAATTATCCAAATACCTGAAGCCCTCCCTCCTACACCATTCATGCAGCCACGTGTTCAGCTGCACTCTCTCCCAATTCCTAGCCTCGCTATCACGTGGCACCGGCAACAAACCAGAGATGACAACTTTGTCTGTCCTGGCTTTTAACTTCCAGCCTAACTCCTTAAACTCATTTATTACCTCCCCACCCCTTTTCCTACCTACATCGTTGGTACCAATGTGCACCACGACTTCTGGCTGCTCACCCTCCCCCTTAAGGATCCTGAAGACACGATCCGAGACATCCCTGGCCCTGGAACCCGGGAGGCAACATACCTTCCGGGAGTCTCGCTCGTGACCACAGAATCTCCTATCTATTCCCCTAACCATTGAATCTCCTCCAACTATTGCTTTTCTATTCTCCCCCCTTCCCTTCTGAGCCCCAGAGCCAGACTCAGTGCCAGAGACCTGGCCGCTAGGGCCTTCCCCCGGTAGGTCATCCCCCCCAACAGCATCCAAAACGGTATACTTGTTTTGAAGGGGAATGGCCACGAGGGATCCCTGCACTGTCTGCCTGTTTTTTTTTTCCCCCCCTGACTGTAACCCAGCTATTCTTGTCCTGTACCTTGGGTGAGGTTACCTCCCTGTAACTCTTCTCTATCACCCCCTCTGCCTCCCAGATGATCCAAAGTCCATCCAGCTTCAGCTCCAGTTCCCTAACACGGTCTTTGAGGAACTGGAGTTGGGTGCACTTCCCACCGGTATAGTCAGCGGGGAGACCGGTGGTATCCCTCACCACCCACATCCTACAGGAGGAGCATGCAACTGGCCTAGCCTCCATCCCCTCTTACCTTACAGAATATAGCTGCCCTTTGGACCAACTGGATCTCCGCCCTCCGACTCTGCTCCCAGTCAGCTGCACTCTCTGTAAACTCCTGGCTCTCTCCTCACTCTTTGCGGAAATGTAGGAAACAAAATGAAAGGAGAACCTTACTCCCTCCTCACCTAACTCCCTCAGTCACCAAACTCTCACTATAGCACTCAAATGCACCAAATTCAGCACTCCCTCAGTCACCAAACTCTCACTATAGCACTCAAATGCACCAAATTCAGCACTCCCTCAGTCACCAAACTCTCACTATAGCACTCAAATGCATCAAATTCAGCACTCAGTGCAACAAAGTCTGCACTGTAGGGGATCACTTTTATACTGTGAATCTAGCCTCTGAAAACTGGCCTAATCCAATTAACCAATTAACAAGCTCCAGCTGCAAGTGCCTACAAGTAGAAGCTTTGTTTAAAGCTGATTGAAAATTCACCTTCTTCTAAACCAAACAGCAACTTTTAAGTTAATTAACTAAATAAAAGAAAGACTAAACTTTAGATAAAAATGAAGCCTTATACTCCCTCAGTCACCAAATTCTCACTATAGCACTCAAATGCACCAAATTCAGCACTCAGTGCAAAACTTGTGACAATAATAAAGATTATTAGTAGTAGTAGTAATACTAGGTATCCAGGGCAGAATATCATGGACAGAGTGCCTCCCCCTCCCACCAGACAGATGTAGAGGGTGGGTAACATCAACACGGCCATTTCTGGGAGCATCGATGCAATTGCATGTCCATCAGGATATCAAGCATCCGGTCTTGGGCTTTCTGTCCCTTCAAGCAACCCTGTGTGCATTATCCTTGTGGTTGTTACTCAGTGAACAATAGGGGACCCATTGACATTCATTACTTGATCCTTTTCATTTGTCAGAGACAATCGATACTTGATTAAATACTCTGTATAAGTGGTGATAAATACATGCCTTATGAATACAATAGACATACCATTAGATACAGAACAATGGACACTACAGGACCTACCTGAACCACTTCCTACCCCCAGGACATTTAGACAGGAAGCTCCCGGTTTCCCGATGCTGCAAAGAAAGTAAATATATTTTTAAAAAGATGTTAACAAATCTGTAATGACATTTGTAACAAACGGTTTCACTGAACAATGGCTGCGTAGATCTTAATTTTAATAAGCAAAAGGCTAACAGTTCATTTGCAAACCTGCAAAGCAAACGTTTTAAATAATTTGAACTATTTCAACTCATCATAATCTTTCGTATTGTCACAAGTAGTGTCATGGGAATGTCACTTTAAGAAATGTTTGTCTTCTCAAGTGGCTGCAGTGATGTCATTGTGTGGGTGGAGCTGGGCTCTAGCTCTCCTGGCCTGCGCAAGTCCTTCTGCAGCTCCCCAGCTTCCTCAATACTACCTGTCCCTCTACAGATCTTTGTATCATCTGCAAACTCAACAATAGTGCCTTCAGTTCCTTCTTCCACATCATTAATGTACATGGTGAAAATGTCCGGTCCCAGTACCGACCCTTGAGGCACACCAGTAGTCACCAGCTGACATACTGAAAAAGACCCCTTTATCCCCACTCTCTGCCTTCTGCCAGTCAGCCAATCCTCTATCCATGCCAGGATCTAACCCTGAACACCATGAGCTCTTAACTGATTTAACAGCCTCCGATGCGGCACCTTGTCAAAGGCCTTCTGGAAATCTCAATAAATCATGTCCACTGGTTCTCCTTTGTCTACCTTCCTTGTAACCTCCTCAAAGAACTCTAACAGATTTGTCAGGCATGACCTCCGCTTGACAAAACCGTGTTGACTCAATCCTATTTTATCAAATACTTCCGAGTACTCCGCAATTTCATCTTTAATAATGGACTCTAAAATCTTACCAATGACTGAAGTTAGGCGAACCAGCCTATTATTTTCCGTCTTCTGCCACCCTCCCTTCTTAAACAGCGGTGTTAAATTAGCCACTTTCCAGTCCTCTGGGACCATCCCTGCCTCCAGTCATTCCTGAAAGATCACCACCAATGCATCCACAATCCCCTCAGCTATCTCTTTTAGAACGCTGGGGTGTAGTCCATCCGGCCCAGGTGATTTATTCACCTTTAGACCTTTCAGTTTCCCCAGAACATTCTCCTTAGTGATGGCCACTGCACTCACCTCAGCCCCCTGATTCTGCTGGAGCTCTGGCATCCCACTGGTGTCTTCCACCGTGAAGACTGATGCAAAGTAACTATTCAGTTTGTCTGCCATTTCTTTGTTTTCTATTACTACTTCTCCAGTCACATTTTCTAGTGGTCTAATGTCTATTTTTGCCTCTCTCTGACCTTTTATACATTGAAAAAAACTCTTCTTATCTTCCTTTATATTACTAGCTAGCTTGCACTCATATTTCATCTTCTCCCCGCTTCTTGCTTTTTTAGATGTCCTCTGCTCGCTTTTAAAGGGTTCCCAATCCTCTGGCTTTCCACAAATGCTCGCCAATTTGTATGCTTTTTCCTTTGCTTTTACGCTGTCCGTGACTTCCCTGGTCAGCCATGGATGCCTTGTCCTCCCCTCAGCATGTTTCCTTCTCCTTGGGATGAATTTCTGCTGTGCTTCCCGAATAACGCCAAAAACCCCTGCCATTGCTGTTCCACTGTCTTCCCTGCTCGGCTCCTTTTTCAATCAACTGTGACCAGCTCCTCTCTCATATCTTTGTAGTTACCCTTATTTAATTGTAATACCGTTACATCCAATTTCAGCTTCTCCCTCTCAAACTGGAGGGCAAATTCTATCATATTGTGGTCACTGCTCCCTAAGGGTTCCTTCACCTTAAGTTCCCAAATCAAGTCTGCCTCATTACACATCACCAAACACAGAATTGCTTGTTCGCTAGGCAGCTCTATCACAAGCTGCTTCAAATTCCTTTTCATGGGATCCACTAACAAACTGATTTTCCCAGTCCACAGGCATATTGAAGTCTCCCATGATTATTGTGATATTGTGTTTTTTTACATGCTTTCTCTATCTTTTGATTTATTTTCTGCCTCACATCCTGATTACTGCTAGGGGGCCTGGTCTTAACTCCCATCAGGGTCTTTTTACCTTTGCGATTCCTCAACTATACCCACAGAGATTCTATGCCTTCTGATCCTATATTGCTCCTTGCTATTGATTTAACTTCATTCCTTACTAACAATGCAATCCCACCCCCTTTGCCCATCTGCCTGTCCTTTCGATAGGATACATATCCTTGCATATATAGATCCCAGCCCTGATCCCCTTGCAGCCACATCTCTCTGATGCCCACAACTTTGTACCGGCCAATTTCAATGTGTGCCACAAGCTCATTTACCTTGTTCCGTATATTGCGCGCGTTTAGGTACAACACCCTCAATCCTGCATTGACCACCTCCCTTCTCACACCTGTCACCTTTTGTGCTCTGCCTGAGGATGATGTTGTTCTCTTAATTTTGTTCTCTGTTTCCCCTTCATTTGTTACACCTTTTAAGCTAACGTGCTGGATCCCACCCCCCGCCATACCAGTTTAAATCCTCCCGAGTGACTCTGGCAAACCTCCTAGCCAGGATATTGGTGCCCCTCCAGTTTAGATGCAACACCTCCTTCTTGTACAGATCCCACCTTCCCTGGAAGAGATCCCAATGGACCAGAAATCTGAAATCCTCCCTCCTACACCACCAGTTTAGCCACGTGTTTCGCTGCACTATACTCCTATTTCAAACCTCACTGGCACATGGCACCTCGAGGTCCTCCTTTTTAACTTACTGCCTAACTCCCTGAACTCCTTCTGAAGGACCTCATCACTCTTTCTGCCTATGTCATTAGTACCTATGTGTACTATAACCTCTGGCTGTTCACCCTCCCACTTCAGAACGTCCTGTGTTCGATCAGAGACATCTTTGACCCTGGCACCAGGGAGGCACCATACCATCTTGGAGTCTCTTTCACGTCCACAGAAACACCTATCTGTGCTCCTTACTATAGAGTCCCCTATAACTACTCGCGCTCCTGCACTTTGCCCTCTTCTGCAGAGCAACAGAGCCAGTTGTGGTGCCACTGTTCTGGCTGCTGTTGTTTTCCCCTGATAGGCTATCCCCCCCAACAATATCCAAAATGGTATACCTGTTGGAGAGGGGGACAGCCACAGGGGATTCCTGCACTGACTGCCTGCCCTTTCACATCTTGGGTGTGACCACGTCTCTGTCACTCCTATCTATGAAGCTTTCCGTCACCTGCATGCTCCTAAGTGCATCCAACTGCTGCACCAACATGGTCTTTGAGGAGCTGCCATTGGTTACGCTTCCTTCAGACATAATCGACCAGAACGCTGGAGCTTCACAAATCTACCACATCTCACAGTTAGAGCACTGCACCAGTGACATTTATGCACCAGTTAATTAATTCAAAATTACATTGTTATTTGATTAAGTTACAATTAACTATATGTTCCCGGCGCGAGAGATGTACTGTAAAATTAAATGCCAAATACTAAACCCTCCAGTTTAGTTACTCCTCTACCCAGTTAATTAATTAGTTTTAATTAGTTTTCTCAATGTTATTCTTTGTTCAAATTTAACAGATTCCCTACCAACCAATCAGGTCACAGCTTTACTGTGATGTCTCTTCATGTTTTCCCCACACAATTCGAAATGGTCTTTATATCACTTACCTTCCCAGGATGCTCTCTGGATCTCTCCCTGATCTGTCAGTGCAGCCCACAGAGGTGGGATCGTCTTCCTCTGCCGTTGGCAGGCTGGGTGCAGGCAGTGAAGATTAACATTTTGCTGCGTTTTTTTTTGTTTCAGTGTCTGTCGGTCTTCTTGCCCAAGGCATTTTTCAAGGATGTGGATAGGCTGATGTCATCATTCATTTGGGCGGGGAAGGTTGGCAGGATTATGAAGGTGATACTTCAGCGGGGACGGCAGTCGGGGGGTGGGGGTTAGGCCTCCCGAATATCATGTATTATTAATGGCCAATGAATGCGGAGAAGATACGGGGTTGCAATAGGGAGTGGAGGCTTTGTGGATAAGGATGCAGGCGGGTTTGTACAAGGGGTCAGTGTTGCGGACGCTGACAATGGCGCCACTCCCCTTGGCAAAGGGAAGTATTCGGTAAGTCCAGTGGTGGTGGCCATGCTGAAGATTTGGAGGCAATTCCGGCAGCACATTTGGTTTGGCGGGCACTCGAGAGTGATGCCAATCAGGGGAATCACAGATTCGAGGTGAAGAGGATGAAAGCGAAATTCCGGGGATGGGAGGAGAGGGAGATTAGAGAGATGAAGGAACCAAAAGAGAAAATGCTGGAAAATCTGTAAGGAGAGAAAAGAGCCAACATTTCGAGTCCACATGACCCTTTGTCCAGCCTGCATGTGACTCCAGACCCACATCAATGTGGTTGACTCCTAATTGCCCTCTGAAATGGCCTAACAAGCCACTCAGTTGTATTCAATCGCTACAAAAAAGAAATGGAACTGGATGGACTACCCGGCTCTGAACCAGGATATTTGCGAATGATTGCACAATGTTCACCACCATTCACAACTCCTCAAATAATGAAGCAGTCCATGTTAAAATGCAACAAGACCTGGACAATATCCAGTGGCAAATTACATTCGCACCACACAGGTGCCAGGCAATGATGATCTCGTACAAGAGAGGGTCTAATCATCATCCGTTGGCATTCAATGGCATTACCATTGCTGAATCCCCCACAATCAACATCCTGGGGGTTACCATTGATCAGACACTGAACTGGTCTAGCCACATTAATACTGTGGCTGCCAGGGCAGGTCAAAGGCTAGGAATCCTACGGCGAGTAAGTCACCTCCTGTCCCGCAAAGCCGTCCACCATCTATAAATACACAAGTCAGGAGGGTATAATGGAACACTCTCCACTTGCTGGATGAATGCAGCTCCAACAACATGCAAGAAGCTTGATACCGTCTAGGACAAAGCAGCCCTCTTGATTGCTCCTCCACCACTGATGAATAGTGCAGTTTTGTGTACCATTTACAAGATGCACTGCTGTAACTCACCAAGGTTCCTTAAACAGCACCTTCCAAACCCATAACCACTACCATCTAGGACAAGAGCAGCAGATACTGGGAACCCCACCACCTGGAGGGTCCCCTCCAAGTCACTCACCACCTCGACTTGGAAATATATTGCTTCTCCTTCATTGTCATTGGGGTGAAATCCTGGAACTGCCTCCCCAACAGCATGGTGGGTGTACCTACACCTGAAGGACTGCAGCGATTCAAGAAGGCAACTCATCACCACCACCTTCTGAAGGGTAACTGGGGATGGACAATAAATGGTGGCCTAACCAGCAACGCCCACATCCCATAAATGAATCTAAAAAATATATAGCCCATATAAGCAATACAGCAGGCGGCAAGAGCACGGACACTTTCTGCCAAAAGTTATCACCCACCATATTGTGAAGAAAAATTATCAATGTACAGGACCAAAAGCCTGTTTCAGGTCCCTCAGTCAGCTCTGAGTAAAACGAGACATTAGGTTTGTTCGCTAATGAAAAGATAAGGGCGGGATTCTCCATTTCAGAAACTATGGGTTGGATACTCTGATTTTGAGGGTATGTCCGGAGCATGTGTCTAGTATTACAACCAAAAATTCGGCACTGCCCGCCCCAACCGATGCTCCGCCCAGTAGGGCTAGCAGCCGCGCCGTATAACATGGTGCCGGCCACGCACGAACCCGGCCTGCCAGACAGTGCCCACCTGCAACCCCCCGAAGCACCCCCCCCACCCCCTGCTGAAGGCCCGTCAGTCAGCGGAACGTCTCCCCACCCCACCCCTGACTGTGGCGGCGCTGGACATAGTCCGCAGCCGCTGTGCACGGTTGACGAAAACTCAGAGCACATAGAACATAGAACATAGAACAATACAGTGCAGTACAGGCCCTTCGGCCCACGATGTTGCACCGAAACAAAAAGCCATCTAACCTACACTATGCCATTATCATCCATATGTTTATCCAATAAACTTTTAAATGCCCTCAATGTTAGCGAGTTCACTACTGTAGCAGGTAGGGCATTCCACGGCCTCACTACTCTTTGCGTAAAGAACCTACCTCTGACCTCTGTCCTATATCTATTACCCCTCAGTTTAAAGCTATGTCCCCTCGTGCCAGCCATTTCCATCCGCGGGAGAAGGCTCTCACTGTCCACCCTATCCAAACCCCTGATCATTTTGTATGCCTCTATTAAGTCTCCTCTTAACCTTCTTCTCTCCAACGAAAACAACCTCAAGTCCAGCAACCTTTCCTCATAAGATTTTCCCTCCATACCAGGCAACATCCTGGTAAATCTCCTCTGCACCCGCTCCAAAGCCTCCACGTCCTTCCTATAATGCGGTGACCAGAACTGTACGCAATACTCCAAATGCGGCCGTACCAGAGTTCTGTACAGCTGCAACATGACCTCCCGACTCCGGAACTCAATCCCTCTACCAATAAAGGCCAACACTCCATAGGCCTTCTTCACAACCCTATCAACCTGGGTGGCAACTTTCAGGGATCTATGTACATGGACACCTAGATCCCTCTGCTCATCCACACTTTCAAGAACTTTACCATTAGCCAAATATTCCGCATTCCTGTTATTCCTTCCAAAGTGAATCACCTCACACTTCTCTACATTAAACTCCATTTGCCACCTCTCAGCCCAGCTCTGCAGCTTATCTATATCCCTCTGTAACCTGCTACATCCTTCCACACTATCGACAACACCACCGACTTTAGTATCGTCTGCAAATTTACTCACCCACCCTTCTGTGCCTTCCTCGAGGTCATTGATAAAAATGACAAACAGCAACGGCCCCAGAACAGATCCTTGTGGTACTCCACTTGTGACTGAACTCCATTCTGAACATTTCCCATCAACCACCACCCTCTGTCTTCTTTCAGCTAGCCAATTTCTGATCCACATCTCTAAATCACCCTCAATCCCCAGCCTCCGTATTTTCTGCAATAGCCTACCGTGGGGAACCTTATCAAACGCTTTGCTGAAATCCATATACACCACATCAACTGCTCTACCCTCGTCTACCTGTTCAGTCACCTTCTCAAAGAACTCGATAAGGTTTGTGAGGCATGACCTACCCTTCACAAAGCCATGCTGACTATCCCTGATCATATTGTTCCTATCTAGATGATTATAAATCTTGTCTCTTATAATCCTCTCCAAGACTTTACCCACTACAGACGTGAGGCTCACCGGTCTATAGTTGCCGGGGTTGTCTCTGCTCCCCTTTTTGAACAAAGGGACCACATTTGCTATCCTCCAGTCCTCTGGCACTATTCCTGTAGCCAATGATGACATAAAAATCAAAGCCAAAGGTCCAGCAATCTCTTCCCTGGCCTCCCAGAGAATCCTAGGATAAATCCCATCAGGACCCGGGGACTTATCTATTTTCAGCCTGTCCAGAATTGCCAACACCTCTTCCCTACGTACCTCAATGCCATCTATTCTATTAGCCTGGGGCTCAGCATTCTCCTCCACAACATTATCTTTTTCCTGAGTGAATATTGACGAAAAATATTCATTTAGTATCTCGCCTATCTCTTCAGACTCCACACACAACTTCCCATCCCTGTCCTTGACTGGTCCTACTCTTTCCCTAGTCATTCGCTTATTCCTGACATACCTATAGAAAGCTTTTGGGTTTTCCTTGATCCTTCCTGCCAAATACTTCTTATGTCCCTTCCTTGCTCGTCTTAGCTCTCTGTTTAGAACCTTCCTTGCTCTCTGGTAACTATCCATCGCCCCAACTGAAACTTCACACCTCATCTTCACATAGGCCTCCTTCTTCCTCTTAACAAGAGATTCCACTTCTTTGGTAAACCACGGTTCCCTCGCTCGACGCCTTCCTCCCTGCCTGACCGGTACATACTTATCAAGAACACGCAGTAGCTGATCCTTGAACAAGCTCCACTTATCCAGTGTGCCCAACACTTGCAGCTTACTTCTCCACCTTATCCCCCCCAAGTCACGTCTAATGGCATCATAATTGCCCTTCCCCCAGCTATAACTCTTGCCCTGCGGTGTATACTTATCCCTTTCCATCCTTAACGTAAACGTCACCGAATTGTGGTCACTGTCCCCAAAGTGCTCTCCTACCTCCAAATCCAACACCTGGCCTGGTTCATTACCCAAAACCAAATCCAACGTGGTCTCGCCTCTTGTTGGCCTGTCGACATATTGTGTCAGGAAACCCTCCTGCACACACTGTACAAAAAACGACCCATCTAATGTACTCGAACTATATCTTTTCCAGTCAATATTTGGAAAGTTAAAGTCTCCCATAATAACTACCCTGTTACTTTCGCTCTTATCCAGGATCATCCTCGCCATCCTTTCCTCTACATCCCTAGAACTATTTGGAGGCCTATAGAAAACTCCCAACAGGGTGACCTCTCCTTTCCTGTATCTAACCTCAGCCCATACTACCTCGGAAGATGAGTCCCCATCTAGCATCCTCTCCGCCACCGTAATACTGCTCTTGACTAGCAGCGCCACACCTCCCCCTCTTTTGCCTCCTTCTCTGAGCTTACTAAAACACCTAAACCCCGGAACCTGCAACATCCATTCCTGTCCCTGCTCTATCCATGTCTCCGAAATGGCCACAACATCGAAGTCCCAGGTACCAACCCATGCTGCCAGTTCCCCTACCTTGTTTCGTATACTCCTGGCATTGAAGTAGACACACTTCAAACCACCTACCTGAACACTGGCCCCCTCCTGCGACGTCAAATCTGTGCTCCTGACCTCTATACCCTCATTCTCCCTTACCCTAAAACTACAATCCAGGTTCCCATGCCCCTGCTGCATTAGTTTAAACCCCCCCCAAAGAGCACTAATAAATCTCCCCCCCAGGATATTTGTCCCCCTCAGGTTCAGATGTAGACCATCCTGTCTGTAGAGGTCCCACCTTCCCCAGAAAGAGCCCCAGTTATCCAGAAATCTGAATCCCTCCCGCCTGCACCATCCCTGTAGCCACGTGTTTAATTGCTCTCTCTCCCTATTCCTCATCTCACTATCACGTGGCACGGGCAACAACCCAGAGATAACAACGCTGTTTGTTCTAGTTCTGAGCTTCCATCCTAGCTCCCTGAAAGCCTGCCTGACATCCTTGTCCCCTTTCCTACCTATGTCGTTAGTGCCAATGTGGACCACGACTTTGGGCTGCTCCCCCTCCCCCTTAAGGACCCGGAAAACACGATCCGAGACATCACGTACCCTTGCACCTGGGAGGCAACATACCAAACGTGAGTCTCTCACGCTCCCACAAAATCTCCTATCTGTGCCCCTGACTATCGAGTCCCCAATTACTAATGCTCTGCTCCTCTCCCCCCTTCCCTTCTGAGCAACAGGGACAGACTCCGTGCCAGAGGCCCGTACCCCATGGCTTACCCCTGGTAATTCCCCCCCCCCCACAAGTATCCAAAGCGGAATACTTGTTTCTCAGGGGAACGACCGCAGGGGATCCCTGTACTGACTGCTTTTTCCCAGTCCCTCTTACAGTTACCCATCTATCTCCAATCTTTGGTGTAACTAATTCCCTGAAGCTGCTATCTATGACCCCTTCTGCCTCCCGAATGATCCGAAGTTCTTCCAACTCCAGCTCCAGTTCCCTAACTCGGTCTTGGAGGAGCTGGAGATGGCAGCTCTTCCTGCAGGTAAAATCAGCAGGGACACTAACGGCATCCCTCACCTCAAACATCCTGCAGGAGGAACATTGCACTCCCATCCCTGCCATCCCTCTAACTTTCTACCAAGATCTGGCTAACAACTAAATTAAATTTTTTATAAAAAAATAATAATAACAATAAAATATGGTACTTACCTCACACCAATGGGTTTTATTATTAGGTTAGAGGAGGAGAGCGGGTGGGAGACACTACACGTGTAGTGTCTCGGGTTTCCTCTCCACCAGAATTTATTGGTGAGGGTCTTCCCAGAAGTCCGCGGGTCGACTTCCTGTTCCTGCCTTAAACACTAAAATTTAAAATAAAAACAGCAAAGAGGGACCGAAAACGGGACCAGGTAAGTGTTTTTAAAGGAGAGACTTACCTCCCAGAAATCACTTCCGCACTGCCCCCGCTGAAATTGACTAACCTGCTCCGCTCCCGCTGAAATCGACTGGGCCTGCAAGGTAAGGAAGTTGTTAAGCAGTACTTATCTCACCCACGCCGCGACCTTTTAAACTGTCCCCTCTGCTTCGCAGCTCCCGCGCTTTTTCAAACTCCCGCGCTGTTTCCAAGGTCCCGACTCTCTCTCTCTCCCGAACTAACAGCTGACCTGCAAGGTAAGGAAGTTGTTAAGCAGTACTTACCTCACCCACGCCATGACCTTTTAAACTGTCCCCTCTGCCTCGCAGCTCCCGCGCTTTTTCAAACTCCCGCGCTGTTTCCAAGGTCCCGGCTCTCTCTCTCTCCCGAACTAACAGCTGACCTGCAAGGTAAGGAAGTTGTTAAGCAGTCAAATGTGCCCCACGCCATCGGGAAGTTGACCCATCAGGAGGGGAGCATCGAGGGAGGACCTTCAGGGGACGTCCTCAGGCCTTCCCAATGGCATGCTGTGTGCTCACCGATGACGCTTTGGAGGGAGCGAAGCATCCGAAAATAGGCGCCGCCCCTGATTTCGGCTTCAAAAGGGATTCTCCGCCCAATCACCGAATGCGATTTTGACATCGACAATCGGAGAATCCTGCCCAAAGTTTTGATGCCGGAACTGAAGTTGGTGGACTTTTACGACAGTCTCAGAGCAATTCTTGATCCGTTAATGGGCTAGCACCGGCGCCACGTGGAACATGATTGATTCCAATGAAAAAGGTCTCCGATTCTCGGGGATCGGAATTGCCACTCGAGAGACAGACAAGCTGTAGCCGCATATTAACACTCCTCTTGCCACACACACTCATCCCAGTCAACAAGATGGCACCATGAAGAGCAGCAGCTCGGTTTGCAGACACCAAGCTGGAGAACCTGCTGGACTCCGTGGGGGAGAGGGGTGGCCACCCTTTTCCCCCGAGGTGGGAGGGAGGCTGCAACCTGCCGCCATACTCCAGGCCTGCATACAGGTGGCAGAGGCCATGCGCGCCATGGGCCCCGCTACCAGGACCGGACAGCCATGCCGAAAGAAGCTGCACTACTACCTCAGAGCAGCTGGGGTGAGAAGGCAATATTGTGCTCTTGGCACCAACCCCCATCCTACATCCACCCCCTCCTCCCAAACATGAAGGCGAATGAACCCCACTGCCCAGCAGCGTTCCCACCCCCTACCCTGCACGACATGCCAGCACCCATACCGGCTGCCATGGCCGGGTGCCCTGCTCATGAAGGCCACCGACTGCCCAACCCCTGTGTGCCCGTTTCGGAGTGTCTCACAATGTGCATTGTTTGTCCCCCACCCACAGGAGAAGGCGGCCCACAACCACTGAGCGAGGAATAGAAGACCACAGGGAGGCTGCCGGACCTACGGGCAGTGGAACAGCGGGCACTGCACCTGGTCAGTAGGCCCGGAGAGAGGGCAATCGCCAAGGTGGAGGTCGGCATTGGGTAATCAAGTGAGACCCCACTGTTTGAGGTTTCCCATGTCATGAGTGGCACGGCGTCCACCCCACTCCTCCCAGACAACCCCCACACCACCACCGCAACATCCCACACCACCCCTCCCCACCTTTACACCACCCCACAGAAACCCCTCACCACCATCCCAACTTGTGATCCAATCATGCGTCATGTCCCGTGTCTGGCAGGATCACCTGGTGAGGAGGCGGACCCTTCTGGTGTCCCCCACCCCCAACCCCATCCTGATTCCTACAGCAAGAAGGCGCGGGTAGGAAAGAGAGCTCCAAACGCCAGCCTGAGACACTCTGGAGCACCAGTTCGGGGTTGATACGGACTTCCCATCAAAGCTTCTCCAACAGCCTCAGCATCCAAAAGACAATCTCCTCAGCTGGGCACTGTTATATTTTAATTAATGACTTATCGAAAATATATATATTACTCTTGAATACACCAGGATGATAAAATGACCAATAGTCTTCTTGTTGAAAGTTGAACTAGTTAATGAGTAATAAAATAATAAACTGTGAGTCCTTTTACTCAATACTAAATTAACAGTAAAGAATGAAAGTCCAATACAGATATCTATACAACTATACACTATGATAACAAACTAGTTCTAACGTCTCTCACTCTTGCTTGTTCACTGTTCTGAATCACATCATCATGCCATCTGACTTAGAAAAGGCGGGAAACCAGTTCTTATAATATCTGACTGACAGCCATCTAGTGTTGAAATGACTGTATTACATTTACATGTATTGATCATGTATATTGATATCTGAATATCACTGCATCCCCCTTTCTTTTTAACATTTTCTTTGAAATATTTGAAAAGAAAATTTACACAAGAAATCTAGTGTAAAGAGCATACAGTAATCACTAGATTATTGAAAAAGTTCACAAATTCATTGGGTTTACTTCCTTTCCTTGTCGATCTTCTGAACTTCAAAGGTGATGAAGAATTCTCCAGTTTGTTGTGAATCAGTACATTGCATTGCATTCTTTCTTCTTTCAAGTTGTTTGGAAACAGTCTGGTTCAAATCAAGATCTGGAAAAACATTGACAGTATCTTTGACTTGAAGTAGATCTCTTCTATTTCTTCTTAGAATGGTTCCATCAGAAGTTTTGATCAGATAAGATCTTAGTAAGAATTGTGAAGTTTTGATCAGATAAGATCTTGGTAAGAATTGCCTAATTATGTGAGCTTTGTCAGACGAACCTCCTTCAGGAAGTCTGAATCTAACTATATCATCATCAGATAGAGCAGACAGCTCTTTTGAATGTTGCTCAAAATATCTTTTCTGGCTCATTTTCTGTTGTTGCATTCTTTTAAAAAGATATTGTTATTCTTGATCAGGAAAGGGTAATTGAGGTAATATTGTTCTCAACACTCTTGTACAACATTTGAGATGGAGATAAGCCTGTTGTTCGAGGAGATGTTCTGTAATTGAGTAAAGCTAAGTAAAAATCGGAATCAGATTCTTTAGATTTGCTAAGTAGCTGTTTCATGATGTGAACACCTTTCTCTGCTTTTCCATTTGATTGTGGAAAGTGTGGGCTTGAAGTAACATGTTGAAAATTGTTTTTCAAGGAGAAATCATGCCATTCGTGACTTGAGAAACAAGGTATGGTGGTATGTATTAGGGGTCATGTGGGACCTGTGAAGCCGAGATGCTATTGGCTGACAGATCCCGGGTCCTGGTTGGATCTGCCGACTTCTGGCTCCGCCCTGAAGGCGGAGTATAAGAACGCGAGCTTCTCCCCGCAGCTTCATTCTGTTGCTGAGCTGCTGGGGCCAAGCATTGCTTAATAAAGCATGGATCGACTTCATCACTTCTCGTCTCTCGTAAGTCATTGTGCGCTACACAAGGGCCATTGTCAGACATTACGATACTGGGAATACCATGTCTGGCAAAAATATCCTTGCATGCCTTTATGACATTGTTGGATGTGATGTTGTTCAGTTTCACTCAGGAATATTGGAAAAATGGTCAATGACTACAAGATCGTCTTTTCCAAAAAAGTGAAAAAGATCAGCACCAACCTTGATCCATGGTGATGTTACTAGATCATGTGGTTGCAGTGGTTCTTCGCATTGCTGACTTTGATGGGATTGACATGTTGAACACGACGAGATCATGTTCGCAATATCATTGTTGATACCAGGCCAATAGATAGACTGTCTGGCACGTCTTCTCCATTTCTCAATGATTAGATGACCCTCCTGTCGAGCAGCAATTCAGAACGCATGCTTTGTAGAATTACAATGCGATCTGGTCTCAGCAGTATACTATCTACAATAGTCAGCTCTGACTAAATGGATTGATATTGTGGACAAAAGTGGTATCTTTCTGTGTCTCAATGCGAATTTGCTGAAATTTGATATCTGATACATGTAGTAATTCTTTGAATAGCTGCAAATGTGAATCAACATCATTGATGGATTCTTCTTGGAGAATGTCAGTGTTGACTGACCTAGATAAAGGTCGATTACTAATGCTTTACCTGGTGTATACTTCAGTGTGAAATCTTATCTTCTCAATTTCATCATTAAACGTTGAAGTCTGGGAGTCATGTCATTTCAGTTTTTTTAAAAAGATTTTTTAATTCTATACAGTGCAGAAGGAGGCCATTCGGCCCATCGAGTCTGCACCGGCTCTTGGAAAGAGCACCCTACCCAAGGTCAACACCTCCACCCTATCCCCATAACCCAGTAACCCCACCCAACACTAAGGGCAATTTTGGACACTAAGGGCAATTTATCATGGCCAATCCACCTAACCTGCACATCTTTGGAATGTGGGACTTTGTTCTATGATGTGTACTAGTGGACGATGGTGAGCTTCCACTGTGAATTTGGGTAGACCATATATGTAGTCGTGGAATTTGGAAATCCCGTGACTAATCCTAGACACCCGTTTTCGATTTGTGTGTACCTGCACTCAGTGTCATTCTTCGATCTTGACGCATAGACAATTGGAACCCAATTATCAAAATGGTCTTGTTGCAATAAAACAGTGCCAATGCCATTTTGAAAAATGAAAATCGCTTATTGTCACAAGTAGGCTTCAATGAAGTTACTGTGAAAAGCCCCTAGTCACCACATTCCGGTGCCTGTTCGGGGAGGCTGGTACGGGAATTAAATTTTTACTTGCATCAGTTGAAACTTTGGTTGGTTTTGTAGGATCAAAGAATGATAAGCATGGCGCTTGTATCAATTGTTGTTTCAAATCAATGCATTCTGCAGTATGTTTGTCAGTCCAGATTAATTCTGTGTTCTTTCTGAACAATTGACTTAGAGCAGTTGTTCTTGCGGATAGATTTGAAATGAACTTTCCGAGAGAGTTAACAAATACAAGAAAGCATAAGACAGCCTTCTTACCTTTGGCAATTTACATTGCCTTGATAGTGTTATGGGCCAGGGTTTAGAGAACCCCAAAGTGTATCATGGAGTTCACCTGACCCACAACTTTTAACCGATTGTGGTATGGGGAGCACACGACCCACTCGACAGGTGTGGTACAGCAGAAATGGAAAAGCATTTTTTAAGGCAAAACAATGTTTATTCTATGAACTCAAGTTAATAACCTTTTTGAAACATACAGTGAACATCTTAGCAACCATCAATTCAAATACAACCCCCAAAGACTACAACACGAAGTAATCCTTTAAGCTTTCCTTTTAACATCCAAAAGACTTAAAAAAACGTTTATAATTCTGAATTCACCAAATGATCAAGAGATAGTCTTTTGATGGCAGAGAGAACAGCGGTACACCTGCTTGGTCTGGCTTCAGCTCCAACACTGAAAACGAAACTAAAACACACCCTGCAGCAAACAGCCTAAAACGAAAGTAAAAAGCTGACACAGCCCAGCTCCACCCACTCTCTGACATCACTGCAGTAATAAGCACCCAATTCTTAAAGATACTCTCACTACAGATATTTATATATACACACATTTATAAACACCCATTTCTTAAAGGTACTCTCACATGGCAATGAGGAAAATGTTTGTGTGGGTCTCACCCCCACAATCTAAAAGATGTGCTGGCTAGGTGGATTGGCCACACCAAATTGCCCCTTGATTGGGAGGGAAAAAAATTGGGTCGTCTAAATTTATTTTTGAAGAATACGTGCACTGAAGTCTTGGAGGAGGGGAGACATGGGAGGCATCCATGCTGATGTCCCTGGAGGGCTTCAACCTCATAAGGTAAGAATAACAGTGTGAACATGCACAATCCACTATCTGTTTCCCTGCTCTCTGGTCTGTCTGACGTCACCTGATTCTAACATTCACTGAAATACTAATGAGACTCCAAGTGGTCAGTCAGTGAATTACAACACAACCAGGATATCACTGTTGGTGTTATTGCCGGCACAGGCAGAGTGGAGGCCCCTGGGCCCGAAAATGCTCATCATCCCAGTGGGTGCCAGAGGGCCCTGACCTGACTCCTAAAGGAGGTGGGGCAACCGGAGGAAGGTCAAGGTGCCTCATCCCCATCTGGCCTACATGCTGACGGTGCGCAGCAGTGTGTGTGGTCATGAAGTGCATCGCTGAGTGGAAATCCGGCAGGACCTGCTTGACCAAGGGTTCCATGCTGGCTGCCATGGTTTTCAGAGAGGGTGGAGCAGAGTTTGGGTAAAATGCATGTCCCCTGTGTGTGGTGCACCCTCCCCAGAAGAAACAGTGAATAGTGCGAGCAGCAGGCAGATGGGATGGTTACGAGTTGAAATTCCTGTTAGTATGTGTCATCCACAACTGAATAATAATAATAATCACTTATTGTCACAAGTAGGCTTCAATGAAGTTACTGTGAAAAGCCCGTAGTCAACTTCCGGTGCCGACTATGTTGTGAACAGTCGCACATTTAGCAGCTCCTGTTCTTGGTGGTTTTTTTAATGGCTTTTAAGCTGGATTTTCACAGAAATTTTTTCTGACATAAGTGGATAAAAGTGAGAGGAGGAAATGGCGATCCCTATCCTGTGGAATTATGCTTGAAAAATAATCGCAAAAGAAGGAATCAAAAGTTGGCTGGAAGTGAGGATCTGAGCTTGGTAGCTGCAATGGGAGAGAAGCGAGATCCGGCCCCGTCGGCTCAATGATCGATGGATCAGTTAGTTACCTACCTGGATGAGAAGTTCACCCGGCATCGTAAGAAGCGTGTGCAGGACCTGACCAAGGTGGTTGCCTCAATAAGGAGGCTGTCGACCGGATGGAGGTGACCATGACGGCCCAGAGACAATCGATCGAAAAGCTACAGGAGCAGGCGACGGAAAAAGAGAAGCAGTCTACTGGGATGGCACTGCAAATTGGCATTTTACAAAATCGGCAAAAGCGGCTGCTGGAAAAGATGGAGGACCTGGACAATCCTTCCCACAGACAGAATGCTCGGATTGTCGGTCTCCCGGAGAGAAAGGAAGGTTCGGATGCCGGTGCGTATATTGTGAGGATGTTTGAGAAAATGATGGGGGACGAGGCCTCCGTTGGGAGGTGGACGGGGCTCACAGGGCACTTATGCGCAAGCCCCCAGGTTGTGAGCCCCCAAGGGCATTGGTGGTGAGGCTTCACCGACTCCTGGACAAGGAACGCATCATGAGATGGGCTAAGGAGACGAAGCGGTTCGTATGGGAAAAAGCTGTGATCCGGGTCTACCAGGACTTGGGAGCAGAACTTGTGAAGAGGAGGGCACGTTTCAATAAAGTTAAAGCGGCGCTGTATGCAAAGGGAATAAAATTTGGACTTCTCTACCCGGCCCGTCTTTGGATAACCTACGAGGAACAGGAACTGTATTTTGGTCAGCCGGAAGAAGTAGCGGGCTTTATGAAAGATGTCATGTGAGAGTACCTTTAAGAAATGGGTGTTTATAAATGGGTGTGTATATAAGTATCTGTAGTGAGATTACCTTTAAGAAATGGCTGTTTATTACTGCAATGATGTCAGAGAGTGGGTGGAATGGGGCTGTCTGTCAGTTTTTACCTTCGTTTTAGGCTGTTTGCTGCAGGGTATGTTTTAGTTTCGTTTTCAGAGCTGGATAGCTGCAGTCACAGCCAGAAGGTGCATGGATCTCTCTCTGTAATCTAAAGACTGTAAATCGATCCTGGTGATTTACAACTAATAACAGGATTGACTTTAACCTGATGTACTTCTGGTAAAAGTCTTCTGGATGTTGTTTGGGAAGCTTAAAGGATTACTTAGTGTTGTAGTCTTTGGGGGTTGTCTTTGAATTGATGGTTGCTAAGATGTTCACTGTATGTTTCAAAAAGGTAAACTTGAGTTCATAGAATAAACATTGTTTTGCTTTGAACAATACTTTTCGATTTCTGCTGTACCACACCTGTAGAGTGGGCCGTGTGCTCTCCATACCACAATCTATTAAAAGTTGTGGGTCAGGTGAACTCCATGCTACACTTTGGGGTTCTCTAAACCCTGGCCCATAACAAATTGGGGGCTTGTCCGGGATAAAAGTCTATCTATTGGATTGGCTTAGTGAACTTAAAGACAGTGAGGGGTGAGCATATTGTGGTTGGTTATCAGGTATTCTAGTTTAAGTGGGAAGTGTGTTGTGAATCATGGCTCTTTCAGAGGCTCTGAAGTTTTGGGGGGTGGAGACGGTCACACGCAGTACCTTACAGACAGAGACTAAAAGCAGACTGTTAGATTTGGCAAAAACACTGCAGTTAACATTACCTGACAAAATGCGAAAAGGTGAGGTAAATATGGCAGTGGCTAAGCATTGAAAGTTGCCTGAGATACAGTTTGACTCATTGGAAATGGCAAAAACTCAGTTACAAATTAAACAAATGGAACATGAGAAAGAATTAAAGCAGCTTGAATACGAAAGAGAGGAAAAATAAGGAGAGAGAGGGAGAAGAAAAGGAGAGAGAAGAAACGAGAAAAGAAAGAATAGCCCGAGCAGAACAAAAAGAAAGAGAAAGGGAGATACGGATCAGGGAAAAAGATGAAGAGTGAGAGTTTGAACTTCAGAAAATGGCCATGAAACATGACAGTTAGTTAAAATTGGCAGACGTAAAGAGAAACGTACAGTTGGTGGATAGTGATGAGGATAGTGAGAAAGAGCATCATAGTCGAAGGCTTGGTGGGAATCTATTTAAATATGTCCAAGCATTACTAAGGTTTGACGAGAAGGAGGGAGAAACCTTATTTGTTTCGTTTGAGAAGGTAGCTAAACAAATTAAATGGCTACAGGACATGTGGGTATTACTGATTCAAACAAAGCTGATAGGTAGGGCTTGTGAAGTGTTTGCATCACTACCGGAGGAGGTATCTGGGACGTATGAGGAGGTGCAAAAATCCATCTTAGGTGCATATGAACACGTGCCTGAAGCCTACAGACAAAGGTTTAGAAAGTTATGGAAAGAATTTGATCAAACATACATGGAGTTTGAAAGGCTCAAACAGAGTAATTTTGACAGGTGGATAAGGGCTTTGAAAATAGACCAAACGTATGAAGCTCTCAGAGAAATTATACTTTTGGAGGAGTGTAAAATTCAATTCCTGATGCGGTGAGAACTCATGTGGAAGAGCAGAGGGTTAAAACTGCGAGATTAGCAGCAGAAATGGTTTCAAATGTTTTCATTGTAATAAACTAGGCCATATAAAGTCTCAGTGTTGGTGGTTGAAGAAAAGCACTGGGAAGGCTGATGTGGTAAAACAGGATAAGACAGAAGGGTCTGTTAAAGTGGTAAAGGAAAGCCCAAGTGAAGCGAAGGAGGTGCAAAAGATTGTACAGCCTGATCAAGAGGTGATTGATAAGAAGGTGCCAGATCTCTTTAAAGAATTTACTTGTGTTGTAAAGTTTACTCATGTGTAGCAGGAGGAGCAGGTAAAGAAGTCACAATTTTAAGAGATACGGGAGCTAATCAATCCTTAATGGTAAGAGATGAGGAGTTATGTAGTTTGGGAAGAATGTTGCCGGAAAAGGTGGTTGTATGTGGAATTCAGGGTGAGAGGAGAGGAGTGGCTGTTGCAAGGGAAATTTGCATATCTCTGTTGTGGTCACCCTAACTTGAAGGTGTACCTGAGCTAGAGAACCTAGCTGTTCAAGTGATGACAAGCATCCAGCAGAGGGCAGGAGAGCGGAGCTGCTGATTGGCTGTTGCAAGGGAAATTTGCACACCTCCGTTGCGGTCACCCTAACTTAAAGGTGGACCTGAGCTAGAGAACCTAGCTGTTCAAGTGATGACAAGCATCCAGCAGAGGGCAGGAGAGCGGAGCTGCTGATTGGCTGTTGCAAGGGAAATTTGCATACCTCCGTTCTGGTCACCTTAATATGAAGGTGTACCTGAGTTAGAGACCCTAGCTGTTCAAGTGAAGACAAGCATCCAGCAGAGGGCAGGTGAGCGGAGCTGCTGATTGGCTGTTGCAAGGGACATTTGCATACCTCTGTTGTGGTCACCTTAACTTGAAGGTGGTTTGTGGAAGAGCTGTTGTCAAGTGACACTTTAACCCGAAACACTTCTTCAGTGTTTCCTTCCCTACCCGCTCCTCTAACCAAAAAAAACAACCGCTGTAAAGATCAAGAGGAAGGCTCGAGGGCAGGTAGAAGTAGAAAGAAGTTGAACCGTGACATCACAGCCTGCAGGCTGCAAGGGATTGGCTGGTGACTGGTAAGTAGTTTTTATTTTATATTCCCTCAGGTGTTATCGTGCAGGGTGGAGAGGTTGCTGGGTGAGTGCTTGCTGAGAAGGGGAGTGAATAACAGGTAACCTCTTTCTTTTGTTTTCTTTTTTTTTATCTAGAGGGGATGGCAGGGAAGGTAGTGCAATGTTCCTCCTGCAGAATGTTTGAGGTGAGGGACGCCGACAGTGTCCCTGCTGATTTAATCTGTGGGATGTGCACCCATCTCCAGCTCCTCAGAAACCGCGGTAGGGAACTGGAGCTGGAGCTGGATGAACTTCGGATCATTCGGGAGGCAGGGGTAGTCATAGATAGAAGCTTCAGGGATGTAGTTACTCCGAAGAATAAAGATAGATGGGTGACGGTGAGAGGGGCTGGGAGGAAGCAGTCAGTACAGGGATCACCTGTGGTCATTCCCCTTAGTAACAAGTATACCGCTTTGGATACTGTTGGGGGGGGTCTTACCAGGGGTAAGCTATGGGGTGCAGGTCTCTGGCATAGAGTCTGTTCCTGTTGCTCAGAAGGGAAGGGGGGAGGAGTAGACCATTAGACATTGGAAACTCCATAGTTAGGGGGATAGATAGGAGATTCTGTGGGAACGAGAGAGATTCGAGGTTGATGTGTTGCCTCCCAGGTGCCAGGGTGCGTGATGTCTCTGTTCGTGTTTTCGGGATCCTTAAGGGGGAGGGGAAGCAGCCTCAAGTCGTGGTCCACATAGGTACCAATGACATAGGTAGGAAAAGGGACAGGTATGTAAGGCAGGAATTCAGGGAGCTAGGGTGGAAACTTAGACAAACTAGGACAAACAGAGTTATTATCTCTGGGTTGTTACCGGGGCCATGTGATAGCGAGACGAGGAATAGGGAAAGAGAGGAGTTGAACACGTGGCTACAGGGATGGTGCAGGAGGGAGGGTTTCAAATTTCTGGATAATTGGGGCTCATTCTGGGGTCGGTGGGACCTCTACAAACGAGATGGTCTGCACCTAGACCAGAGGGGTACCAATATTCTGGGGGGGAAATTTGCTAATGCTCTTCGGGAGGGTTTAAACTAGTTCAGCAGGGGCTTGGGAACCTGAATTGTAGCTCCAGAATACAGGAGGTTGAGAGTAGTGAGGTCATGAGTAAGGTTTCAAAGTTGCAGGAGTGTACCAGCAGGCAGGAAGGTGGTTTAAAGTGTGTCTTCTTCAATGCCAGGAGCATCCAGAATAAAGAGGGTGAACTTGCGGCATGGGTTGGCACCTGGGACTTCGATGTTGTGGCCATTTCGGAGACATGGATAGAGCAGGGACAGGA
Source organism: Scyliorhinus torazame (assembly GCF_047496885.1). Classification (NCBI taxonomy): domain Eukaryota; kingdom Metazoa; phylum Chordata; class Chondrichthyes; order Carcharhiniformes; family Scyliorhinidae; genus Scyliorhinus; species Scyliorhinus torazame. The sequence continues at coordinate 66,592,275 of NC_092708.1, read as the reverse complement.
ATGATTGTTGCAGGTGCCGGGGTTTAGCTATTTCAGTGAGCTCAGGGAAGGTGGTAAAAGAGGGGGAGGGGTGGCATTGTTAGTCAAGGACAGTATTATGGTGGCAGAAACAACGTTTGATGAGGACTCGTCTACTGAGGTAGTATGGGCTGAGGTTAGAAACAGTAAAGGAGAGGTCACCCTGTTAAGGGTTTTCTATAGGCCTCCGAAAAGTTCCAGAGATGTAGAGGAAAGGATTGCAAAGATGATTCTGGATAGGAGCGAAAGCAACAAGGTAGTTGTTATGGGGGCTTTAACTTTCCAAATATTGACTGGAAACGCTATAGTTCGAGTACTTTAGACGGGTCCGTTTTTGTCCAATTTGTGCAGGAGGGTTTCCTGACACAGTATGTAGGTAGGCCAATGAGACGCGAGGCCGTATTGGATTTGGTACTGGGTATTGAACCAGGACAGGTGTTAGATTTGGAGGTAGGCGAGCACTTTGGTGATAGTGACCACAATTCGATTACATTTACTTTAGTGATGGAAAGGGATAGGTATATACCGCAGGGCAAGAGTTATATCTGGGGGAAAGGCAATTATGATGCGATGAGGCAAGACTTAGGATGCATCAGATGGATAGGAAAACTGCAAGGGATGGGCACAAAGGAAATGTAGAGCTTGTTCAAGGAACAGCTACTGTGTGTCCTTGATAAGTATGTACCTGTCAGGCAGGGAGGAAGTGGTCGAGCAAGGGAACCGTGGTTTACTAATGCAGTCGAAACACTTGTCAAGAGGAAGAAGGAGGCTTATATAAAGATGAGACATGAAGGTTCAGTTAGGGCGCTCGAGAGTTACAAGTTAGCTAGGAAGGAATTAAAGAGAGAGCTAAGAAGAGCCAGGAGGGGACATGAGAAGTCTTTGGCAGGTAGGATCAAGGATAACCCTAAAGCTTTCTATAGAAATGTCAGGAATAAAAGAATGGCTAGGGTAAGAGTAGGGCCAGTCAAGGACAGTAGTGGGAAGTTGTGCTTGGAGTCCGAGGAGATAGGAGAGGTGCTAAATGAATATTTTTCATCAGTATTCACACAGGAAAAAGACAATGTTGTCGAGGAGAATACTGAGATTCAGGCTACTAGACTAGAAGGGCTTGAGGTTCATAAGGAGGAGGTGTTAGCAATTCTGGAAAGTGTGAAAATAGATAAGTCCCCTGGGCTGGATGGGATTTATCCTAGGATTCTCTGGGAAGCTAGGGAGGAGATTGCTGAGCCTTTGGCTTTGATCTTTAAGTCATATTTGTCTACAGGAATAGTGCCAGAAGACTGGAGGATAGCAAATGTTGTCCCCTTTTTCAAGAAGGGGAGTAGAGATAACCCCGGTAACTATAGACCAGTGAGCCTTACTTCTGTTGTGCGCAAAAGATTGGAAAGGTTTATAAGAGATAGGGTGTATAATCATCTGGAAAGGAATAATTTGATTAGACATAGGCAACACGGTTTTGTGAAGGGTAGGACGTGCCTCACAAACCTTTTTGAGTTCTTTGAGAAGGTGACCAAACAGGTGGATGAGGGTAAAGCAGTTGATGTGGTGTATATGGATTTCAATAAAGCGTTTGATAAGGTTCCCCACAGTAGGCTACTGCAGAGAATACGGAAGCATGGGATTCAGGGAGATTTAGCAGTTTGGATCAGAAATTGGCTAGCTGGAAGAAGACAAATGGTGGTGGTTGATGGGAAGTGTTCAGACTGGAGTCCAGTTACTAGTGGTGTACCACAAGGATCTGTTTTGGGGCCACTGCTGTTTGTCATTTTTATAAATGACCTGGAGGAGGATTAGAAGGATGGGTGAATAAATTTGCAGATGACACTAAAGTTGGTGGAGTTGTGGACAGTGTGGAAGGATGTTACAAGTTACAGAGGGATATAGATAAGCTGCAGAGCTGGGCTGAGACGTGGCAAATGGAGTTTAATGCAGAAAAGTGTGAGGTGATTCATTTTGGAAGGAATAACAAGAAGACTGAGTACTGGGCTAATTGTAAGATTCTTGGCAATGTGGATGAGCAGAGAGATCTCGGTGTCCATGTACATAGATCCCTGAAAGTTGCCACTCAGGTTGAGAGGGTTGTTAAGAAGGCGTACGGTGTGTTAGCTTTTATTGGTAGAGGGATTGGGTTTCGGAGCCATGAGGTCATGTTGCAGTTGTACAAAACTCTGGTACGGCCGCATTTGAAATGAAAATGAAAATCGCTTATTGTCACAAGTAGGCTTCAAATGAAGTTACTGTGAAAAGCCCCTAGTCGCCACATTCCGGCGCCTGTTCGGGGAAGCTGTTACCGGAATGGAACCGTGCTGCTAGCCTGCCTTGGTCTGCTTTAAAAGCCAGCGATTTAGCCCTGTGCTAAACAGCCCCATTTGGAATATTGCGTGCAATTCTGGTCGCCGCATTATCGGAAAGATGTGAAGCATTGGAAAGGGTGCAGAGGCGATTTACCAGAATATTGCCTGGTATGGAGGGAAGACCTTGAGCGAGATTCTCCGACCCCCCGCCGGGTCAGAGAATCGCCGGGGGCTGGCGTGAATCCCGCCCCCGCCGGTTGCCGAATTCTCCACCACCGGATATTCGGCGGGGGCGGGAATCGCGCCGCGCTGATTGGCGGGCCCCCCTCCCGCGATTCCAAGGTCCGGCTGGGCCAAAGTCCCGCCGCTAAAATGCCTGTCCCGCCGGCGTAGATTAAACCACCTACCTTAACGGTGGCGCGGGCGGGCTCCAGGGTCCTGGGGGGGGCGCCGTGGGGGCACTTATTCCCTTCCGTCTTCGCCACAGTCTCCACCATGGCGGAGGCGGAAGAGACTCCCTCCACTGCACATGCGCGGGAATGCCGTCAGCGGCCGCTGACGCTCCCGTGCATGCGCCGACCGGAGATGCCATTTCCGCGCCAGCTGGCGGGGCACCAAAGGCCTTTTCCGCCAGCTGGCGGGGTGGAAATTCGTCCAGCGCGGGCCGAGCCCCTCAAGTTTGGGGCTCGGCCCCCAAAGATGCGGAGCATTCCGCACCTTTGGGGCGGTGCGATGCCCGGCTGATGTGCGCCGTTTTGGGCGCCAGTCGGCGGACATCGCGCCATTTCCGGAGAATTTCGCCCCTTATGAGGAAAGGCTGAAGGACTTGAGGCTGTTTTCGTTAGAGAGAAGAAGGTTAAGAGGTGACTTAATTGAGGCATACAAGATGATCAGAGGATTAGATAGGGTGGACAGTGAGGGCCTTTTTCCTCGGATGGTGATGTCTAGCTCGAGGGGACGCAGCTTTAAATTGTGGAGAGATAGATATAAGACAGATGTCAGAGGTAGGTTCTTTACTCAGAGAGTAGTAAGGGCGTGGAATGCTCTGCCAGCAACAGTAGTGGACTCGCGAACACTAAGGGCATTCAAATGGTCATTGGATAGACATCTGGACGATAAGGGAATAGTGTAGATGGGCTTTAGAGTGGTTTCACAGGAGGGCGCAACATCGAGGACCGAAGGGCCTGTACTGCGCTGTAATGTTCTATGTTCTATGTTCTAGTATTCAATGAAATAAGGTAAGGTTGGAATGTCCAGTGAAGAGTGGTGAAGTTGTAGTCGGAGTAATAGAGAAACTATCTTGTCCAGGAATACAGTTTATCTTGGGTAATGAGATAGCTGGATCGCAGGTGGGAGTGATGCCTACTGTGGTTGATAAGCCAGTGGAAAATCAGACAACTGACGTGTTGAAGGACGAATATCCTGGTATTTTTCCGGATTGTGTCGTAACAAGGTCACAAAGTCACAGATTAAGACAAGAGGAAAAATCAAAGAGTGAAGATGAAGTTGAAGTGCAATTATCAGAAACGATTTTTGATCAGATGGCTGGAAAAGAACAGGTGGAGTTACAACAAAAAGATGTAGAAATAAAACGGATGTATCAGAAAGGTCCCTCATGGCAGACTGGTACAAAAGGTGAAGTCACACGGGATCAGGGTTGAGCTGGCAAGATGGATACAGAACTGGGTAGGTCATAGAAGGCAGAGAGTAGCAATGGAAGGGCACTTTTCTGATTGGAGGGCTGTGACTAGTGGTGTTCCGCAGGGATCAGTGCTGGGACCTTTGCTCTTTGTAGTATATATAAGTGATTTGGAGGAAAATGTAACTGGTCTGATTAGTAAGTTTGCAGGCCACACAAAGGTTGGTGGAATTGCGGATAGCGATGAGGACTGTCAGAGTATACAACAGGATTTAGATCGTTTGGAGACTTGAGCGGAGAGATGGCAGATGGAGATTAATCTGGACAAATGTGAGGTATGCATTTTGGAAGATCTAATGCAGGTAGCGAATATATAGTGAATGGTAGAACCCTCAAGAGTATTAACAGTTAGAGAGATCTAGGTATACAGGTCCACAGGTCACTGAAAGGGGCAACACAGGTGGAGAAGGTAGTCAAGAACGCATACGACATGCTTGCCTTCATTGGCCGGGGCATTGAGTATAAGAATTGGCAAGTCATGTTGCAGCTGTATAGAACCTTAGTTAGGCCACACTTGGAGTATAGTGTTCAATTCTGATAGCCACGCTACCAGAAGGATGTGGAGGCTTTAGACAGTGTGCAGAAGGGATTTACCAGGATGTTGCCTGGAATGGAGGGCATTAGCTATGAGGAGCGGTTCATGAACTCGGTTTGTTCTCACTGGAACGATGGAGGTTGAGGGGCGACCTGATAGAGGTCTCCAAAATTATGAGGGCATAGACAGAGTGGATAGTCAGAGGCTTTTTCCCAGGGTAGAGGGGTCAATTACTAGGGGGCATAGGTTTCAGGTGTGAGGGGCAAGGTTTAGAGGAGATATACGAGGCACGTTTTTTACACAGAGGGTAGTGGGTACCTGGAACTCGCTGTCGGAGGAGGTGGTGGAAGCAGGGATGATAGTGACATTTAAGGGGCATCTTGACAAATACATGAATAGGATGGGTATAGGGATACGGACCCAGGAAGTGTGGAAGGTTTTAGTTTAGACGGGCAGCATGGTCGGCACAGGCTTGGAGGGCCGAAGGGCCTGGTCCTGTGCTGTACTTTTCTTTGTTCTTTGAAAGCATACACGGAAGAGAAATCTGAGTGTATACCAGAGTGTTATTACTGTAAAAGTAATGTATTGATGAGAAAATGGAGACCTTTACATATGCAGGCAGATGAAAAGTCGGCAGAAGTTCATCAAGTCGTATTGCCAGTAAGGTATAGAAAGGAGGTGTTGTGAGTTGCACATGAGGTGCCAATGGGACGTCATTTGGGAATAAGGAAAACTCAAGCTAAAATCCGCAAATATTTTTATTGGCCTGGAATACATAAAGATATAGTTAAATTTTGTCAATCATGTCACACATGTCAATTGATAGGGAAACCTCAAGCAGTGATAAAACCAGCGCCCTTAATATCCACTCCAGCATTTGAGGAACCTTTTACAAGGGTCCTAATTGATTGCGTAGTACCGCTTCCTAAAACAAAAAGTGGGAATCAATATCTTTTGACTATAATGGATGTGTCTACTAGATTTCCAGAGGCCATTTCACTACATATTACAGCAAAAAAGATTGTGGAGGAGTTCCTTAAATTCTTTACTAGATATGGACTACCAGCACAGTGGCGCAGTGGGTTAGCCCTGCAGCCTCATGGTGCCGAGGTCCCAAGTTTAATACCGGCTCTGGGTCACTGAATGTGTGGAGTTTACACATTCTCCCCGTGTTTGCGTGGGTTTCGCCCCCGCAACCCAAAGATGTGCAGGCTAGGTGGATTGGCCATGCTAAATTGCCCCGAAATTGGAAAAAAAAGGATATGGAATACCCACAGAAATACAATCGGATCAAGTATCAACTTTTACCTCAAGGTTATTCAAAGAAGTTATGGATAGCTTAGGAATAAAACAATTTAAATCAACTGCGTACCATCCAGAATCGCAGGGAGCTTTAGAAAGGTGGCATCAAACATGAAAGACAACGTTGAGGGATTATTGTCAAGATTATCCAGAGGATTAGGAGAAAGGAATTCCATTCATACTGTTTGCAATTAGGGATGCACCTAATGCGTCAACCAAATTCAGTCCTTTTGAACTAATTTGTGGTCATGAGGTAAGAGGACCACTTATATTGATTACGGAAAAATTGGTGGGTGAGAAATCGGAAATTACATTATTGGATTACGTGTCAAATTTTAGGGAATGATTAAATAGAGCAGGTGAATTGGCTAGACATTTGAAAGTTGCACAAAATGTGATAAAACGGGTAGCAGACAAGAAATCCAAAGTTCGTAGTTTTGCCAGTGGGGATAAAGTTTTAGTGTTGTTACCAGTGTTAGGTGAACCTTTAAAAGCAAGGTTTTGTGGATCTTATCAGATTGAAAGGAAATTAAGTGAGGTGAATTATTTGGTAAAAACACTAGGTAGAAGGAAGTCTCACCGAGTGTGTCATGTGAATATGCTTAAAAGGTACTTTGAAAGGGGAGAGAAAAAGGATGAGTTTTAATGATTCTAATTCAAAGTGACGAACCAAATCCAGATGACTGTGTATTTGACATACCACAAATTAAATTGGAAAATGAGGATGTTCTTAAAAATTGGGATAAATTGTTGAGATACCTTTCAGAGGAAAAACTGACCTGAAAGAGTTATTGCTATTACATGGGCAAGTTTGTGGAGAATAATTGGGAATTACTAAAATGGCTATACATGATGTAGATGTGGGAAATGCTGTTCCAATCAAACAATATCCATGCAGACTTAACCCTTTAAAATTGGCACAGGTTAACAAAGAGATTGAGAGTACGCTTGAAAATGGCATAATTGAAGTGTGTTGCAGCCAATGGAGCTCACCCATAGTGATGATACCTAACCCAGATGGTACCCAACGCTTGTGTGTGGACTATAGAAAGGTTAATGCAGTTACAAGAACGGACTCTTATCCTATCCCACGTTTGGAGGATTGCATTGAGAAAGTGGGACAATCAGCTTTTATTTCCAAACTGGATTTACTTAAAGGTTACTGGCAGGTACCTTTATCCGAAAGGGCGAAGGAGATTTCAGCTCTTGTGACTCCAGATGGGATATACCAGTTCAAAGTTATGCCATTTGGCATGAAAAACACCCCAGCCACATTTCAACTGTTATCTAACAAAGTTGTTTCAGGATTACTCAATTGTGCGGTATAGATCGATGATCTGGTAATTTTCAGCCAGGCATGGACAGAACATTTGAAACATCTGATGGAGTTATTCGATCGACTTCAGGAGGCGGGTTTGGTGATAAACCTAGCCAAAAGTGAATTTAGAAAAGCCCAAGTCACTTTCCTTGGCCATACAATTGGACAGGGTCGAAGGGTCACACGTGATGTGAAACCAACAGTTATTGAGGAGTTTCCGATACCCACAAGTCAAAGGGAAATAATGCGATTTCTTGGCATGAGTGGATTTGATCGAGCATTTATGCAAACGTTTTGTCGCATGATTGCTCCACTGATGGACTTGTTGAAGAAACGTCGAAAATTTCAATGGACAGCGGAGTTTCAACAGGCATTGGACTGCCTGAAAGCTGTGATAACCAATGCTCTTGTCTTGGGGAATTACAAGGGTCTCTGTGATCAGATTGAACTAAAGTATCTGACTTTAAAGAGAAATGCCGAGGCGTAGAGAAATGGATGGATCGTGCAGAGACCTTCTTGTTCAAAGAGACTATAAATCGAGAAGGATTTCAGTTGGAGGAAGGAAGAAAAATGGACTATATTATTAGACCTGTTTGCGTGTGTTGTTTTTTGAAACGATAAAGTACACACACTGTGTGCATTTCTTAAAGGATAGTGAAAAGGTGAAAAATGAAACCATCTTGAAGTTGATGGTTTATTTTTTTTCTTGGGGGGAGGTGTCATGTGAGAGTACCTTTAAGAAATGGGTGTTTATAAATGGGTATGTCTATAAGTATCTGCAGTGAGAGTATCTTTAAGAAATGGGTGTTTATTACTGCAGTGATGTCAGAGAGCAGGTGGAGCTGGGCTGTCTGTCAGCTTTTTACTTTCGTTTTAGGCTGTTTGCTGCAGGGTGTGTTTTAGTTTCGTTTTCAGAGCTGGATAGCTGCAGTCACAGCCAGAAGGTGTATGAATCTCTCTCTGTAATCTAAAGACTGTAAATCGATCCTGGTGATTTATAACTAATAACAGTCGTGACTTTGAGCTGATGTGCTTCTGGTAAAAGGAGTCTTATGGATGTTAAAAGGAAAGCTTAAAGGATTACTTAGTGCTGTAATCTTTGGGGATTGTATTTAAGTTGATGGTTGCTAAGGTGTTCACTGTATGTTTTAAAAAGGTTAATTTGAGTTCATAGAATAAACATTGTTTTGCTTTGAACAATACTTTTCGATTTCTGCTGTACCACGCCTGTAGAGTGGGCTGTGTGCTTCCCATATTAAAATGTGTGGGTCAGGTGAACTCTATGAAACACTTTGGGATTCTCTAAACCCTGGCTCATAACAAAGACAACAACCTGGGGGACCGATAAGGACTTAATAAAAAGAGAAAACTGGTCGGCAGGAATTTACATTAAGAAGTTCTGTGCTGCACTGTAACTTGAGTTGCGATGGCCGGGTAGAGAAGGGGGGGTTGTTTTTTCTTTTTGAGTTACCTAAATTTGACCTTTCAGTTATGTACTGAGGTACAGTTTCTTCCTTTGTGTTTGTTTGTAAAAAAAAAGGGAAAAAAGGAAAAATAATAATAAAGGGGAAAAAATAATGGAGGGGGGAGAAGAAGAGTTTTCAAATTAAGATGGTCTAGGAGGGAAAGGCATCTGTTCGAGCTTTTACATGTATAATTTTTTCTGTCTCTCCATCTACCCTGTTTGTTTACACTTCTATTGTTTGGGACTCTGTTTGAAGGTGATGGGATTGATAAGATGTTGGGGTGGGCCGAAGAGTTTGGCCTTAAGTGGAGGGTGTGTTTGCTTTTTGCAGTTGGGGCTATTGTTCTGAAAGCTTATGTTAAGAGCTGGGGTGTAAAAGATCCAGCAGCCTGTAGACTTTTAGGCTTCTGGTGTGTAGCTGCTAGGTTAGCTGGTAAGGCTAACTCATGGAAGCGAAGTGGGGGCTGAGCTGAAAAGTGACGTGGTGGGGGGAGAGGATAGGGATGGGGGGTACGACTGACGATTTGGGGACTTCCAGGAGGCTGGAGATGGAGACTAGATGGCTGTTGCCACCGATTGGTGGATCTGGGGGGGTGCGGGCCATGGGCTAGGGGCTGGCCTAGGAAAGGTCATGGCTGATCAACAGGGGAGGGGGGTAGGGTCCCCGCCGACCAGACTGGTTACGTGGAATGTTCGTGGCCTGAATGGGCGTACATACACAGTGATACGGGGTCCTCCTTTATGAGCAACGAACTGCGTCAATTCCTGCTCAAAAAGGGCATTGCCTCAAGCAGGGCGACCAGTTACAACCCCCAGGCAAATGGGCAGGTACAGAGGGGGAACGGAACTGTCTGGAAGACTGTTCTACTGGCCCTACGGTCCAGGAATCTCCCAGTCTCCCGCTGGCAAGAAGTCCTCCCGGTGACCCTCCATGCCATCCGGTCGCTGCTCTGTACAACTACCAATCAGACACCTCATGAACGTCTCCTTATTTTCCCCAGGAAGTCCTCCTCCGGGACCTCGCTCCCAACCTGGCGAGCGACACCCGGACCCATCTTGCTTCGGAAGCACGTGCGGGCGCACAAGTCGGACTCGTTGGTCGAGAGGGTCCACCTGCTGCACGTTAACCCCCAGTATGCCTACGTGGCGTTCCCTGACGGCCGGCAAGATACGGTCTCCCTACGGGACCTGGCGCCCCACGCGCACCCGAACCATTACCCCCCTCCCACCACCACCCCCACACCCCCCTCCCCCACAGCACCTCACTGGAGGGCCAGTACTCCCGCCGCTCCTGCCTTGGCCCGCCCACCCACCGACGCCCCCTACAGGTGCCCCCCCCCCCCCCGTGTCAACCGTTTGCCCCAACAGCGCCGCCTAGGGGTGACGAAGCTGCCAGGGAGGCCGAAACCACGCTCCCGGAGTTGCAACCACCTGGACCCCCACCAGAATCACCACCGAAGCCCAGACGATCCAGAAGGACGACCAGGCCACCTGATCGACTGATCGCTTCGCTGTGACTTTAACCATGAACAAACACTTTGTAAATATTCTCGACAGCCCTCTAAGGAGGTATCACGGTACCTCCATATCTGATCATACCATGTTAAAGGCGATTGTTACCACTGGCCACCACCCCCGCCGGACTTATTTTTAACAGGGGGTGAATGTGGTATTAACAGGTATTGCGGTACCTAAGAGGCTGATGACCATTGGTTAAACCTAGGAGTTTACCATTGGCTGTTGATACGTAGCACCACCCTGACAGGCGGAGGAGTATATGAACCGGTGCCATCCCAGCAGCCTTCACTTTCTGTACCGAAGCTGCTGGGGAACAAGTTCTAGTCGATTAAAGCCTTCAGTTATGAAATCACTTTGTCTTGAGTGTAATTGATCGTGCATCAGAGGATAAAAGGGGCAGTGTAGGAATATGAAGAGAAAGCTAGTAGGATGTTGTCGCATCAGCTGAGGAAGCAGGAGGCGGCAAGAGAGATAGGGAAAATTAAGGATGTGAGGAGGAAAGTAGTGAGGGACCCGGGGCGGTTAATGACGTGTTCCGTGAATTTTATTGCCGTTTATATGAGTCTGAACCCCCTGGGGGGGAGGAGGGAATGAACCAATTCCTGGTGAGGCTAGAGTTCCCGAAGGTAGATGAGGAGCTGGTGGAAGTCTTGGGGGCCCAATTGGGCTCGATGAAGTGATAGACGGATTGGGGGCAATGCAAACGGGTAAGGCCCCGGGACCTGACGGATTCCCAGTGGAATTTTATAAAACGTTTTCGGGGCTAGTGGGACTGCTGTTAGTCAAGTCTTTCAATGAATCAAAGGAGTTAGGAATGCTTCCCCGAATGCTATCACAGGCATCAATCTCTCTCATCCTGAAGCAAGACAAAGACCTGGAGAGCTGTGGATCATACAGACCAATTTCCCTTTTAAATGTAGATGCTAAATTACTGGCAAAGATCTTGGCCACCAGAATAGAGGATTGTGTCCTGGAAGTAATAGTTGAGGATCAGAATCAGGTTAATGAAGGGCAGGCACCTGACGTCTAATATTAGGCGGTTTCTCAATGTTATAATGGTGTCAGACAGGGGCGTGAGGCTGAGGTGGTAGTAGCCATGGATGCGGAGAAGGCTTTCGACCGGGTGGAGTGGAAGTACCTATGGGATATCTTAGGCAGGTTCGGGTTCGGGCAGGGATTTGTGGATTGGGTCCGGCTGTTATATCAGGCCCCGGTGGCAAATGTGAGACCCAACCAAACCCAGTCAGAATATTTTAATCTCGGGAGAGGGACAAGGCAGGGATGCCCGTTCTCCCCATTACTGTTTGCCCTGGCCATTGAGCCTTTAGCAATGGCCCTTGATGTGTTGCGTGTTCTGGATCACAAACAGGTCACCAACACTGGAAGTGGTGCAACTCTATTTTATTATAAGGTTAACTATATTAACATACTTGAACTGTGGGTAAATGCAATACCAGCTTTAACTGTTGACCCTTGCCTAGTCCTAACCAGGTGATGCACTCAGCACATGGTGAATGACTGTGTTGCAGGCTGTGAGCTCTGTGCTCCGAGCTGGCTGCTACTAGAATAAGCGGGAACTCTCCTGTCCCCTGTCTTTATAGTGCGTGTGCTCTCACTGGTGATTGGCTGCGGTGTTGTGTATGCTGATTGGTCCCACTGCATGTCCATCAGTGTGTGTGTGTGTGCCTGCACCATGATATACTGGTGGAAATTGTGACATCCCTGAGAGCATCGAGTGCATCATCATAGATGATTATCATAGAATTTTCAGTGCAGAAGGAGGCCATTCAGCCCATCGAGTCTGCACCGGCTCTTGGAAAGAGCACCCTACCCAAGGTCAACACCTCTACCCTATCCCCATAACCCAGTAACCCCACCCAACACTAAGGGCAATTTTGGACACTAAGGGCAATTTATCATGGCCAGTCCACCTAACCTGCACATCTTTGGACTGTGGGAGGAAACCGGAGCACCCGGAGGAAACCCACGCACACACGGGGAGGTTGTGCAGACTCCGCACAGACAGTGACCCAAGCCGGAATCGAACCTGGGACCCTGGAGCTGTGAAGCAATTGTGCTATCCACAATGCTACCGTGCATGGCGGGGAATAGTGAGGGGGGTGGGGGGGTGTTGGAGCACAGGGTTTCTCTTTATACGGATGACTTGCTGCTCTATGTTACAGACCCGGTGCTGGGAAAGACCAAAATCATGGATGTACTGGGAGAATTTGGGCTATTTTCAGGCTACAAGCTGAATATGGGAAAGAGCGAGATGTTTGTGATCCAGGCACGAGGACAGGAAAGGAGACTGAGGGAGTGTGGTAGTATGTATTGGGGGTCATGTGGGACTGGAAGCCCTAATGTCATTGGCTGACAGATCCCGGGTCCTGGTTGGCCGTTGACCTCAAGCCCCGCCCTGAAGGCGGAGTATAAGAAGCCGGAGTCTTCCCCCGCAGGCCAGTTTACTATCGAGCTGCGGGGGAACAGACACGCTTAATAAAGCCTCATCGACTTCACTCTATTCGTCTCATGGAGTCTTTGTGCGCTACAGGGAGTTACCTTTTAAAGTGGTGGCGGGGAGTTTCCGATATTTAGAGATTCAAGTGGCTAAAGAGTGGGGGCAGCTCCACATGTTAAATCTGGGCAAAGCGGTCGACCAATTGAAAAGGGATTCTCACAGGTGGGACATGCTCCCGCTGACGTGAGCGTAACGGTCCAGGTGCTGAAGATGACAGTCCTCCCAACACTGCTTTTCTTTTTTCAATGCCTTCCGATTTTTGTCCCAAAGGCTTTTTTCAGAAAAATAAATGCGGCGATTACAGGTTTTGTATGGACGGGGGAAACCCCGAGAGTAAAGAGGGCACTTCTGGAACTGGGTCACGTGGAGGAGGGCCTGGCCCTCCCGAGCTTTAGTAATTATTACCGGGCGGCCAACATATCGATGGTCAGGCAGTGGGTAGTGGGGGAGGGGGAGGCCTGGGAGCGAGTGGAAGCGGAATCCTGTCAGGGCACGAGCTTGGAGGCTTTCCGAAAGGCGCCCCTGCCATTTTCACCGGCTCGGTACTCTACAAGCCCTGTGGTGGTGGCAGCCCTCAGGGTGTGGGGGCAATGGAGACAGCACATGGGATTAGATGGGGTGTCAGTGTGGTCTCCGATCTGTAACAATCACCGGTTTATCCCAGGGAGGCTGGATGGGGGCTTCAGGAGATGCCAGCAGGCAATGATCGAGAGATTTGGAGACTTATTTATCCAGGAGGGCTTTCCGACCTTGGAAGCACTGGAGGAGGAGTTTGAGTTACTGGGGGTGGGAATGGGTTTCGATATCTTCAGGTCCGGGACTTTGTCCGGAGGCAGGTTCCAAGCTTCACTCGCCTCCCCCTGAGGGGACTACAGGACAAGGTGATGTAAAAAACTGGGGTTGGAGAAGAGAGGACTTCGGAGATATACAAGGAGTTGATGGAATGGGAAGGGGTCCCGATCATGGAGGTGAAGCAGAAGTGGGAAGAGGAGCTGGGAAGAGAGCTGGAAATGGAAAAGTGGTAAAAGCCTTGAAGAAAGTTAATTCATCTTCGTCCTGTGCCAGACTTAGCCTGATCCAGTTCAAAGTGGTCCACAGTGCTCACATGACGGTAGCCCAGATGAGCAGGTTGTTGAGGAGGTGGAGGATAGATGTGGGCGGTGTGGGGGTAGTCCGGCTAACCATGTGCATACGTTCTGGGCATGTCTGAAGTTGAGGGGATTCTGGCAGGGATTTGCGGATGTTATGTCAGAAGTCCTGGAAGGGAGGGTAATATTTGGGGTCTCGGATGATCAGGTGGCCAAGCAGGAGAGGGAGGCCGATGTCCTGGCCTTCTCCTCCCTGGTGGCCCGGAGACGGATTTTGCTGGGATGGAGGGACTCGGAGCCCCAGAAGTCAGGTGTGTGGGTCAGCGACATGGCAGGGTTTCTCAGCCTAGGAAAAATCAAGTGCGCCCTGAGAGGATCAACTCAGGGGTTCGGCCAATGATGGCAACCGTTCATCGACTTCTTCAAAGAAAATTAAACATCAGCCTTAAGGGGGGTGGGGATGGGGGATGGAGGGGGAAGGTTAATAGGAGGCATGGCAGTGTTAAATAAGGACAGGGAACTCAGTATACGGGTAGCTAGGAAATAGGGCGCGGGCAGTTGGTGACATCGTGGGATTTTAAAAAATATATATATATACATGTGTCGGCCCACGTGACTGTTTTAAGAAATGTTAATGTGTTAAACTGTGAAAATTTTAAATGCTTCATTAAGATATTTTCTGAGGAAAAAAAAATAAAAGCCCCTAGTCGCCACATTCCGGTGCCTGTTTGGGGAGGCCGGTACAGGAATTTAACCCGTGCTGCTAGTCTTGCTCTGAATTACAAGTCAGCTGTTTAGTCCAGTGTGCTAAACCAGCCCCTAAATATGTGAGAGCCAGGAAGAGAGTAGCCATTTGAGTACATGGTACCATACTGAGAGTTTGCTATTGGCGAGAGATAATAGTGAAATTACCCTGGCAACACTGTTGAGATTATTCCTCTGCTTCCTGCGCTTGATGATACTTCGTAGCGAGGTGGCAGCCATGCTGATCTCCTGGCAATGGCCTACCAGGCTGGACAGGTGCGGCTGATGTGGCTCTTTGAACCATCCTTGTGCCCTTGTGTAGAGCACATGCCAGTGGTCCTCAACTCCCTGAATGAGGGCCTTGAGGTCCCTGGCATTTAAATAATATTAATCTTGACTAGTGTCACAAGTAGGCTTAAATCAACACTACAAGGGCAGCACGGTAGCTCAGTGGTTAGCACTGCTGCCTCACAGCGCTCATCCCAGGTTCGATCCCGGCTCTGGGTAACTGTCCATGTGGAGTTTGCACATTCGCCCGTGTTTGTGTGGGTTTCGGCCCCAGCAGCGTAGGTGGTTGGCCACAGGAAATTGCCCCTTCATTGGAAAAAATGAATTGGGTATTCAAAATTATTTTTAGAAAATAAATAGAAAGTAAATCAATAAATGCTGTTCCAAGATGGCGCCGGAGCGAGGTGACTCTCTGCGAGCTCTCCCAAACAGATCCAATTTTTACTGAACTTATACTCGTTCTAATCTTTTAAAAATTAATTCTAAAACTAACATTATTACTAACCTCTCTCATTTATCCTCTCTTGCAGGCTTGAACATCCTCAGAGGCCCTTGGAGACTTTTGAACCGACCCGACCTGACCTCCGCGACCTGGAAGAAGATCGGGCCCAAACCAGAAGTGAAGCCCCAACCTCGATTTGGAGCCGACCCGGACCTCGGAGCTCCAAACCCGGCCTAACTACCGACGCCAGCCCCCGGATCGCCTTGCCCAGTCCCCGGAGCTCCCGACCCGACCCCCGATGGCAAGACCTGGCCCAACGCGACCCCCAGAGACCCGCCCTGCGACCCGACCCGGAGAGGCCCGCCCAACAACCCTACCTACCTGGTGATGGAAGAAAGAAAAATCGACCTGGAGGCTCGACCAGGCCTACTTCAAGATCCGACCCCAGGAGCGCCCAGGGAAGGAACAAACCACGGAACCCAGCCCAACCTGCCTCAGGAAGCCCCTGCCCACGACCCAGGACCCCCGAAACGATGGAGACCGCGCACGAGGACCCGAATGCGCTGTAAGGTATTCCAGCGCCCGCAGAAAGCCGGGACCCATCCAGATCGCAAACATGCCCCCCTAGCAATCCCTCTACCTCAGCCAGTGCCCGGGACCCTGCCAGATGCGACCCCAGATACGTAAACAGCGCCCTGGTCCCCGCCAGCGCCCTGGACCCCGCCAGACGCAACCACCTACCTTCCACAAGAGCTGACATCTGCCATCGGATCCCAGGATCATCCAGCAGCAGCCGCCGACTGAGGAAGCGAGGGAAACGTGGCTGTCTGCAGGTTAGACTCAAGCAACGCGGTTTCAAGACCCCTCTCCCCAGCATTCTCCTGGCAAACGTCCAAGCGATCGAAAACAAACTGGATGAACTTAATGCCAGACTTACCTCTCAGAGGGAAGTAAGAGACTGCT
This sequence comes from Scyliorhinus torazame, assembly GCF_047496885.1. Classification (NCBI taxonomy): domain Eukaryota; kingdom Metazoa; phylum Chordata; class Chondrichthyes; order Carcharhiniformes; family Scyliorhinidae; genus Scyliorhinus; species Scyliorhinus torazame. Next base: position 66,576,080 of record NC_092708.1, on the reverse strand, counting down.
GTGTCCTCTGTTTCACAGAGACATGGCTCACCCCTGCCTCACCGGACTGTGCCATACAACCTGAAGGCTTCTCAATTCACCGGGCAGACCGCACCGCGTCATCAGGCAAAGCGAAGGGTGGAGGGGTTTGCCTCCTCATCAACTCCTCCTGGTGCTTGGATGTGGCGACTCTGGCGACCTACTGCTCCCAGACCTGGAATACCTGACCGTGAAGTGCCACCCATATTATCTTCCACGTGAGTTCACTTCAGCCATCATCACAGCAGTCTACATCCCACCCAGGCAGTAGTGAGGAAGGCGCTGGATGAACTATACACAGTAATAGACAACTACGAAACAGAACACCCGGAGGCCTTGTTCATCGTGGCCGGAGACTTCAACAAGGCCAACCTCAAGAGTGTACTGCCAAAATTCCACCAGCACATCTCCTGTCCCACCAGGGGCGACAACACTCTTGACCACTGCTACTCAAAAATCAAGGGCGCCTACCATTCCATCCCCTGACCGCACTTTGGGAAATCAGACCATAAGATGGTGCTCCTTCTCCCGGCATACAAGCAGAAACTCAAGCGGGAGAATCCAGCTAAGAAGGTTGTGCAGTGCTGGTCCGAGGAGACAGAAGAGCTCTTACGTGGCTGCTTAGAGACAGTGGACTGGCCCATATTTAAGAACTCAGCGACCAACTTAAATGAGTATGCCACCACCGTCACAGACTTCATCAGCAAATGTGTGGACGACTGCATGCCAAAGAAAGCAGTACGTGCGTTCCCCAACCGGAAACCATGGCTCAATCGCGAGATTGACTCCCTACTGAAGGACAGATTTGAGGCGTTCAAGGCAGTCAACCCTGACCTATACAAGAAATCCAGGTACGACCTCCGCAAAGCCATCCGGAATGCCAAGAGAGAATATCAAACCAAGTTAGAGTCACAGACAGACTCTCGGCAGTTGTGACAAGGACTAAACAACATAACGGGCTACAAAGCGAAGCCGAACAGTATCTCTGGCAGCAGCGCACCCCTCCCCGATGAACTCAATGCATTCTATGCTCGGTTCGAGTAGGTAACCAACAATCTGCTGGCGAGTGCCCCAGCAGCCCATAATTCACCCATACCCACCATCGCAGCTTCCGAAGTCAGATTGGCCTTCCTGAAAGTGAACCCTCGGAAGGCGACGGGCCCAGACGGGATCCCTGGTCGTGCACTCAGAGCCTGCGCGGACCAGCTGGCAGAGGTATTCACGGACATCTTTAACCCGTCCCTACTCCACTCCGAGGTCCCCACCTGCTTCAAGAAGACCACCATCATACCGGTACCAAAGAAGAACCAGGCAACGTGCGTCAATGACTACCGACCAGCGGCCCTGACTTCAGCCGTAATGAAGTGCTTCGAGGTTGATCATGAAGCGCATCACCTCCATACTCCCAGAACGCCTTGATCCACTGCAATTCGCATACCGCTGTAACCGGTCCACATCAGACACCATTTCCCTGGCCCTACACTCATCCCTAGAGCATCTCAAAAACAAGGACTCCTACATTAGACTCCTATTTATTGACTACAGCTCCGCCTTCAACACCATAATCCCAGCCAAGCTCATATCAAATCTCCAAAACCTAGGACTTGGCTCCCCACTCTGCAACTGGATCCTCGATTTTCTGACCAACAGACCACAATCAGTAAGAATGAACAACAACACCTCCTCCACAATAGTCCTCAACACCGGTGCCCCGCAAGGCTGCGTACTTAGCCCCCTACTCTACTCCCTGTACACACACGACTGCGTGGCAAAACTTGGTTCTAACTCCATCTACAAGTTTGCTGACGATACGACCATAGTGGTCTGGATCTCGAATAACGATGAGTCCGAATACAGGAGGGAGATAGAGAACCTAGTGGAGTGGTGTAGCAACAACAATCCCTCCCTCAATGCCAGCAAAACTAAAGAGCTGGTCATTGACTTCAGGAAGCAAAGTACTGTACACACCCCTGTCAGCATCAACGGGGCCGAGGTGGAGATGGTTAGCAGTTTCAAATTCCTTGGGGTGCACATCTCCAAAAATCTGTCCTGGTCCACCCACGTTGACGCTACCACTAAGAAAGCACAACAGCACCTATACTTCCTCAGGAAACTAAGGAAATTCGGCATTCCACATTGACTCTTACCAACTTCTACAGATGCACCATAGAAAGCATCCTTATCAGGCTGCATCACAGCCTGGTATGGCAACTGTTCGGCCCAGGACCGCAAGAAACTTCAGAGAATCATGAACACCGCCCAGTCCATCACACAAACCTGCCTCCCATCCATTGACTCCATCTACACCTCCCGCTGCCTGGGGAAAGCGGGCAGTATAATAAAAGATCCCTCCCACCCGGCTTACTCACTCTTCCAACTTCTTCCATCGGGCAGGAGATACAGAAGTCTGAGAACACGCACGAACAGACTCAAAAACAGCTTCTTCCCCACTGTCACCAGACTCCTAAATGACCCTCTTATGGACTGATTTCAGCAACACTACACCCTGTATGCTTCATCCGATGCCAGTGCTTATGTAGTTCCGTTGTATATGCTGTGTTGCCCTATTATGTATTTTCCTTTATTCCCTTTTCTTCTCATGTACTTAATGATCTGTTGAGCTGCTCGCAGAAAAATACTTTTCACTGTACCTCGGTACACGTGACAATAAACAAATCCAATCCAATTCAAATTAACACTGCAATGAAGTTACTATGAAAATCCCCTAGTCGCCACATCCCGGTGCCTGTTCGGGTACACGGGAAGAATTCAGAATGTCCAATTCACCTAACAAGCACGCTTTACAGGCCTTGTAGGAGGAAACTGGAGCAGCGGGAGGTAACCCTCACAGATTCAGGGAGAATGTGCAGACGCCGCAGAGACAGTGACCCAAGGTGGGAATTGAACCCAGGTGCCTGGCGCTGTGAAGCAACAATACTAACCACTGTGTGACCTTGCCGCCCCTGCTGCCTTCAGGCAGATAATGTTTTCCCTTTGGCTTCTGAACATCCTGCATGGCCAGTAGAGGACAGGTGAGCAGGAGAGAGTTTGCTGGTCTGGTATTTAAATATCATGCCCAGACCTTCGAATCCACCATCTGACGGTGTGCGGATGAATCAGCTGCCGGTCGCCAGGTGTTTCAGAGGGGCAACACACCTGTGCATAATTGCTGAGATTCCAAACATAGAATCCGGTGTGGAACCCATCATTCTGGAGAGCGGGAAAGATGCTGCCGGAGCTGCCTGCCACCACACTTCGTCCTAAAAATCGGGAATTCTTCCCAGAGGGTGGAAAAGGCCAAACCGGGAGAGCTAATTTATTGTCACTCTTAGAGAACCATAAGAGCCACAGAGCATTTTATACATTTATGAGGAAATGTTATGAGGATTGTTGCCATTTAAAGGATGGTTTAATTGAGTTGTTTAAGCCAAGGTCTGTTCAGAACAGTTTAAGAAGTACTGCTAACTGTGTCATGATATTCATAATAAAGGTTTCACCTCAATATTAAATCATCACATTTGTTCTGAGAAATTACTTTCTGATTTCAAAAAAACCTCCTTATAACACACAAAGTGCCAAACCATTCTGGCAGCTGTTTCAAGTTTCTCTTTGGATTTGGGCACCTCGGCACATACCATCTACCAGATATCACACTTCACCTTGGAATGCAATTTCATTTATTCTGCAGCAACGAAAGATGAAAATAAAAGCATCACAAGTAGGCTTACATTAACACTTCAATAATGTTCCTGTGAAAATCCCCTAGTCACCGCACTATGGCACCTATTCCAGTACACTGAGGGAGAATTCAGAATGTCCAATTCACCTAAAAACATGTCGTTCAGGACTTGTGGGAGGAAACTGGAGCGCCCGGAGGAAACTCACGTAGACACGGGAAGAACACGCAGACTCCGCGCAGACAATGACCCAAGCAGGAAATCAAACTGGATCCCTGGCGCTGTGAAGCAATAATGATAACCACTGTGCTACTGTGCCACCCATTAAACCAAGCTACTGAATTAAAATGTGATTTTCCACAAGGAGATTCGGATATAAAGTAAAGTAAACTCGCCATAGTCACAGATGACCAGAGAAAGCTGACTGGTGGGATTTAACCTGAGAATCACCACACCTCGGGCAAGGGAAACGTTAAGAAGGTGAATCTTCATGAATCACCTCAGCCAGTACCGGAATTGAACCCGTGCTATTAGCCTCGCTCTGCATCACAAACCAGCTGTCCAGCTAACTGGGGAAAATGACTGTTACCAGATTATATTTTAAACCTGCAGTCGTTAACATAGGATTTTTAACTTTCAATCTGATGAAGAACTGTTTTATAAATTCAAGAGCAACATTTTTGAATGGATTTAAAACATTGATGCAAGCACGATGCAAGACTAACTTGATCTTAATGCCAACAAATCTGAAGCAAGAATATCTAAGTATTAAGACAATTCTAAGTGAAGTTAACTGGGTAATGGATGACACATAGAAATCAAGTTAATTGTCAATCACTATGAAATGCAAATCATTTTTAAAAATAATTTTCCCATTTTCCTCTCTTGAGCATGGAAGATGGCGTAGGTAACGAAGAACCTCAGCCTTCAGATCCGGAGGGGCAGTTTTCCTGAAGTCTGCTACCTCGGTGAGGAAATCCAACAGATGTTTCCCATTTTCATTCCCTTCAATGAAACACTCTGTGATATCCAGGTCAGAGGGTAGCTCATAGCGATGATACTTCACTCTCATTTCATCAAGCACTTTTTGGACACCAATAAAACCACTTTTGGCAGGAAAATAGGATCCAGCTTTTTTCCAAAGTGCCTGCCATCCTCCATCACCTGCAATATGTGAAATATAATTGTGAAACAAAATGAATTGAAATGTGGATTTGTGGAAATGAGAAGGTTTCAAGGTGATCGAGAAAAGTTGGGTGAGTGGGCAAACAAATGGCAGATGCAGTACAGCATGGCTAAATGTGAAGTTATACACTTTGGTGTGAAAATCAGAAAGGAAGAATAAGAAAGGAAGCATAGCGGTGCCTGCCATAAGGAAACTAGAATGTCAGAAATGCCAAACATCACGTACCAGAAGGCTGTATTATTAGAAGTTTGCCGTTGGTTTCCAGAAGGCTGTGGAAGTACTTGATGGTATCAGGCACACTTTCCACATAGTACAACATCTGGACAAGGGGAAAAAAGCACCAGAAAATGAAAATATGTCCTCATATGAGAAAAATCCTTTCCTCAAAAATAATTGCAATGCAGTGCCTTGAGATTCTGTTTTAGATTGAAGGGAATTCCTGGCACATTTCTGGCAGGAGAGCATTAACATGGGGCTGAACCTGCTTCTGCCAGGGTTTGAACCCTGTATTCTCTGGTGTCTCACTGTCCAAGGGGGAGTTTTGCAATCTGTGGAAATTTCACATCCTGGAATTCAAACATATTCTGGCAGGGCCTCAGCACAGAGCTACTGTGTTCTGTGCTGGTCTTTGGAAAGTCTGCAGTTCTAAAACCCAAAGTAATGACCCCTGAGACAATCAGCTACTTTTTTTTTTAAATTTAGAGTACCCAATTCATTTTTTCCAATTAAGGGGCAATTTAGCGTGGCCAATTCCCCTACCCTGCACATCTTTGGGTTGTGGGGGTGAAACCCACCAGACACGGGGAGAATGTGCAAACTCCACATGGACAGTCACCCAGAGCTGGGATCGAACCTGGGACCTCGGTGCCGTGAGGCGGCAGTGCTACCGACAATCAGCTACTTGACACCAAAACTTCTGAAGATCGCTTCTCCACTGGTTCCATCCAGGACTTCTCCCTTTCACTGGAGCTTTGAAATAATGCTCTGATCGTCCAATGTTCTGTAGCACTAGAAATTTCTGGGACAATAGTCTTTTCCCCAAATTTGTTGTAGTGATGGTTGCAACACTGATTCAAGAGATCAAATTATAAAAATGCTGCCTTTGCATATATTAACAGAGCAGGGTCACCACTCCAGTAATGATGCTTCATCTTAAAAGAGTCAGAAAATGTTGGGATGGATTATTTTGAACTATTGTGGACTTTCCCCTTTTTGACAAAGTCTGACTACTGGGTCAAACCCTGCTGAGTCCTTTATAAAACTACATTTGAGCAAAATTGCCAAGATCAATCAGATCAATTTAGAACATTGAACATAGAACATAGATCAGAACAGCATAGTACAGGCCCTTCAGCCCACGGTGTTGTGCCGACCATTTATCCTAATCTAAGATCAACCTAACCTACACCCTTTCAATTTACTGCTGTCCGTGTGCATGTCCAAGAGTCGCTTCAATGTCCCTAATGACTCTGACTCCACCACCTCCGCTGGCAGTACACCTCTCTTCCTTTTTTGCTCCAGTGAGAAAAGCCCGAACTCCCTCAACCTTTCTTCATAAGACATGCCCTCCAGTCCAGGCAGCATCCTGGTAAATCTCCTCTGCACCCTCTTCAAAGCACCCACATCCTTCCTATAATGAGGCGACCAGAACTGGACACAATATTCCAAATGTGGTCTAACCAGTGTTTTATAAAGCTGCAGCAAAATCTCGCAGCTCTTAAACTCAATCCCCTGTTAATGAAAGCCAACACACCATATTCCTTTTTATCAACCCGATCAACCTGGGTGGCAACTTTGAGGTAACTAAGTACATGGACCCCAAGAACCCTTTCTTCCTCCGCACTTCCAAGAATCCTGCCTTTAACCCCATATTCAGCATTCAAATTCGACATTCCAAAATGAATTACTTCACATTTATCTAGGTTTAACTCCATCTGCCACTTCTCAGCCCAGCTCTGCATCCGATCAATGTCATGTTGTAACCTGCAACAGCCCTCAACACTATCTACAACTCCATCAATCTTTGTGTCATCGACAAACTTACTAACCCACCCTTCCCCTTCCTCATCCAAGTCATTTCTAAAAACCACGAAGAGCAGAGGTCCCAGAACAGATCCCTGCGGGACATCATTGGTCACTGGCCTCCAGGCGGAATACTTTCCATCCACTACCACTCGCTGTCTTCTTTCGGCGAGCCAATTCTGTATCCAGACAGCCAAATTTCCCTGTCTCCCAAGCCTCCTATCTTTCTGAATGAGCTTACTGTGGGGAACCTCATTAAATGCCTTACTGAAATGAAATGAAAATGAAAATCGCTTATTGTCACAAATAGGTTTCAAATGAAGTTACTGTGAAAAGCCCCTAGTCGCCACATTCCAGCGCCTGTTCGGGGAGGCTGTTACGTGAAATCCATAAATACCACATCCACTGCCTGCCCTTCATCAATGTGTCTCGCGACATCCTCAAAGAATTCAATGAGGCTTGTGAGGCATGACCTGCCCCTCACAAAGCCATGCTGACTATCTTTAATCAAACTATGTTTTTCTAAATAATCATAAATCCTATCTTTCAGAATCCTTTCCAGTATTTTGCTCACCACAGACGTATGACTGACTGTCTGTAATTCCCAGGGATTTCCCTATTCCCTTTCTTGAACAGGGGAACAACAATCGCCTCTCTCCAATCATCCGGTAGTACTCCAGTGGAGAGTGAGGATACAAAGATCATCGCCAATGGCGCAGCAATCTCCCCCCTTGCTTCCCATAGTAACTTTGGGTATATCTATCCTGATACTTTTCAAAATTTCCAGCACGTCCTCCTTCTTAATATCAACCTGTTCGAGCCTATTAAACTGGTTCACGTTGTTCTCACAAGGAACAAGCTCCCTCTCTCTTGTGAATACTGAAGCAATATTCATTTAGAGCCTCACCTACCTCCTCAGAATCTCGGCACAGGTTCCCTGCACTATGCCTGATCGGCCCTACTCTCACTCCGATTATCCTCTTATTTCTCACATCAGTGTAGAACGCCTTGGGGTTTTCCTTAATCCTTCCCACCAGGGCCTTTTCATGCTCCTTTCAAGCTCTCCTCAGTCCATTTTTGAGTTTGTTCCTGGCTACGTTGTAACCCTCTAGAGCCGTGCCAGATCCTTGCTTCCTCAGATTTAAGTAAGCTTCCTTCTTCCTCCTGACCACTTCTTTGGTCATCCAAGACTCCTTCACCTTACCATTCCTTCCTTGTCTCAGTGGGACAAAACTATCCAGCACTCGCAGCAAGTACTCCTTAAACAACCCCCACATTATTGTTGTGCATTTCCGTGAGAACATCTGTTCCCACGTCGACGCTACCACCAAGAAAGTATAACAGCGCCTATACTTCCTCAGGAAACGAAGGAAATTCGGCATGTCCACATTGACTCTTACCAACTTTTACAGATGCACCATAGAAAGCATCCTATCAGGCTGCATCACAGCCTGGTATGGCAACTGCTCGGCCCAGGACCGCAAGAAACTTCAGAGAGTCATGAACACCGCCCAGTCCATCACACGAACCTGCCTCCCATCCATTGACTCCATCTACATCTCCCGCTGCCTGGGGAAAGCGGACAGTATAATCAAAGATCCCTCCCACCCGGCTTACTCACTCTTCCAACTTCTTCCATCGGGCAGGAGATACAGAAGTTTAAGAACACGCACGAACAGACTCAAAACAGCTTCTTCCCCACTGTCACCAGACTCCCAAATGACCCTCTTATGGACTGATTTCATTAACACTACACCCTGTATGCTTCAACCGATGTCAGTGCTTTTGTAGTTACATTGTATATATTGTGTTGCCCTATTATGTATTTTATTTTATTCCCTTTTCTTCTCATGTACTTAATGATCTGTTGTGCTGCTCGCAGAAAAATACGTTTCACTGTACCTCGGTACACGTGACAATAAACAAATCCAATCCAATCCAATCCAATTTATGCTCCTCAGCTCCTGTCTAATAGCAGTAGAATTTCCGCTCCCCAAATTAAATACCTTCCCATACTGTCTGTTCCTATCCCTCTCCATGACTATGGTAAAGGTCAAGGAGTTGTGGTCACAGTCCCCGAAATGCTCTCCCATCAAGACATTTGACACAAGGCCTGGGTCATTGCCAAGCACCAAATCCAACATGGCCTCGTCCCTAGTCGGCCTGTCTACATATTGAGTCAGGAATCCTTCCTGGACACAGCTGACAAAATCTGCTCCATCCAAACCATTTGCACTAAGGAGGTTCCAGTCAATATTAGGGGAGTTGAAGCCACCCATGACAACAACTCTGTTACCTCTGCACCTTTCCAAGATCTGCCACCCAATCTGTTCTGCCAAATCTCTGCTGGTATTGAGGAGTCTATAGAAAACTCCCAATAAAGTGATTGCTCCTTTCTTGTTTCTGACTTCCACCCATACTGACTCAGTAGACAAATCTTCCTCGACTACCTCCTTTTCTGCAGCTGTGATGAACTTTCTAATTAACAGTGCCACTCCCCCTCCTCTTTTATGTCCCTCCCTATTCTTCTTAAAACATCTAAACCGTGGAACATCTAACAACCATTCCTACCCCTGAGAAATCCATTTCTCCGTAATTACCACAACATTGTAGTTCTAAGTACTGATCCATGCTCTAAGTTCATCTCCCTCATTCCTGACACTCCTTGCATTGAAACAGACACACTTTAACCCATCCCACTGGGTGCAACTTTGCCATATCAACTGTCTATCCTTCCTCACAGACTTGTTGCATACTATTTCTGCCCATTCAACAGCTACCCTATCCTCTGATCTGGAGCTCTGGTTCCCATCCCTCTGCCAAACTAGTTTAAACCCTCCCGAACAGCTCTAGCAAACCTCTTACACAGGATATTGGTGCCCTTCCTGTTTATGTGCAACCTGTCCCTCATGTACAAGTCCCATCTTCCACAGAACGTGTCCCAATGATCTACATATCTGAAGCCTTCCCTCCTGCACCAGCCCTGTAGCCACGTGTCCAGCTGCACCCGTTCTCTGTTCCTTGCCTCACTAGCATGTGGCACCAGTAGCAATCTTGAAATTACTACTCTGCTCGTCCTGCCCTTTAGCTTCCAACCTAACTCTCTAAAATCACTTTTTAGATCCTCATTCCTTTCCTTTGCTATGTCATTGGTGCCAATGTGCACCATGACTTCTGGTTGCTCCCCCTCCCCCTTAAGAATCCTGTAGATTCGATCCGAGACATCTCTGACTCTGGCACCTGGGAGGCAACATACCTTCCGGGAGTCTTGTTCACGACCACCGACTCTCCTATCCGTTCCCCTAACTATTGAGTCTCCTATCACTATCGCTTTTCTATTTTCCCCCTTCCCTTTTGAGCCATAGAGACCTGGCCGCTCTGGCCTTCCACTGGTAGGCCTCCCCCCCAACAGCATCCAAAAGGGTACACTTGTTTTGAAAGGGAATGGCCACAGGGGATCCCTGCACTGTCTGCCTGTTTCCTTTCCTTCCCCTGACTGTAACCCAGCTACTCCTGTCCTGAATTTTGGGTGTGGTTACCTCCCTATAACTCCTCTCAACACCCCCTCTGCCTCCCGGATGATCCGAAGTTCATCCAGCTCCAGCTCCCGAAAGCGGTCTCCGAGGAGCCAAAGTTGGTACGCTTACTGCAGTGGGGACACTAGTGGTGTCCCTTATATCCAATGTACAACAGGAGCAGCATGCAACTGCCCTAGCTTTCATCCCCTTTGATCTGAATTCCCAAAAAGAAATTTAAAAGGAAAAAACAATTGAAGATTAAACACCCATTAGGCCCTTAAAAAATATACATGCTGCTACTCATGTGGTGATGTGCATCAATGTAAATGCATGTAGACTAGCTAGACACTAGAAGGAGCACCAGTGACATCACACACACACACACACTCAATCAGTTAGATAGGACATGACCAATGGACATTCACGATGCACACAGAGGTGACCACAGGAGGGCATTACACCAACCCATATATAAAGGACACCACACACATGATCTGCCTCTTTCCAGTGGAGACAGTCAGTGAGTAAAGACACTGGGTTGATTCAATATTACACCCACCACGTGAATTGCAGAAACTGGTTAGTCAGTCTGGGTAGCTATAGTAGGATTAGCAGTAGTGCCAAACCTGAGCAATAGAAGTGTAAATAGTTTAATAAATGTGTTGAAGTTATCTCCACGTCTGAACCTTCCTTTGTCAAGTGCACCACAAGGAAGCCGCTTATGTTACACCTAGAACATAACAAATCTTGGTACCAGGACTGAACTGTTTCAATCCATACAGCCATACCTCAGTGTACAGTGACAACCAGCGATGATACCCAGGCAAGATGTTCAAGATTTGGGTTCCGCAGCAGCTCCAGTGCCACGGCGATCTCCGCGTAAACTGGCGGACATTCCGGCAAATGTTTGAAATCTTCTTGGTAGCAGCCGACATAGAAGACGTGGCCGATGCTTAAAAGACAGAGCTTCTGCTCACCATCGCCGGGGCCAGAGCAGAAGAAATCTTTTTTAAAATTCAAGTTCTCCAAAGGGCAAAACAGGAGCGATTTCCAGGCAGTCCTGGACAAATTCGGCAAATACTGTGAGGAAAACACACTCCAACCAGAAAGAAAAGGTAAGAGAAGCACCAGTACTCACCACGAGGCCGATCCCGGACCATCCCGGAGCAGAGAACAATATTGATCGGCGGCCATCTTTCTAAAGGGGCTGCACTTACGCAGTTGCGAGTCGCCGCGCATGCACAATCACAAAAACAACCCCAGTACAGGAACAGCGATTTGCACATGTGCAAACGCTTCCTACGTATGATGTCACATGCGTCATGACGTCAGAGGCCCTGGACCACGCCCATTTGAAGTGGAAATGTCCCAAATCAAAGAAAAAATCTTTTAAAGCTGTAAAACAACCTTCTTTCACCTGGAATGACAGCACAATGCCTCAAATTGAACCAGGAAATGAAATTAATCTCCAAAGAACCCTGCAACAAGCAGTTACTTATGCCCAAACCAATGATTCCGACCTTGAATACTTCGATACCGACCTTTACATTTTCTCTGGACCTCGCGAGCCCAATGCCAGCTCCGACGCAAACTCCATGATATGGTCCTGGAAGACAACGACTCAGACGAACCTTTTACCTTGGGAGGCTACCCCAGTACCAAATCCGATCTGCAACTAGACGTGTTGCACATTGACGACCCCGACGACAGATTCTTCAGATTTGAGGATCTTCAGCCCAGCAGATATGCTCGTGAGTGCAGGATTATGCTGCGGCCTGAAACCAAGAGACAGCGAGCGGTACAAGCCCACAGAGAGCGGCCTGCTGCCACACAGAGCGTGGTCCACGCACCGCTCAGGGTTCCCGACTCTACGAAAGAAGACACGCAAGACTCCACACCGCAATCCTTGCATGAACAAGAAGTGACTCCAGTGTCACAAGCCTCCACAGCGAGCGCGTGGACAGATTCCACGATAGAAGAAACGCAAGACTCAAGAGCACAGTCCTTGCACACACAAGACGTGACTCCGGTGTCATAAGCCTCCGCAGCGAGCTCGTGGACAGCCTCCACGATAGAAGCAACGCAAGACTCCGACGTGCAGTCCTTGCAGAAACAGGACCATGAAGGTCCAGCAACCTCCTCTGACCAACTAGCGGCAGACGATGCAAGTCTGCCATGCTCAAGTACACAGCCAGAAGACTATGCCAGTCTACCATGCTCCAGTGCACAGCAGGAAGACCATGACGGTCTATCATGCTACAGTGAAGAACAAAGCGACAATGACAGTCCAAGCCCAAATGAAGGACAACAGCAAGACAATGACAGTCCACCCACATTGCTTGCACCACCAGACGAAGACTCTGACAATTTACCCAACCCAAGTGAACAACATGCAGCTACTGAGGCTCTACCCACAGTATGTGAGACAAGTGACGACAGCATACCACTTCCCATGCAAGATGTGCAAAGTGACAGACCTCGGCTAGTGTGTACAGAGGCACTTGACGATCACTGTGAGACTATTGGTGACTCCAGTGACACCACGATACTTCCACCCTCATTCGCTCAAACCTTTCCACAAGTCAATGCATTCCTGCATGTTCCGACTCCAGACGTGCAGCTTCAAGAAATCTCAGCTGACTCTAGTGAACCTGCTAAGACTCCGGACGCGGAGCATCAACAAACCAACACTGACTCAGTTAAAACAGACCAGACTCCAGATGGGAAGCAACCAAATGCCGACTCTGATTCGCGTAAGCTGGACTTTACTCCAGACAGGGAGTGCCGCAACCTCAGTGATGGCACGCTCAGGGTAACAGCAGATGCCACAACGACAGGAGATGGATCACTTAACAATTACACTGGGTCAGTAATAACAAGCAGCACTACAGTCCAAGAGGAATACACCAATATTCACCACAGCTACATCCACACATTTTTTTCCACACCAGCAGTGCAGCGAATGACAGCTCATGCTGGACAAACCCAGTATTCAGGCATGCAGCAGCCAGCAGTCTATGCAGCATATTCTCAAACAGGCCAGCACTACGGATTGCCCACTAATGGAATCAAGACCGAAGGAGAACTACCGCAAGTGCAATCTGCACTACAGACTGGATGCCTTAGTTACAGCCCAGGATTTGCTGCACCCCAGCCTGGCCAGACAGCATATTCCTATCAGATGCAAGGTTCTAGTTTCACACCATCACCAGGTATTTATGCAAGCAGCAATTCTGTTTCCAATTCGACAAGCTTCAACGGATCACCCTTCCTGCACAACATGTGGCCAGAACCAGTATGTACAGTCTTATCCAGCTTCAACATATGGCACATCCATGACCTCGAATGATACTGTTGATGGTACCTCTTTAACGTCAACACCTTATCAGCTACAATATGCCATCCAACAGCACCATCACAAACATCGAAAAAGAAAGGGACTCCAAAGCAGACAGCGAAGTGATTTGACCACTTCTTGGTTCCTGCGGCACAGGAAAGGTTCTTCCTTTGTCCTGTGGTTCCTGATGATTGATAGATTTTGGCCTCGCACATTTGATTTGGACTTATTGTTTAATCACTGTTCTCATGACGTGTATATACCTTACCTTATCAACCTGTTCTTTGTTCAATTTTCTCAAAGTGTACAGAAAATATGTAACATATAAAAAAGGAGGGATGTGGTGATGCGCATCAATGTAAATGCATGTGGGCTAGCTAGACACTAGAGGGAGCACCAGTGACATCACACACACACACTCAACCAATAGATCAGTTAGATAGGACACGACCAATGGACATTCACGATACACACAGAGGCGACCACAGGAGGGCATTACACCAACCCATATATAAAGGACACCACACACATGATCTGCCTCTTTCCAGTGGAGACAGTCAGTGAGTAGAGACACTGGGTTGATTCAATATTACACCCACCACGTGGATTGCAGCAACTGGTTAGTCAGTCTGGGTAGCTATGGTAGGATTAGCAGTAGTGCCGAACCCGAGTAATAGAAGTGTAAATAGTTTAATAAACGTGTTGAAGTTATCTCCACGTCTGAACCTTCCTTTGTCAAGTGCACCACAAGGAAGCTGCTTATGTTACACCTAGAACATAACAAATCAACTCTCTCAAATGAACCCTCTAAAATTGGTGATTCTGCTGAATGATACAAATATAGCTTGCTGCCCCCTAAAATAAAACTGGCCTGTTTCTTCAGGTAAGAGGTCCCGAGAAATACTAAGCCCGAATCTGGCCCGCACTGGATTTATTCACTTACCGCCCGCTCGGTTCCGCCCACCGACTGCTGTTCCCGCAATTTCCTGCTTGTTTCTTCAGATAAGAGGTCCCGAGAAAGGCCTCAGGACCTCTTACCTCTTTTTGGGAGGTATTTGGGAATGAAAATGGAAGCTCCATTGATCCCCAAGTTAATGCTTTAACAAGTGTCCTGCATTAGGATTGCATTGTAGAGGGCAAACAATCCCCAGGTGGAGCTGAGGAAAATAACTGTAGTACCTTGTAGGGCCAGAGATGTGGCAGAACATGTGCCTATCCCATTATGTTCCATTCTCCACTCAGAATTATTTGAAAACTCAGGTGACAAATTAGCAATGGTAGAATATTTGGTCGAATGATATCAATCTTATTAAAAAGTGAGAAATTCATTTTTATAAGAGCACAGTATGACAATAGGTTAATTGATAATGAGGAAGTGCACACATTATGCCAGAAAAGGTAATTTATGATAGAAACTGCTTAATTCCTGCCAGGATTTCTTCCCTCCATAACCCAAGGTTGTTTAAGCGAATTGTAATGACTCTAGTCTTATCCGAGCAGATACCACCAAGGACTGTGTTTGTCCTACAATATATCTCTGGCTTCAGGAAAGGCTCCCCAAAATACATTTTACAAAAGACACTTATATACAGAGTAGATTCTCTCTGGAGTGCATCTGAACCACAAAGTCTCAAAAATGTATCGAACAGAATGTGCTATTGAATTGGATGGAGGGAAATTTGTTGAGTGTATTCAGGAGGAATTTCTCATTCAGTATGTGGATGGACCGACTAGAGAGGGGGCAAAACTTGACCTCGTCTTGGGAAATAAGGAAGGGCAAGTGACAGAAGTGTTAGTGAGGGATCACTTTGGGACAAGTAACCATAACTCCATTAGTTTTAAGATAGCTATGGAGAATGATAGGTCTGGCCCAAGAGTTAAAATTCTTAATTGGGGCAAGGCCAATTTTGATGGTATCAGACAGGAACTTTCAGAAGTAGATTGGGGGAGACTGTTGGCAGGCAAAGGGACGGCTGGTAAATGGGAGGCTTTTAAAAATGTGTTAACCAGGGTTCAGGGTAAGCACATTCCCTTTAGAGTGAAGGGCAAGGCTGGTAGAAGTAGGGAACCCTGGATGACTCGAGATATTGAGACTCTGGTCAAAAAGAAGAAGGAGGCATATGACGTACATAAACAACTGGGATCAAGTGGATCCCTTGAAGAGTATAGAGATTGTCGAAATAGAGTTAAGAGGGAAATCAGGAGGTCAAAAAGGGGACATGAAATTGCTTTGGCAAATAATGCAAAGGAGAATCCAAAGAGCTTCTACAGATACATAAAGGGAAAAAGAGTAACTAGGGACAGAGTAGGGCCTCTTAAGGATCAACAAGGACATCTATGTGCAGAGCCACAAGAGTTGGGTGAGATCTTGAATGAATATTTCTCATCGGTATTCATGGTGGAGAAAGGCATGGATGTTAGGAAACTAAGGGAAATAAATAGTGATGTCTTGAGATGTGTGCATATTACAGAGGAGGAGGTGCTGGAAGTCTTAAAGCGCATCAAGGTAGATAAATCCCCGGGACCTGATGAAATGTATCCCAGGATGCTGTGGGAGGCTAGAGAGGAAATTACGGGTCCCCTAACAGAGATATTTGAATCATCGGCAGCCACAGGTGAAGTGCCTGAAGATTGGAGAGTAGCGAATGTTGTGCCCTTGTTTAAGAAGGGCAGCAGGGAAAAGCCTGGGAACTACAGACCGGTGAGCCTAACGTCTGTAGTAGGTAAGTTGCTAGAAGGTATTCTGAGAGACAGGATCTACAAGCATTTAGAGAGGCAAGGACTGATTCGGGGCAGTCAGCATGGCTTTGTGCCTGGAAAATCATGTCTCACAAATAAGTTTTTTGAGGGGGTGACCAAGAAGGTAGATGAGGGCAGTGCAGTAGACGTTGTCTACATGGACTTTAGCAAAGCCTTTGACAAGGTACCGCATGGTAGGTTGTTGCAGAAGGTTAAAGCTCACGGGATCCAGGGTGAGGTTGCCAATTGGATTCAAAATTGGCTGGACGACAGAAGGCAGAGAGGGTGGTTGTAGAGGGTTGTTTTTCAAACTGGAGGCCTGTGACCAGTGGTGTGCCTCAGGGATCGGTGCTGGGTCCACTGTTATTTGTGATTTATATTAATGATCTGGATGAGAATTTAGGAGGCATGGTTAGTAAGTTTGCAGATGACACCAAGATTGGTGGCACAGTGGATAGTGAAGAAGGTTATCTAGGATTGCAACGGGATCTTGATCAATTAGGCCAGTGGGCCGACGAATGGCAGATGGAGTTTAATTTAGATAAATGTGAGGTGATGCATTTTGGCAGATCGAATCAGGCCAGGACCTACTCAGTTAATGGTATGGCGTTGGGGAGAGTTATAGAACAAAGAGATCTAGGAGTACAGGTTCATAGCTCCTTGAAGGTGGAGTCGCAGGTGGGCAGGGTGGTGAAGAAGGCATTCGGCATGCTTGGTTTCATTGGTCAGAACATTGAATACAGGAGTTGGGACGTCTTGTTGAAGTTGTACAAGACATTGTACGGCCACACTTGGAATACTGTGTGCAGTTCTGGTCACCCTATTATAGAAAGGATATTATTAAACTAGAAAGAGTGCAGAAAAGATTTACTAGGATGTTACCGGGACTTGATGGTTTGAGTTATAAGGAGAGGCTGGATAGACTGGGACTTTTTTCCCTGGAGCGTAGGAGGCTTAGGGGTGATCTTATAGAGGTCTATAAAATAATGAGGGGCATAGATAAGGTAGATAGTTAACATCTTTTCCCAAAGGTAGGGGAGTCTAAAACTAGAGGGCATAGGTTTAAGGTGAGAGGGGAGAGATTCAGAAGGGCCCAGAGGGGCAATTTCTTCACTCAGAGGGTAGTGAGTGTCTGGAATGTGCTGCCAGAGGTAGTAGTAGAGGCGGGTACAATTGTGTCTTTTAAAAAGCATTTAGATAGTTACATGGGTAAGATGGGTATAGAGGGTTATGGGCCAAGTGCGGGCAACTGGGACTAGCTTAATGGTAAAAACTGGACGGCATGGACTGGTTGGGCCGAAGGGCCTGTTTCCATGCTGTAAACTTCTATGATTCTATGATACCCAAAGATTTCAATTTTCAGTTCCCTTTTTTCATTCATTTACGGGATATAAGACATCACTGGTTCGGCCAGCATTTATTGTCCAAAACCAGTTGCCCGTCAGAAGGTGGTGGTGAGCTGCCTTCTTGAACCGCTGCAGTCCTTGAAGTCTAGGTACACCCACTGTGCTGTTAGGGAGGGAGTTCCAGGATTTTGTCCCAGTGACAGCAAAGGAAGGCGATATATTTCAACGATATAAGTCAACGTGGTGAGTGACTTGGAGGAGAACCTCCAGGTGGTGGGGTTCCCAAGTATCTGCTGCTCTTGTCCTTCTAGATGGTAATGGTCGTGGGTTTGGAAGGTGCTGTCCAAGCAACAGTGCATCTTGTAGAAGGTACACAGGTTGCCACAGTTTGCCCGTGGTTTGAATGTTTGAGGAAGAAGGAACAGTCAAGAGGGGTGTTTTGTCCTGGATGGTGTCAAGCCTCTCGAGTGTTGTTGGAGCTGCACCCATCCAGTCAACTGGAGAGTATTCCATGACACTCCTGACTTGTGTCTTGTGAACAGGCCTTTGGGGGGTCAGAAGGTGAGTTACTTGCTGCAGGCCTCCCAGACCTTGACCTGCCCTGGTAGCCGCAGTATTGATGTGGCTAGTCAAGTCCAGTTTCTGATCAAGGGTAACTCCCAGGATGTTGATTGATCTTTGAAGTCATATTATTTACAACTGTTTTATTCATCCGCTAATTTATTTTTAATCTGCATTCCATTGAAACAAATACTCATAGAAACATACAGGAGCGAAGGAGACCAATTCAGACCATTATGTCTGTGCCAGCTCTTTGAAAGCACTTCTAAAAATGCCTGTGGTTCATACACCCATCAGTGCTTTGACACTGAGTGACACAGTTGGGCATTTGACTAGAATTGGGTTCACACTCAACCCTGACTGACAGATTGAATATCTGCTTATTGGTTGTAAAGTTCATTGAAACTACAGTTACCTGGATCATGTGAATGAAATCGAATTTTCTGCTTTCCTTCCTCTCCTTTTTTTGCTTTTCATATTCTTCTGAGCACATCTGGTTCCAAGTGAAGGAGATGTTAAGTCCTTGAGACTTTTCTTTCACAAGATCTGCAGCAAAGGTAGATTAAGAATGGAGTAGTAAAGTGGATTTAGCTTAATGTTTCTGTGCCTGGAAAGGTAAAACCTACAGCTTGATTCATGCTGGTCAAAGGTGTTTGTATGTGTGGGGGTTGGTTAAGTCCCAACTGTGTTTCTATTGTGCTTAGTGAGGGCTGTGCCATGAAGAATAAATAAAAGGCATTAGCATATGGACATTGCTTAGAAATGGGGCTTGTAAGGTCGAGAAGCTTTTAAGTTTTAGTTCAGCTAATTTGAATGCAGTTGAAGATAGGTAGTGAAAGAGAAGAGCTCTCACAACTCTGCTATAAGTAGTTGATTTAGAAGGTTAGAGAGGGCAGCACGGTAGCCTTGTGGATAGCACAATTGCTTCACAGCTCCAGGGTCCCAGGTTCGATTCCGGCTTGGGTCACTGTCTGTGCGGAGTCTGCACATCCTCCCCGTGCGTGCGTGGGTTTCCTCCGGGTGCTCCGGTTTCCTCCCACAGTCCAAAGATGTGCAGGTTAGGTGGATTGGCCATGATAAATTGCCCTTAGTGTCCAAAATTGCCCTTAGTGTTGGGTGGGGTTACTGGGTTATGGGGATAGGGTGGAGGTGTTGACCTTGGGTAGGGTGCTCTTTCCAAGAGCTGGTGCAGACTCGATGGGCCGAATGGCCTCCTTCTGCACTGTAAATTCTATGATCAGCTTTTCTAGAAGAAAGGCCATACCATGGAATAATGATGAAGAAAATATGTGCATAGATCGGAAAGTTAGGGAAACTGGAGAAATGATGAGGTGTCTCCAAGAAGTCTGACTTTAAAGATATTTAAACAGAGCACTGTTCAGTAAAGAAAAACATAGCAGAGAAGAAGCCTGAAATGCTACAAAGATGTCTGAAGTGATTTTCAAGTTTGGTGAGGTTTTACTGCAGCCTGTGGAATGTGAGTTGAAAAAACGATGGAAATCGATGAGTGAATCTCAGAGATTTTGTGAAAGCAGTTAAAACAAAGGAACCGAAAAGGGGGTGGTGTAAAATCATGGAATGGATTTGCTGTTAAAAGTGGAGCAGAAGTTTTGTTTCAAAGTTTCATTTGGAAAACCTGGTCTGGACTTTGGAAGGTAAACTGCTGAGGGAAATCACTGGTATCAGACAAGTGTGTTTTAGGGAGTGGAGTTTGGAAACTATCATGTGACAATCATGTGGGGGCAATTTGTGGAGAAAACAAGGACACTAACTTATGTTCAGAGTGGAGTGTGTATTTAACTACAGTCTTGTGTGCTTAAAAGGAACTTGGTGTGGTAATGAGACCATTATATCTTAAGGTGCACTTTGTAATCCATATCAATCCTAAAATCTTTGTATAATTGTGAAGCTAAAGGGGGAGCAAAGTAGTATTGTGTTATAATCCAATTTTTTTCATGTTTAATGGATGTTTGTTTTCATTAAAACTAATTAGCGGTCCTGTGACTGTGTCCTTCCATGTTTTACAACAGGGCACCACTGCCAGTGTCCCAGTCTGTCAATGCTATGGTTCCCAGGTGGCATTGGGAGTGCCAGGGTGCCATCCTACCCAGAGACCGGTTATGGGCATCCAATGGCCGAGGCACCTCCCCAAGTGCTGTTTCGCCTGGTCCTCATTTGTGGAAACCATTCTATAAAGGTCAAGGCAGGGTCTCTGAAGCAAGGCAATTCAATCCCATACCTCGGGTAATTCCGGCATAGATATATTCAAGCGAGACTAACTACTCACTTGAATATGCAAATCTGGATCCCACTCATTGAGGGAGGGATCCAGACCACGAAGCCTCGTGAGTTCTCGATAGATCTCATGAGGAGTAATGAGAGTTGCAAATCTCGCAAAAGGCCTCTCGTGAGCTATATCAGTTAATTTGCGTCACTGGGTCGGGCATGACGAAAGGTCCGGGATCCTATTGGTCCGGGATTCTCCGAGCCGACGCTTGGCGGGAGAATAGGCGTTTAAACCGAAACAGCCCGCAACGCCAATCCGATGCTGGTGACCGATTCTCCACAACCCCAAAGATCGCACCATCGCCAACCCCAAAAATCGCCATCTCCTGCAATTCTCCGGGCCCCCAACGATGCAACGATGGATTGAAGTCCCGACGGCGTGGTTCTAACAATCTGTAAAAAATTGTCAGCCAGTCGTGTTGGCTGAAATGAAAATCATTTATTGTCACAAGTAGGCTTCAAATGAAGTTACTGTGAAAAGCCCCTACTCGCCACATTCCGGCGCCTCTTCGGGGAGGCTGGTACGGGAATTGAACCGTGCTGCTGGCCTGCCTTGGTCTGCTTTCAAAGCGAGCTATTTAGCCCAGTGTGCTAAATCAGCCCCTGATGACAAGGCGTCCGGAGTGTCATGATATTCAAACACACACATCATGATAGACACACCAACAGACAAATCAGAACACACAACACCACAACCAATCACAGACAAAGACAGGGAACATATAAAAGCACAAACACGACACCTGGTGGACAGTATTAGCTGGAGACGAGGACAAGGACAGACCTGCTACACGACACACTCAGGGAGACAGCACGTGCAGAGTATCCAGAACAAACTGTATATAAGAGTTAAAATAAAATAGAGTTGTACCACATACAACTGTGTTGGCTCATCTGTGCACCAGAGCACCCAACGCCACACGGAGGAGGTAGGGGTCGGCATGGGGGGATGTGGGACTGGCAAAACAGACACGGTTGAGGGGGGGGGGGGCGGTCAGCGATGATACCTTTTAAATCTGAATAGCTAGGATGCCACTAGAATAATTTTACTAAAGTTAGTTCATTAAGGATTGAGATGAATTATAGGACGTGTACAGAGTAATCATTATTAACCATTAAACATGTATTTTTTAGGACATAGCAGTAATAAGTATTCAAATGGGATTAAGGATAGCTAAATTGACCATGTTTTATTACTAGTAAGCGCAAGTTGTTATCAAGTGGCCCGGGTATCCTCTGGAAGTCTGAGTAAAGAGGATGCCAGCTACGCTATCCTGTTTCTTACACAGGCTGCTGAGATTGTACATAGCTGACAGGATGAGGATCAATCATGGGGCTGCTTGCAATTCTATTGGATGAAGTTTAAACATTGCTTGCAATTAATTCTATTGGATGAAATTTAAACATTTCTTGCAATTCTATTGGAAGAAGTTTAAACATTGCTTGCAATTCTATTGGATGAAGTTTAAACATTGCTTGCAATTCTATTGGATGAAATTTAAACATTTCTTGCAATTCTATTGGAAGAAGTTTAAACATTGCTTGCAATTCTATTGGATGAAGTTTAAACATTGCGTGCAATTCTATTGGATGAAATTTAAACATTTCTTGCAATTCTATTGGAAGAAGTTTAAACATTGCTTGCAATTCTATTGGATGAAGTTTAAACATTGCTTGCAATTCTATTGGATGAAATTTAAACATTTCTTGCAATTCTATTGGAAGAAGTTTAAACATTGCTTGCAATTCTATTGGATGAAGTTTAAACATTGCTTGCAATTCTATTGGATAAGTTTAAACATGGCAGCTTCAGGGATTGGATTGCATCCAACTGGGCTGGGCTATTGATTTTTGTATAAGTACTGTGTTTTTGTCTTTGTTCTGCAGAAAGATCTTGGCAATTATCAAGATTTGTAGAAACATCTTGGCAGTTATCCAGATCTAATAGTTCATGTACATCATAGATTATCATAGAATTTACAGTGCAGAAGGAGGGCATTCAGCCCATCGAGTCTGCACCGGCTCTTGAAAAGAGCACCCTACCCAAGGTACACACCTCCACCCTATCCCCATAACCCAGTAACCCCACCCAACACTAAGGGCAATTTTGGACACTAAGGGCAATTTATCATGGCCAATCCACCCAACCTGCACATCTTTGGACTGTGGGAGGAAACCGGAGCACCAGGAGGAAACCCACGCACACACGGGGAGGATGTGCAGACTCCGCACAGTGACCCAAGCCGGAATCGAACCTGGGACCCTGGAGCGGTGAAGCAATTGTGCTATCCACAATGCTACCGTGCTGCCCATTAATGCAAGCTTGGGAAAAATAAAACCGTCATCAGATTGTTGATGTGTCATTGGGGGGGGGGGGTCGTGGAAGGGGGGGAAACGTTCACAGTGGCTGGCAACCACCCGCCATGACAGGGCGGTGCCAATGCCACGGACACCATTACGGCGGCCATGCTGATGGGCACCCACCCTGGGCGCTGGCTGAGCGCAGACCTCTCAGCCGTTTGGATGGGTGCCGGACCCCTCACGGGACACCCCACACAGCTGGCGGCTGGTGGTTAGACCCAGGGCTGCACCCATGGCAGCCCCCAGTATAACGCCCTATATGTCCTTGCGGACCGCTACATTCAGTTCCCTGTGGGCCATGCCCACCAGGATGCCCGGACAGCGGGTTTCGCTGCCGTCTCCAGGATACCCCTGGTACAGGGGTAACATGGGTTGCACGTCGCCCTGCGGTCGCCATCATATAACAGGCCAGTGTTCATGAACAGGAAGGGTTCCTACTCCATGAACGTTCAGGTGGTCTGTGACCACCAGATAAAGATCCTGCACGTCTGCGCCCAGTGCCCAAGCAGTGTACACGACTTGTTTATCCTGGTGCAATCATTCACCCCGGCATGTTCGAGGGACACCCCCCACCCGGCTGCAGGGCTGGTTGCTGGGCGACAGGGGTTACCCGTTGCGGTCGTGGCTGTTGACCCCTCTACGGAGGCCACAGACCGACGCGAAGAACCACGACAGTGAGGCCCATTTTGCGACCAGGGCGGTTGTTGAGAGGTGCTTTGGGGTGCTGAAGATGCGCTTCAGGTGTCTGGACCACTCTGCAGGGTCCCCCCAGTACTACTCAAGGAGGGTCAGCCATATCGTTGTGGTGTGCTGCGTCCTGCACAATACATCCCAGCAGAGGGGCGATGTGCTGGAGTAAGAGGAGGGGAGGAGGAGGATCACGAGGAAGGGGCAGATGAGGCAAAGGAGGAGGGGGGGTGGGGAGGCAATGGATGGGACATGGGGGCTGGACATGGACGGGAGGCTGCACTACGCCTCTGGCAGGGACGGTCTAATTGCCGCACGTTTCACCAACAAGGGTGGGGGTTTTGCTGAGCAGGGTCACGGACACCACAGTATGGCACCACCTCACCACCCACAAGCCTCACCTCCCGCAACACCAATGAGACTCACCTCCCCCACCACCGACCAACCTTAGCTCCCAA
The DNA here is from genome assembly GCF_047496885.1 of Scyliorhinus torazame. Classification (NCBI taxonomy): domain Eukaryota; kingdom Metazoa; phylum Chordata; class Chondrichthyes; order Carcharhiniformes; family Scyliorhinidae; genus Scyliorhinus; species Scyliorhinus torazame. The sequence continues at coordinate 66,551,884 of NC_092708.1, read as the reverse complement.
ACCACTGCATCAACTGCATGCACACCATCTGTCCATGACACGTCCACCTGCGGCACAACGGGCTAGGCTCCCATGGTTGCCTGTGAAAGTGGGTCTGGTCCATGCCATGCGGGATGATGACAACCCGCTCTACGATGAGCTCTGAGCTCCACATCGTTAGACAATGTCTGACTCATGGCCACAGTAACACCCTCCACCTGGGTGGTCCCTGTATACGGGCTGGACAATCCATCACATGGCCCTGTCGTTTCGCTGGGGGTGGGGTGGGTACAGTGTGTTTAATTAGAAATGTTATATACATGTGCCCGAGCACCTATATCTAAGCTGTGCCCTGCACCTGTGCCAACTTACCAGCTGTCTAACTTTCTTGCCTTACGGGCCCTATCACTACATCTCGGTGGTTCCCCGAAGTGGGAGTGGACTGCTGAGACTTCTGCCCTGCGACTAGGGTCCCCGTTGGCGCTCGCTTCCTGGGTGGCCAGGCCTGGATGGGCCATGCTGCTCCTCAGGCTGGCGTGGTGCCACCCTGTTCTGCCCGCTGCGCACCAGATGCACCAGGGACGGTACGGGGGGAGTCCGAGGTGCCGCGGTGTTCCTGGACCTCCCCTGTAGGAGTCACCGGTGATGTGTTGGGTGTTTTTGATCACAAACAGGTCACCAACACTGGAAGTGGTGCAACTCTATTTTATTATAAGGTTAACTATATTAACATACTTGAACTGTGGGTAAATGCAATACCAGCTTTAACTGTTGACCCTTGCCTAGTCCTAACCAGGTGATGCACTCAGCACATGGTGAATGTCTGTGTTGCAGGCTGTGAGCTCTGTGCTCCGAGCTGGCTGCTACTAGAATGAGCGGGAACTCTCCTGTCCCGTCTTTATAGTGCGTGTGCTCTCACTGGTGATTGGCTGCGGTTTGTGTATGCTGATTGGCCCTACTGCATGTCCATCAGTGTGTGTGTGTGTCTGCACCATAATAGACTGGTGTATATTATGACATCCCCTCTTTTATATAAAGAACATGTGCCTGCGTAACAATAAATATTGTGTAGTCAATGTACCTGACGATGTGTGTGCATGTTATTTACATGACTATGTACATGAAGCTTATCTATTTACACGGGAAGGTACCTGGTGCAGAGAAATAGGGTGTCACACCAACAACGAAATGAACATTATATACAAACTACTGGAACGATGAAACAGGATAACAGAACAGATCAAAGAGTCCAACATTGTAAAACTCACAAGTCAAGTCTCTGAGTTGGGTGACGAATTCTGGTTGACCGTCAGGGTGGCACACCACTCGTCTGGATTAATGCTGTGCAGCAACAGCGGCTGGTGGTTTTGATTCGGGGAGAGCCTGTTCTTTGTTATAACAGCGACTCGAAAAGGCTCCCTCGGGTCCTCGGTGTCACTGATCTGCGGGAAGTCAGAATCGGACTCAGTGAACGTGGGTTGAATTGCCCGAATGTTCCTGCGAGGCAGGCTGAAGCGATGTGAATTGGCAGGCTGAGCTGCTCAACAGCAGACAGCATAGTGGCCAAGTCTGCCACATCGTAGGCATTGTCGCGATTTTGCAGGACATTGCTGCTTGAAATGGGCGGAGCCACAGTTGCCGCACGTCATGACGTCAGAACACTCGTTGCGCCACCGTGCATGCGCAGTGAGGTCCTGCGTGGTGCACGCCTGCACATCACGTTCCTCCACGTCACCGTCCCCTCGTTTGGCATGTACAAGCGTGGGAGGCCATGAAAAGCGTGCAAAATGGCCGCCCTCATCCAGGCTGCAGGCTTGGAGGTGCTCAATTGTTTGGACCCGTTCAGCCTCGTGGGGACCTTGCCGCGCCGTTTCAGCCGCCTGTATGTGGGAGTACCGGCTGGTGGCAGTTTCATGCAGGACACAGGTCTCAATGGCAGTCGCGAGGGTGAGTTGCTTAATTTTGAGGAGCTGCTGATGCAGGGGGTCCGACAGAACACCAAATACGATCTGGTCGCGTATCATGGAGTCAAAGGTGGGCCCGTAGCCTGGCAGCATAGAATCATAGAATCATAGAATCATAGAATCATTAAATTTACAGTGCAGAAGGAGGCCATTCGGCCTATCGAGTCTGCACCGGCTCTTTGAAAGAGCACCCTACCCAAGCCCACACCTCCACCCTATCCCCATAACCCAGTAACCCCAGCCAACACTAAGGGAAATTTCAGACAGTAAGGGCAATTTAGCATGGCCAATCCACCTAACCTGCACAGGACTGCGCAAGGATGCGGAGGTGTGTTAGAAAGGATTGGAAAGGCTCGTCCTTACCCTGCAAGCGCTGCTGGAACAGGTATCTTCAAAGCTTTCATTGACCTCTGCTGAAGTGGGTATCGAATTTGAGGAGAACCGTCTTGTACTTTGTCTTGTCCTCGTCATCTGCGAATGTGAGGGAGTTGAAGATGTGGATGGAGTGTTGCCCGGCTGTGGAGAGGAGCAGAGCAATCTTCCTGGTGTCCGAGGCATTTTCCCTGTCCGTGGCTTCGAGGAAGAGCTGGAAGCGCTGTTTAAAAATCTTCCAATTTACCACGAGATTGCCGGCGATGCGGAGCGGCGGCGGCAGGTTGATGTTCTCCATACTTCAGGATGTCCGAATGCTGATTAGTTGCAGGTGGGTCTCAGAAGTGCTAGTATGCAACCACTCCTTGTACCATGATGTGTTGGGTGTTCTGGATCACAAACAGGTCACCAACACTGGAAGTGGTGCAACTCTATTTCATTATAAGGTTAACTATATTAACATACTTGAACTGTGGGTAAATGCAATACCAGCTTTAACTGTTGACCCTTGTCTGGTCCTAACCAGGTGATGCACTCAGCACATGGTGAAAAATGTCTGTGTTGCAGGCTGTGAGCTCTGTGCTCCTAGCTAGCTGCTACTAGAATGAGCGGGAACTCTCCTGTCCCCTGTCTTTATAGTACGTGTGCTCTCACTGGTGATTGGCTGCGGTGTTGTGTGTGCTGATTGATCCCACTGCATGTCCATCAGTGTGTGTGTGCACCATGATATACTGGTGTATATTATGACAACCGGCACGGGCCCCAGCACCTCCTCCTCTTTCAGTGTGCCTAATGACCCCCGGGCTTCTCCATGGGATGGGGGTGCGAGCAGAGGCACCCGCTGAGGCAACCCTGGCGCTGCCAGTCCTGGAGGCCCGCTCTGGTATCGATCAGGGTCTGTACATTAGCAGCCAGGGAGCTCAGGGAGTGGGCCATCCCTGTCTGGGACTGCGCCATCTCCCTCTGGGTCTGTGCAACGCCGGCCAGTACCTGGGCAATGGCGGCGATGCTCTCAGCGATGGCCTACAAAGAACAAAGAAATGTACAGCACAGGAACAGGCCCTTCGGCCCTCCAAGCCCGTGCCGACCATGCTGCCCGACTAAACTACAATCTTCTACAATTCCTGGGTCCGTATCCCTCTATTCCCATCCTATTCATGTATTTGTCAAGATGTCCCTTAAATGTCACTATTGTCCCTGCTTCCACCACCTCCTCCGGTAGCGAGTTCCAGGCACCCACTAACCTCTGCTTAAAAAACTTGTCTCGTACATCTACTCTAAACCTTGCCCCTCTCACCTTAAACCTATGCCCCCTAGTAATTGACCCCTCTACCCTGGGGAAAAGCCTCTGACTGTCCACTCTGTCTATACCCCTCATAATTTTGTAGACCTCTATCAGGTCGCCCCTCAACCTCCTTCGTTCTAGTGAGAACAAACCGAGTTTATTCAATCGTTCCTCATAGCTAATGCCCTCCATACCAGGCAACATTCTGGTAAATTTCTTCTGCACCCTCTCTAAAGCCTCCGCATCCTTCTGGTAGTGTGGCGACCAGAATTGAACACTATACTCCAAGTGTGGCCTAACTAAGGTTCTATACAGCTGCAACATGACTTGCCAATTCTTATACTCAATGTCCCGGCCAATGAATGCAAGCATGCCGTATGCCTTCTTGACTACCTTCTCCACCTGTGTTGCCCCTTTCAGTGACCTGTGGACCTGTACTCCTAGATCTCTTTGACTTTCAATACTCTTGAGGGTTCTACCATTCACTGTATATTCCCTACCTGCATTAGACCTTCCAAAATGCATTACCTCACATTTGTCCGGATTAAACTCCATCTGCCATCTCTCCGCACAGGTCTCCAGACAATCTAAATCCTGCTGTATCCTCTGACAGTCCTCATCGCTATCCGCAATTCTACCAACCTTTGTGTCGTCTGCAAACTTACTAATCAGACCAGTTACATTTTCCTCCAAATCATTTATATATACTACAAACAGCAAAGGTCCCAGCACTGATCCCTGTGGAACACCACTGGTCACAGCCCTCCAATTAGAAAAGCATCCTTCCATTGCTACTCTCTGACTTCTATGACCTAGCCAGTTCTGTATCCACCTTGCCAGCTCACTCCTGATCCCGTGTGACTTCACCTTTTGTACTAGTCTACCAGGAGGGACCTTGTCAAAGGCCTTACTGAAGTCCATATAGACAACATCCACTGCCCTACCTGCATCAATCATCTTAGTGACCTCCTCGAAAAACTCGATCAAGTTAGTGAGACACAACCTCCCCTTCACAAAACCATGCTGCCTCTCACTAATACGTCCATTTGCTTCCAAATGGGAGTAGATCCTGTCTCGAAGAATTCTCTCCAGTAATTTCCCTACCACTGAAGTAAGGCTCACCGGCCTGTAGTTCCCGGGATTATCCTTGCTACCCTTCTTAAACAGAGGAACAACATTGGTTATTCTCCAGTCCTCCGGGACATCCCCTGAAGACAGTGAGGATCCAAAGATTTCTGTCAAGGCCTCAGCAATTTCCTCTCCAGCCTCCTTCAGTATTCTGAGGTAGATCCCATCAGGCCCTGGGGACTTATCTACCTTAATATTTTTTAAGACACCCAACACCTCGTCTTTTTGTATCTCAATGTGACCCAGGCTATCTATACACCCTTCTCCAGACTCAACATCTACCAATTTCTTCTCTTTGGTGAATACTGATGCAAAGTATTCATTTAGTACCTCGCCCATTTCCTCTGGCTCCAGACATAGATTCCCTTGCCTATCCTTCAGTGGACCAACCCTTTCCCTGGCCTGCTGATACTGGGCCACAATGAGGATTGCCCCTGCGATCTGCAGCTAGTTCTGCCTTTTGGCTGCCTGTGAGTGGGCAGCCCTGTCCTGGGCCACGGACGCCGCCTGCGCAGAAAGCCCCGGCCTTGCATGACCTAACCCATGTCCGACACCGTCACCCCCATTGCCACCACTGCGGACGCCACCCGTGCAGTTTCGGCCTGGGTGGCAAGCATGATAGCATGGCAGCATGGTAGCATAGTAGTTAGCACAATTGCTTCACAGCTCCAGGGTCCCAGGTTCGATTCCCGGCTTGGGTCACTGCCTGTGCGGAGTCTGCATGTTCTCCCTGTGTGTGCGTGGGTTTCCTCCGGGTGCTCTGGTTTCCTCCCACAGTCAAAAGACGTTCAGGGTAAGTGGATTGGCCATGCTAAATTGCCCTTAGTGTCCAGAATTGCCCTTAGTGTTAGGTGGGGTTACTGGGTTATGGGGTTATGGTGATAGGGTGGAGATGTGAGCTTGGGTAGGGTGCTCTTTCCAAGAGCCGGTGCAGACTCGATGGGCTGAATGGCCTCCTTCTCCACTGTAAATTCTATGATTCTATGATTCTCTGACTGGCAGCACTCCCTGCTCCTGCACGCGGATGCACTCCTCCACCTGCGATAGCGGGTGCTGGAAGCCGGCCGACATCCCCTTCTCTCGTCCCTGGGTCCCTGACTGCATCGGGTCTATGGGTGGGTGTGGAAATTCCGGGAACCCGGGTCCCATCTGAGCAGCAGCTGTTTGCTGGGCCGGGCTGCCCTCCGACCGTCCGTCCCCTCGGCTGCTCCTACTTCCACCTGCTGTGCCGGAGCGGCTGTGTGGTGCTCACCAGTGAGTGTCCCAGGAGCCTCTCCACTAAAGAGACCAACCAAGGTGATAGTCTCTGCGATGGTGGAGGGTGGAGGAGATAGCAGTGACGGTGTGATGAATGATATCTGTATACATATGTACCTTTAATACGTAGGCCCCTTTAAGACCGGTATTGGAACCCTGGGGGACTTCGCCTCTGGCTCCGCCCCCAGGAAGCTGTTTTCAGGTTTTGTTCAGTAGGCAGCGTGCAGTGAGCACACCTCTCGGCAGCTGTCTGGTTTTCTGGTTATTAAAGCCTTTGTATTATTGAACTCCTCTCCTGAGTCGTAATTGAGGATATCTCAATTTAATTAGCAGACTACATCAAGATGGACAGCGGTCTAAAGCCGGAGAAGCTCAATTTGGACGCTCGGTCGCCGGAAGCCACTGAAATTTTTAAATACTGGCTCCGGTGCTTTGAGGCCGATCTGAATTCCTCAGAGACTGAAGTTGACGGACCTCGTAAGCTGAGCTTACCCGGGTGGGCCACCGACTATCCTCCGTGATCGAGAAGGCTACGACATACGAAACGGCGGTCGAAATCCTACAGAAGCGCTTTGTAAAGCCGATAAACGAGGTACACGCCAGACATTTGCTCTCGACCTGCCGCCAGTGCTCTGGGGAAACACTGGATGAATACTTGGAGAGACCCATCGCGCTCGCCAGGAACTGCGACCATAAAGAGGTGCCGGCAGAAGTCCACATGAACTTACATATTCGTGATGCTTTCGTGTCCGGTATCCGATCCACTTACATCCGGCAGCGGCTCCTCGAAGACGGAGCGAAGGACCTCCAAGGCACGGTAACGCTCGCCTCTTCCCTGGAAGCGGCCCACCATAATCTACGCATGTACTCCGCGGACCTTGCGAATCCCTCTCGATCCCCTCCAGATTCAGCCACGCTTCAGGCCTGCGCCGCGCGGCGACCCGCTCACACTGAGGGCCCCCAATGCTATTTCTGTGGGCAAGGCCAGCACTCACGCCAGCGTTGCCGGGCCCGCTCCGCTATCTGCGGCGAATGCGGAAAGAAGGGGCACTTCGCAAAGGTCTGCGTGGATGGGCCCAAAGGCCAGAAACAAAAGTCTCATCGGGCCCAGAAATCGAACTCCCAGGACCAAAGACCCCACAACGCGGCCATGTGGCGGCCAGACACGCCTACTTCCGACGCGCCATCGGCCTCGTGCGAGTCATGGGGGCGGCCATCTTCAAAACTCAAAACGTGCGACCGATGGCGGCGGCCATTTTGCGAGTCCGATTCAACCGAGGACTCTGACTGCCCGCAACTAGGAGCGATCACGCTCGATCAATCTCTGCCGAAGCACCTGCGAAACTCAATGATGCAGGTACAAATCAACGGCCACGACACCCCCTGCCTTTTTGACTCCGGGAGCACGGAGAGCTTTATCCATCCAGACACAGTAAAACGCTGCTCCCTGCGCACCTATCCCGCCTCCCAAACTATCGCCCTCGCATCTGGTCTCATTCGGTCCAAATCACGGGGTATTGTGTTGCGAACCTCGCTATCCAAGGCGCCAAATATGCCCGTTTTAAACTTTATGTCCTCCCTCCCCTCTGCGCCCCCCTGCTGCTCGGTCTGGACTTTCAGTGCAGCCACCGAAGCCTGACCCTGAAGTTCGGCGGACCCCTGCCCCCGCTCACGGTATGTAGCCTGGCGACACTCAAAGTTGCACCACCCCACCTCTTCGCGAACCTCACCCCCGACTGTAAGCCCGTCGCCACCAGGAGTCGGCGGTACAGTGCCCAAGACATGACTTTCAGCAAGTCAGAGGTTCAGCGGCTACTAAAATAAGGGGTCATAGAGGCTAGAAACAGCCCATGGAGGGCACAAGTACTGGTAATCCGCTCTGGGGAAAAACAACGTATGGTGGTGGACTACAGCCAGACCATAAACCGTTTTATGCAACTCGATGCGTACCCACTTCTCCTCATAGCAGAAATGGTGAACCAAATCACCCAGTATCGAGTATTCTCCACGGTCGACCTAAAATCGGCCTATCATCAACTCCCTATCCGCCCAGAGGACCGCCCCTATACAGCCTTCGAAGCAGCCGGTCGGCTCTTCCACTTCCTCAGGGTCCCTTTTGGTGTCACAAACGGAGTTTCCGTTTTCCAAAGGGCAATGATTCAAATGGTGGACCAGTACGGCTTACGGGCTACATACCCGTACTTGGACAACGTCACCATCTGCGGCTATGACCAGCAGGACCATGATGAAAACCTGAGGAAGTTCCTCCAGACCGCCCGGGCCCTCAATCTGACATACAATAAAGAGAAATGCATGTTCCTCACAACCCAGTTAGCCACCCTCGGCTACGTCGTGGAAAACGGGGTCCTCGGGCCAGACCCCGACCGCATGCGCCCCCTTAAGGAACTTCCCCTCCCCCGTAGACTCAAGGCACTCAAACGGCGCCTGGGGCTCTTTTCCTATTATGCCCAGTGGGTCCCCAGATATGCGGACAAAGCCCGTCCACTCATTAAGACCACGGTTTTTCCCCTGACGGCTGAGGCTCAGTATGCCTTCAGTCGTATCAAGGCCAATATCATCAAGGCTGCCATGCACGCGGTGGACAAAACCATTCCCTTCCAGGTAGAAAGCGACGCATCAGATGTCGCCCTGGCTGCTACCTTCAACCAGGCGGGCAGACTGGTCGCGTTCTTCTCCCGAACCCTCACCGCCTCGGAAATTCGACACTGCAGTCGAGAGGGAGGCACAAGCCATAGTGGAGGCTGTGTGGCACTGGAGGCACTACCTAGCCGGTAGGAGGTTCGCCCTTGACACCGACCAACGGTCGGTCGCCTTTATGTTCGATAACGCACAACGGAGCAAAATAAAGAATGATAAAATTCTGAGGTGGAGGATCGAACTCTCCACCTACACGTACGATATTACATATCGTCCGGGGAAGCTCAACGAGTCCCCAGATGCCCTGTCCCGCGGCACATGTGCCAACGCACAGAAAGACTGTCTGCGGGCCATCCACGATGACCTCTGCCACCCGGGGGTCACCCGGCTTGCCCATTTCATCAAGTCTCGCAACCTACCTTACTCCACCGAGGAGGTCAAGGCCATGACCAAGGCTTGCCAGATCTGTGCGGAGTGCAAACCGCACTTGTATCAACCAGAAAAGGCTCACCTGGTAAAGGCCTCTGGGCCCTTTGAGCGACTAAGCGTGGACTTCAAAGGGCCCCTCCTGTCCACCAACCGCAACACCTACTTCCTCACTGTCATCGACGAATTCTCCCGCTTCCCATTCGCCGTCCTCTGCCCCGATATGACCTCGGCCTCCGTAATCAAGGCACTGCACAGCATCTTCACCCTGTTTGGTTTCCCCGCTTATATCCACAGCGACCGGGGTACATCGTTCATGAGCGATGAGCTGCGCAGTATCTGCTCAACAAGGGCATCGTCTCGAGCAGAACGACCAGCTATAACCCGCAGGGAAACGGGCAGGTGGAGAGGGAGAACGCAACAGTTTGGAAGGCTGTTCTTCTAGCTCTACAGTCAAGAAGTCTCCCAATCGCCCGCTGGCAGGAGGTCCTACCCGATGCCCTACACTCCATTAGGTCGCTCCTCTGTACGGCCACAAACGAGACTCCTCACAACCGTTTGTTCGTCTTCCCCAGGAAGTCCACCTCTGGGGTTTCGATTCCACGTTGGCTGACGACTCCGGGACCAGTTCTACTCCGGAGGCACGTGAGGAGCCATAAGACAGATCCACTGGTCGAGAGGGTCCAACTATTACACGCAAACCCTCAATACGCCTACGTCGAGCACCCCGACGGCTGGCAGGATACCGTTTCCCTGCGAGACCTGGCACCCGCTGACTCGCCCACCGACGCCCCCCCCTTCCACCAACATCCCCTCCCCGCACCGGCGGTCGACTCCGACAGTGCACCCCCCCATAGCGCCCCCCTCCCCCCAGCCGGCGCCGGCACCAATCACCCTAGTCACCCCAGATACCCCCCCCTGCTCCAACACGGGCAAAGGCTCAGACAACCGTGCTCCTGGATGTACCACCACCGAGGACGACCATATCCGCCGCACCACCGCCGGGGCTGAGAAGGTCAACACGGACCACCCTAAAGATTGAACTTGTAATTCCACTTCACCCCGACGGACTATGCGTTTTTTAAAAACAGGGGGTGAATATGATGAATGATATCTACATACATATGTACCTTTAATGTGTGGGCCCCTTTAAGACCGGTATTGGAACCCTGGGGGACTCCGCCTCCGGCTCCACCCCCAGGAAGCTGTATATAAGGTTACGTTCAGTAGGCAGCGTGCAGTGAACACACTTCTCAGCAGCTGTCTGGTTTTCTGGTTATTAAAGCCCTTGTATTATCGAACTCCTCTCCTGAGTCGTAATTGAGGGTATCTCAGACAGAAAGTCTATGTCCTCATCAGAGCCAAAGTCTGGGGTCTCCTGTGTCATTTTGTGTTGCATTCCTGATCCCTGTGTGCCCATCTCCTGTGTGTCCGTCCTCTGTGTGTCCGTCCCCTGTGTGTCCGTCCCCTGTGTGTCCGTCCCCTGTGTGTCCATCCCCTGTGTGTCCGTCCCCTGTGTGTCCATCCCCTGTGTGTCCATCCTGTGTCCGTCCTATGAGTCCATCCCCTGTGTGTCCATCCTCTGTGTGTCCGTCCTCTGTGTGTCCGTCCCCTGTGTGCCTGTCCCCTGTGTGTCCGTCCCCTGTGTGTCCGTCCCCTGTGTGTCCGTCCCCTGTGTGTCTGTCCCCTGTGTGTCCATCCCCTGTGTGTCCGTCCTGTGTCCGTCCCCTGTGTGTCCATCCTCTGTGTGTCCGTCCCCTGTGTGTCTGTCCTCTGTGTGTCTGTCCCCTGTGTGTCTGTCCCCTGTGTGTCTGTCCCCTGTGTGTCTGTCCCCTGTGTGTCTGTCCCCTGTGTGTCCATCCCCTGTGTGTCCGTCCCCTGTGAGTCCGTCCCCTGTGTGTCTGTCCCCTGTGTGTCCGTCCTGTGTCCGTCCCCTGTATGTCCATCCTCTGTGTGTCCGTCCTCTGTGTGTCCGTCCTCTGTGTGTCCGTCCCCTGTGTGTCTGTCCCCTGTGTGTCTGTCCCCTGTGTGTCTGTCCCCTGTGTGTCCGTCCTCTGTGTGTCTGTCCCCTGTGTGTCTGTCCCCTGTGTGTCTGTCCCCTGTGTGTCCGTCCCCTGTGTGTCTGTCCCCTGTGTGTCTGTCCCCTGTGTGTCCGTCCTCTGTGTGTCTGTCCACTCTGTGTCCATGTGTCCTGGCTCGTGTTAGGCGCAGGACTGCTGAGACGGCTGCCTGATACGACCATCAATTCACTCAAAGACACGTGGAGAAGTAAACCGTGGTTTTAATCAGCTTAGAACTTAGCCTGCCTGTGACCGGTACAACACTGAAGGTGGCCCCGCAGGTCAGCAGCTCTTACACTTCCTGTAAAGGCGGTGGAGCCGTGGGCGGAGCCCGTACATGCCCCAACATATCCCCTGTGGGTGAAGTCACACAATGGCCCATAGGTAGAGCCCACAGGGTTAATAACATAACACAGTGCACTTGTGAATTATCAGTAATTATACATTCACCACATTCACCCCCTGTTTAAAAATGAAGTCCGGCGGGGGTGACGGGCTCATAGATTCAGTCGGTCCGGTGCCCGGAACGGACGTTGCGACCGCCGAAGCACTGATGTTGCAGACACTTCGGGTAGCTGTGGAAGTGGGTCCGGAGCAGGCACAGGCAAGGACTCCGGGAGCGGCTCTTACAGAGCTTCATTCCTGTGGACCGGTGCGGTGGGTGGGAGGGAGCTCGGGAACCATATAGGGTTGGGGGCGCTGAACGTGGGAGGTTGGACGGGACATAGTGTGGGCGTTGCAGTAGTGGGAGTGGTGTTGGTGCCTGCGGGTGCCACGTCCCGGAGGGAGACGGTATCTTGCCGGCCATCGGGGTGTTCGACGTACACATAGTGTGGGTGGAGTGCAGGAGCTGGACCCTCTCTACCAGGGGGTCGGTCTTATGGCTCCAAACATGTTTTCGGAGGAGGACTGGACCCGGTGTCATCAGCCAGGGCGGAAGCGAGGCCCCTGAGGTAGCTCACCTAGGGAAAACAAACAAACGGTCATGAGGAGTCTGGTTTGTGGCCATGCAAAGGAGGGACCTAATAGAGTGGAGTGGATCGGGGAGGACCTCCTGCCAGTGAGAAACTGGGAGATTCCTGGACCGCAGGGTCAGTAGGACGGATTCCAGACCGTCGCGTTGTCCCTCTCCACCTGCCCGTTTCCCCTGGGGTTATAACTGGTAGCCCTGCTCGAGGCGATGCCCTTACTGAGCAGGTACTGACGCAGTTCGTCGCTCATGAACGATGAGCCCCTGTCGCTGTGGACATAATTGGGGAAACCAAACAGGGTGAAGACACTATGCAGGACTTCAATGACAGTGGGGGTGGTCATATCAGGGCAGGGGATGGCAAACGGTAAGCGGGAGAACTCATCTATGATGTTGAGGAAATACGTGTTGCGGTTATTGGAGGGGAGGGGCCCTTTGAAATCGATACTGAGGCGTTCAAAGGGCCTGGATGCCTTTACCAGGTGGGCCTTATCCGGTCGATAGAAGTGCGGTTTACACTCCGCACAGATTTGGCAGTCTCTGGTTATAGCTCTGACCTCCTCGGTGGAGTAGGGCAGGTTGCGGGCCTTGATGTAATGGGCGAGCCGGGTGACCCCCGGGTGGCAGACGTCATCGTGGATAGCCCGTAGTCGGTCACCTTGCGCGCTGGCACATCTGCCACGGGACAGGGCATCTGGGGCTCGTTGAGCTTCTCAGGACGATATACTATATCGTAGTTATAGGTAGAGAGTTCGATTCTCCACCTCAAGATCTTATCATTCTTGATCTTGCCCCACTGTGTATTGTCAAACATGAAGGCAACTGATCGTTGGTCGGTGACGAGGGTAAACCTCCTACCAGCGAGGTAGTGCCTCCAGTGCCGCATGGCTTCCATGATGGCTTGGGCTTCTTTTTCGACCGAGGTGTGTCGGATTTCGGAGGTGGTGAGGGTGCGTGAAAAGAACGCTACCGGTCTGCCTGCTTGGTTGAGGGTGGTGGCGAGAGCGACCTCTGATGCGTCGCTCTCTACCTGGAAGGGGACGGACTCGTCCATCGCGGCTTTAGCGATGTCCGCCTTGATGCAGCTGAAGGCCTGGCGGGCCTCGGCTGCCAGTGGAAAGAGGGTGGCCTTAAATAGTGGGTGGGCTTTGTCCGCATACTGGGGGACCCACTGGGCGTAATAGAAGAAATCCAAGGCACCTCTTCAGGGCCTTGGGACAGTGAGGGAGAGGGAGTTGTAGGAGGGGGCGCATACGGTCAGGGTCGGGCCCCAGGACCCCATTCTCCACGACGTAGCTGAGGATGGCGAGCCTGGTTGTGTGGAAAATGCATTTCTCCTTGTTGTAGGAGAGGTTGAGTTTTTGGGCGGTTTGGAGAAATCGGTGGAGGTTGGTGTCGTGGTCCTGCTGATCATGGCCGCAGATGGTGACATTGTCCAAGTACGGAAACGTGGCCCGCAGCCTGTACTGGTTCACCATTCGGTGCATCGCTCATTGGAACACCGAAACCCCGGTCGTGACGCCAAAGGGGGCCCGGAGGAAATGGAAAAGGCGGCCATCTGCCTCAAACGCTGTGTAGCCTCCCCGAACAGGCGCCGGAATGTGGCGACTAGGGGCTTTTCACTTTTCATTTGAAGCCTACTTGTGACAATAAGCGATGTTCATTTCATAGTGGCGGTCCTCCGGGCGGATTGGGAGCTGGTGGTATGCAAACTTCAGATTCACCATGGAGTACACGCAATCTGGTTTACCATGTCTACAATCCGGGGAAGGGGGTACGCACCGAGTTGTGTAAACCAGTTAATGGTCTGGCTGTAATCAACCACCATCCGGAACTTTTCCCCGGTCTTGACGACCACCACCTGAGCTCTCCAGGGGTTATTGCTGGCCTCTATGAACCCCTCCCGCAAGAGACCTCGGACTTAATGAACGTCCTGTCCTGCATGCTATACCGCCTGCTTCTGGTGGCTACTGGCTTGCAATCGGCGGTGAGGTTTGCGAAGGGGGGGGGTCGATTTTTAGGGTCGCGAGGCTGCATATGGTGAGCGGGGGCAGGGGCCCCCCGAACTTAAGAGTTAGACTCCTGAGGTTGCACTGGAAGTCAAGTCCCAAAAGGGGAGGAGCGCAGAGGTCTGATAGCACATATAGTTGAAAATTAGAGTCCTCAGCGCCCTGTATCGCTCGGGTTGCAGTAATGCACCCTTGGATTTGCACCGAGTATGACCCAGAGGCGAGGGATATGGTTTGTTGCGTTGTGAGTATTGGGAGCGAGCAGCGTCTTACCATGTCCGGGTGAATGAAGCTCTCTGTGCTCCCGGAGTCGAAAAGGCAAGGTGTCTTGTACCCGTTAACCCGGACAGCCATCATGGAGCTCCGGAGGTGCTTAGGTCGCGACTGGTCCAGGGTGACCGCGCTGAGGTGTGGGTAGCCGGCAGCGTGATCGGAGGTGCTGGGGCGGCCCCGCGATGGCTGCCCGTGTTGGTCGTACGCGTCGAGCGGCGTAGCAGATAATGGCCCCCGTTAGTCGAGAGTGGCGGGCGGTGAGGAAGATGGCATCCACAATGTCGGCCCCCATGGATCGCACGTGGCCGGCCGCATGGGGGAGGATGGCCAAGATGGCGGCCGCAGACACACTGCCACCTTGCGGGGTCTGCGGGCCTGTGAGTCTGTGGATCGGGTCTGTGAGTTTGAGTTCTTAGACCTGGCCCGCAGCTGCTGCAGTTCGCGTTGCGGGCCGGGCAGTGCAGTCGGGGGTGTTGGAACTGGCCGCAAAAGTAGCAGGGTAGCCCCCCATGATGGGCGCGCGGCACAGGCCGGGGGTAGTCTCGGGTCGGGGGCCCACGAGGGGGTCGCGTGATCAGCCGGGAACGCAGTAAGGCTCTGAAAAGTGGCCTCCAGGAAGGTAGCCAGTTTTACCGTGTTGTCCAGGTCCTGGGCCCCTTTTTCGAGCAGGCGCTGTCTCACATAGTTCGTTCGGACCCCCGCCACGTAAACGTCTCGGGCGGCGAGCTCCATGTGCTGAGTGGCCGTAACGGCCTGGTAGTTACAGTTGCGTGCGAGGGCTTTGAGGTCGCGTAGGTAATCATCTAGTGACTCCCCGGGCACTGGCGGCGAGTGGTGAAGACGTGTCGCGCGTATACCTCGTTCACAGGCCGCACATAGAGGCATTCGAGTAGTGCGAGGGCCTCTGTATAGGAAGCGGCTTCATCGATCTGTACAGAAATGCGATGGCTCACCCGTGCGTGGAGGAGGCTCAGCTTCTGTTCGTCAGTGACGGATGGCGTAGACGACACGGCGAGATAGACCTTGAAGCATCAAAGCCAATGTGAAAAAATTTATTTCGCCTCCGCGGCCTGTGGATCAAGTTCCAGTCTGCCAGGTTTGAGGGCTGATTCCATAGTTGTATTTTAAGCTGATTAAATTGATGCAACCATTAATTCACTCGCAGACACGTGGAGAAGTAAACCGTGGTTTTAATCAGCTTAGAACTGAGCCTGCCTGCGACCGGTACAACACTGAAGGCGGCCCCGCAGGCCAGCAGCTCTTATACTTCCTGTAAATGGGGTGGAGCCATGGGCGGAGCCCGTACATGCCCCAACATATCCCCTGTGGGTGAAGCCACACAATGGCCCATAGGTAGAGCCCACAGGGTTAATAACATAACACAGTGCACTGGTGAATTATCAGTAATTATACATTCACCACACTGCCCTCCCCATTGGTACTTGTATCACTGGGGGCCACCGGCCCTGGCACTGGCTGGTGGCGGGGGGCACCAGATGGGCCGGGACCATCTAGGCTGGTCCTGTAAGACACAAGACAGCATGTATGGTTAGACAGGCAGACGGGGTTGAGGGTATGGGTGAGGGGATGTGTGAGGGGTTGGGGTGAGGAGGTGGGGTGAGGGAGTGGGTGGGGTGAGGGGGGTCGGGTGAGGAGGTGGGATGAGGGGACACGGTCAGGCAGGGGGTCTCGCAGGAGCACCTCCGATCTGGGCATGGGCAACTTCCCGGTCCTTGGGTCCGCCAGCGACATTCAGTGCCATCTGCTCGTGCACAGTGAGGGGGTGCAATTCAGGTGCACTCCCTCCGGTTTTCTCCCGCTCCCTGAGGTTATGGGCATTCTTATCCTGGGGGTGGCACACAAACATCAACAGTGTGAAGCGGTCCGACGCATGCAGCCCAGCTATGAAGGGTCCTTGATGACATAGGTGCACAGGGCACCCGGCCAATGGCTGGCATGGGTGAGTGCAGCAATGTAGGTCAGGGCGGGGGTTGGACTGTCCACCTGTGGGGGAGGGAGGGTACAGGGTCACATGTGTGGGGGGTAGGGGGGTTGGTACCAGGGGCACAGTGCTGGGTACTCACCCTGGTTGCCCTGAGGAGGTTGTGCAGCTTTTTTAGGCAGTGCTCGTCTGTCCTGACAACCGGTCTCACAGCGCTGATGGCCTCGTCCACCTCCCCCCACAGACACCGAACGGTGGTGCCTAGGATCCTGCGGCGGGTCCATTATAATGTTCCCACTCACATGATGCCCTTGTTTTTCTCAGTGGAAAAGGCACAGATTTGGAACGTGTTGTCAAAGGAGTTTTGGCGAATTTCTGCAATGTACCTTGTAGATGGTACACACTGTCATCATTGTGCATCGATGTTAAAGATAAGGTAGGGTAAGGGAAGGTCAGGTAAAGTCGCCAAAGTCCCAGATGACCATAGGCTGCTGTCCCGTTTGAGGGAGAGAACTGACTGGTGGTGATTTAACCTGAGGATCACCACACGTCAGGTGTGGGGCAAGGTTGAGAAGCCGGGACTTCATGGATAACCCCAGCCAGTATGGGAATTGAACCCATGTTGCTGGCCCCCAGGGCCGGTTAGCTTACGGGGGGGGGGGGGGAGGAGTTCCAGGATTTTGTCCCAGCGACAGCAAAGGAAGGTAATATATTTCCAAGTCAATGTGGTGAGTGGTTTGGAGGGGAACCGCCTGGTGGTGTGGTTTCCAAGAATCTGCTGCTCTTGTCCTTCTATATGGTAGTGGTCATGGGTTGGGAATGTGCTATCTAAGGAACCTTGATAAGTTACTGCAGTGCATCTTGTAGATGGTATACATGGATTCCATTGTTCAATAATGGTGGAGGGTTTGGATTTTTCTGGAAGGAGGAGCCATCAATGGGCTGCTTTGGCCTGGATGGTGTCGAGCTTCTTGAGTGTTGTTGGAGCTGCACTCATCCAGGAAGAGGAGAGTATTCCATTGCATTCTTGACTTGTGCCCTGTAGATAGTGAACCGTCTTTGGGGGGGGTCAGGAGGTGACTTACTCGCCATAGAGTGCCTAGCCTTTGACCTGGCCTGGTAGACACAGTATTAATGTCGCTAGTTCAGTTCAGTTTCTGATCAATGGTAACTCCCAGGATGTTGATTGTGGTTCTATGGTTTACTTGAGCTCTTTAATCCTCGATAATATAAAACATGATTATAAAATATGTATTGGACATTTAAGCCCCCTTTAAATGACTTGTCCATCTCCCTATGTCCGAGTGGATCTCACCCCCACAACCGAAAAGATATGCAGAGTAGGTGAATTAACCACACTAAAGTGCCCTTTAATTGCAAACAGTGTTTAAAAATTGACCTTCTCATTCTTTTAGACTCCTAACCAACCTTGGGCGTACTTCACAAAAATGACTTATTCAGTAGTACTGAACACTGCATTAATTCATTGTTAAATAGAACAAAAGAACAAAGAAAATTACAGCAGGAGGGGTTATTGGGTTACAGGGATAGGGTGGAAGTGAGGGCTTAAGTGGGTCGGTGCAGACTCGATGGGCTGAACGGCCTCCTTCTGCACTGTACGTTCTATGTTCTATGTTCTAGCACAGGAACAGGCACTTCGGCCCTCCCAGCCTGCGCCGAACCAGATCCTTTATCTAAACCTGTCGCCTATTTTCCAAGGATCTACTTCCCTCTGTTCCCCATCCATTCATATATCTGTCTAGATGCACCTTAAATCATGCTATCGTGCTGCCTCTACCACCTCCGCTGGCAAAGCATTCCAGGCACCCACCACCCTCTGCGTAAAATACTTTCCACGCACATCTCCCTTAAACTTTCCCCCTCTCACCTTGAAATCGTGACCCCTTGTAATTGACACCCCCACTCTTGGAAAAAGCTTGTTGCTATCCACCCTGTCCATACCTCTCATAATTTTGTAGACCTCAATCAGGTCCCCCCTCAACCTCCGTCTTTCCAACGAAAACAATCCTAATCTACTCAACCTTTCTTCATAGCTAGCACCCTCCATACCAGGCAACATCCTGGTGAACCTCCTCTGCACCCTCTCTAAAGCATCCACACCCTTCTGGTAATGTGGCGACGAGAACTGCACACAGCATTCCAAATGTGGCCTAACCAAAGTCCTATACAACTGTGACATGACCTGCCGACTCTTGTACTCAATACCCCGTCCGAAGAAGGCAAGCATGTTGTATGCCTTCTTGACCACTCTATCGACCTGCGTTGCCACCTTCAGGGTACAATGGATCTGAACTCCCAGATCTCTCTGTGCATCAATTTTTCCCAGGACTCTTCCATTGACCGGAGAGTCCATTCTTGAATTAGATCTTCCAAAATGCATCACCTCGCATTTGCCTGGATTGAACTCCATCTGCCATTTCTCTCCCAACTCTCCAATCTATCTATACTTTGCTGTATTCTCTGACAGTCCTACTCGCTATCTGCAACTCCACCAATCTTAGTATCATCTGCAAACTTGCTAATCAGACCACCTATACCTTCGTCCAGATCATTTATGTATATCATAAACAACAGTGGTCCGAGCACGGATCCCTGTGGAACACCACTAGTCACTTTTCTCCATTTTGAGACACTCCATTCCACCACTACTCTCTGTCTCCTGTTGCCCAGCCAGTTCTTTATCCATCTAGCTAGTACACCCTGAACCCCATACAACTTCACTTTTTCTATCAACCTGCCATTGGAAAATTTGTCAAACGTCTTACTGAAGTCCATGTATATGACATCTACAGCCCTTCCCTCATCAATTAACTTTGTCACTTCCTCAAAGAATTCTATTAGGTTTGTAAGACATGACTTTCCCTGCACAAAACCATGCTGCCTATCACTGATAAGTCTATTTTCTTCCATATGTGAATAGATCCTATCCCTCAGTATCTTCTTCAATAGTTTGCCTACCATTGACGTCAAACTCACAGGTCTATAATTCCCTGGATTATCCCTGCTACCCTTCTTAAACAAAGGGACAACAATAGCAATTCTCCAGTCCTCCAGGACCTCACCCGTGGTCAAGGATGCCGCAAAGATCTTTGTTCAGGCCTCAACTATTTCGTCCCTCGCTTCCCTCAGGAACCTAGGATAGATCCCATCCGGGCCTGG
The DNA here is from genome assembly GCF_047496885.1 of Scyliorhinus torazame. NCBI lineage: Eukaryota > Metazoa > Chordata > Chondrichthyes > Carcharhiniformes > Scyliorhinidae > Scyliorhinus > Scyliorhinus torazame. The sequence continues at coordinate 66,532,381 of NC_092708.1, read as the reverse complement.
GGACTTGTCCACCTTAATGCCTTTTAGAATACCCAAAACTTCCCCCCTTCCTTATGTTGACTTGACCTAGAGTATTTAAACATCCAGCCCTAGCCTCAGAATCCGTCATGTCTCTCTCCTTGGTGAATACCGATGCAAAGTACTCATTAAGAATCTCACCCATTTCCTCTGACTCCACGCATAAATTCCCTCTTTTGTCTTTGAGTGGGCCAATCCTTTCTCTAGTTACCCTCTTGCTCCTTATATACGAAAAAAAGGCTTTAGGATTTTCCTTAACCCTGTTAGCCAAAGATATTTCATGACCCCTATTAGCCCTCTTTATTGCGCGTTTGAGATTTGTCCTACTTCCGGATATTCCTCCAAAGCTTCATCAATTTTAAGTCGCGTAGATCTTATGTAAGCTTCCTTTTTCATCTTAGCTAGTCTCACAATTCCACCCGTCATCCATGGTTCCCTAATCTTGCCATTTCTATACCTCATTTTCACAGGGACATGTCTGTCCTGCACTCTAATCGACCTTTCCTTTAAAGGCTCCCACATTTCAAATGTGGATTTACCCTTAAACAACTGCTCCCAATCCACATTCCCTAGCTCCTGCTGAATTTTGTTAGACTTGGCCTTTCTCCAATTTAGCACTCTTCCTTTAGGACCACTCTCGTCTTTGTCCATGAGTTTTCTAAAACTCACGGAATTGTGAGCGCTATTCCCAAAGTAATCACCGACTGAAACATCAACCACCTGGCCGGGATCATTCCCCAATACCAGGTCCAGTATGGCTCCTTCCCGAGTTGGACTAATTACATACTGCTCTAAAAAAAACTCTCCTGGATGCTCCTTACAAATTCTGCTCCATATACGCCTCCAACACTACATGAGTCCCATTCAATGTTGGGGAAGTTAAAATCTCCCACCACGACCACCCTATTGCTCCTACATTTTTCTATAATCTGTCTACATATTTGTACCTCTACTTCACGCTCGCTTTTGGGAGGCCTGTAGTAAAGTCCCAACAATATTACTGCACCCTTCCTATTTCTTAGCTCTACCCATATTGCCTCAGTGCTCGAATCCTCCATCGTGCCCTCCTTAATCACAGCTGTGATATCATCTCTGGCCAGTAATGCAACTCCTCCACCCCTTTTACCTCCCTCTTTATCCCTCCTGAAGCATCTATAGCCTGGGATATTTAGTTGCCAGTCTTGCCCTTCCCTCAACCAAGTCTCAGTGATACCAATAACATCATATTCCCAGGTACTAATCCAAGCCCTAAATTCATCTGCCTTACCTGCTACGCGTATCGCATTCAAACAAATGCACCTCAGACCACCTGTCTCTTTGCGTTTATCATCTCTTCCCTGTCTACTCTTCCCCTCAGTCACATTGAGTTTATTGTCTAGTACCTTACTAGCTTTAGTTGCTGCCTCTTTACTGACCTCTAACTTCCTAATCTTGTTCCCATCCCCCTGCCACATTAGTTTAAAACCTCCCCAACAGTGTTAGCAAAAGCACCCCCTAGGAAATTGGTTCCAGTCCTGCCCAGGTGTAAACCATCCGATTTGTAATGGTCCCACCGCCCCCAGAACAGGTTCCAATGTCCCAAAAATCTGAACCCCTCCCTCATGCACTATCTCTCAAGCCATGTATTCATTCTGACTATTCTTGAATTTCTACTCTGACTGTCTCGTGGCACTGGTAGCAATCCTGAGATTACTACCTTTGAGGTCCTACTTTTTAACTTATCTCCTAGCTCCCTAAATTCTGATCGTAGGACCTCATCCCATTTTTACCTGTATCGTTGGTGCCTATATGCACCACGACAACTGGCTGTTCACCCCCCCCCCCCTTCAGTATGTCCTGCAGCCAATCTGAGACATCCCTGACCCATGCACCCGGGAGGCAACATACCATTTGAGAGTCTCATTTTCGACCACAGAAATGCCTGTCTACTCCCCTTACGATTGAATCCCCTATGACTATAGCTCTGCCAGTCTTTTTCCCACCCTTCTGTGCAGCAGAGCCAGCCACGGTGCCATGAGCCTGGCTACTACTGCCTTCCCCTGACGAGTCATCTCCCCCAACAGTATCCAAAACGGTATACCTGTTTTGGAGGGAGATGACTGCAGGGGACACCTGCACTGCCTTCCTGCTCTTTCTCTGCCTTTTGGTCCCCCATTCCCTGTCTCCCACACCAATCCTAATCTGCGGTGTGACCAACTCACTGAACGTGCTATCCACGACCTCAGCATCGCGGATTCTCCAAAGTGAGTCCATCCGCAGCTCCAAAGCCATCATTAGGTCTAACAGGAGCTGCAGCTGGACACACTTCCCGCACATGAAGGAGTCAGGACCGTCGGCCGCGTCCCTGAACTCCCACATTGAATGGGCGGCATGCTGGCAAGGTGGTTAGCACTGTTGCTTCACAGCTCCAGGGTCCCAGGTTTGATTCTCGGCTTGGGTCACTGTCTGTGCGGAGTCTGCATATTCTCCCCATGTCAGCATGGGTTTCCTCCGGGTGCTCCGGTTTCCTTCCACAGGAAACGTCCAAAGACATGCAGGTTAGGTGGATTGGCCATGCTAAATTGCCCTTAGTGTCCAAAAAGGTTAGGTGGTGTTACTGGGTTATGGGGAAAGGGTGGAGGTGTGGGCTTAAGTAGGGTGCTCTTTCTAAGGCCCGGTGCAGACTCAATGGGCCGAAAGACCTCCTTCTGCACTGTGGATTCTACGATTCTATGATTGTTTTGATACCACAAACAACAAATTACATGGGCAATGCAAACCCACATTCCCACATCCTGCTCTTTTTCCATAGCCCTGCAATTTTATTTCTCTTTTCAAGTGTTTAGCCAATTCCATTTTGAAAGTTTCTATTCAATTTGCTTCAAATGTCCTATCAGACAATAAATTCCAGAACATCATAAGTTGTTCTGTGAAAAAAGGTTATGAAGCGGATGCGTGGGGAGGACTACCTGAGCGTCCAAGAAATTGTTGGAAGCTGGTTGTTCCTGACTTTCCTTTGCAAAATTCCGTCTTTCCTGCCAGAAGACACTGCTGTCTGTACTTCTAACCAACTCAGAAACAGGGAATTGATTTTGATCCTTAATTTGCAATTCAAAGTTTTAACGCTCCTCACAAATAACATTGTGCTCCCACCATGTGTTTTTTTAATGTCTTGTTACAATTGATTATACATGGTTTCAGCCCAGTGAGTGCAGGGTAAAACTCCATTTAAAACAATATTAACATAATGATCATGAACATAATTGTAGATGATAATAATTCATAAACAATTAACTTCTTTTTGCCAAAAAGGGTTAAGTCATTTCACATTGGTGACAACAAACTACTGGTTCTATGATCAGTCAAAACATTGCTTATATTTCAGCTACACATGGGGTGGTATTCTGCCAACTGGCTGATGGGATTGGTGGCAGGTGGTGCAAATAACCTGGCAAGAGCCAAAAAGTCGGAAAACCGATGGTATGAAATTACATTGCAATTGTACCAATGGCACAATAATGGCAGGTCAGTCATCACACTGACAGGTGGCACAAACATCATTTGGATCTCATGAATACCCGATAAAACACTGCCCACCAGTGTACTGTCAGGACTTCTGATCTTACATCAAGCCAACGTGAAATCACGTCATTGTCAAACCCGATTGCTCAAGAGTGGCATGCACAAGGCAGTCCTCAATTTGTGGGCTACGTGGTGGCACAGTGGTGGGCACATGGCGTCGAGGACAATGGCTCGATCCCGGCCCCGGGACACTGTCTATGTGGAGTCTGCGTGAGTCTCAACCCCACACCCAAAGGTAGATTGACCACGCTAAATTGCCCCTTAATTGGATAAAAATAATTGGGCACTCTAAATTAAAAAAAAAACAATTTGCAAGAGACTTTGAGGTGAGTGCAACAAAACCTTTCTGCCATAGTGCTGCACTGCTCCTGCTGTACCATTCACCACTCTGCCTGGGCAGACTGGTTCCTGCCCTCCATCCCCTTGCGGAGGTGGTCTTCATGTACAGCACTCTGCTGCTTGACCCATAGACAATGCTGTGGCACTGTCTCAGTTCAGCACTCCTTCACCCCCCACTAACTGTCCTATGCTGCCAGGACCTGTTTCAAAGTTGGTCAAAGTTCAGGTGGAGCATGGGAGCTTCAGAGGTTATGGCCTTGGGCAAAGGTGGTTGAATCAAGGAACATCCTTCTTTTTGAAGCTGCGAGCCTTTTCTCCCTGGACATCCTGCATGGACTGGTGAAGACAGGTGAGCTGGAGAGAGTGATATGAGTGTTGAGGGGAGACCTGATAGAGGTATACAAAATTATGAGGGGCATAGACAGAGTGGATAGTCAGAGGCTTTTCCCCAGAGTAGAGGGGTCAATTACTAGGGGGCATAGGTTTACAGTGAGAGAGGCAAGGTTTAGAGTAGATGTACGAGGCAAGTTTTTTACGCAGAGGGTAGTGGGTGCCTGGAACTCGCTACCGGAGGAGGTGGTGGAAGCAGGGACAATAGTGACATTTAAGGGGCATCTTGACAAATACATGAATAGGATGGGGATAGAGGGATACGGACCCAGGAAGTGTAGAAGATTGTAGTTTAGTCAGGCAGCATGGTCGGCACGGGCTTGGAGGGCTGAAGGGCCTGTTCCTGTGCTGTACATTTCTTTGTTCTTTCTTTGTTCTTTGTGCTGGACTGGCATTTAAATATGGCGTCAGGACCTTTAAACCCATAAGCTGAGGGTAGGTGGACTAATCAGCTGTCATCCCACCGGGAGATTCCAAGGGGAACACGTCTGTGCATAATTAATGAGAGAACAGAATGTGGCGCCGGATCCCATCATTCTGGTCGGCGGGAAAGGCACCGCTGGACCTGCCCATCATCCCACTGAGTCTCCGAAACAGAGAATTCCACCCCATGGTCACAACAGGAAACAGATAAAAGATGTGTTAATGGCTGAAACAAAACTGTTGATTTCACATGAAAACACATAGTGCATTAAAAAATTTAAGCTTAATCAATACCTTTGAATTTGGTGAGTTGGTGTGGATTTGGCTCCACCACTTCATTGTGAATAGAAAGGCCAGGATGTTTGGATTGAATTTTGTCAAGAATTTCAATGTCCACTTCACCTGAATGGAAATAACACAATATTTCTGTCCATGAATTCATTCCAGCACATTTTCAATAGAAGTACATCAGCTGCATTGAATCTGATAGGATTCATTTGTTTTAAATTTCAAAAGTTCAGATCAATTCTAAATAAATTCCAATGATCTGAAACAGTGCAAAAACATATCACACTAAATGAATTTTATTGAGTCTATTTTACGTTTTCATTTAAGATCATACATATGGGGCAAAATTCTCCGGTATCGGCGCGATGTCCGCCGACTGGCGCCCAAAACGGCGCAAATCAGTCGGGCATCGCGCCGCCCCAAAGGTGCGGAATGCTCCGCATCTTGGGGGGCCGAGCCCCAACCTTAAGGGGCTAGGCCCGCGCCAGACGAATTTCCGCCCCGCCAGCTGGCGGAAAAGGCCTTTGGTGCCCCACCAGCTGGCGCGGAAATGACATCTCCGGGCGGCGCATGTGCGGGAGCGTTAGCGGCCGCTGACGGCATTCCCGCGCATGCGCAGTGGAGGGAGTCTCTTCCGCCTCCGCCATGGTGGAGACCGTGGTGAATGCGGAAGGGAAAGAGTGCCCCCACGGCACAGGCCCGCCCGTGGATCGGTGGGCCCCGATTGCGGGCCAGGCAACCGTGGGGGCACCCCCCGGGGCCAGATCGCCCCACGCCCCCCCCAGGACTGGTTTCATCTACGCCGATGGGACAGGCATTTTAGCGGCGGGACTTCGGCCCATCCGGGCCGGAGAATCGTGGGGGTGTGGAGGGGCGCCAACCAGCGCGGCGCGATTCCCACCCCGCCGAATATCCGGAGCCGGAGAATTCGGCAACCGCCGGGGGCGGGATTCACGCCAGCCCCCGGCGATTCTCCGACCCGGCGGGGGGTCGGAGAATCTCGCCCATGAGGTGAATAATAATCACAGGAGATTAAAATTACTCTGATATTAATTGAACAGTGGAGATAGTTGAAGCAATAAGGGAATGGATTCCATACCATGTGCAGAGGGATCCTTTCTAACCTGATGTGTAAAAATCCCAAGAAGGGTAAATTTGCCACTGCAACGAGTAATGGAGAATGTTTTTTCATTCATTCTCGGGATGTGGGCATCGCCAGCTAGGCCAGCATTTCTTATCCATTCCGAATTGCCCTTGAACTCAGTGGCTTGCTAGGCCATTTCAGTGGAGGATAGTTAAGAATCAACCGCATTTCTGTGTGGGTCTGGATTCACATGTAGGCCAAGCCAGGTAACAACGGCAGATTTCCTTCTCTAAAGGACATTAATGAACCATATGGGTTTTTACGACAATGGTTTCATTGTCATCATTAGACTTTTAATTCCAGAATTATATGGAGTTAAAATTTCACCCTCCGCCATGGTGGGATTCGAACCTGGGACCCCAGAGCATTATCTCCATCTCTGGATTACTGGTCCAGCGACAATACCACTGTGTGACCCCGTCCCTGTACCAAAGTAGATGAGAAAAGTAAAAGGAGATCATCTAGGTAATAGTGGCCTTAATACAAGATACTTTAAGATAATAACAGAGAAGCTTGTCAATGTGATGAAAATCAGGTGCTAAATAGATGGCAAAATAGAAAAGTCAAAAAATGATTAATAAGGCAAAGAGGGATTATGAAATTAAATTATCAAGCAACATAAAACAAATTGTAAAATATGTTTCAGATACACCCTTAAGAAAGGAAAGGCACTGGTGGGAACATCATCACAAAGGGTGAGAGGGAATAATACCACAAATACTGATAGAGAATGGCAGAAAAATGAAATTATTATTTTCCTTCCTTGTTCACTGTAAAGATAGAACAGATAGACATGGTAACAAGATTAGTGGATTTTAAATTAGAAAGGTGATTTCCGAAATGGATTTTTCAATCACAAAATAAGTAAGGCCCCTGGTCCAAATAGATTGCATCCATTCATTTGAATATAACTAACAAAGAGATGGCAGAGACATTAATGTATATAATGAATACTTTATTGGAAAAACACTTGTGATGCCAGAGGACCATAAGACCATACGACTAAAGACATAGGAGCAGAATTAGGTCACTCAGCCCATCGAGTCTGCTCCATCATTCAATCATGGCTGATATTTTTCTCACCCCATTCTCCTGCCTTCTCCCCATAACCCCTGATCCCCTTATTAATCAATAACCTATCTGTCTCTGTTTTAAAGACACTCGGTGATTTGGCCTCCACTGCCTTCTGCGGCAAAGAGTTCCACAAATTCACCACCCTCTGGCTGAACAAATTCCTCCTTATCTCTGTTTTAAAGGATCGTCCTTTTCGTCTGAGATTGCGTCCTCTGCTTCTAGTTTTTCCTACAAGTGGAAACATTTTCTCCATGTCCACTCGATCCAGGCCACGCAGTATCCTGTAAGTTTCAGTAAGATTGTCGCCATCTGGGATGGCCACTTACAACCAGGAACAGAGAAGGTCGCAAAGCACAGTGGGAAAAATGGACAATGCGAGATTCAGGCAGGCTCAGAGCCTGAAATGTATATTTGCGAGTGAGGAATCCAGACGGTATCGAAACCCAACCGATTAGCATTTGATGGACCGATTAGCATTTGATGGCCCATCTCCACCAGACAAAGGACTGGTACTTGAGTGACTGGTGCAGTCCCAGACATTTCAGCGCCACACCCTGTATTAGGGAAGCGTAAACAACAGGGTCAATGACCGCTTGCGACATGTCCAGCTATCAAGGCACACACCCATTTATTGGTTTGAATCGAACATAGTGATCAGGGATCACCCAATTAGTGGGGTCCAAACTGAAGGACTGCCCAAAAGAGCGCGAAAACCCCCAAGCATAAGAAGAGAGTCCACCATGTGTTCACCCTCTTTGTGCACTCCGGCTCCGACCATCTCCAATGGCAGCACCACCAGAAGCAAGTTCAAGTTCAACGCTCGCTACCAGACGGATGAGCCCAGCTGAGCAGCAGTTACTTCTCCAGACCCGATAGACCCAGACTCGAACAATGGCCACTGTTCCTCTGATCTAAGCCGGGTGCCTGAAGTTAAGCACAGGTTGTCTTAGTCGATAGGTGTAGTTTAACTAGTTGTGTTTCTGTTACATGATTAATTGTGTGTGTAAATAAAGTACACTTGACCTTGAACTGACTAACTGATGTTTGGCTCTATGATCGATAGCCGGTTGAACCTTGTGGTGGTTGTCATAATACACACATCAGCACATGATGGTGCAGAGACACACACTGACTGACACACTGCAAGATCAATCAACACACACAACACAGCAGCCAATCACCAGTTAGGGCACGGTCACTATAAAGACAGAGGGCACTAGTTTTCCCGCTCATTCGGGATGCAGCCTCTGAGACAGACAGAGCCCGCAGTCAGTAGCACAAACATCCACCATGTGCTAGCAGTATAGGCTGGTCAGGTTAGGCATAGGTCTTCAGTCAATCTAACATAGTGTCGACCCACAGTGCAAGTATGTTTAACAGCTCTTAGTTAAATAAAATAGAGTTGTACTATTACAAGTGTTGGTAGCCTGTCTATGTTACTGCTAAGGTAAACGCAGTCCCCACAGATCCAGAGTACCTAACACATCAGTGGTATCATTTGATACCTGCCGACTCTGAGCATTAGAATATTGATATCCAAAGGAAGGAGGGCAACCTCACTGACTGCCATATTTACAGTAGGTAAAGAAAGGCAACAGTTATTGGCGACATCTGACGGGACTCGACCCAGAAGTGACCGTGTCACTCCGAGAGAACCCACATTAGAAATCCAAATTGGCAAAGTAAAAGAAACCACAAGCGAAACCAGTATCGATCAAACTACCAAAATTCAGATGTGTGTAATTTGCAAGCATACGAACAAAGGGATATAAGGTAACGTCGAGAGATTTTGTTGCGTGAAACTTTCGGGAGTTGCGTAATCCAGAAAATAGCTTGAGCCGTACCCGTGTTTGCACCACCGCTTTATTCCCCCTTGTTCCATGTTCCCGGTAGAGGCAGAGATAATTGTAGGGATGGCCATGAAGGCAATGGAACGCCTTATGCATCCACAAGAGCCCGAGGTCGCAGCGACCAACAGAGCAGAACAGTGTCCCATATGGGAGGAAGAGATTAGGAAATACCTAAAGGGGAAAGGATGGCCCCTATGATCGGAATTTTGTGCGAATGAGGAAACAGGTCCTGGCAGCATAGGACAGACTTGGTGGGACAGTCTGACCGAGATCCACAAAAAGAATTTGAGTAAGGTTCGTAAGCCGATGGCAATCATGTCCTGCTTGGCACAATTGCGAGTCACAGAGGAGGTCGTGAGGACGCTCCATAGACAGCTTGAGGAGAAGGAGAGAAGTAGGGCGGGAAACATTAGTGAATGTGAGAGATTAAATGTGCAACTCCAGGAGCAGCTAGCGGCGAAGGACAAGGAAATGGATGATGTCAAGAGGGCACACCAATCTTGTCTCGCCCACCTCAGTAGCTTCCAGATTCAATACGATAAGGCCTACCAGGACACGCAACGTGCTGTACTGGTAAGAGAGGAAACAGAGAACCAGGTAGAACAGTTGAGGAAACAATGTGAGGATTTGAAGGCAGCCCTCCGAGCACTCCACAGTTGCACCATTGAACAGAGGCAGAGTTCGGTGGATCATACCAAATGCAGGCAGCAAATTGCAAGATTGCAATCACTGCTATCTGTCCAGAACGGGTTCAGAGATATCTTTGGCCCACAACTAGATCAGGAAGATGGCCCCGATTGGCAGGAACTTAGTGAAACGGCCCAACGGTACGTGATTGAGACAGAAAATCAGAATAGAGCCCCCCAGGTCCCGAAAAGGAAAGCACCCGCACCACCGACTGCACAGGCAGCACCCAACCCAATGAATCAATGAATCACCACGCAGCGTAGAGTAACAACAGAAGACCAACCCAATTTTGTGTACACCACCCCATTAACTATCACCCAGTTAAGAGATGCCCGCGATAAAAGTGAGACTTTTCACCCCATGTCAGACCCACACCACTTTTTCGAACGCGTTAGGCAACCGACCCTCATGTATGGTCTGGATGAGCAGGAAGAGGTAAAGCTCATAATGATGTGCCTTGACCCGTCGGTTACTTCAGCCCTTCCCGACCCACAGAATGTAGGCGGAGGTAGTGTCCAAGACATGAAAACAGCCATTTTAGGCGCCATTGGCTACAATAGAGGAGATCCGGTAGAAGGACTCAATTGTTGCAGACAGAAAAGGGAAGAGCATCCAACAGCGTTTGCTGGACGCCTCTGGATCCACTTTACCGCTATATTTGGTGAGTTAGCCCGCGCCTGTTTATCAGCAGACGATACGGCCAAATGGACCCGTACTCTAGTATCCCATGCCACAGAGGCAGGCCAAAAGGCATGTGCCAACTACGACCCCTCAGACCCGGCACACAATAAAGTGTGGGTACTGAAGCGATTATCGAGAGCTTGGGAACAGTCCTTACAGAGAAATGATGTGGAGATGCCGGCGTTGGACTGGGGTGAGCACAGTACGAAGTCTTACAACACCAGGTTAAAGTCCAACAGGTTTGTTTCGATGTCACTAGCTTTCGGAGCGCTGCTCCTTCCTCACCTGAGGAAGCTAGTGACATTGAAACAAACCTGTTGGACTTTAACCTGGTGTTGTAAGATTTCGTACTGTGCTTACAGAGAAAGACAGAGCAGGAAAGTGTAGACTCCACAATGAATCCAGGAAGGGCACACCAAGACGCCTCATGGGTAAATGAAGGCAGAAGTAACTCACAGCACCCTAAAGCGCAGGAATGTTACAATTGCTGACACGAGGGACATTACGCCCGAGAATGCAGTGCCCCCCCAAAACAGCAACGGAATCATCACTCAAATGTCCCCCCCTAGGAACAATGCCAGACCCATCCACAGTGTTAGCGCCCGAGCAGATAATTTGGCCATAAATGGAACCGATTGACGATGTTCAGGCTCCCCAACTTGGGTCTGCGATACCCTTTGGGATAAGTCTGGAAGACCGGTAGTTGCAGGCATAGTCCAAAGACACCCCGTAGAGTTCCTATGGGACACAGGAGGGTCTCGGACCATGTTAAACTCCTCCACGATGTATCAACGAGATATATGGCCCACTACGGACACCATTACCCTGAGAGGATTTACAGGTCACCTCATGCAGGGACACATCACAGCCCCTGTGGATGTACAGATCGGTAACATTAAAACAAAACACTCTGTCATTTTGGTAAATTTATCCCAGGCAGCAGAATAGATTTTGGAGATAGATTTTATGAGTGCACACAACCTTTCGTTCGACCCCGTAAATAGATGTGCATGGAAAATGGCTAGAACAGCACGCACCCCCGCCACGCTCAGAGTAGGAGATTACGCACACAGAGTTAGCTCAGTGGGACAGTACTGGTTTGATCCATAAATCATTACCCCAGACAAAACAGTTAGAGAAGTTTTGAAAAGACATAAAGCATCGTTTGCCCAGTACAAGCACGACTGCGGCAAAATCCCAGGAATGGTTAACATTACAGGTCCCGATCCTAAGTCCCAGAAACAATACGACTTTCTCCAGCAAGCCGAGGGAGAGATAGCCAAAGTAATCCAGAGTTTATTGAACCAAGGAGTGATTCGGCCCGTAGCATCAACGAACAATGCCGCAATTTGGCCTGTACGAAAACCAGATGGTTCATGGCGGCTGACCATCGATTATAGGGAATTAAACAAAGCGACTCCGTTAGCAGCCCCCACCGTTGCCACGAGTCCCGAGACCATGTTAAAACAGGGACTCCAGTCAAAATCTTTCACGGTATTGGACATCAGCGCTGGCTTTTGGTCCATACCACTGGGCAAAGCATGCCAGTACAAATTCACGTTCACTTTCCAGGGACAGCAGTACACATGGACGCGCCTTCCACAAGGCTTCCACAATTCCCCCTCCATTGGCGAACGGCTTATCAAAGTTTTCCCGACCCGAATGCCTTGTTCAGTATGTGGACGACTTGCTCCTACAGACTGACACCAAGGATTGGATTGGATTTGTTTATTGTCACGTGTACCGAGGTACAACTGCATATGGATAGGTTCAGCAAGTGGGGCAATATTTAGCAGATGGAGTTTAACGTGCATATGTGGGAGGTTATCCATTTCGCTTGGAAAACTGTAAAGGCAACTGATTACCTAAATGGAGGTAAACCTCACAGTGCTTTGGTGCAGAAGAAACTGCATGACCTCGTGCATGAATTATAGAAAACTGGTATGGAGGGACAGTAGATAATAAGAAAGGCAAATGGGATTTTGGCATTTATAGCTAAAGGAATGGAGTATAAATGTAGGGAGGTGTGGCTGCAATTGTACAAGACATTTGTGAGACCTGGAGATCTGTGTACAGTTTGGTCCCCTTATTTGAGGAGGGATGTAGTTACATGAGAGGCAGTCGAGAGGAGGGTCACTGCATTAATTCCAGAGATGAGGGGTTTGTCTTCTGAAGAGAGATTAAGCAGTTTAAGTCTATACTCGCTCAGGTTTGGAATATATATCTCTAATTGAGATATATAAGATGATAGAACAAAGAAAGAACAAAGAAATGTACAGCACAGGAACAGGCCCTTCGGCCCTCCAAGCCCGTGCCGATCATGTTGCCCGACTAAACTACAATCCTCTACACTTCCTGGGTCCGTATCCTTCTATTCCCATCCTATTCATATATTTGTCAAGATGCCCCTTAAATGTCACTATCGTCACTGCTTCCACTACCTCCTCCGGTAGCGAGTTCCAGGCACCCACTACCCTCTGCGTAAAAAACTTGCCTCGTACATCTACTCTAAACCTTGCCCCTCTCACCTTAAACCTATGCCCCCTAGTAATTGACCCCTCTACCCTGAGGAAAAGCCTCTGACTATCCACTCTGTCTATGCCCCTCATAATTTTGTATACCTCTATCAGGTCTCCCCTCAACCTCCTTCGATCCAGTGAGAACAAACCGAGTTTATTCAACCGCTCTTCATAGCTAATGCCCTCCATACCAGGCAACATTCTGGTAAATCTCTTCTGCACCCGCTCTAAAGCCTCCACATCCTTCTGGTAGTGTGGCGACCAGAATTGAACACTATACTCCAAGTGTGGCCTAACTAAGGTTCTATACAGCTGCAACATGACTTGCCAATTCTTATACTCAATGCCCCGGCCAATGAAGGCAAACATGCCGTATGCCTTCTTGACTACCTTCTCAACCTGTGTTGCCCCTTTCAATGACCTGTGGACCTGTACTCCTAGATCTCTTTGACTTTCAATACTCTTGAGGGTTCTACCATTCACTGAATATTCCCTACCTGCATTAGACCTTCCAAAATGCATTACCTCACATTTGTCCGGATTAAACTCCATCTGCCATCTCTCCGCCCAAGTCTCCAGACAATCTAAATCCTGCTGTATCCTCCGACAGTCCTCATCGCTATCCGCAATTCCACCTACCTTTGTGTCGTCTGCAAACTTACTAATCAGACCAGTTACATTTTCCTCCAAATCATTTATATATACTACAAAGAGCAAAGTTCCCAGCACTGATCCCTGTGGAACACCACTGGTCACAGCCCTCCAATTAGAAAAGCATCCCTCCATTGCTACTCTCTGCCTTCTATGGCCTAGCCAGTTCTGTATCCACCTTGCCAGCTCACCCCTGATCCCGTGTGACTTCACCTTTTGTACTAGTCTACCATGAGGGACCTTGTCAAAGGCCTTACTGAAGTCCATATAGACAACATCTACTGCCCTACCTGCATCAATCATCTTAGTGACCTCCTCGAAAAACTCTATCAAGTTAGTGAGACACGACATCCCCTTCACAAAACCATGCTGCCTCTCACTAATACGTCCATTTGCTTCCAAATGGGAGTAGATCCTGTCTCGAAGAATTCTCTCCAGTAATTTCCCTACCACTGAAGTAAGGCTCACCGGCCTGTAGTTCCCGGGATTATCCTTGCTACCCTTCTTAAACAGAGGAACAACATTGGCTATTCTCCAGTCCTCCGGGACATCCCCTGAAGACAGCGAGGATCCAAAGATTTCTGTCAAGGCCTCAGCAATTTCCTCTCCAGCCTCCTTCAGTATTCTGGGGTAGATCCCATCAGGCCCTGGGGACTTATCTACCTTAATATTTTTTAAGACACCCAACACCTCGTCTTTTTGGATCACAATGTGACCCAGGCTATCTACACACCCTTCTCCAGACTCAACATCTACCAATTCCTTATCTTTGGTGAATACTGATGCAAAGTATTCATTTAGTACCTCGCCCATTTCCTCTAGCTCCACACATAGATTCCCTTGCCTATCCTTCAGTGGGCCAACCCTTTCCCTGGCTACCCTCTTGCTTTTTATGTACGTGTAAAAAGCCTTGGGATTTTCCTTAACCCTATTTGCCAATGACTTTTCGTGACCCCTTCTAGCCCTCCTGACTCCTTGCTTAAGTTCCTTCCTACTTTCCTTATATTCCACGCAGGCTTCGTCTGTTCCCAGCCTTTTAGCCCTGACAAATGCCTCCTTTTTCTTTTTGACGAGGCCTACAATATCACTCGTCATCCAAGGTTCCCGAAAATTGCCGTATTTATCTTTCTTCCTCACAGGAACATGCCGGTCCTGTATTCCTTTCAACTGCCACTTGAAAGCCTCCCACATGTCAGATGTTGATTTGCCCTCAAACATCCGCCCCCAATCTATGTTCTTCAGTTCCCGCCTAATATTGTTATAATTAGCCTTCCCCCGATTTAGCACATTCATCCTCGGACCACTCTTATCCTTGTCCACCAGTACTTTAAAACTTACTGAATTGTGGTCACGGTTACCGAAATGCTCCCCTACTGAAACATCTACCACCTGGCCGTGCTCATTCCCCAATATCAGGTCCAGTACCGCCCCTTCCCTAGTTGGACTGTCTACATATTGTTTTAAGAAGCCCTCCTGGATGCTCCTTACAAACTCCGCCCCGTCTAAGCCCCTGGCACTAAGTGAGTCCCAGTCAATATTGGGGAAGTTGAAGTCTCCCATCACCACAACCCTGTTGTTTTTACTCTTTTCCAAAATCTGTCTACCTATCTGCTCCTCTATCTCCCGCTGGCTGTTGGGAGGCCTGTAGTATACCCCCAACATTGTGACTGCACCCTTCTTATTCCTGATCTCTACCCATATAGCCTCACTGCCCTCTGAGGTGTCCTCTCGCAGTACAGCTGTGATATTCTCCCGAACAAGTAGCGCAACTCCACCTCCCCTTTTACATCCCCCTCTATCCCGTCTGAAACATCTAAATCCTGGAACGTTTAGCTGCCAATCCTGCCCTTCCCTCAACCAGGTCTCTGTAATGGCAACAACATCATAGTTCCAAGTACTAATCCAAGCTCTAAGTTCATCTGCCTTACCCGTAATGCTCCTTGCATTAAAACATATGCACTTCAGGCCACCAGACCCGCTGTGTTCAGCAACTTCTCCCTGTCTGCTCTGCCTCAGAGCCACATTGTCCCTATTCCCTAGTTCTCCCTCAATGCTCTCACCTTCTGACCTATTGCTCCCGTGCCCACCCCCCTGCCATACTAGTTTAAACCCTCCCGTGTGACACTAGCAAACCTCGCGGCCAGGATATTTATGCCTCTCCGGTTTAGATGCAACCCGTCCTTCTTATACAGGTCACACCTGCCCCAGAAGAGCTCCCAGTGGTCCAGATAATGGAAACCCTCCCTCCTACACCAGCTGTTTAGCCACGTGTTTAGCTGCTCTATCTTCCTATTTCTAGCCTCACTGGCACGTGGCACAGGGAGTAATCCTCGAGGTCCTGTCTTTTAACTTTCTGCCTAGCTCCCTGAACTCCTGCTGCAGGACCTCATGCCCCTTCCTGCCTATGTCGTTAGTACCAATATGTACAACGACCTCTGCCTGTTTGCCCTCCCCCTTCAGGATGCCCTCTACCCGTTCGGAGACATCCTGGACCCTGGCACCAGGGAGGCAACATACCATCCTGGAGTCTCTTTCACGTCCACAGAAGCGCCTATCTGTGCCCCTGACTATAGAGTCCCCTATTACTATTACTCTTCTGCGCTTTGACCCTCCCTTCTGAACATCAGAGCCAGCCGTGGTGCCACTGCTCTGGCTGCTGCTGTTTTCCCCTGATAGGCTATCCCCCCCGACAGTATCCAAAAGGGTATATCTGTTCGAGAGGGGGACAACCACAGGGGATTCCTGCACTGACTGCCTGCCCTTTCTGGTGGTCACCCATTTCTCTGCCTGCACCTTGGGTGTGACCACATTTACATAACTGCGATCTATGACGCTTTCCGCCACCTGCATGCTCCTAAGTGCATCCAATTGCTGCTCCAACCGAACCATGCGGTCTGTGAGGAGCTCCAGTTGGGTGCACTTTCTGCAGATGAAGCCATCCGGGACGCTGGAAGCCTCCCGGACCTGCCACATCTCACAGTCAGAGCACAGCAGCCCTCTAACTAACATTGCATCAATTAATTAAAATTAAAATTAAAATTTGTCTTTTTTTTAAATATTTTTTTTAAAATTTCAAAGTTACTGTCAACTATCTGTTTCCTAGCACTAGATTTCTAATAGAAATGCGATAGCTAACTATAGTACTCTCCGATCTCTGGCTTAGATATCCCTTTGAATTATAATTAAGTTGTTATGTTTTCCCCTGATAGACGGAGATGAGATCAGCCATTATCGTATTGAATAGTGGAGCAGGCTCAAGGGGCTGAATTGTTTACCCCTGCTTCTAGTTTTTTTGTTCTTTTGTTGTAAAAGTTGCATTATCGGTTACCAAAGCCATTAAAAAGCAAATCAAACACCAGAAAGACAGAATTGAAAAGTAGAGAAGTTGTACTAAACCTGTATTGAAGCTTAGTTAGATTCCACCTTGACCAATATGTGCAGTCAGAAATACATGGCTATACATATCAAGAAAGGATGAATAGGTTGGGTTCATTTTCTCTTGGAAAAAAAAGTCTGCATATTATCCAAACAGAGATGAAATGAAATGAAAATTGCTTATTGCCACAAGTAGGCTTCAAATGAAGTTACTGTGAAAAGCCCCAAGTCACCACATTCCGGCGCCTGTTCGGGGAGGCTGGTACGGGAATTGAACCCACACTGATGGCCTGCCATGGTCTGCTTTCAAAGCCAGCGCTTTAGCCCTGTGCTAAACCAGCCCCAGCGATATTTGGGGTTTCAGAGAAGCCGGAGCTCATGGAGAGGAGGAAAGCCGATGTCTTGGCCTTCGCCTCTCTGATTGCACAGCGGTGAATTTTGCTGGAGTGGCGGTCGGCATCACCAACGTGGGAAGCAACTTGGTCGGGTACCTGTACGACTTCCTGCGGTTAGAGAAGATAAAGTATGAGTTCAGGGGCTCTTCAGAGGGGTTTGAGGAGAGGTGGGGGATGTTTGTGACCGTGCTTGAGGGGCTTTTCATCGCGAGGGGGCCGGTTAAAAAAGGGGAAAATCTGTACAGACTGTAGAGTTCATTGTTGTGAAGTATGCTTCCCTGGGTGTTTATTCGCTGTAACCCGTTTTGATACATGTATGTAATAAAATACATTTAAATCAAACTTCGCTCCAGAGTGAAGGGACTGTGTCTGCACTGTCAGCGGGTCACTGTCGAAGGCGGGGTGGGGGGGGGGGTTGACTCCGAGACGCGCCGTTGTCAGGGGGATGGAATTCAGAGGAGCTGGTAGCTGCTGTCGCCACTCTGTAGAGTGGAGCCGTGTTGGCACGCAGTGCCACATCCTCCCGGTCAGTGCCCTGATGCACGATCAATTACGGCAAAGACAAGGTTAAAGCATAACTGAAGGCTTTAATAGACTAGAACTGTTTCCCAGCAGCTCAGGTATAGAATGAGGGCTGCTGGGACGGCACCGACTCTTATACCCCGCCTATCTGGGCGGAGCTACGTACTATACAGCCAATGGTAAACCCCCAGGTTTGACCAATGGAACTTCAGCCTCTCGGGTACTGCAATACCTGATAATACCACATTCACCCCTTGTTAAAAAAGAGTCCGGCGGGGGTGGTGGCCAGCGGCTACAACTGTATTCAACATGGCATGATCAGATATGGAGGTACCGTGATACCTCCTTACAGTGTTTAGAGGACATTTACAGACATGGCAGATATATACAGTCAGTGTTTATTATTTATAGTTACAGATCGGTTAAGATGAAGCAATCAGTCAGTCGGGTGCCCTGGTCGTCCTCTGGGATCGTATGGGCCTTGGTGGTGATTGGATTGGATTGGATTGGATTTGTTGATTGTCACGTGTACCGAGGTACAGTGAAAAGTATTTTTCTGCGAGCAGCTCAACAGATCATTAAGTACATGAGAAGAAAAGGGAATAAAAGAAAATACATCATAGGGCAACACAACATACACAATGTAACTACATAAGCACTGGCATCGGATGAAGCATACAGGGTGTAGGGTCAATGAAATCAGTCCATAAGAGGGTCATTTAGGAGTCTGGTGACAGTGGGGAAGAAGCTGTTTTTGAGTCTGTTCGTGCGTGTTCTCAGACTTCTGTATCTCCTGCCCGATGGAAGAAATTGGAAGAGTGAGTAAGCCGGGTGGGAGGGATCTTTGATTGTGCTGCCCGCTTTCCCCAGGCAGCGGGAGGTGTAGATGGAGTCAATGGATGGGAAGCAGGTTCGTGTGATGGACTGGGCGGTGTTCACAACTCTCTGAAGTTTTTTGCGGTCCTGGGCCGAGCAGTTGCCATACCAGGCTGTGATGCAGCCCGATAGGATGCTTTTTATGGTGCATCTGTAAAAGTTGGTAAGGGTTAATGTGGACATGCCGAGTTTCCTTAGTTTCCTGAGGAGGTATAGGCGCTGTTGTGCTTTCTTGGTGGTAGCATCGACGTGGGTGGACCAGGACAGATTTTTGGAGATGTGCACCCCTAGGAATTTGAAACTGCTAACCATCTCCACTTCGGCCCCGTTGATGCTGACAGGGGTGTGTACAGTACTTTGCTTCCTGAAGTCAATTACCAGCTCTTTAGTTTTGCTGGCATTGAGGGAGAGATTGTTGTCGCTACACCACTCCACTAGATTCTCTATCCCCTCCTGTATTCGGACTCGTCGTTATTCGAGATCCGGCCCACTTATGGTCGTATCGTCAGCAAACTTGTAGATGGAGTTGGAACCAAGTTTTGCCACGCAGTCGTGTGTGTACAGGGAGTAGAGTAGGGGCTAAGTACGCAGCCTTGCGGGGCGCCGGTGTTGAGGACTATTGTGGAGGAGGTGTTGCTGTTCATTCTTACTGATTGTGGTCTGTTGGTCAGAAAATCAAGGATGCAGTTGCAGATTGGGGAGCCAAGTCCTAGGTTTTGGAGCTTTGATATGAGCTTGGCTGGGATTATGGTGTTGAAGGCGGAGCTGTAGTCAATAAATAGGAGTCTCATGTAGGAGTCCTTGTATTCGAGATGCTCTCGGGATGAGTGTAGGGCCAGGGAGATGGTGTCTGATGTGGACCGGTTACAGCGGTATGTGAATTGCAGTGGATCAAGGCGTTCTGGGAGTATGGAGGTGATGCGCTTAATGATCAACCTCTAGAAGCACTTCATTACGACTGAAGTCAGGGCCACTGGTCGGTAGTCATTGAGGCACGTTGCCTGGTTCTTCTTTGGTACCAATATGATGGTGGTCTTCTTGAAGCAGGTGGGGACCTCAGAGTGTAGTCGGGACAGGTTAAAGATGTCCACGAATACCTCTGCCAGCTGGTCCGCGCAGGCTCTGAGTGCACGACCAGGGATCCCGTCCGGGCCTGTCTCCTTCCGAAGGTTCACTTTCAGGAAGGCCAATCTGACTTTGGAAGCTGTGATGGTGGGTATGGGTGAATTATGGGCTGCTGGGGCACTCGCCAGCGGATTGTTGATTACCTGCTCGAACCGAGCATAGAATGCATTGAGTTCATCGTGGAGGGGTGCGCTGCTGCCAGAGATACTGTTCGGCTTCGCTTTGTAGCCCGTTATGTTGTTTAGTCCTTGTCACAACTGCCGAGAGTCTGTCTGTGACTCTAGCTTGGTTTGATATTCTCTCTTGGCATCTCGGATGGCTTTGCGGAGGTCGTACCTGGATTTCTTGTATAGGTCAGGGTCGGCTGCCTTGAACGCCTCAGACCTGTCCTTCAGTCGGGAGTCAATCTTGGAATTGAGCCATGGTTTCCGGTTGGGGAACGCACGTACTGCTTTCTTTGGCACGCAGTCGTCCACACATTTGCTGATGAAGTCTGTGACGGTGGTGGCAGACACATTTAAGTTGGTCGCTGAGTTCTTAAATATGGGCCAGTCCACTGTCTCTAAGCAGCCACGTAAGAGCTCTTCTGTCTCCTCGGACCAGCACTGCACAACCTTCTTAGCTGGATTCTCCCGCTTGAGTTTCTGCTTGTATGCCGGGAGAAGGAGCACCGTCTTATGGTCTGATTTCCCAAAGTGTGGTCGGGGGATGGAATGGTAGGCGCCCTTGATTTTTGAGTAGCAGTGGTCAAGAGTGTTGTCGCCCCTGGTGGGACAGGAGACGTGTTGGTGGAATTTTGGCAGTACACGCTTGAGGTTGGCCTTGTTGAAGTCTCCGGCCACGATGAACAAGGCCTCCGGGTGTTCTGTTTCGTAGTTGTTTATTACTGTGTATAGTTCGTCCAGCGCCTTCCTCACTACTGCCTGGGGTGGGATGTAGACCGCCGTGATGATGGCTGAAGTGAACTCACGTGGAAGATAATATGGGCGGCACTTCACGGTCAGGTATCCCAGGTCTGGGGAGCAGTAGCTCGCCAGAGTCGCCACATCCAAGCACCAGGAGGAGTTGATGAGCAGAGGGTCCGGTGATGATTCCGGTGGGTGTCCAAATGTCTGCGACTCCAGGAGCGCGGCTTCGGCCTCCATGGCAGTTTTGTCAGCCCTTGACGGCGCTAGTGGGGAGAGCGGTTGATCTGGAGCAGGGGTGGCGCCTGTAGGGGGCATCGGTGAGTGGGAGGGCCCCGACTGGAGAGGCAGGAGGACCGACCCTCCTGTGAGGTGCTGCGGAGGGGGGCCTCGGGGTGGTGGTTGGGGTGCGTGTCGGGTTCTGGCGGGCGCCAGGTCCCGTAGGGAGACCGTACCTTGTCGGCCGTCAGGGAATGGCACGTAGGCGTATTGGGGGTTAGCATGCAGCAGATGGGCCCTCTCGACCAACGGGTCCAACTTGTGCGCCCACACGTGTTTTCGGAGAAGGATGGGTCTGGGTGTCGCTAGCCAGGTCGGGAGCGCGGTTCTGGAGGAGGACTTCCTGGGGAAGACCAGGAGACGTTCATGAGGTGTCTGATTGGTGGTCGTACAGAGCAATGACCGGATGGAGTGGAGCGTTTCCTGGAGGACTTCTTGCCAGCGGGAGACTGGGAGGTTCCTGGACTGTAGGGCCAGTAGGGCGGTCTCCCAGACCGTTCTGTTCTCCCTCTCTACCTGTCCGTTTCCCGGGGGTTGTAACTGGTCGTCCTGCTTGAAGCGATGCCCTTGCTGAGCAGGAATTGACACAGTTCGTCGCTCATAAAGGAGAACCCCCTATCACTGTCTTAGTACGCGGGGAAACCGAACAGTGCAAAGATACCATGGAGGGCCTTGATGACGGTGGTGGCGGTCATGTCGGGGCAGGTGATGGCGAAGGGGAACCGGGAGTACTCGTCAATCACGTTCATGAAATATGTGTTGCGGTTGGTGGAGGGGAGGGGGCCTTTGAAGTCCTTGCCGAGGCGTTCAAAGGGACGGGAAGCCTTTATCAGGTGCACTTTCTCTGGCCGGTAGAAGTGCAGTTTGCACTCAGCGCAGATTTGGCAGTCCCTGGTGACTGTCCTAACCTCCTCGATGGAGTAGGGCAGGTTGCGGGTCTTAACAAAGTGGAAAAAGCGAGTGACCCCCGGGGTGGCAGAGGTCCTCGTGGAGGGCTCGGATGCAGTCCACTTGTGCAGTGGCACATGTGCCGCGGGACTGAGCGTCAGGAGGCTCATTTAGC
Source organism: Scyliorhinus torazame (assembly GCF_047496885.1). Lineage (NCBI taxonomy): Eukaryota > Metazoa > Chordata > Chondrichthyes > Carcharhiniformes > Scyliorhinidae > Scyliorhinus > Scyliorhinus torazame. Next base: position 66,510,216 of record NC_092708.1, on the reverse strand, counting down.
TTGCCGGGATGATACAAGATCTCGTAATTGTAGGTGGAGAGTTCTATCCTCAACGCAAGATCTTGTAGTTTTTTATCTTACCCCGCTGTGCATTATCGAACATGAACGCCACTGACTGTTGGTCAGTGAGGAGAGTGAATCTCCTGCCGGCCAGGTAATGCCTCCAGTATCGCACAGCTTCTACTATGGCTTGGGCCTCCTTTTCAACTGAGGAGTAGCGGTTTTCGGAAGCATGGAGGGTACGGGAGAAAAAGGTCACGGGTCTGCCCGCTTGGTTGAGGGTGGCTGCCAGAGCTACGTCGGACGCATCGCTCTCGACCTGGAAGGGGAGGGACTCGTCGATGGCATGCGTCGTGGCCTTTGCAATGACTGCTTTGATGCGGCTGAAGGCCTGGCGGGCCTCCATCGACAGGGGGAAGGTTGTGGACTGGATCAAGGGACGGGCTTTGTCTGCGTAGTTAGGGACCCACTGGGCATAGTAACTAAAAAGCCCGAGGCAGCGCTTCAGGACCTTGGGGCAGTGAGGGAGGGGGAACTCCATGAGGGGGCGCATGCATTCAGGGTCGGGGCCTATAACTCCATTTCGCACTACGTAGCCGAGAATGGCGAGACGGTCGGTGCTAAATACGCATTTATCCTTATTGTACGTTAAGTTAAGGATTTTAGCGGTCTGGAGAAATTTTCGGAGGTTGGTGCAGTGGTCCTGCTGGTCATGGCCACAGATGGTGACGCTATCGAGATACGGAAACTTTGCGCGCAAACAGTAACGGTCAAGCATTCGGTCCATCTCGCGTTGGAAGACCGAGACCCCGTTAGTGACACCGAAGGGAACCCTTAAAAGATGGTAGAGCCGCCCATCTGCCTCGAAGGCAGTGTATTTGCGGTCGCTCGTGCGGAGGGGTAGCTGGTGGTCGGCGGACTTGAGGTCCACCGTGGAGAAGACCTTATAATGCGCGATCCTGTTTCCCAGGTCGGATATGCGGGGAAAAGGGTACGCGTCCAGCTGCGTAAACCTGTTGATGGTCTGGCTGTAGTCAATGACCATCCTATGTTTCCCCTGGTCTTTACTACCTGGGCTCTCCAGGGATTGTTGCTAGCTTCAATGAACCCTTCCCTTCGTAGCCGCTGGACCTCCGACCTAATGAAGGTCCGGTCCTGGGAACTGTACTGTCTGCTCCTGGTGGCGACGGGTTTGCAATCCGGGGTGAGGTTCGCAAACAGGGAAGGCGGGTCGACCTTAAGGGTCGCAAGGCCGCAGACAGTAATGGGGGGTATAGGGCCGCCGAATTTTAAGGTCAGACTTTGCAGGTTACATTGGAAATTCAACCCCAGGAGTGTAGCCGCGCAGAGGTGCGGAAGGACATAAAGGCGGAAATTGTTGAATTTCCTTCCTTGGACTGAGGTTTGCTAGGCAGAACCCCTTTATCTCCACTGAGTGGGAACCGGAGGCCAGGGAGATTCTTGATTTACAGGGTGGGTAAAAAGTGAACAGCGCCTTATCGTGTCGGGGTGTATAAAGCTCTCCCTACTCCCAGAGTCGATCAGGCAGGACGTCTCGTGGCCGTTGATGAAGGCCATCGTCTTTGCTGTTGAGAATGTTCGATGTTGAGTTTGGTCCAGAGTCACCGAGGCCAGATGCAGTAGCTGTGAATTTTGATCGGGCAGTGTATAGTCGGTCGGGCTGGGGTCCTGGGGCCCCATCCAAGATGGCGTCTCCCATGGGTCGCACATGGTGGTCGGAGATGGACAAAATGGCGGCTCCCATCCATCTAGTGTGGTGTCCGGGGGACAAGATGGCGACGCCCGTGGGCCGCACTTGGCCCGAGGATACGGGGGTGGCGGTGACTGCTGGCCGCCTGGGGCCCGAGGAGAAGTTCGCTGTGGCAGCCCGGAGTCGCCGCTGGACACCGCGGCCACCGCTCGTGCCTGGCAGACCCCCACAAAATGGCCCTTCTTGCCGCACCCTTTGCAGGTGGATGTGCGGGCCGTGCATCGCTGGCGGGGGTGCTTTTCTTTCCTGCAGAAGAAACAGCGGGGCCCATCGGAGTTGGTGGGCCGCCTTACAGCGCAGGCCTGCGGGGACAGGGGGAAGGTCTGTGGGGCTGCCGCTGCGGGATTCCACACTGCCCAGGGGACCGCTGCACGGTCGGGCACATAGGATTGTGCGTTCCTGGAGGCAACGTCCAAGGACGCTGCCAAGGCCTGTGCCTCCCTAAGTCCCAGGGTATCTTTCTCTAAAAGACGCTGGCGGAACTCTGAGGAGCTCATAGCAGCTATGAATGCATCCCAGATTAGGAGTTCCGTGTGGTCGCTCGCCGAAACTTGCGGGCAGCCACAGCTTCTGCCCAGCACCAGCAGCGCGCGGTAGAACTCCTCCAACGATTCCCTGGGGTTTTGTCGTCTCATTGCAAGCAGGTGACGTGTGTACACCTGGTTTACAGGGCGGATATAATGTCCTTTTAAAAGTTTGATGCTGCATCGAAGGCTTCCGCCTCCTCGATGAGGGTGTAGATCCCAGGGCTTACCCTTGAGTGCCGGAGATGCAGCTTCTGTTCCCCCATTGGTGTGTCTCCAGCCGTCTCAAGGTAGCCTTTGAAACATGCCAGCCAGTGTTTGAAAATCGCCGCTGAGTTCGCCGCGTGGGGGCTGAGTTGCAGACACTCCGGCTTGATTCGGAGATCCATCTTCTCTGCTTAAGCAGAGTCTATTAAATTGATGCACGATCAATTACAGCAAAGACGAGGTTAAAGCATGACTGAAAGCTTTAATAGACTAGAACTGTTCCCCAGCAGCTCAGGTACAGAATGAGAGCTGCTGGGACAGCACCGACTCTTATAACCCGCCTATCTGGGCGGAGCTACATAGTATACAGCCAATGGTAAACACCCAGGTTTGACCAATGGAACTTCAGCCTCTCGGGTGCTGCAATACCTGATAATACCACATGCCCATAGGGCCCTGACTGTCACCTCGGTGCGGAGAGGCAGCTGGATCGAGCCCCGGCTACACCTCAGTCACCTGGCTCTGCCAGCCCTGGCAGCTCCCCATTGTCTGCAGCATGGTGTACACGCCCTCGGTGGTGCTCCACAGTGACTGGGACATGCTCTGGAGCACCCCAGCAATGCCCACCTGAGACTAGGACATGCTCCACAGGGCCTCATCAATGTCTACTGGCACTGGGTCAAGTCCCCCAGTGACTGGTATATGCTGTCAAGGCGCTCAGCCATGACCATCACTAACTGAGCCACGCCTTGGATACCATCACTCATGGTGCTGACGGAATGCACCAGGCTCCTCACTGCGGTCGTCACCGTTGCAATGTTGGCCTCGGTGCCACGCATTGCCGACGCGATCTCCTGCAACCGTAGCCTCTGGGACACATCCAATCGGCTATGGGACTGCTGGGGGGTCGCTGACATCTCCCTCTGAATATCACGGCCGCACCCTATCGTCTCTATCAGCTCCGGGTAAACCTGCTCCAGAAGCTCAGCTGGACTCTGGAATCCAGCAGACATAGAACATAGAACAATACAGCACAGTACAGGCCCTTCTGCCCACGATGTTGCACCGAAACAAAAGCCATCTAACCTACACTATACCATTATCATCCATATGTTTATCCAATAAACTTTTAAATGCCCTCAATGTTGGCGAGTTCACTACTGTAGCAGGTAGGGCATTCCACGGCCTCACTACTCTTTGCGTAAAGAACCTACCCCTGACCTCTGTCCTATATCTATTACCCCTCAGTTTAAGGCTATGTCCCCTTGTGCTAGCCATTTCCATCCGCGGGAGAAGGCTCTCACTGTCCACCCTATCTAACCCTCTGATCATTTTGTATGCCTCTATTAAGTCTCCTCTTAACCTTCTTCTCTCTAACGAAAACAACCTCAAGTCCATCAGCCTTTCCTCATAAGATTTTCCCTCCATACCAGGCAACATCCTGGTAAATCTCCTCTGCACCCGTTCCAAAGCCTCCACGTCCTTCCTATAATGCGGTGACCAGAACTGTACGCAATACCCCAAATGCGGCCGTACCAGAGTTCTGTACAGCTGCAACATGACCTCCTGACTCCGGAACTCAATCCCTCTACCAATAAAGGCCAACACTCCATAGGCCTTCTTCACCACCCTATCAACCTGGGTGGCAACTTTCAGGGATCTATGTACATGGACACCTAGATCCCTCTGCTCATCCACACTTTCAAGAACTTTTCCATTAGCCAAATATTCCATATTCCTGTTTTTCCTTCCAAAGTGAATCACCTCACACTTCTCTACATTAAACTCCATTTGCCACCTCTCAGCCCAGCACTGCAGCTTATCTATATCCCTCTGTAACCTGCTACTTCCTTCCACACTATCGATAACACCACCGACTTTAGTATCGTCTGCAAATTTACTCACCCACCCTTCTGCGCCTTCCTCTAGATCATTGATAAAAATGACAAACAGCAACGGCCCCAGAACAGATCCTTGTGGTACTCCACTTGTGACAGAACTCCATTCTGAACATTTCCCATCAACCACCACCCTCTGTCTTCTTTCAGCTAGCCAATTTCTGATCCACATCTCTAAATCACCCTCAATCCCCAGCCTCCGTATTTTCTGCAATAGCCTACCGTGGGGAACCTTATCAAACGCTTTGCTGAAATCCATATACACCACATCAACTGCTCTACCCTTGTCTACCTGTTCAGTCACCTTCTCAGAGAACTCGATAAGGTTTGTGAGGCATGACCTACCCTTCACAAAGCCATGCTGACTATCCCTGATCATATTATTCCTATCTAGATGATTATAAATCTTGTCTCTTATAATCCCCTCCAAGACTTTACCCACTACAGACGTGAGGCTCACCGGTCTATAGTTGCCGGGGTTGTCTCTGCTCCACTTTTTGAACAAAGGGACCACATTTGCTATCGTCCAGTCCTCTGGCACTATTCCTGTATCCAATGATGCCATAAAAATCAAAGCCAATGGCTCAGCAATCTCTTCCCTGGCCTCCCAGAGAATCCTAGGATAAATCCCATCAAGTCCCGGGGACTTATCTATTTTCAGCCTGTCCAGAATTGCCAACACCTCTTCCCTACGTACCTCAATGCCATCTAATCTATTTACCTGGAGCTCAGCATTCTCCTCCACAACATTATCTTTTTCCTGAGTGAATACTGACGAAAAATATTCATTTAGTATCTCGCCTATCTCTTCAGACTCTACACACAACTTCCCATCCCTGTCCTTGACTGGTCCTACTCTGTCCCTAGTCATTCGCTTATTCCTGACATACCTATAGAAAGCTTTTGGGTTTTCCTTGATCCTTCCTGCCAAATACTTCTCATGTCCCCTCCTTGCTCGTCTTAGCTCTCTCTTTAGATCCTTCCTCGCTACCTTGTAACTATCCATCGCCCCAACTGAAACTTCACACCTCATCTTCACATAGGCCTCCTTCTTCCTCTTAACAAGAGATTCCACTTCTTTGGTAAACCACGGTTCCCTCGCTCGGCACCTTCCTCCCCGCCTGACCGGAACATACTTATCAAGAACACGCAGTAGCTGATCCTTGAACAAGCTCCACTTATCCAGTGTGTCCAACACTTGCAGCCTACTTCTCCACCTTATCCCCCCCAAGTCACGTCTAATGGCATCATAATTTCCCTTCCCCCAGTTATAACTCTTGCCCTGCGGTGTATACTTATCCCTTTCCATCCTTAACGTAAACGTCACCGAATTGTGGTCACTGTCCCCAAAGTGCTCACCTACCTCCAAATCCAACACCTGGCCTGGTTCATTACCCAAAACCAAATCCAATGTGGCCTCGCCTCTTGTTGGCCTGTCAACAAACTGTGTCAGGAAACCCTCCTGCACACACTGTACAAAAAACGACCCATCTAATGTACTCGAACTATATCTTTTCCAGTCAATATTTGGAAAGTTAAAGTCTCCCATAATAACTACCCTATTACTTTCGCTCTTATCCAGGATCATCCTCGCCATCCTTTCCTCTACATCCTTAGAACTATTTGGAGGCCTATAGAAAACTCCCAACAGGGTGACCTCTCCTTTCCTGTTTCTAACCTCAGCCCATACTACCTCGGAAGATGAGTCCCCATCTAGCATCCTCTCCGCCACCGTAATACTGCTCTTGACTAGCAGCGCCACACCTCCCCCTCTTTTGCCTCCTTCTCTGAGCTTACTAAAACACCTAAACCCCGGAACCTGCAACATCCATTCCTGTCCCTGCTCTATCCATGTCTCCGAAATGGCCACAACATCGAAGTCTCAGGTACCAACCCATGCTGCCAGTTCCCCTACCTTATTTTGTATACTCCTGGCATTGAAGTAGACACACTTCAAACCACCTACCTGAACACTGGCCCCCTCCTGCGATGTCAAATCTGAGCTCCTGACCTCTATACTCTCATTCTCCCTTACCCTAAAACTACAAATCAGGTTCCCATGCCCCTGCTGCATTAGTTTAAACCCCCCCAAAGAGCACTAACAAATCTCCCCCCCAGGATATTTGTGCCCCGCAGGTTCAGATGTAGACCATCCTGTCTGTAGAGGTCCCACCTTCCCCAGAAAGAGCCCCAGTTATCCAGAAATCTGAATCCCTCCCCCCTGCACCATCCCTGTAGCCACGTGTTTAATTGCTCTCTCTCCCTATTCCTCATCTCACTATCACGTGGCACGGGCAACAACCCAGAGATAACAACTCTGTTTGTTCTATTTCTGAGCTTCCATCCTAGCTCCCTGAAAGCCTGCCTGACATCCTTATCCCCTTTCCTACCTATGTCGTTAGTGCCAATGTGGACCACGACTTGGGGCTGCTCCCCCTCCCCCCTCAGGACCCGGAAAACACGATCCGAGACATCACGTACCCTTGCACCTGGGAGGCAACATACCAAACGTGAGTCTCTCACGCTCCCACAAAATCTCCTATCTGTGCCCCTGACTATAGAGTCCCCAATTACTAATGCTTCCCACAGGAGAAGTTGGCCCACAACAGACGGGCAAGGGACCAGACGGGTGGCAGGGCACCAGACATCAGTATCCTCTCCCCCCAATGAGCCCTGAAAGACATGAGGGTGACCGCGGAGAGATTTGTCCCTGACTTAGAGGTTGGCGTACGGTGCAGAGGTGAGGATCTTTGTTCTTTGATCACAACAAACTAGAATCATGTGTCAGTAATGGTGACCATGAAATTATTATTGATTGATGTAACAACCCATCAGGTTCACCAATGTCCTTTCGTGAAGGAAATCTGCTCCTTACCTGCTCTGGCCTACATATCACCCCAGACCCACAACAATATGATTGACTCCGAAATGCCCTCTAAAATGTCCAAACAAGCCACTTAATTATATCAAACCACTATAAAGTAAAAAAAATAGAAATTGGACACACTACAGAACATTGACCAGGGCACTGGTAGTGACAATGGCACAGCTAGTTGTGCCAAACCTATCAGGTTCTCCTTACCAAACATGTTGGGTCTTGTGCCAAAATTTGGGCCAGTATCCCACAGAATAGCCAAGCAATGGCAGTACTTACTTTGGTTACCGAATCATGCCTCAAAATGTCTCAGAAACCACTACCACCATCACTGGGTATGGCCTGTTCCATCGGCAAGACAGACTCAACAAAGGTGGTGGCGGCATAATGGCATAGAGGGAGCAGGGAGATGCACTGGGAGCCCTCAATATTGACTGTGAGCTCCTTGATGTTTCTTGAGATATAGAACAATGGACACTGCAGGACCTACCTGAACCACTTCCTACCCCCAGGACATTTAGACTGGAAGCTCCCTTTTTCCCGATGCTGCAAAGAAAATATATATATATTTTTTAAAAGACATGAACAAACCTGTAATGACATTTGTAACAAATGGTTTCACTAACAGTTTAATTTGTAAACCTGCAAAGCAAACGTTTTAAATAATTTAAACTATTTCAACTCATCATAATCTTTATTATTGTCAAGTCGGCTTACATTAACACTGGAATGAAGTTACTGTCAAAATCTCCGAGCCACCTGTTCAGGAACACTGAGGGAGAAGTCAGAATGTCCAATTCACCTAACCAAGCACATCTTGAGACTTGTGGGAAGAAACCGGAGTGCCGGTGGAAACCCTTTCAATCACAGGGAGAACGTGCAGATTCCGCACAGACAGTGACCTAAGCCATGAAGAACAAAAAGAACAAAAAGGGTTGTGAATCTATGGAATTCCTTGCCCAGTGAAGCAGTAGAGGCTCCTTCATTAAATGTTTTTAAGATAAGGATAGATAGCTTTTTGAAGAATAAAGGGATTAAGGGTTATGGTGTTCGGGCCGGAAAGTGGAGCTGAGTCCACAAAAGATCAGCCATGATCTCATTGAATGGTGGAGCAGGCTCGAGGGGCCAGATGGCCTACTCCTGCTCCTAGTTCTTATGTTCTTATGTAATAGCAGCAGAGATGTGGAGGAGCAGATTGGGAAACTAGGGGGCATAGCCTCAAAATAAGGGGAGGTAGATTTAGGACGGAGTGTAGGAGGAACTTCTTTACCCAAAGGGTTGTGAATCTCTGGAATTCCTTGCCCAGTGAAGCAGTTGAGGCTCCTTCTTTAAACGTTTTTAAGAAAAAGATAGATGCCTTTCTAAAGAAAAAAGGGATTCAGGGATATGGTGTACGGGCCGGAGAGTGGAGCTGAGTCCACAAAGATCAGCCATGATCTCATTAAATGGCGGAGCAGGCTCGAGGGGCCAGATGGCCTACTGCTGTTCCTATTTCTTATGTTCTTATGAAACAGATTTTGGAATGGTGCAGAAGTCACAGGGTAGTAGTCATGGGTGACTTCAACTTCCCAAATATTGAGTGAAAACTCTTTAAATCAAATAGTTTGGATGGGGTGGTGTTTGTGCAGTGTGTCCTGGAAGCTTTTCTAACACAGTATGTATATTGTCTAACCAGAGTGGAGGCCATATTGGATTTGGTACTTGGTAATGAACCAGGGCAAGTGATAGATTTGTTAGTGGGGGAGCATTTTGGAGATAGTGACCACAATTCTGTGACTTTCACTTCAGTAATGGAGAGGGATAGGTGCGTGCAACAGGGCAAGGTTTACAATTGGGAGAAGGGTAAATATGATGCTGTCAGACAAGAACTGAAGTGCATAAGTTGGGAACATAGGCTGTCAGGGAAGGACACAATTGAAATGTGGAACTTGTTCAAGGAACAGATACTACGTGCCCTTGATATGTATGTCCCTGTCAGGCAGGGAAGAGATGGTCGAGTGAGGGAACCATGGTTGACAAGAGAGGTTGAATGACTTGTTAAGAGGATGAAAGATACTTCTATAAGGCTGAGGAAACAAGGTTCAGACAGAGCGCTGGAGGGATACAAGATAGCCAGGAGGGAACTGAAAAAAGGGATTAGGAGAGCGAAGAGAGGGCATGAAAATTCTTTGGTGGGTAGGATCAAGGAAAACCCCAAGGCCTTTTACACATATGTGAGAAATATGAGAATGACTAGAGCGAGGGTAGGTTCGATCAAGGACAGTAGCGGGAGATTGTGCATTGAGTCTGAAGAGATAGGAGAGGTCCTGAACGAGTACTTTTCTTCAGTATTTACGAATGAGAGGGGCCATATTGTTGGAGAGGACAGTGTGAAACAGACTGGTAAGCTCGAGGAGATACTTGTTAGGAAGGAAGATGTGTTGGGCATTTTGAAAAACTTGAGGATAGACAAGTCCCCCGGGCCTGACGGGATATATCCAAGGATTCTATGGGAAGCAAGAGATGAAATTGCAGAGACATTGGCAATGATCTTTTCATCCTCATTGTCAACAGGGGTGGTACCAGGGGATTGGAGAGTGGCGAATATCGTGCCCTTGTTCAAAAAAGGGAATAGGGATAAACCTGGGAATTACAGGCCAGTTAGTCTTACTTTGGTGGCAGGCAAAGTAATGTAAAGGGTACTGAGGGATAGGATTTCTGAGCATCTGGAAAGACACTGCTTGATTAGGGATAGTCAGCACGGATTTATGAGGGGTAGGTCTTGCCTCACAAGTCTTATTGAATTCATTGAGGAGGTGACCAAGCACGTGGATGAAGGTAAAGCAGTGGATGTAGTGTACATGGACTTTAGTAAGGCATTTGATAAGGTTCCCCGTGGTAGGCTTATGCAGAAAGTAAGGAGGCATGGGATAGTGGGGAATTTGGCCAGTTGGATAACAAACTGGCTAACTGATAGAAGTCAGAGAGTGGTGGTGGATGGCAAATGTTCAGCCTGGAGCCCAGTTACCAGTGGCGTAACGCAGGGATCAGTTCTGGGTCCTCTGCTGTTTGTGATTTTCATTAATGACTTGGATGAGGGAGTTGAAGTGTGGGTCAGTAAATTTTCAGACAATACGAAGATTGGTGGAGTTGTGGATAGTGAGAAGGGCTGTTGTCGGCTGCAAAGAGACATAGATAGGATGCAGAGCTGGGCTGAGAAGTGGCAAATGGAGTTTAACACTGAAAAGTGTGAGGTTGTCCATTTTGGAAGGACAAATATGAATGCGGAATACAGGGTTAACGGTAGGGTTCTTGGCATTGTGGAGGAGCAGAGAGATCTTGGGGTCTAAGTTCATAGATCTTTGAAAGTTGCCACTCAAGTGGATAGAGCTGTGAAGAAGGCCTATGGTGTGCTAGAGTTCATTAGCAGAGGGATTGAATTTAAGAGTCGTGCGGTGATGATGCAGCTGTACAAAACCTTGGTAAGGCCACATTTGGAGTACTGTGTGCAGTTCTGGTCACCTCATTTTAGGAAGGATGTGGAAGCTTTGGAAAGGGTGCAAATGAGATTTACCAGGATGTTGCCTGGAATGGAGAGTAGGTCTTACGAGGAAAGGTTGAGGGTGCTGGGCATTTTCTCATTAGAACAGAGAAGGATGAGGGGCGACGTGAAAGAGGTTTATAAGATGATCAGGGGAATAGATAGAGTTGACAGTCAGAGACTTTTTCCTCGGGTGGAACAAACCATTACAAGGGGACATAAATTTAAGCTGAATGGTGGGAGATATAGGGGGGATGTCAGATGTAGGTTCTTTACCCAGAGAGTAGTGGGGGCATGGAATGCACTGCCTGTGGAAGTAGTTGAGTCGGAAACATTAGGGACATTCAAGCGGCTATTGGATAGGTACATGGATTACGGTAGAATGCTGAGGTGTAGATTGATTTGTTCTTAATCTGGGACAAAAGTTCGGCACAACATCGTGGGCCGAAGGGCCTGTTCTGTGCTGTATTTTCTATGTTCTATGTTCTAGGATTTAAGCATTTAAATTAGACTGATACTTGTGTAGTCTCTACACTCTGTCGCCTGTTCGGGTACACTGTGGAAGAATTCAGAAAGTCCAATTCAGTTAACAAGCACGTCTTTCGAGACTTGTGGGAGAAAACGAGAGCACCTGGAGGAAACCCACGCAGACTCGGTGAGAATGTACAGAATCCACAAAGACGGTGACCCAAGCCAGGAATTGAACCTGGGTCCCTGGTGCTGGGAAGCAACATGCTAACCACTATTCTACTGGAATTGGACCTGTTGGAATTGTACTGCTCCATATGTAAAGTTCTTCTTTGTTAAATAAATCACTAGTGCGATTTAACACTGCCTCGCCGCTTTGCCTCGCAATACCACAGTCGTAATCTTGATAAGGTCCCACAAATCAGTAAATTAAAAACTCATGGGATCCAAGAGTAAGTGGCAACTTGGATCCAAAATTAGTTAAGTGGCAGAAAACAAGTTTATGGTTGAGGATCTTTTATGACTGCAAGTTTGCTTCCAGTATGGTTCCATCGGGCTCAGAACTAGATCCCTTGCTGTACATGATAAATATCAATGATTTAGGCTTAAATATAGGAAACAGGATTAGGAAGTTTGCAGATGATATGTATAAAAGCTCAGGAGGCCTGAGGAGGTAAACTAAACAACATTTCATTCACCAAGTAAAGGCCGCAGCATGACTCACAGCTCACAGTTCGATCGATGTGTCCCCGTAGGTCTCGTGCGGGTTATTATATCCTCCACCGGCCTCCCTCACCCCACTCCCTCACTCTCCCCCCCACATAGACAAAAGGTGCTCCTGCAATGGATTATTGAATGGGTCTCTATCACCAATTTGCTTGTGGCTGCGCTTCCACCAGATGTGAGGCTGGGTCGGGGGGACGGATATCGTGTTGAGGAGCGCCTTTTTTGTGCAGAATGTAAAGGGGCAATGTTGAGGGCCCACCTCTGTTTGCGATATTCTGTGTCCATATTCGAACCTGTGTCACCTACGTCCTGCAGGTCTGGGTATAGGTCCCTGATGAAAAGTGCTCCCTAACTGAAGGACGACAAACAGACTGAGTGAGGCACAGATGCGTTTAGCATGGATTCCCCCGGGGTGGAATTCCGGCCCTTTGGGTGGTCCATGTGCTTTCACAAGGCCCGCCCACTCTCCAGTCTTGACAAAGTAAGAAACTGGTCCCATTTTCTCCACTATAGTCCCTGGGAGCGATTGGGCGCTGCCCCGAAAATCTGAACATGAACAGTGCCCATGGTTAAAAACATCTGTCACGCCTTCGGTGATCATGGTCACTCTTCTGGAGATCCTGCTTCTGCCAGGACTCAGGAATGTTAAACTCAAGCAGTTCTGGATGCATTGGCAACTTAGCAATTCAGCCGGCAATCCCTGCTTGTGATGCCCAGCATCACTCGGTACTTGAATAAAAACCATGCAAGATTTGCTTCAAGGCACCTGCGGTAATATGCATGTAGATATCAATGTATATAGTTTTCTATCAGTGCACATGGTTATAGGTAGGATCTCTGACCAGCAGGTGGCATTAAAGATCTACCATGTGACTTGAGACACCCGCCAGTTGGTAGTTGGTAGTAAGACATACAAGAAGATAGTCGCACTTCGAGTAGCTCCAGCAGAATTCACTGAATTTATTTATCAGCCATCGTCTGTATTATAGTTACATAGATACATAGAAGATATGAGCACGAGGAGGCCTTTTGTCCCTTCGAGCCTGCTCCTCCATTCATCATGATCATGGCTGATCATCCAACTCAATAGCCTAATCCTGCTTTCTCCCCATAACCTTTGAGCCCATTCTCCTCAAGAGCTACATCCAGCCGCCTCTTGAATATATGCAAAGTTTTAGCATCAACTACTTCCTGTAGTAATGAGTTCCACAAGCTCACCACTCTTTGTGTGAAGAAATGTCTCCTTATCTCTGTCCGAAATGGTTTATTCTGAATTCTCAGACTGTGACCCCTGGTTCTGGACACACACACCATTAGTAACATCTTCCCTGCATCTACCCTGTCTTGTCCTGTTAGAATTTTATAAGTCTCTATGAGATCCACCCTCATTCTGCTGAACTCCAGCGAGAACAATCCCAACCTAGTCAATCTCTCCTCATATGACAGTCCCGCCATCCCTGGAATCAGTCTGGTAAACCTTCGCTGCACTCCCTCAAGAGCAAGGATATCTTTTCTCAGAGAAGGAGACCAAAACTGCACACAATACTCCAAGTATGGCCTCACCAAGGCACTGTGCAATTGTAGCAACACATTCCTGCTTCTAGACTCGAAACCTCTTGCAATGAAGGCCAACATACCATTAGCCCTCTTTATCGCCTGCTGCCCCTGCATGCTTACCTTCAGCGAATGGTGCACAAGGACACCCAGGTCCCGTTGCACACTTCCCTCTCCCAATTTTCAACCATTCAGATAGTAATCTGTCTTCCTGTTTTTGCTTCCAAAGTGAATAATCTCACACTTATCCAAATTATACTGCATCTGCCATTGATTTGCCCACTCGCTCAAGATCTTGCTCTAGGATCCCTGCGTCCTCGTCACAATTGACCCTCCCACATAATTTGGTATCATCTGCAAAATTTGAGATGTTACATTTTGTTCCCTCATCCAAATCATTAATATATATTGTGAACAGCTGGGGTCCCAGCACCGATCCCTGTGGTACCCCATTAGTTACTGACTGCCAATTTGAAAAGGACCCATTAATCCCTTCTCTTTGTTTCATCTCTACCAACCAGTTTTCTATCCACCTCAATACATTTCCCCCAATCCCATGCGCTTTACTTTTGCACAATAATCTCTTATGCGGGACTTTTCAAACGCCTTCTGAAAGTCCAAATATACCACATCGACTGACTCCCCCTTCTCGACTGTACTGGTCACCTCTTCAAAGAATTCCAACAGATTTGCCAGGCATGATTTTCCCTTCATTAATCCATGCTGACCCTGACTGATCCTGCCACTGCTTTCTAAATGTTCCGCTATAAAGTCCTTGATAATGGATTCAAGCATTTTCCCCACGACCGATGTTAGGCTTACTAGTCTATAATTCCTTGCTTTCTCTCTACCTCCCTTTTTGAATATCGGAGTGACATGAACTACCCTGCAATCTGCAGGGACAGGTCCAGAGTCTATAGAATCCCGGAAGATGACCATCAATGCATCCACTATTTCCAGAGCCACCTCCTGGAGCACTCTGGGATGCAGATTCGCAGGCCCTGGCGATTTATCTGCCTTCAATCCCATCAGTTTTCCCAGCACCATTTCTCCACTAATGTTGATCTCCCTCTCATTAAACCTTTCATTCTCCAACATTTCTGGGATCTGATTTGTGTCCTCATTTGTGAAGACAAAACCAAAGTATGTATTCAATTGCTCAGCCATTTCCTTGTCCCTTATTGCATTCCCCTGTTTCTGTCTGTTGGGGACCTACATTCCTCTTTACCAATCTCTTTCTCTTCACATATCTGTAGAAACTCTTAGTGTCAGTCTTTATGTTCCCTGCAAGGGAATTGTACTGTACTTTCCCCTTCTTAATCAATCCCTTCATCCTCTGCTGAATTTTAAACTGTTCCCAATCCTCAGACCTATTATTTTTCTTGGCCAATCTGTATGCTTCTTCCTTGTATCGGATACTATTTCTCATTTCCTTTCTAAGCCATGGATTGGCCCTCTTACTCCCTTTACTTTTGTGCCAGACAGGAATGAACAATTGCTGTAGTTCCTCCATGCGTTCCTTGAATGTCTGCCATTGTCTACCCACTGTCATCCCTTTAAGTAACTCTCCCCAATCTATCAAGGCCAACTTATGCCACATATCGTCAAAGTTCCCTTTATTAAGATTCAGCACCCTAGTCTCTGAACCAACTACTTCACTCTCCAACTTGTTAAAAAATTCTGTCATGTTATGGTCGCTCATCCCCAAGGGATCTCGAACAGCCAGATTGGCAATGATTCCCTTCTCATTACACAGTACCCAGTCTAAGATGGTCTACTCTCTAGTTGATTCCTCCACATACTGGTCAACAAAACCATCCAGTACGCACTCCAGGAATTCCTCTTCTATGGTCCTGTGGCTAATTTGATTTGCCCAATCTATGTGAAGATTAAAATCACCCATGATCACCGATATTCCCTTGTTATATGCATCTCTAATTTCTTGTTTCATGCCATTCCCAACCTCACCACTCCAGTTTGGGGGTCTTTATGTGACACCCACTCATGTTTTTTGTCCCTTGGTATTTCTCAACTCTACCCATACAGATTCCACATTGTCAGAGCTAATATCCTTTCTCACTATTGTATTAATTTCCTCTTTAACCAGCAGTGCCACACCACCACCTTTTCTTATATGCCTTTTTCTTCCTAAATAATGAAAACCCTGGGACATTCAGTTCCCATCCCTGTTCACCCTGCAGCGATGCCTCCTTATTCCCAGTTATATCATACCCATTTATATATATCTGCATGATTAGTTCATCCACTTTATTGCAAATGCTCCGTGCATTAAGGCACAGAGCCTTTAAGTTTGTCTTTTTTCACAATGCTTGTCTTGCTCCCAATATTTTTCTCTACTGCCATGTTTGAATTTTGTCCTTGGTTTCTCCACCTATCACTTTTCTTATTCACTTTTCTACCTTTTGCTTTTGTCCTTGCTCACTCTTTCTCTGACTCCTTGCATAGGTTCCCATCCTCCTGGCATATTACTTTAAACCCTCCCCAACCACTCTCGCAAATAGCCCACCGAGGACATCAGTTCCAGTCCTGCCCAGGTGTAACCTGTCCAGTTTGTACAGGTCCCACCTCCCCCAGAACCGGTCCCAATGCCCCAGGAATCTGAAACCCTCCCCCTGACACCATCTCTTCAGCCACATATTCATTCTATATATCCTGTCATTTCTACTCTGACCAGCACGTGGCATCGGTAGTAATCCTGAGATCACAACCTTTGCGGTCCGATTTCATAACTTCCTTCTTAGCTCCCTGCATTCTGCTTTTGGAACCTCATCCCTTTATTTTACCTATGTCGTTTGTACCGATGTGTACCATGACAACTGGCTGTTCACCTACCCCCTCCATAATGTCCTGTACCCTCTCCGAGACATCCTTGACCCTCGGTCCGGGGAGGCAACATACCATCCTGGAGTCTCGTTTGGGCCACAGAAACGTCTGTCTATCCTCTTTACAATTGAATCCCCATACAACACTGTTATTGCACTGTCACACTTATTACCCCTCCCCTCTGCAGCAGAACCAACCATGATGCCACGAATTTGGCTGTTGCTATTTTCCCCTGAGATGCCATTCCCCTCAACAGTATCAAAAATGGTATATCGTTCTGCAGGGGAATGGTCACAGGAGATTCCTGCACTACCTGACTCGCTTTCTTGCACTGTCTGGTGGTCACCCATTCCCTTCCTGCCTGCACAGTCTGAGCCTGCGGTGTGACCACCTCTCTATACGTGCTATCCACGATACTTTCCGACTCGCGGATGCTCCACAGTATCCCCAGCCACCGCTCCAGCTCTGAAACTCGAACTTCCAGGAGCTGTAACTGGAGACACTTCCTGCACACATGCTGACCCTGGGGATTGGAACTGTCCCCAGTCTGCCACATGGAGCAAGAGGAGAAAACCACACCTTGGAGCTGTCCTGCCATGAGTTATTCCTTTAAATTAAACTTTTGAAATTAAACTTTAGAAAGATGTTTTTGTGTCATATATCCAATCCCACGTACACTATTCAATTAGCTTTTTTAAAAAAGAACCTGAATATTTATCCCTCTTGATCTGACAACAAATTTAAAATAGTTATTTAATTGAAATTATAATAGCCTGGCGCTGAATTTATTCTCTCCCTGTTGCAGTTTCCATGCAGGTCTGCTCCTCTCTGCTCCCGGAAGGTAGTTTTTTTGTTATCTTTCCACGTGTTTGTTAATAATTAATCTTTCTAGTTAAAAACCTGGATTTTCTGTGTACATCATTACAACGGTTATATCATAGAATGCAACATGGTACCAGCAGTGCAGAAGACCTAAAAATAACAACGGAGAAGATGGGGCAAAATAGACAGAAGAACAAAAAGGAAAGATTCTACTGCTGACCTGGTGAACTATGGCCATCTGCAACTCAATGCAATGAAAGACTGTGAAGTTAGAGATGGAAGATTTTAAGGCACCTCACCAGCTTCAAGTCTCGGGTAACGTAGATGAAAATTGGTGTGTTTTCAAGGAACAATTTAGACTCTATGTTGCAGCCCTTGGCCTGCAGGCACAGCCTGATGAGAGGCATATTGCATTGCTGCTCACGGTAGCAGGTCCTCAAGCACTAGAAACATACAATACCGTTGCCTTCGACAACGAATATGAAAGCAAAAGCTTTGCTGCAGTAAAACAGTACTTTGATCGGCATTGCTCTCCGAAGAAAAATTATACAATTGAGTGTTTTATATTTTATACTATACCCAATAGCAGACAAATCTGTTGATTCTTTTGTAATCGATTTGAGGTTGAAGGCGCGGTCGTGCAATTTTGGGACTTTAAACTCGTCAATGATCCGTGGCCAGATCGTGTTCAGCGTATCAAATGGCAAAGTACGTGAGAGGTTATTGAGGGAAGAAGATCTGAAATTAGAAAATGCTGTCAAGACCTGCCATGCAAGTGAGCTAGCTGCACAGTCAATTAGTATGCTCTTTAAGCCTCCAGGTTGCTGTGCAGTAAAGGAGACAAGGGCCTGGATTCTCTGAAATCCCGGCCAAGTGTTGACGCTGGCGTCAAAAGCACTGCGAGCGACGCCGGCGTCAACGGGTCTCCGGGCCCAGGCATTCACCCCTTCCTAGGGGGCTCGTATGGCGTTGGAGTGCTGTGTATTGCTCCGGCACCGAAAGCCGGCACGCCATGGCTTTCAATGGCCCGTGGCCAGCATGGCAGCGACCCCACGGGCACAAATCTCCACCAACAAATAGTGCCACCTGTGCCCCCTTTATGTATCAGTGACTTCTATTGGACAGTTGACATCAAATCATCATTTAATTGGAAAATCTGTTAACCCACTCCTCACATGCACAGCCTGAAATCTTTCTGGCATGAATTTCAAAGAACACGCTCGCGCCATAAGCACTGTGACGCAGTCAAAAAAGAAACCTGGGACTTCCGGTGGCGACAATGAGCGAGGGAGTCGTACATGCTGGGGCTCTCACTCCGGCGGGATTTGAGGACCTGGTTCCCTGGTTTTGCAGGACTGTGGAGCACTTAAAGGACGGCCACGGGGGGCTAAGGAGTGAGCAGAGCTGAATGGAACTGCGGGAGAGCAGAAAGCAGCGCAAACAGGAGAGGAAGGGACAAAGGCAAGGTGCAGGGGAAGCTGACCCGGAGCAAAGATGGCGGACCTGCGGACCTCGGACCCGGCGATCCAGCAGGCGCTGGAAAACATGCTGCAGGTAATAAAGAGCAGTTTTGAGTCGTTGAAGCGGGATAACTTGGACCCACTTCAGAAGGCAGTGGATCAGCTGAACCAGAGACTGGATGCAAGGACGAAAAAGTTAAGGAGCTGGTGGAGGCGGTGGAGGAGCAGGCGGACGCGCAGACGATTGCTGCGCTAGAAGTCGACGGGTTGAAGGAGAAACAGAGAAGACTGCTGGACAGAGTAGAGGAGCTGGAAAATAGAGCCCGAAGACAAAATCTGAGGATCATCGGCCTCCCGGAGGGGGCGGAGGGAGCTGATGCCACAGCGTCCGTGGCGGACCTGTTGATGCAGCTGATGGGGGCTGAAGCCTGCCCGCGACCACCGGAGCTGGAGGGGGCACACAGAGTGCAGGTGAGACAGGTGCGTCTGGGGGGTCCCCCCCCCGTCCGATGGTGGTTAGGTTCCACAGGTTTGTGGAGAAGGAGCGGGTGCTGCAGTGGGCAAAGAGCGCTAAGAGCAGCACGTGGAATAACAGTGTCCTTCGCATTTACCACGACCTAAGCCAATCGGTGGCCAGGCGGCGAGCAGCCTTTAAACAAGTTAAGGAGGTGTTGTTCAAAAAGCACGTGAGTTTGGTCTGCTCTTCCCGGCCTGTCTTTGGGTTACGCATCAGGGCCAACACCACTACTTCTCCGAGCCCGACGAAGCGATGGACTTTGTGAGGGATCAGGGGCTGGTCTCGAAAAAAGGACCCACGAACGCAAGCTAGGGTCCGAGAATTACTGGTTGAAGGGACGCCTACTGTGCCCCCCAACCAGGCTGATCACCTGGAATGTCAGGGGACTAAATGGGCCAGTTAAAAGGGCATGTGTGTTCGCGCATTTGCAGGCTCTAAAGGCGGACGTAATTATGTTGCAGGAGACACATCTGAAAGTGCCTGACCTAGTCAGTGCCTAGTCAGGCTACATCGTTTCCAGTCTCCGATGAGAAGTCACACCTAATAAAGGCGGAAACAGCCAAGACCATGGTCCAACAAAAGATCATCAAGTGTCTCTGAGAGGGATAGCCTAAGTGTTCCTGCTCGGGTTACTACAGTGTGTGGTCAGAACTGAGTGAAGCAAATGGCCTTCTCCTGTGACAGTACAAGATTGTGATTCCACATTCCTTGAGGCCACTCATGCTCAAGAAGCTCCATGAAGAGCACCTGGGCAGTGAGATGGGCAAGCCCAGGGCCAGGGATACAATTTATTGTCCAGGCATCATCCAAGACATTGCCGGCATGGTCGACCACTGTGACACGTGTCAGAAATTTCACTGCAAGCAAAGCAAAGAACTGATGCACGTGGGTGAAATCACCATAAGTCCATGGCAGAAGGTGGGCATGGATCTTTTTCACTTCAATGGAAAAGACAGCCTTTTAGTTATTGACTGTCATGATATTCAAGTGAACATCACAGCACATACACACATACATAATGATAGACAGAGCAACGGACCAATTAGCACACATAACACGACAGCCAATCACAGACAAGAGCATACACAGTACAAAACAAGAAATGCAACACTTCCTAGGGCAGTCCATCAGGAGACGGCACAGGGCAAGGACCTCAAAGCCAGATACTCACACAGTTACCACGTGCTGAGTACCAAGTTTGTTATATAAATAGTTTAAAGGAATAAAACTGCGTTGTACCAATCGCAACCGTGTTGGTTCGTCTGTATCTCAGAGCACCCAACACTTCATGGCACCAGAAGTGAATCAAAACCTACCCACAAATCTGCCATCCTGCGCCATGGACACCGTCAACACACCGCAGCCGTTGCAAGTCGCTGGGAAGCTTGGCGTAAATTGGACGCTGTTCAAGCAGCGCTTCGAACACTTTATGGAAGCCAACAAAAAACAGACTCCTCGGACAAAAGGAAGATCGCCATCCTCTTCACCAACGCAGGTCAGCACGCCATCCATGTATACAACTCCCTGGTGTTCGCGGAAGGTGAGGACAAATCTAAATATGACACGGTCCTCCTCAAGCTCGACCAACACTTCAACGTTCAGGTCAACGAGAGCTTTGAGAGGTATGTCTTCCGGCAGCGCCTGCAAGGTAAGGATGAGCTCTTTCAGTCCTTCCTGACGCATCTCCTCATACTCGCACAATCCTGCGGTTACGACACCACCTCAGAGTTCATGATCCGGGACCAGATCGTTTTTGGGTTTGCCTCCGGCAGCCTACGCCAGCAGCTTCTAAAAATAAAAGGCCTGACCTTAACATCTGCAGTTGAAGTCTGTGTCCTGCACGAGAACGCGACTAGCCGCTATGCCCAATTTCAGGCGACCGAATCGGCACGGAGGGGGTCCCACGCGACCGAATCGGCAAGCCAGGCCACCCACGAGGCAGAACGGGTCCAGGCGATCGTGTTTCTCCCGCCCCGTGGCCCGGACGAGGGCAGCTGTTTCGCGCGCTTTTCGAGGCCTCCCGCGCTTGTGCGCGCCAAAACCTACGGTAACACTGAGGGACGTGATGCGCAGGCGCGCTCGACACAAGACCGAACTGCGCATGCGCAGTGGCGTAACGAACGCCATGACGTCATGACGTGCGGCAACTGTGGAGCTCCGCATTTAAAAGGGCAATGTCCCGCAAAAACCCAACAATGCCTACGCTGTGAGCGGCTCAACCTGTTGATTTTCCGCATCTCCGACAACCTCGCAGGAACGTGCGGACCATTCAGCCTCCACATTACGACATCCAAACCGATGACACAGATGACCAAGACGCCTTCCGGGTTGCGGTCATTGATGGGAACCGGGGCAACACAATCAATCCGGGTGATGAATGGTGTGCCACCCTGACGGTCAACCGATCGCCGATCACTATCCGCCTGGACACTGGCGCCTCCGCCAACCTGATAGCATGGTTCGCCTTCTATGCCAAGAAGGTCAGACCACCAATCTGGCCGTCCCGGTGCAGGATGGTCGACTACAACGGGAACGTTATCCCGGCCATGGGATCCTGCCAGCTCCAGGTGACACACAACACACACACGGCCACACTCTCGTTTGAGATAGTTGGCTCATCGAAGGACTCCCTGCTGGGCGCACAGCTATGCAAGGCTCTCCACCTCGTGCAACGAGTCCACTCTCTCTCTTCGGACGGCACATCTGACTTCCCGGATGCAGAGTTTAACACACAGCTCCAATCGCTCCACGCCCACAACCAGGAGGCATTCGAGGGCATGGGAACACTGCCATATACCTACCGAATTCGCCTCAAACCGGATGCCATCCCTCTCATTCACGCACCTCGCAGGGTTCCTGCGCCACTTAAAGATCGCCTCAAGCAGCAGCTGCAGGATCTCCAGGACCAAGGGGTCCTATCCAGGGTCACAGAGCCCACGCCGTGGGTCAGCTCCATGATGTGTGTCAAGAAGCCCTCCGGCGAGCTCCGCATCTGTATTGACCCCAAAGACCTCAATAATAATATCATGAGGGAACATTATCCCATACGGGAGGAGATCACCAGTGAAATGGCCCAGGCGAAAATATTTACGAAACCGGATGCTTCTAAGGGGTTTGGCAGATCCAACTCGATCCCTCCAGCCGAAAGCTATGCACCTACAACACCCCTTTCGGCATGTTCTGCTACAACCGGATGCCATTTGGCATCATCTCGGCATCCGAGGTCTTTCATAGGATCATGGAGCAGATGATGGAAGGCATCGAAGGGGTGCGCGTATATGTGGACGACGTTATCATCTGGTCCACCACACCACAGGAGCACATATATCGTCTCCAACGCGTTTTTGCCCGCATACGGGAAAACAGCCTGCGCCTCAACCGAGCCAAATGTTCCTTTGGCCAGACCGAGTTGAAGTTCCTGGGGGACCATATCTCCTGGTCAGGGGTCCGTCCGGATGCAGACAAGGTGAGCGCCATCACAGCCATGCCGCAGCCGGCCGACAAGAAAGCTGTCCTACGCTTCCTTGGCATGGTCAACTTCCTGGGGAAGTTCATTCCCAACCTTGCCTCTCACACAACGGCTCTGCGCCACCTCGTCAAAATGTCCACAGCTGGAATGGGAGGAGCTCAAACTCAAACTCACCACTGCACCGGTATTGGCGTTTTTTGACATGTCTCGTGCCACCAAAATCTCAATGATGCCAGCCAATCCGGCATTGGAGCAGTGCTCCTGCAGAGGGATGACACGGCATCATGGGCCCCAGTTGCCTATGCATCGCGAGCCATGGCCCCCACAGAGCAGCGCTACGCGCAGATCGAAAAGGTGTGCCTGGGCTTGCTAACCAGTTTCGACAAGTTCCATGATTATGTATATGGTCTTCTCGTTCACTGTCGAAACTGACCACCGCCCCTTAGTCAGCATAATAAACAAGGACCTGAACGAGATGACCCCTCGCCTCCAGCGCATCCTACTTAAACTAAGGAGGTACGACTTCCAACTGGTCTACACCCCAGGGAAGGAACTCATCGTTGCGGGTGCCCTATCCAGAGCAGTGAGCACGCCGCCAGATGCGGAGGGTTTCATATGTCAGGTCGAGGCACAGGTGGCTTTCACATCAGCAAATCTGCCAGCTGATGACTCCAGTCTGGCCCGTATTTGCCGAGAGACTGCGGCCGACCCCCTTCTATAGCGTGTGATGCACCACATGACGTGAGGGTGGCTCAAAGAGCAGTGCCCGCAGTTCTACAATGTCCGAGACAACCTGGCCGTCATTGATGGTGTCCTTCTGAAGCTGGACCGGATTGTGATTCCGCACAGCATGCGCCAGCTGGTTCTCGACCAACTACATGAAGGCCACTTGGCGGTCGAGAAGTGCAGACGGAAAGCCCGAGAGGCGGTATACTGGCCGGGCATCAGTGACGATATTGCCAACATGGTGCTCAACTGTACAACCTGCCAAAGGTTTCAGCCGGCGCAACCTCTTGAAATGCTTCTGCCCCATGAGCTGGTGACGTCCCCCTGAGCGAAGGTGGGTGTGGACCTTTTTCACGCGCTTTGCAGTGACTATGTCATCATAGTTGACTACTTCTCCAACTACCCAGAAGTCATACGCCTGCACGATTTGACGTTGTCTGCTGTCATCAGGGCCTGCAAAGACACCTTTGCTCGCCACGGCATTCCGATGACTGTCATGTCGGACAATGGGCCCTGTTTTGCCAGCCAGGAATGGTCATTGTTTGCTGCCTCGTATGGCTTCACACACGTGACGTCCAGCCCTCTGCACCCCCAGTCAAATGGAAAGGCGGAGAAGGACGTTCACATTGCCAAGCGGCTCCTCTGCAAGGCTGCTGCTGCCGGATCGGATTTCTGCCTCGCCCTGCTGGCCTATCGCTCGGTCACACTAGCCACTGGTCTCTCACCAGCACAGCTGCTGATGGGTCGCGCCCTCAGGACCACTGTGCCTTCCATCCTGGCACCAACAATAGACCATACTCCGGTACTGCATAGGATGCAACTGCAGCGCGGTCGCCAGAAGAGGTCATATGACACGCGGGCAACTGATCTTCCTGCCCTGGCCCCTGGAGACGAGGTCCGCATCCACCTACCAGACGGTGGCTGGTCAGCACCTGCCGAAGTTCTCCGACGCGTGGCTCCCCGCTCGTTCATGGTACGCCTGCCTGATGGATCCGTGCGTAGCCTTAATCGCCAGGCTCTTTGCCTACTTCCACGCTTGCAACAAGACCTTACATTGATGCCGTGTCCTCCTGTGGTTCCTGATATCGACTTTGTGGAGCTGCCTGCTACCATGCCCCTTCCGTCGCCGCCCGTGGCCAGGCCCGCACCTCAGCCGGTGGTTCCCGACCCACCCTTGAGGCGGTCAACCCGAATTCATCGCCCACCTACTAGACTGGACTTATGAGACTGTTTACACGTTGAACTCATGCAACCACTGTTTTAACATGTCTATGTTCTTCTCGTTACAGGCATTCATTTTATCGTTCCACATTTCCACGCTTTTTTTTGTTATGGTACAACCTCGTTAGTATGTCACACCCGACATCGTTTCTTGTGTATAGTTAAGCCCCATGTACATGCTGTAAATATTACACACACACACATTTAGCTGCACTCAGTACACATTTCTATTTATAACCACGTAGGCACATAATCTTGTAAAAAAGGTAGGATGTCATGATAGTCAAGTGAACATCACAGCACATACACACATACATAATGATAGACAGAGCAATGGACCAATTAGCACACATAACACGACAGCCAATCACAGACAAGAGCATACACAGTACAAAACAAGAAACATGACACTTCCTGGGCAGTCCATCAGGAGACGGCACAGGGCAAGGACCTCAAAGCCAGACACTCACACAGTCACCACGTGCTGAGTACCAAGTTTGTTATATAAATAGTTTAAAGGAATAAAACTGCGTTGTACCAATCGCAACCGTGTTGGTTCGTCTGTATCTCAGAGCACCCAACACATCTCAAATGATCCGGAGCTGACACAGTTGGCGAACTCGACAGCTCGGTGTGTCATCCAACATGCTGAAGAGCTTTTTGCCCAGCATGGCATACCAAGCATTTTCATGTCTGACAATGGTCCCTGTTTCAAAAATTATGAGTGGACTGAAGTTGCCCATCATTATGATTTTCGGCACATCACCTCAAGTCCTCTATATCCCCATTGAAATGGGAAGGCAGAAAAGGGTGTGCACATTGTAAAACAGCTGCTAAAAAAAGCCATTGACAGCCAGGAAGACATTTATCTAAAAAGCTTCTAAGTTATTGTTAGGTGCCACTTGTCAATCGGCTGTCACCAGTACAGCTGCTAATAAATAGACAGCTGCGACAGACCCTGCCTTCCATTGCAACTCACCGAGGACTGGAGCTAAAACTGCTTCTTCAAAAGAGGAGGCAGAAAGGGTTCTACGGTAGATCCACAAAGAAGCTCCAGGCACTGCATCCAGGTCATATGGTCTGATGCGAGGATGCCAATGGAAATGGCTGGTCAAAGCTTAGAAAGTGTTGCAACAGGCAGGTTCACATTCGTTTCTGGTTCTTACTAAGGATGGTTCACTCTTGCGAAGGAACTAAAGAGCGCTATTGAAATCACAAAGCCCTTTCATGCTGAGTCCAGCAGAAGAGCTGTTGTGTAATCCCAAAATACTTGAAGAGGACACAGACCACCCAGCAGAGCCAGCAATCAAAGAAGCATCTGCAGCAGAGAATGCAGAACAAGCAGGAACACCAACAACAAATGAAGGCCATCACTCAGGAGTTCAATCAGATTACATCGTAAACCTGACAGGCTGAACTTGTGGTAAACTGTGTACAATATATGTTTAAAGTTATCATGCATATCGTGTTGTATAAAGAACAGTCACGTTTGTAATTCTTAATACTTACAAAGTTTTGTAAGGGCCCCGAATAATCCAGCACG
This sequence comes from Scyliorhinus torazame, assembly GCF_047496885.1. Classification (NCBI taxonomy): domain Eukaryota; kingdom Metazoa; phylum Chordata; class Chondrichthyes; order Carcharhiniformes; family Scyliorhinidae; genus Scyliorhinus; species Scyliorhinus torazame. Next base: position 66,484,071 of record NC_092708.1, on the reverse strand, counting down.
AGTTTTAAGGATACAAAATAATAAAGTTTATTTACTATAACAATATATACATAGCAGTAGCAGTAACTTCCCTTGCTACCTTCTCCTTCCTCCTGGTTCCTGGACTGGCCAGCTTATTTATAGTAGGAGTTTCTCCGCCCCCCTCATTGGGGAAGTTCATACTCCCATAGGATTGTGGGATAATCATTAGCCCCCAGCCAATCGTCAGTAGGCAGGTTATAGCACAAAGGAAGGGGGATGTGGTGATATGCATGCACACATCAATGTATATAGTTGTCGATCAGTGCAAATAGTTATCAATATGACCTCTGACCAGCAGGTGGCAATAGAGATCTATCACATGACTTGAGACACCCGCCAGTTGATAGTAAGTAATACAAGAAGATAGTTGCACTCAGAGTAGCTCCAGGAGAATTCAATTAATTTGTCAGTAGCCATCGTCTGTATTATAATTTGTTAGTTATCTTCCCATGTGTTTGCTAATAAATCATCTTTCTAATTAAACAACTAGATGTTCTGAATACATCATTACAACTGTTGTATCACAGAACACAACATGGTACCAGGGATGCAGAAGATGGATGCTTTGGAGCTGTTCGGACATGTTTCACCCCATTGGCTCGCATTAAGACCTGGAACTCCAAGCTGGTAAAGGGAGTTCTATTGTGGCAAGAACCTACAGAATCCATAGGTGCTGAATAATTGCCATGATTTTTCCATGGTGATTCACAAGCAGGTGGAAGACATTCGATACACATCCATCCACTATGAATGGGCGTCTTAAGGAGCAGAAACATTGACCCTCATAAAGGACCCAGCAAAGTCAGCATGGAAGCGCACCCAGGGGTTTCCTGGCCATTCCCACAGGTGCGGCAAAGCTGATGGAGGGAGCTCCTGGCAAGCCGCACATTGCTGCACCATTTGCTCGATGCCGCTGTTGATCCCTGAACACCACAGTGCGAATTTTCAGCTTCGAAACCCCCCACTGTCCGTTATGCGAATCTTGTGAGATTGTGTGCCGGACTGACCGTGGGATGACCATGTGAACTCCCCACAGGAGGATACAAACCTCCACACTGAACTCCTGCTGCTTTGTATGAAATGCCCTGAGCTCCTGTGGGGGTTTTCCTGGGCTGGGGGAAGGGGAGGTGGGGAGGAGAGGCTTTGCGTTGTGAGGCCTTCAAGCCATCTTTAAATATTGTGGAGACCCAGAACAGGGCCAACCACAGCTGCAGCCTGCCTGTCCTACCAAACTCTCCAGGGACAGAGGACTATTGCAGCTTCTCCCCTGAAAGTCGCAGCTGAAGACTATTTCAAATGTGGAATTAGCCTTGTTAGTTGTGAGAGCACTTCACACTTCAGAACTTCCTTGAATGCACAGATCATGTCTCAGAAGATGATTGGTGCGTAAATACCATGGAGGCAGCTGCCAACAATCAAACACTAAAGAGCAGAGCTTCACCACTAAGGATCCTCGCGTGGCCAAAGGGTAAGTAGCTGAATGTGTGGAGGGCAGTTAAGCAAGACCTTCCGAATGTTCTCAGTGGAGGTCTGGTGTCCTGATGTGGCCAGGGGTGGGTATGCGAGGCAAGGTTTGTCAGCACAACTGGTTCACTGGATGGCACTCTGAGAGAATATGGGGCAGTCATAGTAAGAGTGGAAAGGTCTTGATGGATTTGAGGGTCCCAGGAAGGAAGCCATAACTGATGTCGGTCCCTCTCTTTCTCCAATTCCTTCCAAACACAAAAATGTTTGTTAGCGTGAATCCTGCAAAGGTTGTCCCTCACTGTGCTTGTTGCAGCTGAGCGGTGCATTGGGCTGCTGAAAATGTGGTTCCGATGCCTTGACCTCTCTGGTGGTGCCCCGCAGTAAACCCCCAAAGACTCTTCCGATTTGTGGTGGTCGGCTGTGTCCTCCACAACCTGGAACAGCAGCAGGGTGACATGCTGGAGGAATAGAATGAGGAGAAGGGGAGGCAGACGGACATGGTGCCTCATCTAAGGAGGAGGCGGACCAGGGGGTGCTGGAGAACGACCCTGAGGAGGAGGCAGGTAATGGAAGATAGCCTCCGGCAACAGTCTGGCATATCAGAAAGACCAAGGAGGCTCTCATTGTCTACAGATTTTCCTAGGACAAGGCTGTGGCCATCAGCTCATCTCCCAACACCCATTTCCCTCCCGCATCGCACCCCCCCCCCTCCAATGCTCCCTCATTTTCCCCACCCCCCCATTCCTCCCACCCCCTCCCTCCAATCACATCGCCCCCTCCCCAACCACCCTGTTTCCATCCTCAAGGTCCTGTGTAACATCACTCCAAGGTGATGGGCCTGTGTTGGCACTGTCAGTGGGTTACTATACAAGGCAGGAGAGTGATGATCCTCACTGTGAGGAAAGCTCTGGTGCGCCTCAGGATCTGCTGAAATCTAACTCCTGCCTTTCTGCTGACAGTCCGCTCACACCCATCCGCACTGTTCATTGGGGGCTTTTGATCTTGGAGCATTGTGCCTGGGGGGGAGGGGGTAAAGGGGTTGGGGCTGAGGGCAGGCCTGCTGCAAAGATTAACCTGACAGGCTTCACATGTTTCAGGTGTCACATGTTTTAGTGATGAACATTTTAATGTAACAGATTTCCATTCAGATCGTGACCTCACCAGTGCACGCTCAGTGCTCCTCACTCTCCTTGACCTTCCATGGTCTAGTACTACGTCTAGGTGCGTCCCGAGCATGCACATCAGAGATGGAGGCAGCCTGCTGCTTTCCGCACCCTGTGGCCATTGATTCCCTTGGCGGATGTCCTCTGTTGGCCTTGAGCAGGAGGGCCCTGGCCAACTTAGCGGTATTACAGGCATTGCCGTGACATATTTTTCTGCCCATTGCCCTTAAGATGCGTCGATGTCAGGAGGGGTATTTAGATGAACTGGAGACTGTCATAGTCTCCTTGATGGCAGGCCCTGGGTTGGCCTCCAGAGTTTCCTCCTCCCTGACAGTGCTTGTTGGGCTCTACAGGAGTCCATAGGATGCAGGGGCAGCTGGAGTGAGCTTCACCTGCACCACACACACCTGTTAATGTCACACTTGTCTCAAGTGAGCTGTTAATGTCACACCAAATCAACCTTTCCCTTTCACTGAACTCATCTCCATTGTCTTGCATGATCACCATCCGATGAGGTTGGGCCATCCGTAGTCATATCCCTCCTGCCACCCGATAGATAACCTCGGAAGAGAGCTCCAAGGAGAACACCGGCGATGCGTCACAGCTATCATCCGCACCTTCCACCAGTGCAGAGGCACACACCTCGGTGGACGACATTGATGAACAGGCTTTGGGGGCACAATCTGGTCAGAACAACACAGTTGCTGATGCACATCAGGTGGAGGCAGAAATATCGAAGGGAGACAGCAGCCGGAGATCTGCTGGATCCCAGGACACAGCTGGGCCCCAATCAGATGTACAATATTGTCCCAGAGCTGATGCAGGTGATAGGTCAGAGCGGTGAACTTGCTGAGGCACTCCAGAGTGTGGTTGACTCAGTGACTCACTGACGAGCATCACTGAGGGCGATTCTCCTCAGTCAGTCGACCACTCTGTCGGTCACTGCATTCTCCTTGGACAACTCTGCGATCTCCAGGGCCCATTCCTCATAGGGGCTGATGATTCTGATCTGTGGGACTCCAACCCCCATTTTCACCCTTTCTCTCTTGGTATGGGCTATCTTCACTGTAACTTAATTGCCGTGTTAATGTAAACCTACTTGTGACACTGATAACAAAGAACAAAGAACAAAGAAAAATTACAGCACAGAAACAGGCCCTTCGGCCCTCCAAGCCTGCGCCGATCCAGATCCTCTATCTAAAACTGTTGCCTATTTTCTAAGGATCTGTATCCCTCTGCTCCCTGTCCATTCCTGTATCTGTCTAGATACATCTTAAATGATGCTATCGTGCCCGCCTCTACCACCTCCGCCTCTACCACCTCCGCGTTCCAGGCACCCACCTCCCTCTGCGGAAAGAACCTTCCACGCATATCTCCCTTAAACTTTTCCCCTCTCACCTTGAACTCATGACCCTTAGTAATTGAGTCCCCCACTCTGGGAAAAGCTTCTTGCTATCCACCCTGTCTATACCTCTCATGATTTTGTAGACCTCAATGAGGTCCCCCCTCAACCTCCGTCTTTCTAATGAAAATAATCCTAATCTACTCAACCTCTCTACATAGCTAGCACCCTCCATACCAGGCAACATCCTGGTGAACCTCCTCTGCACCTTCTCCAAAGCATCCACATCCTTTTGGTAATGTGGCGACCAGAACTGTACGCAGCATTCCAACTGTGGCTGAACCAATGTCTTATACAACTGTAACATGATCTGCCAAATCTTGTACAAAGATCATTCTCCTGCTGGGACAAAGAAATGATATTGTGAGCCACGCTCTTGATGTGTCAGGAGAGTCTATACCAAGAGGTATGTGTGGGCACCACACCAAGATATTAAGGGGTTGTGATGGTGAGTGCCAGGGGGTTTCTGAGGGACAAGCTTGAAGATAGGATCTGGGGAGGGTGTGAGGTTTCAGCCAGTCGATTGCAGGGGAGGCAGTGGGGCAGTTTGAGAATTTGAGGGTTGGCAGGCGGAACTGATGCCAGGAGAGAGGTGGCAACTTATCCTTGCAGCTTGGTGGAGATAATTTGGCTGCTTCCGAAGGACAGCATGGTGGCGCAATGATTAGCACTGCTGCCTCACAATGCCGAGGTCCTGGGTTCGATCCCGACTCTGTGTCACTGTCCGTGTGGAGTTTGCACATTCTCCCCGTGTTTGCGTGGGTTTCGCCCCCACACCCCAAATATGTGCAGTGTCGGTGGATTGACCAAGTTAAATTGCTCCTTAATTGGAAAAAATGAATTGGGTACTCTAAATTTCTGAAAAAATAAAATTCCGACTTTGGAGAGCGGTTCCCCTGGTCATGCTGCCCGCACTCACTGCAGCTGCCACTGCCAGAAATGAATGAATGGCTTGCAGCTACAGGATCCGAGGGGTTTAAACACAGGTCACAGCTGTTCTCTATCCAGAAATGGACACTTGGTGCTTCCACGTAAGTGTTACCATTGTAATTTCTGTGACTCCCCAAGTCTGGACTGCTCTCGAGTTTCCAGACAGATTTCTCTTTTCTGGAGGATCTGTGGGGGATCCTTTTAGTTAGGGGATCCCTTTAGTTATGGGTCTCTGTGGGGATCCCTTTCGGCAGGGGTCTCTATGGGGGGGTCTCCCATATTACTCAGGTGTGGTGGGGGGAGTTGGGTCTGGTAGGGAGGGAAGGTGAAGCATTGTGGGGTTGGAGGGTGACCATCGGGTAGACTTTGGAAGCCCTTGGCCCATCGTGAGGACTCACTGGTAAATACCAATAGTGATCAGTGCCTACACGATCCCGGCCCAGAGGACCGAGAATCCCGAGAGTCTGGAGATTCTGGTGGCTGGTCTGGTAAGTGGATGTAAGTGGGTCATTACGACCCATTAGAATCCTCCTGCTGGCATGTTGGCGTGAACCCCGATCGCACCACCAGTAGGCCGGAGCATAGCGGTCATTTCGGAACCCGCCGGGAACCTCAATTTCAGCCAGACGCCCAATTCTCCATCTGATCGCATTCTATGTACTCGGCTCCAGAGAGTATGGAGATGGTCACAATGGGCATTTGCAACCTGGAGATGAGAAACACATAATGCGGAGTGATAGACATCAATTCAGACGAGACGCTGAGAAGCAGTGAACCGATGCTTTAATAAGCTAAATATGTGCCGACCTGTAGCTCCTCCCGCACTGCAGGGCTGACCCAGGTCAACAGGCTTTATACCTCCACAGCTGGGCGGAGCCACAGGCGGAGCCAACAGCAGCACCAATAATAACATTCCAACAGTACAACAGCAACAACCAATAACAGAACAGCAATAACAATAAGTATGTACAACAGTGGAGATAACAATGCTAATAGAACAGTAGAACAATAGTGAACATATATACAACAGCCGTACGTAGCTATACGTGTCTCACCACACGGAGGGGCGGGTGGGGGGGAGTGGAATGTGAAGCTTTCATGGCTGTTGTGGTGGGATCCCCTGTAAGTGATGGCGCACATAGCTTCCAGATGGGGTGGGCACAGGTCCATATGTGTTATGGGCTCGGGGGGAATGTGTCAATGTCCAATTCCACAACAACAGGACGCAGAATAACAGGCGGCATCTCTACCTGCACATCGTGAGGCTCTAGGTAAATAAGAAGCATATGGACAGTAAGGGAGGGAGGGCCAAACTCTGTTCTGTCATGAAGGTGTAGCACCATCATCGCGTCACAGAAGTAAAATGGCACCTTCCAAAATCAAAAGTAAGATCCATTATGTCTGGGAGGGGAATGATCAAGTACGGGAGAAATGAGAAATGCTAATCTGGGATTTGGGGCTTCTCCTTGGGACACTGACTCATTTGTTAGTGGTGCTACAGTGGACAGGGTCCAGACCAAGAAAAGAGTTCACAGACCACCTTGCCCAGGAAGCAACAGCAAGCCAGATTTCTAATTTTGTGCCATTAAAGGGATAGCATAAATCAATAGCCTCACGTCAAATTTGAAAAGCTACATGGTGGCAGACAGGAATGCAGTCTTGGAGAATGAAGGCGATAGTTAAGGGGAAAAAGCTGCATCAATTCTCCAATCCCTCAGTGAAGGGGAGTCACGAGTTAACAATTAATGCCATTCAGTGCCCAAATGGATTCCATTTATTCACCATGGACAACCATCATATAATTCACAAGTTCTCACTACCCTGCTCCAACCCCCTCCCCACAAACATGGCTCCAGATATCACAGGCTGGATTCTCCGATCCCCGACGCCGAAATCGCGTTTGCCGACGCGACGGAGAATCCCCGATGATGACAAAATCGGGGGCGCCGCCGCTTTCGCGCCGCTCCGCCCCCTGAAAAGCGGAGTACTCTAGGAGTACGCCATGCGCCGTATCCCCGCCCTCCTGAAGCCGGCTGAGGCCCCCCCCCCCCGCGATGCTCCGTCACCGACCGTTCTAGTTCCCGACGGCGTGAGCCATGTGTGGTCTCACCCATCCGGAACTCAGCGTGGCAGCTGCGGACTCAGTCCAGCGCCGTCACAGTCAGGGGAGAGCCGACCCGCGGGCAGGGGATCATTATTCTGGGCTTGGGCCATTGTGGTGGGAGGTCCAGTGTGCGCGAGCCGGCCGAAGGGGAGGGCTATTTTTGCAGGGCCGGGTCTGTGAGTGGCATCCGCCAAGAAGCATGGTACGGCCGCTGCAGGACGCCGCCGTGTGCATGCGCAGCCATGGACCTGGCCATTCTGCAGGCCGTATCGACAGATAGAGCTGGGAATTCTACGGTGCCTGGCTGCTAGCATCCCCCCCCCCTCCCCCAGAACAGGGAATCGGTGCCAATTTTGCGCCAGTTTTCCTGGCGTAAAACACCACCGTTTTCATGCTGGCCTGGATACTTAGTCTCCAGAATGGAAAATCCAGCCCCACTTCTGTGGAATGGAATGCTGCTCATCTCTACGTCTCGATAAGTGTGCTAGAGTTCTAGGGATAAGGTAGCATGAGGAAAAATCCCATCTAAACTGCCAAACATTTACCTGCCCTACTTCCCCCGTAGGTCTCTCGTTCGCACATTTTTCAGCACCCCTTAAACATTTTGGTCTTAAATATAACTTTTCGGAGAGGAGGGAAAAGGGGGAATGGATCCAGTGATCCAGGGAGCTTTTTTCAGAATCTTCATTTGATGCAGGAAGTGAAGGAGGGAAAGGCGTCGGCGTGTGCAACTCCAGCAGGAGGCACGACTTTGGGGATGTGGTGAACCACTGTAATAGGAGATGTAAGGTAGGACCTGCACTACAGGTTCGCCGGTAGTCCCTGCCGGCTGGCTCCGCCCACGGAGAACTGTATAAATATGCATGACCTGCAGTGCCCTGCCATTTCGCCAGCTGCAGCAGGAGGCCACGCATCTGACTGTAATAAAGCCACAGTTGTACCCAACTTTAGTCTTTGTGCAATTGATCGTGCATCAGGGGACATGGCCAGGAGGAGCCTGAGCATCAACAGCAGGCTGAGGGGAAGGTATCCAGACCGAATGTCTTTCGACAACGAGTCTCCTTTCTACACAAAAGTGGGAGGCAGTGAAAGGTAAAGCTATGATTGTCCAGAGATCTGGTTCACACATACGCCACCTGCTCGACAAAGACGTAACACCAAGTGGAGGTTTCCTCTTTGAGGGGCCAGTAGGTCGGCAAGAATGATTGCTGGGGGATAAACACTGGCTCATGACTCTGGTGCGTAGCCTTCAGACTCCAGCCAGGGAAAGGTACAACACCACCACATGCACTCTCATAGAGGCGATTGGACCTCTGAAGATGTGATGCCTGGACCACTTTGGTGGCTCGCTGTAATATGTACCACAAAGGTTTTGGCACATGATTGCAGTTTGCCGTGCCCTTCACAATGTGGCTATGCAGAAAGGTGAAGACCTGCCAGAAGGCCTCCTCAGAATGTGAAGATGAAGAGGTGCAGCTGCCCAGAGGGTTGCTGAGGGACAAGGGTGCGTTGTTGTCAGAGCGGCACGGTGGCGCAGTGGTTTGCATAGCTGCCTCACGGCACCAAGGACCCGGGTTCGATCCAGGTCACTGTCCGTGGGTCTCATCCCCACAACCCAAACGATGTGCAGGCTAGGTGGAGTGGCCATGCCAAAAAAATAATTGGGTCATCTAAATTTATTTTTCAAGAATGAGTGTGTTGATGTCGTGGAAGAGGGGAGACTTCGGAGGCATCCGCGGCTGATATCCCTGGAGGTCCCCAGCCTCATAAGGTTCCTGCTCAGGGGCAGACACACAATCAGTTGTTTGCACTGTAATGTTCTTTCGGATGCCCTGATTTATATTACAAGAATACTTGTAGCTAAAGCTTTAAACGATTTATTGACATTAACTGTGGGTCAAATATATACGAAACAACAGATGAATAACAGTATGAACATGCACAATCCACTATCTGTCTACCTACTCCCTCGTTAGTCTGAGGCCACCTGACTCTAACATTCACTTATATACTAATGAGATTCCTAGTGGTCAGTCGGTGAATTACAATACAACCAGGATATCCAGCAAAGGCAGAGTATCTTGAGTGAAGGTCCCTGGGGGCCCGACTAATGCTCATCATCCCAGTGGGTGCCAGAGGGCCCTGACCTGACTCCTGAAGGAGGTGGGGCAACTGGAGGGAGGTCAAGGTGCCTCATCCCCATCTGGCCTACATCCTGACAGTGTCCAGCAGTGTGTGTGGTCGTGGAGTGCATGATGATTGCAGATCTGGTAGGACAGCCTTGACCAAGGTTTCCATGCTGGTTGACATGGTGTTCAGAGGAGAAGGAGCAGAGGTTGGGTAAAATGCATGTCCCCTGTGTGTGATGCACCCTCCCCAGAAGGAACAGAGAATAGAGTGTGAGCAACATGACAGATAGGATGGTTAAGCATTGAAGGTCCTGTTGGTATGTGTCCCCCGCGACTGAATGTGTGAGATCCAGGAAGACAGTAGCCATTTGAGTACATGACACCATGCTGAGAGTTTGCTCGTGGAAGGAGCTAAGATTGGAATTACCCTGGCAGCATAGTTGAGATCATTTATCTGCCTCCAGCGTTTGATGGTACATTGTGGACAGGTGGCAGCCATGCTAACCTTCTGGGCAATGGCTGGACAACTATGGCTGATGTGCTTCTTTGAGCCATCCCTGGTGTAGAGCACATGCCAGTGGGCCTAAAATTCCCGAAGGAGGGCATCGAGATCCCTGTCATTAAAATAATAATAATCTTTACTACTGTCACAAGTAAGCATAAATTAACACTGCAATGACGTTACTGTGAAAATCCGCTAGTCGCCACACTCCAGCACATGTTCGGAGGGAGAATCATAGAATTTACAGTGCAAAAAGAGGCCATTCGGCCAATCAAGTCTGCAATCAAGTCCCTTGGAAAGAGCACTCCACTTAAGCCCACACCTCCACCCTATTCCCGGAACCCAGTAACCGTACCTAATATTTTTGGACACTAACGACAATTTATCATGGCCAATCCACCTAACCTGCACATCTTTAGACTGTGGCAGGAAACCGGAGCACGAGGAGGAAACCCACACACAAACGGGAGATTGTGCGCACTCCGCACAGACAGTGACCCAAGCCGGGAACCGAACCTGGGGCCTGGAGCTGTGAAGCAACAATGTTAGCCACTGTACTACCATGCCATGTTCGATTCACGGCTTGGGTCACTGTCTGTTCGGAGTCTCCACGTTCTCCCCGTGTGTGCGTGGGTTGCCTTCGGGTGCTCCGGTTTCCTCCCACAGTCCAAAGATGTGCAGGTTAGGTGGATTGGCCATGCTAAATTGCCCTTAGTGTCCAAAATTGCCATTCGTGTTGGGTGGGGTTACTGTGTTGTGGGGATAGGGTGGAGGTGTGGGTTTGGGTAGGGTGATCTTTCCAAGAGCCTGTGCAGACTCGATGGGCCGAATAGCCTCTATCTGCACTGTAAAGTTTATGAAAATCTATGAAAATCACAAGTAGGCTTACATTAACACTGTAATAATGTTACTGTGAAAATCCCTCAAGTACACTGAGGGAGAATCCAGAATGTCCAATTTACCTAAAAGCATGAATTTCGGGGCATGTGGGATGAAACTGGAGCGCCCGGAGGAAATCCACATAGACAAGGGAAAAACGTGCAGACTCCGCGCAGACAGTGACCCTAGTCAGAAATCGAAACTGGGTCTCTGGCCCTGTGAAGCAATAGTGATAACCACTGCACTGCTGTGCCACCCATCAAACCAAGCTACTGGTACTTACATGAATTAAAATCTGATTTTCCGCAAGGAGATTCGGATATAAAGTAAAGTAAACTCGACATAGTCACAAATGACCATAGGATACTCTCCCCTTTGAGAGAGAGAGAGCTGACTGGTGGTGATTTAACCGGAGAATCACCACAACTCGGGCAAGGGAAACGTTAAGAAGGTGGATCTTCATGAATCACCTCAGCCAGTACCGGAATTGAACCCATGCTGTTGGCCTCGATCTGCATCACAAACCAACTGTCCAGCTAACTGGGGAAAATTACTGTAACTAGATGAGTTTTTAAACCTGCAGTCTGTGGTGAATGTATTTCACCTAATGCATGAGCTGTCTGGACTGTCTGTAATGATGTGACCCATGACCTGGAAGTGATGATACGGGCTACTTCCAGGTACTGTACTGGAACCCCGGTGGGCTCCGCCCCTGGCTCCGCCCTCACCGGGGCCATATATAGTCCGGCCACCTGTGGGTGACACTCATTTGTACAGCCGACTCTGGCAGGCGAGTTCATGGATATTGAAGCCTAATGTTCACTCGTTCTCACGGTCTCACAGTGAATTGACGATATAACACAGTCGTTAACATAGGATTTTTATTTTTCAATCTTATGAAGAACTGTTTTATAAATTTAAGAGCAGCATTTTTGAATGGATTTAAAACATTGATGCAAGCACGATGCAAGACTAACTTGATCTTAATGCCAACAAATCTGAAGCAAGAAAAGATAATAAGTATTCAGCTAATTCTAAGTGAAATTAACTGGGTAATGGATGACACACAGAAATCAAGTTAATTGTCAACCACTATGAAATGCAAATCATTGTTGAAAATAATTTTCCCATTTTCCTCTCTTGAGCACTGAGGATGGCGTAGGTAACGAAGAACTTCAGCCTTCAGATCCGGAGGGGCAGTTTTCCTGAAGTCTGCTACCTCAGTGAGGAAATCCAACAGACGTTCCCCATTTTCATTCCCTTCAATGAAACACTCTGTGATATCCATGTCAGAGGGTAGCTCATAGATCTGATACTTCACTCTCATTTCATCAAGCACTTTTTGGACACCAAGGAAACCACTTTTGGTCGGAAAATGGGATCCAGCTTTTTTCCAAAGTGAATGCCATCCACCATCACCTGTTAACAGTAATATGTGAAATACAATTGTCAAACAAAATGAATTGAAATGCAGATATGTGGAAATGAGGAGCTTTCAAGGTGATCGAGACAAGTTTGGTGCCTGGGCAAACACATGGTAGATGCAGTGTAGCATGGGTAAATGTGACGTTTTACACTTTGGTGTGAAAATCAGAAGGGAAGAATATTATTCAAAAGGTGTTATATTGCGAAGGGTGGATGCACAAAGGGTGGTACACCAGTCAATGAAAGTGGAGAGGCAGGTGCAGCAAGCAATTATGAAAACAAATTGTACGCTGGCCTTCATTGCAAGAGGATTGGAGTTCACAAGTAGGGATGTCTTACTGCAGTTATACAGGGTCTTGGTGAGACCAAATCCTGGAGCATTGCATGCAGATTTGGCCTCCCTACCTGAGAAAAGATATACTTGCCATAGATGACGTGCATCGGGGGTCCAATAGGCTGATACCAGGGTTGGTGGGACTGCTCTATGAGGAGAGATTGGTTTGAATGGGCCTATATACACTAGAGTTTCGAAAGGTGAGAGGAGATATGTTTGAAAGGTATTAAATTCTGACAGGACTGGACAGACTAGATGCAGGCAGGATGGTTTCTCCTGGTTGTGGGGTTTAGATACAGGGAATGCAGTGTCAGGGTACAGTCATTTTAGACTGAGATGGGGAAAAGTTTCCTCAGTCAAAGGACAGTGAATCTGTGGGATTCTTTGCCACAGGAGGCTGTGGAGGCCTGATCACTGAATACATTCAAGGTATAAAAAGCAGGACCTCTAGGGTTGTAATCTCAGGATTACTCTCTGTGCCACATGCCAGTGAGGCTAGAAATAGGAGGATAGTTCAGCTAAACACGTGGCTAAACTGATGGTGGAGGAGGGAGGGTTTCAGATTTCTGGTCCATTGGGATCTCTTCCGGGGCAGTTGGGATCTGTACAAAAAGGACGGGTTGCATCTTAACTTGAGGGACACCAATATCCAGGTTGGGAGGTTTGCTAGATTCACTCGGGGGGGATTTTAATTAGTGTGGCAGGGTGTGGGAACCAGAGCGTTAGCTGAGAATGTGTAATAACTGAAGGGGACATAGAGAACAAAAATGAGAGAACAACATCACCCTCAGGCAGAGCTAAAAAGGTGACAAGTATGAGAAGGTTTGTGGTTAATGCAGGACTGAGGGTGTTGTACCTTAATAAGTGCAGTGTACGGAACAAGGTAAATGAGCTTGTTACGCACATTTAAATTGGCCGGTATGATGTTGTGGGGATCACAGAGACGTGGCTGCAAGGGGAACAGGGTTGGGATCTAAATAGACAAAGATATGTGTCCTATCGAAAGGACAGGCAGCTAGGCAAAGGAATGAAGTTAAATTGATAGCAAGGAGCGATATAGGATTAGAAGGCATTGAATCTCTCGGGTAGAGTTGAGGAATCGTAAAGGTAAAAAGACCCTGATGGGCGTTATGCACCGGCCCCCGAGCAGTAGTCAGGACGTGGGCAGAAAATAAATCAAGAGATAGAGAAAACATGTAAAAAAGGCAACATTACAATAATCGTGGGGGACTTCAATATGCAGGCGGACTGGGAAAATCAGGTTGCTAGTGGATTCCAAGAAAAATAATTTGTGGAATGTCTAAGAGATTTTTTTTGCAGCAGCTTGTAACAGAGCCGACTAGGGAACAGGCAATACTGGATTTGGTGATGTGTAATGAGGCAGACCTGATAGGGAACTTAAGGTGAAGGAACCCTTTGGGAGCAGGGATCACAATATGGTAGAATTTACCCTTCAGTTTGAGAGGGAGAAGCTGGAATCAGATGTAATGGTAGTACAATTAAATAAGGGTAACTACAAAGGCATGAAGGAGGAGCTGGCCAGAGTTGATTGGAAAATGAGCCTAGCAGAGAAGACAGTGGAGCAGGAATGGCAGGAGTTTTTGGGGGTGACTCAGGAGGCAGAACAGAAATTCATCCCAAGGAGGAGGAAACATGCTGAAGGGAGGACAAGGCATCCATGGTTGATGAGAGAAGTCAAGGACAGTGTGGTGGTATGTATTAAGGGCAATACGGTACACCATGAATGCCGAGGAGCCATTGGAGGACAGATGCTGGATCCCGATTGGAATCGCCGCCTACTGGGCTCCACCCAGATAGGCGGGGTATAAGAACCTGGGTTAATCCCCGCAGCTGCATTCTGTGACTGAGCTGCTGGGGAACGAGTCTGAACAAGTCTGCTCAATAAAGCCTCGATTGAAGTTCTTTACGTCTCGCCTCGTGTGTGATCGATGGTGCTACAGACAGCATAAAAGCAAAAGAATAAGAATACAAGGTGGCAAGGATTTGTGGGAAGCCAGAGGATTGGGAATCCTTTAAAAGCGAGCAGAGGACAACTAAAAAAGCAATAAGGGGGCGAAGATGAAATCTGAGTGCAAGCTAGCTAATAATATAAAAGAAGATAGGAAGAGATTTTTTCAATATTTAAAAGATGAGAGGCAAAAATAGACTTTAGACCAATGGAAAATATGGCCTGAGGAGTGATAATAGGAAATAAATAAAAGGCAGAGGAACTGAATAGTTACTTTGCATCAATCTTCACGGTGGAAGACACCAGTGGGATGCCAGAGCTCCAGAAGAATCAGGGGTCAGAGGTGAGTGCAGTGGCCATCACTAACGAGAAGGTTGTGAGAAAACTGAAAGGACTGAAGGGGAATAAATCACCTGGACCGAATGGACTACACCCCAGGGTTCTAAAAGAGATAGCTGAGGAGATTGTGGAGGCATTGGTGGTGATTTTTCAGGAATCACTGGAGGCCGGAAAGGTCCCAGAGGACTGGAAAGTGGCTAATGTAACACCGCTACTTATGAAGGGAGGGAAACAGTAGACGGGAAAATTACAGGCCGGTTAGCCTGACTTCGGTCATTGGTAAGATTTTAGAGCCCATTATTAAAGATGAGATGGTGGAATACTTGGAAGTGCAAGATAAAATAGGACTGAGTCAGCAAGGCTTCGTCAAGGGGTGGTCATGTCTGACAAAACTGTTAGAATTCTTTGAGGAGATAACAGGGAAGTTAGACAAAGGAGAACAGTGGATGTGATTTATTTCGATTTCCTGAAGGCCTTTGACAAGGTGCCAGATAGGAGACTGCTAAATAAGTTAAGAGCCCATGGTATTAAGGGTAAGATTATGGCATGGATAGAGGATTGGCTGACGAGCAGAAGGCAGAGAGTGGGGATAAAGGGGTCTTTTTCAGGATGGCAGCCGGTGACTAGTGGTGGGTGTGCTCGAACCAGGAAACGTGGAAATTGTGCAGGCCTGCAGGTGATAGTGAAACAATGCGGCCCCAAAGCCCCTCTGCCTAGCTTACTCCTAGCTAATGTCCAATCTCTAGAAAACAAGCCAGACGAAATTAAAGCCAGACTCACTTTTCAAAGAGAACTGAGGGACTGCTGTGTGCTCTGCTTCACGGAGCCATGGCTCACTCCTGCTTCACCGGACTGTGCCTTACAACCAGAGGGCTTCTCAATCCACAGAATGGACCATACGGCGGCCTCAGGCAAGTCTAGGGGAGGTGGGGTCTGCCTCCTAATCAACACCTCCTGGTGCCTAGATGCAGCAACACTGGCGAGTTTCTGCTCCCCGGACAAGGAATACCTGATGCTAAAATGCCGCCCCTTCTACCTTCCGCGGGAGTTCAGCTCCGTTATCCTGGCGGTAGTTTACATCCCACCCCATGCAAATGTGAAAATCGCACTGCACAAAATATTCACCACCACAAATAGCCTTGAAACAAAACATCCTGAGGCCTTGTTCATTGTAGCTGGGGACTTCAATCAGGCCAAGCTCAAGAGCGTACTACCAAGTTACCACCAACACGTCACCTGTTCCACCATAGGCCCAAACATCCTGGACCACTGCTACACAAATATCAAACATGCCTACCGCTCTATCGCCCGCCCACACTTTGACAAATCTGACCACAAGGCTGTGCTCCAGCTCTCTGCTTATGAGCAAAACCTGAAGCGGGAGAATTCATAAGAACATAAGAACTAGGAACAGGAGTAGGCCATCTGGCCCCTCGAGCCTGCTCCGCCATTTGATGAGATCATGGCTGATCTTTGTGGACTCAGCTCCACTCTCCGGCCAGTATACCATATCCCCGAATCCCTGAATCCCTTTATTCTTTAGAAAGGTATCTATCGTTTTCTTAAAAACGTTTAAAGAAGGAGCCTCAACTGCTTCACTGGGCAAGGAATTCCAGAGATTCACAACCCTTTGGGTGAAGAAGTTACTCCTACACTCCGTCCTAAATCTACTTCCCCTTATTTTGAGGCTATGCCCCCTAGTTCTGCTTTCCCCGACCAGTGGAAACAACCTGCCCGCATCTATCCAATCTATTCCCTTCATAATTTTACATGTTTCAATAAGATCCCCTCGCATCCTTCTAAACTCCAATGAGTACAGTCCCAGTCTACTCAACCTCTCGTCATAATCTAATCCCCTCAACTCTGGGATCAACCTAGTGAATCTCCTCTGCACTCCCTCCAGTGCCAATATGTCCTTTCTCAGGTAAGGAGACCAAAACTGAACACAATAATCCAGATGTGGCCTCACCAACACCTTATACAATTGCAGCATAACGTCCCTAGTCTTGAACTTCATCCCTCTAGCAATGAAAAACAAAACTCGATTAGCCAGAAACTTATAGCCAAGTTCCGCACACATGAGTGCGGCCTCAACCGGGACCTGGGATTCATGTCACATTACATTCATCCCCCACCATCTGGCCTGCGAAATCCTACCAACTGTACTGGCTTGACACAATTCACACCTCTTTACCCTGGGGTTACCCCATCTCTGGATCTGTAAAGATTTAATCACCTGCTAATGCTCGCATTCCAAGCATTGTTTGGCATCTTTGAATTTGTCTATATATGTGTTTCTCGAACAGACCTCTTCATTCACCTGAGGAAGGAGCAGCGCTCCGAAAGCTAGTGACATCGAAACAAACCTGTTGGACTTTAACCTGGTGTTGTAAGACTTTGTACTGTGCTCACCCCAGTCCAACGCCGGCATCTCCACATCATGGGACACTGGCATCAGTTTTGGGACAGGGGGGACCTATACCGTTGGGATGGTCTCCACCTGAACCGAGCTGGGACCAGTGTTCTGGCGAAAAGAGTAAATAGGGTGGTCAGTAGGACTTTAAACTAAAGATTGGGGGGGAAGGGAAAGTCAGGGAACCAAGAGGTGAAGTAATCAGTGGGGACCGTAGCTGCTTAGGAATACAAAAAAACACGAACAGACAAAACTCAAGTGTGGTTACGGTTGTCCCCATCCCACAAAATATGACACAGTGTATGGAAAGGCTCAGTAAACCAAGGTCCACCACACGAAGAAAACAAAAAGGGACGGTCAATAGAGAATTAAAGCTTCTATATTTAAATGCGCGCAGTGTACGGAACAAGGTAGATGAGCTTGAGGCCCAGATTGTGACTGGCAGGTATGATGTGGTAGGCATCACAGAGACATGATTGCAGGGGGTTCAGGACTGGCATTTAAACATCCAGGGATTCACAACCTATCGAAAAGACAGAGAGGTGGGCAGAGGGGGCGGGGTTGCCTTGTTAATTAGGAATTAAATTAAATCAATAGCACTAAACGACATAGGGTCGGATGATGTGGAGTCTGTGTGGGTAGAGTTGAGGAACCACAAAGGCAAAAAACCATAATGGGAGTTATGTACAGGCCTCCTAACAGTGGTCAGGACCGGGGGCACAAAATGCACCACGAAATAGAAAGTGCATGTCAGAAAGTCAAGGTCATAGTGATCATGGGGGATTTCAATATGCAGGTGGACTGGGTAAATAATGCTGCCAGTGGACCCAAGGAAAGGGAATTCACTGAATGTTTACAGGAGGGCTTTTTGGAACAGCTTGTGATGGAGCCCACGAGGGGACAGGCCATTCTGGACTTAGTGTTATGTAATGAGCCAGACTTGATTAAAGATCTTAAAGTAAGGGAGCACTTAGGAGGCAGTGATCATAATATGGTCGAATTCAATCTCCAATTTGAAAGAAAGGAGGTAGAATCAGATGTAAAGGTGTTACAGTTAAATAAAGGTAACTACAGGGGCATGAGGGAGGAACTGACGAAAATCGACTGGGAGCAGAGCCTAGTGGGAAAGACAGTAGAACAGCAATGGCAGGAGTTTCTGGGAGTAATTGAGGACACAGTACAGAGGTTCATCCCAAAGAAAAGAAACATTATCAGAGGGGGGATTATGCAGCCATGGCTGACAAAGGAAGTTAGGGAAAGCATCAAAGCAAAAGAGAAAGCCTAATGTGGCAAAGAGTAGTGGGAAGTCAGAAGATTGGGAAGTCTATAAAAACAAACAGAGGATAACAAAGAGAGAAATAAGGAAAGAGAGGATCAAATATGAAGGTAGATGAGCCAGTAACATTAGGAATGATAGTAAAAGTTTCTTGAAATACATTAAAAACAAACGGGAGGCAAAAGTTGACATTGGGCCGCTCCAAAATGACGCTGGTAATTTTGTGATGGGAGACAAGGAAATAGCTGAGGAACTAAATAAATACTTTGTGTCAGTCTTCACAGTAGAAGACATGAGTAATATCCCAACAATTCCGGAGAGTCAGGGGGCAGAGTTGAATATGGTAGCCATCACAAAGGAGAAAGTGCTAGAGAAACTAAAAGGTCTAAAAATTGATAAATCTCTGGGCCCAGATGGGCTACATCCTAGAGTTCTAAAGGAGATAGCTGAAGAAATAGTGGAGGCGTTAGTTATGATCTTTCAAAAGTCACTGGAGTCAGGGAAAGTCCCAGAGGATTGAAAAATCGCTGTTGTAACCCCCCTGTTCAAGAAGGGTACAAGGAAAAATATGGAAAATTATAGGCCAATTAGCCGAACCTCGGTTGTTGGCAAGATTCTAGAATCCATTGTTAAGGATGAGATTTCTAAATTCTTGGAAGTGCAGGGTCGGATTAGGACAAGTCTGCATGGATTAAGTAAGGGGAGGTCGTGCCTGACAAACCTGTTAGAGTTCTTTGAAGAGATAACAAATAGGTTAGACCAAGGAGAGCCAATGGATGTTATCTATCTTGACTTCCAAAAGGCCTTTGATAAGGTGCCTCACGGGAGACTGCTGAGTAAAATAAGGGCCCATGGTATTCGAGGCAAGGTACTAACATGGATTGACGATTGGCTGTCAGGCAGAAGGCAGAGAGTTGGGATAATAGGTTCTTTTTCGGAATGGCAACCGGTGACGAGTGGTGTCCCGCAGGGTTCAGTGTTGGGGCCACAGCTGTTCTCCTTATATATTAAGGATCTAGATGACGGGACTGGGGGCATTCTGGCTAAGTTTGCCGATGATACAAAGATAGGTGGAGGGGCAGGTAGTATGGAGGAGGTGGGGAGGCTGCAGAAAGATTTAGACAGTTTAGGAGAGTGGTCCAAGAAATGGCTGATGAAATTCAATGTGGGCAAGTGCGAGGTCTTGCACTTTGGAAAAAAGAATAGAGGCATGGACTATTTTCTAAACGGTGACAAAATTCATAATGCTGAAGTGCAAAGGGACTTGGGAGTCCTAGTCCAGGACTCTCTAAAGGTAAACTTGCAGGTTGAGTCCGTGATTAAGAAAGCAAATGAAATGTTGTCATTTATCTCAAGAGGCTTGGAATATAAAAGCAGGGATGTACTTCTGAAGCTTTATAAAGCATTAGTTAGGCCCCATTTAAAATACTGTGAGCAATTTTGGGCCCCACACCTCAGGAAGGACATACTGGCACTGGAGCGGGTCCAGCGGAGATTCACACGGATGATCCCAGGAATGGTAGGCCTAACATACTGAGGATCCTGGGATTATATTCATTGGAGTTTAGGAGGTTGAGGGGAGATCTAATAGAAACTTACAAGATAATGAATGGCTTAGATAGGGTGGATGTAGGGAAGTTGTTTCCATTAGCAGGGGAGACTAGGACCCGGGGGCACAGCCTTAGAATAAAAGGGAGTCACTTTAGAACAGAGATGAGGAGAAATTTCTTCAGCCAGAGAGTGGTGGGTCTGTGGAATTCATTGCCACAGAGGACGGTGGCGGCCGGGACGTTGAGTGTCTTTAAGACAGAAGTTGATAAATGCTTGATTTCTCGAGGAATTAAGGGCTATGGAGAGAGAGCGGGTAAATGGAGTTGAAATCAGCCATGATTGAATGGTGGAGTGGACTCGATGGGCCGAATGGCCTTACTTCCGCTCCTATTTCTTTTGGTCTTATGGTCTTATGGTCCCCAACTCCAAATCATCTATGTAAATTGTGAACAACTGCGGGCCCAACACTGATCCTTGAGGGACCACACTAGTTACAGGTTGCCAACCAGAGAAACACCCATTTATCCCCACTCTCTGCTTTCTGTTAGTTAACCAATCCTCTACCCATGCTACTACTTTACCCTCAATGCCATGCATCTTTAGTTTATGCAGCAACCTTTTGTGTGGCACCTTGTCAAGAGCTTTCTGGAAATCCAGATATACCACATCCATTGGCTCCCCGTTATCTACTGCACTGGTAACGTCCTCAAAAAATTCTACCAAATTAGTCAGACACGACCTACCCTTTATGAACCCATGCTGCGTCTGCCCTATGGGACAATTTCCCTCCAGGTGCCCCGCTATTTCCTCCTTAATGATAGATTCCAGCATTTTCCCTACAACCGAAGTTAAGCTTACCGGCCTATAATTACCTGCTTTCTGCCAACCTCCTTTTTTTAAGAAGAAAGTTGTGCATTGTTGGTCTGAGGAATTGGATGATCTCCTACGGGACTGCTTAGAGTCAGTGGACTGGTCAGTATTTAAAAACTCTGCGACCAGCCTGAACGAGTACACCAGTAACTGACTTCATTAGTAAGTGTATAGAAGACTGTGTGCCAAAGATGCAAATCTGCGTGATGAACAGGGCTATCCACTGCTTGCTGAAGTCTAGGTCTAAGGCGTTCAAGTCAGGCGACCCTGACCTCTACGAGAAAGCCAAATATGATCTAAAGAGATCCATCAAAGATGCCAAAAGACAGTACTGGACCAAGCACAGGTCCCAGGCTAACCACATGGATCCCCGCCATCTATGGCAAGGTCTGTAAGACATATCAGGCTACACGATGAAGGCATGTAAAATCGTCAGCTCCAACACACCCCTCCCTAATGAGCTCAATGCATTCTATGCCTGCTTTGAGCAAGAGGTCAGCGAGAGCGAGCGCTCCACCCCAGAAGCCGCGGATGAACTTGTATCTGAGATCACCACTGCAGACACCAGAGCAGCCTTCACGAAGGTCAACCCACGGATAGCCACTGGCTCGGATGGGGTACCCGGACGAGCACTCAGGTCTTGCGTGGATCAGCTGGCGGGGGTATTTGTAGACATCTTCAACCTCTCTTTACAACAATCTGAGGTCCCTATCTGCTTCAAGAAGATGACCATCATCCCTGGACCAAAAAAAAGGTCAAGCAGCGTGCCTTAATGACTATCGTCCAGTGGCTCTGACATCCATCATCATGAAGTGCTTCGAAAGGTTAGTCATGGCACGAATCAACTCCAGCCTCCCAGATTGCCTTGATCCACCACAGTTTGTTTGCCGGTGCAATCGGTCCATGGCAGACGCCATCTCCATGGCCCGGCACTCTACCCTGGAACACCTAGATAAAAACGACACCTATGTCAGACTCCTATTTATCGACTACAGCTCAGCCTTCAACACCATCATTCCTACGAAACTTATCTCCAAACTCCGTGGCCTTGGCCTCGGCTCCTCCCCCTGCAACTGGATCCTGAACTTTCTAACCCACAGACCACAATCAGTAAAGATAGGCAACAACACCTCCTCCATGATCATCCTCAGAACCAGTGCCCCACAAGGCTGTGTACTCAGCCCCCTACTATACTCCTTATACACCTATGACTGTGTGGCCAAATTCCCCTCCAACTCGGTTTTTAAATTTGCTGATGACACCACCGTAGTGGGTCGGATTTCAAACAATGACGAGACAGAGTATAGGAATGAGATAGCGAATCTGGTGAACTGGTGCGACGACAATAATCTCTCCCTCAATGTCAACAAAACAAAGGAGATTCTCATCGACTTCAGGAAGCGTAGTGGAGAACATGCCCCTGTCTACATCAATGCGAACGAAGTAGAAAGGGTCAAGAGCTTCATGTTTTTAGGTGTCCAGATCACCAACAACCTGTCCTGGTCCCCCCATGCCGACACAACAGTTAAGAAAGCCCACCAACGACTACTTTCTAAGAAGACTGAGGAAATTTGGCATGTCAGCTACGACCCTCACCAACTTCTACAGATCCACCATAGAAAGCATTCTTTCTGGTTGTATCACAACTTGGTATGGAGCCTGTTCTACCCAAGACCGCAGGAAACTACAAAAGGTTGTGAATGTAGCCCAGTCCATCACGCAAACCAGCCTCCCATCCATTGACTCTATCTATAATTCACGCTGCCTCAGAAAGGCAGCCAGCATAATTAAGGACCCCACGCACCCCGGACATACTCTCTTCCACCTTCTTCCGTCAGGAAAAAGATACTAAAGTTTGAGGTCACGTACCAACCGACTCGAGAACAGCTTCTTCCCTACTGCTATCAGACTTTTGAATGGACCTACCTTGTATTAAGTTGATCTTTTCTCTACACCTTGCTATAACTGTAACATTATATTCTGCAGTCTCTCCTTCGCTCCCTATGTACGGTATGCATTGTTTGTACAGCATGCAAGAGACAATACTTTTCACTGTCTACTAATACATGTGACAATAATAAATCAAATCAAAATCAAAAACCACAATTTTTCACAATATACATTAATGATCTGGAGGAAGGTACTGAAGGCACTGTTGCTAAATTTGCAGATGATACAAAGCTCTGTCAAGGAACAGGCAGTATTGAGGAAGTAGGGGATTGCAGAAGGATTTGGACAAGCCAGGAGAGTGAGCAATGAAGTGGCAGATTAAATTCAATGTGGAAAAGTGTGAGGCTATGCACTTTGGAAGGAGGAATGAAGGCGTAGACTATTTTCTAAATGGGGAAATGCTAAAAAAATCAGAAGCACAAAGGGACTTGGGAGTCCTTGTTCATGATTCTCTTAAGGTTAATGTGCAGGTTCAGTCAGCAGTTAGGAAGGTAAATGCAATGTTAGCATTCATGTCGAGAGGACTAGAATACAAGACCAGGGATGTACTACTAAGGCTGCTTAAGGCTCTGGACAGACGCAATTTGGAGTATTATGAGCAGTTTTGGGCCCTGTTTCTAAGGAAGGATGTGCTGGCCTTGGTAAGGGTCCAGAGGAGGTTCACAAGAATGATCCCTGGAAT
The DNA here is from genome assembly GCF_047496885.1 of Scyliorhinus torazame. Lineage (NCBI taxonomy): Eukaryota > Metazoa > Chordata > Chondrichthyes > Carcharhiniformes > Scyliorhinidae > Scyliorhinus > Scyliorhinus torazame. The sequence continues at coordinate 66,460,665 of NC_092708.1, read as the reverse complement.
GAAGAGCTTGTCGTATGAGAAGCAATTGAGGACTCTGGGTCTGTACTCGTTGGAGTTTAGAAGGATGAGGGGGGTCTTATTGAAACTTACAGGATACTGCGAGGCCTGGATAGAGTCGATGTGTAGAGGATGTTTCCACTTGTCGGAATAACTAGACGCAGGGGACACAATCTCAGACTAAATGCATGATCTTTTAAAACAGAGATGAGGAGGAATTTCTTCAGCCAGAGGGTGGTGAATCTGTGGAACTCTTTGCCGCAGAAGGCTGTGGAAGCCAAATCACTGAGTGTCTTTAACACAGAGATGGATAGGTTCTTGATTAATAAGGAGATCAGGGTTTAAGGGGAAAAGGCAAGAGAATGGGGATGAGAAAAATATCAGATATAATTGAATGGCGGAGCGGTCTTGATGGGCTGAGTGGCCTAATTCTGCTCCCATATCTTATGGTCTTATGTTCTAAGAAAGAGCGAGATAATCATTTAGATTTTAATGGCATCAAGTGGCATGGGGCGAAAACGGGAATATGGCATTGAGATAGAGGATCAACCATAAACCCATTGAATGGTAGAGCAGGCTTTCAGGGCCGAATGGCCCTCTATGTTTCTCTATGTTTCGATGGATATTGTGGATTTCCTCTGTGAAAATTATTTCTTGGTGGTATTCATGAAAAATATATTCATGATTTGTGGGATGAAAATAACCTGTTGTAACATTTGTTTGCCGTGCCCATTAAAACATATTTAGTGCATATTTAGAGAAAATTGCAAGTGAAGAAATGAGCCCATCAGTTTCTCAACCGTCCCTCCCCACATTTAATTCCATTCCTGCTCATTCCACATTGCTTTGAACACGCCCCGTTGTTGAAACATTTAATTCCCTGTTAAAATTATCTATGAACTCTGTTTCAGCCGGGCTTTGTGCAGAGAATTCTACATTCCACATAAAGCAATTTTTCTCACCTTTAGACTTTTGTGACTATCTTTAACATGTGATCTCTTCTTTTTGTACATATTTTTATTCTCTTCCTCTTTCACATTTTCATCAAATTTACACCTACCAACAGATAATCACCAATAACAAATACAATGGCAATCCCCTGGCCAACCCACCCCCAAACAGCCCCCAGCATTTTAAATACAAAACACAAATGAAAAACAATCAGGAATCCACCATCAACCCATACATATTTATCAATAACTTATGCAATCCAAACCCCCCACAACCCTCCCCTAACATTCAATGTCATCCAATTCTTGAAAACGCATGATATACAAAGCCCATGAGGTGTAGAACCCTTCCATCCAACCCCGCAACTCGAACTTGACTTTCTCGAGGGTGAAGAACTCCAGGAGGCCATGTCAAGGCACAGGGCGGAGAAACTGACCTCCACCCAAACAGGACCCACCTTCGGGCGATCAGTGAGGCAAAGGCTAAGACATCTACCTCCCCACCTGCTTCCAACCCCGGCTGCTCCGACACCTGAATATGGCTTCAAGGGGACCTGGTTCGAGTCTCACGTGCATCACCTTCAAGATTACCCTACAGACCTCCCTCCTATACCCCTCCAGTTTTGGACAGTGTCATGATATTCAAACATACCTCATAACACATACGTAATGATAGACAGAGCAACGGACCAATTAGCACACATAACACAACAGCCAATCACAGACAAGAGCAGACACAGTATAAAACAAGAAAATCAACACTTCCTGGACAGTCCATCTGGAGACGGCACAGGGCCAGGACCTCATTAGCAAGACACTCACACAGTCACAACGTGCTGAGTACCAAGTTTGATGTACAAATAGTTTAATGGAATAAAACTGCGTTTTTACCAATCGCAACCGTGTTGGTTCGTCTGTACCTCAGAGCACCCAACACATCATGGTACCAGAAGTGAATTGTTACCTACCGGCAAATCTGCCATCCTGAGCCATGGACACCCTCAACAAACCGCAGCCGTTGCAAGTCGCTGGGAACCTGGGCATAAATTGGACGCTCTTCAAGCAGCGCTTTGAACTCTTCATGCAAGCCAATGAAAAACAGGGCGCCTCGGACGAAATGAAGATTGCCATGCTCCTCACTACCGCAGGTCAGCACGCCATCCATGTATACAACTCCTTGGTGTTCGCGGAAGGCGAGAACAAAGCTAAGTATGACACGGTCCTCCTCAAGCTCAAAAAGCACTTCAACGCTGAGGTCAATGAGAGCTTTGAGGGCTTCCGGGTGCGGTGATGACCAGCTAAGTCGCACGTTTCGGCAGCTCCCGGTGGAACGGACTTTTGGGCTCTTAATAAGAGCAATTTTAACGGCTAAAAGCACTGTGCGGTAAACCAGAAGGGAATCCCCCCTGGATACGGATGGAAAAAGGAGAGGAAAGTGGCCGGATTGCAGTGGATCCTTTAGAGCAGCGGCAAGGAAGGCAAGCAAAAACCAAGATGGCGTCGGAAGGTGGCAGTTTAATATGGGGCCCTGAACAACACGAGTTTTTGAAACGCTGCGTGGAAGAGCTTAAAAAGGAGATGAAGAAGGAGCTGTTGGGTCCGATATTACAGGCGATTGAAGGGCTAAAAGATGAGCAAAAGACCCAGGAGCGGGAGCTTCGGGTCGTGAAGGCAAAGGCTGCCGAGAGAGAGGACGATATACAGGGCCTGGTGGTGAAGACGGAGATGCACGAGGCACACCATAAACGATGTGTGGAAAGGCTGGAGGTGCTGGAGAATAATGCGAGGAGGAAGAATTTAAGGATTCTTGGTCTTCCTGAAGGTACAGAAGGGGCGGACGTCGGGGCATATGTGAGCACGATGCTGCACTCGTTGATGGGATTGGAGGCCCCGACGGGTCCGCTGGAGGTGGAGGGAGCCTATCGAGTTATGGCGCGAAGACCGAGGGCTGGACAAATTCCTCGAGCCATAGTGGTGAGATTCCTCCGTTTTAAGGACAGAGAGACGGTCCTAAGATGGGCAAAGAAAACTCGGAGCAGTAGATGGGAGAACGCGGTGATCCGCGTATATCAAGACTGGAGTGCAGAGGTGGCGAGAAGGAGGGCGAGCTTTAATCGGGCCAAGGCGGTGCTTCATGAAAAGAAGATTAAATTTGGAATGCTGCAGCCGGCAAGACTGTGGGTAACATATCAAGGGAAGCACCATTACTTTGAAACAACGGATGAGGCATCGACATTTATTGTTGAAGAGAAATTGGAATGAGTGGGTTATTAAAAAAGAACGTTCGAGACAAAGTGGTGGGGCGAATATGGGGGGCGAAGAGGGGGGAAAAAAGGGGGGAGAGATGATTTTTATGTTGTTAATCCTGCGACCCGGTAACTTTTCTCTCTTCCACAGGTTGTGGGGGAGGGAGGAAGGGAGGTGGAGGAGTTGGGGGCGTTGGCCATTGGGGGCGGGGCCAAAAGGGAAGCGCGGGCTTTGTTCCCACGCTATGATAATTATGGCGGGAATAGGGAAGCAGGAAGGAGGGGGCGTCGCACGGTGCGAGCCGAGGTCACGGGGGGAAGCCGAGGTCGGCCAGAGTTTGCTGACTTCTGGGAGCAACATGGGGGGTGTAACTACGCTAGTGGGGGATCTAGCGGGGGGGGGGGGGGGGGTGGGAGGGGGGGATTTACTGGGTTGCTGCTGCTGGGGAGAAGGGGGAGCTGGTATGGGGTGGGGTGGGCGGGGCGGGGGGGGCACCGCCTGGGGGGGACACAGCTGCGTGGGAACCGGGTGAGGAGCTGGGTAAAAGGGGATGGCTAATCGACAAGGGGGGGGGGGGTAAAGAGCCCCCCAACCCGGCTGATCACGTGGAATGTGAGAGGGCTGAACGGGCCGATAAAGAGGGCACGGGTACTCGCACACCTAAAGAAACTTAAGGCAGATGTGGTTATGTTACAGGAGACGTATTTGAAACTGATAGACCAGGTTAGACTACGCAAAGGATGGGTGGGGCAGGTGTTTCATTCGGGGCTAGATGCGAAAAACAGGGGGGTGGCTATATTAGTGGGGAAGCGGGTAATGTTTGAGGCAAAGACCATAGTGGCGGATAGTGGGGGCAGATACGTGATGGTGAGTGGCAAATTACAGGGGGAGGCGGTGGTCTTAGTGAACGTATATGCCCCGAAATGGGATGATGCCAACTTCATGAGGCGCATGTTAGGACGTATCCCGGACCTAGAGGTGGGGATGTTGGTAATGGGTGGAGATTTTAACACGGTGCTGGAACCAGGGCTGGACAGATCGAGGTCCAGGACTGGAAGGAGGCCGGCAGCAGCCAAGGTGCTTAAAGACTTTATGGAGCAGATGGGAGGAGTAGACCCATGGAGATTTAGTAGACCTAGGAGTAAGGAGTTTTCGTTTTTCTCCTATGTCCACAAAGTTTATTCGCGAATAGACTTTTTTGTTTTGGGAAGGGCGCTGATCCCGAAGGTGAGGGGGACGGAGTATCCGGCCATAGCTATTTCGGATCACGCTCCACATTGGGTGGACTTGGAGATAGGGGAGGAAAAAGAACGGCGTCCACCCTGGAGAATGGACATGGGACTAATGTCGGATGAGGGGGTGTATTGAAAAGTACTTGGAACTCAATGATAATGGGGAGGTCCAGGTGGGAGTGGTCTGGGAGGCGCTGAAGGCAGTGGTTAGAGGGGAGCTGATATCAATCAGGGCACATAAAGGAAAGCAGGAGAGTAGGGAACGGGAGCGGTTGCTGCAAGAACTTCTGAGGGTGGACAGGCAATATGCGGAGGCACCGGAGGAGGGACTGTACAGGGAAAGGCAAAGGCTACACGTAGAATTTGATTTGCTGACTACGGGTACTGCAGAGGCACAGTGGAGGAAGGCACAGGGTGTACAATACGAATATGGGGAGAAGGAGAGCAGGTTGCTGGCCCACCAATGAGGAAAAGGGGAGCAGCGAGGGAAATAGGGGGAGTGAGGGATGAGGAGGGAGAGATGGAGCGGAGAGAGTGAATGGAGTGTTCAAGGCATTCTATGAAAGGTTATATGATGCTCAGCCCCCGGATGGGAAGGAGAGAATGATGTGTTTTCTGGACCAGCTGGAATTTCCTAAGGTGGAGGAGCAGGAGAGGGTGGGACTGGGAGCACAGATCGAAATGGAGGAAGTAGTGAAAGGAATTAGGAGCATGCAGGCGGGGAAGGCTCCGGGACCGGATGGATTCCCAGTTGAATTTTACAGGAAATACGTGGACTTGCTCGCCCCGCTACTGATGAGAACCTTTAATGAGGTGAGGGAAAGGGGACAGCTGCCCCCAACTATGTCAGAGGCAACGATATCGCTTCTCCGAAAGAAAGAAAAAGACCCGCTGCAATGCGGGTCCTATAGGCCTATTTCCCTCCTGAATGTAGACGCCAAGATTCTGGCCAAGGTAATGGCAATGAGGATAGAGGATTGTGTCCCGGGGGTGGTCCATGAGGACCAAACTGGGTTTGTGAAGGGGAGACAGCTGAATACGAAGAGACGGAGGCTGCTAGGGGTAATGATGATGCCCCCACCAGAGGGGGAAGCGGAGATAGTGGTGGCGATGGATGCCGAGAAAGCATTTGATAGAGTGGAGTGGGATTATTTGTGGGAGGTGTTGAGGAGATTTGGCTTTGGAGATGAGTATATTAGATGGGTACAGCTGCTGTATAGGGCCCCGATGGCGAGCGTGGTCACGAATGGACGGGGGTCTGCATATTTTCGGCTCCATAGAGGGACGAGGCAGGGATGTCCTCTGTCCCCATTATTGTTTGCACTGGCGATTGAGCCCCTGGCAACAGCACTGAGGGGTTCCAGGAAGTGGAGGGAGTACTCAGGGGAGGAGAAGAACACCGGTTATCTCTGTATGCGGACGATTTGTTGTTGTATGTGGCGGACCCGACGGAGGGGATGCCAGAGATAATGCGGATACTTGGGGAGTTTGGAGAATTTTCAGGATATAAACTGAACATGGGGAAAAGTGAGTTGTTTGTGGTGCAGCCAGGGGGGCAGAGCAGAGAAATAGAGGACTTACCGCTGAGGAAGGTAACAAGGGACTTTCGCTACTTCGGGATCCAGATAGCCAAGAATTGGGGTACATTGCATAGGTTAAATTTAACGCGGTTGGTGGAACAGATGGAGGAGGACTTCAAGAGATGGGACATGGTATCCCTGTCACTGGCAGGGAGGGTGCAGGCGGTTAAAATGGTGGTCCTCCCGAGGTTCCTTTTTGTGTTTCAGTGCCTCCCGGTGGTGATCACGAAGGCTTTTTTCAAAAGGATTGAGAAGAATATATGAGTTTTGTGTGGGCCGGGAAGACCCCGAGAGTGAGGAGGGGATTTCTGCAGCGTAGTAGGGATAGGGGGGGCTGGCACTACCGAGCCTAAGTGAGTACTACTGGGCCGCCAATATCTCAATGGTATGTAAGTGGATGGGAGAAGAGGAGGGAGCGGCGTGGAAGAGATTGGAGAGGGCGTCCTGCAGGGGGACTAGCCTACAAGCTATGGTGACGGCGCCGTTGCCGTTCTCACCGAAGAAATACACCACAAGCCCAGTGGTGGTGGCTACTCTGAAAATCTGGGGGCAGTGGAGACGGCATAGGGGTAAGACGGGAGCCTCGGTGTGGTCCCCGATAAGAAATAACCATAGGTTTGCTCCGGGGAGAATGGATGGGGGATCTGGCAAAGAGCAGGAGTAACACAATTGAGAGATCAGTTTGTAGATGGGACGTTTGCAAGTCTGGGAGAGCTGACCGAAAAATATGGGTTGCCCCAAGGGAATGCATTCCGGTATATGCAACTGAGGGCTTTTATGAGGCAACAGGTGAGGGAATTCCCGCAGCTCCCGACGCAGGAGGTGCAGGACAGAGTGATCTCAAAGACATGGGTGGGGAACGGTAAGGTATCAGACATATATAGGGAAATGAGGGATGAGAGGGAGATTATGGTAGATGAGCTGAAAGGGAAATGGGAAGAGGAGCTGGGGGAGGAGATTGAGGAGGGGCTGTGGGCGGATGCCCTAAGTAGGGTAAACTCATCGTCCTCGTGTGCCAGGCTAAGCCTGATACAATTTAAGGTGTTACACAGGGCGCATATGACTGGAGCACGGCTCAGTAAACTTTTTGGAGTAGAGGATAGGTGTGCGAGATGCTCGAGAAGCCCAGCGAATCACACCCACGTGTTCTGGTCATGTCCGGCACTACAGGGGTTTTGGGTGGGGGTGACAAAGGTGCTTTCGAAGGTGGTGGAGGTCCAGGTCGAACCAAGCTGGGGGTTGGCTATATTCGGGGTTGCAACAACAGGGCGGGACATAGGACATCCCTGCCTGGTCCCTCGGTCCCTCGGTACAGAGAAAAATACCCCAAATTCATACTATTCATGCGGACACTCGCCCTCGGCTCCCTGTATATTAATCTTACCCACTCCACAAATCACAGCCCAATCCCAAACTGCTCCAAAACCACCATCGAATACCCCCACTCTACCCGATCAAAGGTTTTTTTAAGGAAGTAGAAAAGATGATTACGTTGTTTATTTGGAGGGGGAAGGTGGCTTGGATTAGGAAGGTTCTGTTGCAGAGAGGGCACTATTCAGGGGGGTTGGGTCTCCAGAATTTACTGTTTTGTTACTGCGCGGCAAATGCTGAGAAGGTGAGGAGCTGGGTTAGAGGGGACTCTCCCAGTGGGTTAGAATGGAGGAGAGTCTGTGCAGGGGGTCGGGGTTGAGGGCCTTGGCAACAGTGCCGTTCCCGATGGTCCCGGGAAAATATTCGGGGAGTCCGGTGGTAGTGGCGACTTTGAAGATCTGGAGGCAGTTGCACCAGGACTTTAGGTTGTGGGCGGGGTCAAGGGAAATGCTGATTCAGGGGAATCATAGATTTGAGCTCGGGAAGTGGGACGGGAGTTTTCAGAGATGGGAGGAGAGGGGATAGGGTATTAAAGGATTTGATTCTGGGAGGCTGGTTTGTGAGGCTGGTGGAGCTGGTGGGGAAATATGGTTTGGGGCAGGGGGAGATGTTTAGATATATTCAGGTCCAAGATTTTGATGGGAAGGAGGTACAGAGCTTTCCAGTGGTGTCGTCCCCACACTGTTGGAAGAGGTACTTATGACAGGGGGAATCTGAGAAAGGAGTGGTGTCGGTGATTTATGGTGTGATTCTGGGGGAAGATAAGGTATCGCTGGAGGGGATTAAGGCAAAGTGGGAGGAAGAGTTGGGGGAGGGTATGGAGGAGGGATTGTGGTGTGAGGTGTTCCGGAAGGTGAGTGTGTCAATATCGTGCGCGGGGTTGGGGCTGATACAGTTGAAAGTGGTGTGTAGGGCGCACCTTCATAAGAACACGGATGAGCTGATTCTTTGAGGGGGTGGAGGTTATATGTGAATGCTGTGGGGGGTGGGGGCACCACTGCACCAGTGCTGGCGTTTTTTGACACGTCTCGTGCCACCAAAATCTCAACTGATGCCAGCCAATCCGGCATTGGAGCAGCGCTCCTGCAGAGGGATGACACGGCATCATGGGCCCCAGTGGCCTATGCATCGCGAGCCATGACCCCCACAGAGCAGCGCTACGCGCAGATCGAAAAGGTGTGCCTGGGCTTGTTAACCGGTTTAGACAAGTTCCATGATTACGTATATGGTCTTCCCCGGTTCACTGTCGAAACTGACCACCGCCCCCTGGTCAGCATAATAAACAAGGACCGGAACGAGATGACCCCTCGCCTCCAGCGCATCCTACTTAAACTCAGGAGGTACGACCTCCAACTGGTCTACACTCCAGGGAAGGACCTCATCGTGGCGGATGCCCTATCCAGAGCAGTGAGCACGCCGCCAGATGCGGAGGGGTTCGTATGTCAGGTCAAGGCACAGGTGGCTTTCACAGCGGCAAATCTGCCGGCTGATGACTCCAGTCTGGCCCGCATATGCCGAGAGACAGCGGCCGACCCCCTTCTGCAGCGAGTGATGCGCCACATGATGGCTCAAAGGGCAGTGCCCGCAGTTCTACAATGTACGAGATGACCTAGCCATCATTGATGGTGTCCTTCTGAAGCTGGACAGGATTGTGATTCTGCACAGCATGCGCCAGCTGGTTCTCGACCAACTACACAAAGACCACTTGGGGGTCGAGAAGCGCAGACGGAGGGCCCGATGGGCGGTATACTGGCCGGGCATCAGTGACAATATTGCCAACATGGTGCTCAACTGTACAACCTGCCAAAGGTTTCAGCCGGCGCAACCTCCTGAGACGCTTCTGCCCCATGAGCTGGTGACGTCCCCCTGGGCGAAGGTGGGTGTCGACCTATTTCACGCGCTTGGCATGGACTATGTTATCATAGCTGACTACTTCTCAAACTACCCTGAAGTCATACGCCTGCATGATTTGACGTTGTATGCTGTCATCAGGGCCTGCAAAGACACCTTTGCTCGCCACGGCATTCCGATGACTGTCATGTCGGACAATGGGCCCTGTTTTGCCAGCCAGGAATAGCCGTCCTTTGCTGCTTCGTATGGCTTCACACACGTGACGTCCAGCCCTCTGCACCCCCAGTCAAATGGAAAGGCTGAGAAGAGCGTTCACATTGCCAAGCGGCTCCTCTGCAAGGCTGCTGCTGCCGGGTCGGACTTCTGCCTCGCCCTGCTGGTCTATCGCTCGGCCCCACTAGCCACTGGTCTCTCACCAGCACAGCTGCTGATGGGTCGCGCCCTTAGAACCACTGTGCCTTCCATCCTGGCACCAACAATAGACCATGCTCCGGTACTGCATAGGATGCAACTGCAGCGCGGTCGCCAGAAGAGATCGTATGACACACGGGCAACTGATCTTCCCTCCCTGGCCCTTGGAGACAACGTCCACATCCACCTACCAGACGGTGGTTGGTCAGTACCTGCCGAAGTTCTCTGACGCGTGGCTCCCCACTCGTTCCTGGTATGCATGCCTGATGGATCCGTGCGTGGGCGCAATCGCCGGGCTCTTCGCTTACTTCCACGCTCGCAACGGGACCTTACACAGACGCCGTGTCCTCCACTGGTTCCTGATAGCGACTTCGTGGAGCTGCCGTATACCATGCCCCTTCTGTCACCGCCTGTGGCCAGGCTCGCACCTCAGCCGATGGTTCTCGACCCACCTTTGAGGCGGTCAACCCGAATTTGTCGCACACCTACTAGACTGGCCTTATGAGACTGTTCACACGTTGAACTTTTGCAACCACTGTTTTATAACATGTCTCTGTTTTCTCGTTACAGGCATTCGTTTGATCGTTCCAAATTTCCACGTTGTTCTTCTTTTTGTTATGGTACAACCTCGTTAGCATGTCACAACTGACATCGCCCCTTGTATATAGTTAAGCCCCATATACATGATGTAAATATTACGCACATTTAGCTGCACTTAGGACACATTTATATTTCTAACCACGTAGGCACATAATCTTGTAAAAAAGGGGGGATGTCATGATATTCAAACATACATCATAACACATACATAATGATAGACAGAGCAAAGGACCAATTAGCACACATAACATGACAGCCAATCACAGACAAGAGCAGACACAGTATAAAACAAGAAAATCAACACTTCCTGGGCAGTCCATCTGGAGGCGGCACAGGGCCAGGACCTCAAAGCAAGACACTCACACAGTCACAACGTGCTGAGTACCAAGTTTGATGTATAAATAATTTAATGGAATAAAACTGTGTGGTACCAATCGCAACCGTGTTTGTTCGTCTATACTTCAGAGCACCCAACCCATCAGACAGGACCAAAACATATGAACATAATTTGAAGGCCCCCCCCCCACCCCCCACAGCATTCACATATAACCTCCACCCCCTCAAAGAATCAGCTCATCCGTGTTCTTATGAAGGTGCGCCCTACACACCACTTTCAACTGTATCAGCCCCAACCCCGCGCACGATATTGACACACTCACCTTCCGGAACACCTCACACCACAATCCCTCCTCCATACCCTCCCCCAACTCTTCCTCCCACTTTGCCTTAATCCCCTCCAGCGATACCTTATCTTCCCCCAGAATCACACCATAAATCACCGACACCACTCCTTTCTCAGTTTCCCCCTGTCATAAGTACCTCTTCCAACAGTGTGGGGACGACACCACTGGAAAGCTCTGTACCTCCTTCCCATCAAAATCTTGGACCTGAATATATCTAAACATCTCCCCCTGCCCCAAACCATATTTCCCCACCAGCTCCACCAGCCTCACAAACCAGCCTCCCAGAATCAAATCCTTTAATACCCTATCCCCTCTCCTCCCATCTCTGAAAACTCCCGTCCCACTTCCCGAGCTCAAATCTATGATTCCCCTGAATCAGCATTTCCCTTGACCCCGCCCACAACCTAAAGTCCTGGTGCAACTGCCTCCAGATCTTCAAAGTCGCCACTACCACCGGACTCCCCGAATATTTTCCCGGGACCATCGGGAACGGCACTGTTGCCAAGGCCCTCAACCCCGACCCCCTGCACAGACTCTCCTCCATTCTAACCCACTGGGAGAGTCCCCTCTAACCCAGCTCCTCACCTTCTCAGCATTTGCCGCGCAGTAACAAAACAGTAAATTCTGGAGACCCAACCCCCCTGAATAGTGCCCTCTCTGCAACAGAACCTTCCTAATCCAAGCCACCTTCCCCCTCCAAATAAACAACGTAATCATCTTTTCTACTTCCTTAAAAAAACCTTTGATCGGGTAGAGTGGGGGTATTCGATGGTGGTTTTGGAGCAGTTTGGGATTGGGCTGTGATTTGTGGAGTGGGTAAGATTAATATACAGGGAGCCGAGGGCGAGTGTCCGCATGAATAGTATGAATTTGGGGTATTTTTCTCTGTACCGAGGGACCAGGCAGGGATGTCCTATGTCCCCCCCTGTTGTTGTCACTTACGATTGAGCCTTTGACCATCATGTTAAGTAGTTTGGGGGTGTGGAGGGGGTTAGTGCAGGGAGGGGGGGGGCGGGGGCAGTGGAGGTGGAGCACAGAGTATCTTTGTAAGCAGATGACTTACTATTGTATGTGTCGGAACCGAGTGTGTCGATGGGTGGTATACTGGGGCTGCTTCGAGTGTTTGGGTCTTTTTTCGTGTATAAGCTAAATTTGGACAAAAGCAAATATTTTGTCGTGTCCCAACCGGGGTTGGGGGCAGGGGTGGGGGGGCTGCCACTCCGAAGGGTGGCGGCCCACTTTAGATACAGGGGGGTGCAGGTGGCATGGGATTGGAGGGGGGGGCTCCGTACGTATAATATTACTCGTTTGGTGGGGAGGGTGAAAGCAGATTTGCAGGGTGGGATGGTCTTCCTCTGTCGCTGGCAGGTCGGGTACAGCCAATTAAGATGAATGTGTTGCCGCAGTGGGTTTTTATCAGTGCTTGCCGATCTTTTTGCAAAAACTGTTTTTTAATCTGTGGCCTCTTGTTACCATCTCACGAATTGAAACATTTGGGCAGTAGTTATTCTATAACAGCATTGAAGATTTCTGACAGACCATCATTCCACTTATCCAGAGAAAAGAGTGCAAATTGTGGAGTCTCTTTTTAGCAAATGTAAACCTTCGTCACCTTTACGACTGGAACAAATCTATGCTGCAATTTTTACCTTGTTATTTATATCCTTCCCAACCCCCAATTGCACACAATATTCCAAGACTGACCTAATTAAGATTATTATTCACGTTCAAAATGGCCTTCGTGAACTGATTTTCCCATGCCGACATTAGTAAGGCAGCATAATGTGAATAGGGTGATGTTTGAAGAACAATAACCAAGAACAAAGATCAGTACAGCAAAGGAACAGACCCTTCGACCCTCCAAGCCGGCACCGATCATGATGCCTGACTAACCTAAAAGCTTCCGCACTTCTGGGGTCCGAATTCCTCTATCCCCATCCTATTCAGATATTTGTCAAGATGCTTCTTAAACGTTTGATGAAGGGAATCATGTGCTGTGAAAGGCAAAACACTTTCTGATTCTGTTCTGGAGGTTCCTGTGAGGAGTGTGGTAGTCACCACTAACTGTATTAAATGTATATTAGATGTAGTATGGTAAGACTCCTGTACTAGAGGTACATGGGTAAATCCCTGCCTGCTGGCTCCGCCCAGTAGGCGCCGTATAAATGTGTGTGCTCACCGGTGCTGCTCCCATTCTGGTAGCAGCTACAGGAAGCCACACATCTTTGCTCAATAAAACCTCGATTATTCGCTACTCTCGTCTTTGTAGTAATTGATAGTGCATCAATTTATTGAGCAAAGATTTTAAAACGATGGAACTTCGCATCAAGCCTGATCGCCTACAGCTGAGCCCTCAAGCAGCCAACACTACATCTGCTTTTGACCACTGGCTAGCCTGCTTCGAAAGCTGCTTCCTAACATCCGCCGAAGAACCCTCGGATGCACAGAAGCTCCAGGTCCTTTATTCACGGGTGAGCCCTGACATTTTTCCTCTCATCCGGGATGTGCCCACTTACTCTGAAGCAATGGCGCTCTTGAAAGGACATTACATTCAGCCGGTTAACAAACTCAACGCCAGGCACCTCCTGTCCACGGGACAGCAACTCCCCGGCGAGTCCCTAAACGATTTCTGGCGTTACCTGCACATCCTGGTGAGGAACTGTGACTGCCAGGCAGTTTCGGCAGTCGAGCATACGGAACGTGTAATCAGAGACGCTTTTGTTACGGGCATGGGGTCGGCATACATCCGCCAGCGCCTATTGGAAGGGGGTACGTTTGATCTTGCGGGAACCAGGCAGCTCGCGAACGTGCTGACAGTGGACTCCCGTAACGTCCAGTCATACGTCCCCGACCGCATGGCACCCTCATGGGCCCCACCAGCTATCGACCGCAGCCCACCACAAGCCTTCGCTGTGCGGCAGCCAGCTAACCCCGGGGGGCCCAAATGCTACTTCTGCGGGCAGACCAAACACGCCCGGCAGTGCTGCCCGGCGCAGAGCGCAACCTGCAAGGGCTGCGGAAAGAAGAGGCATTTTGCTGCTGTGTGCCAGGCCCGGTCGAATGCCGCTGTTTCTAGGCTCAGCGTTCCTACACCCCCCACGTGCGGCCCGTGGGCGCCGCTATCTTCATCTCCGCAGACCACGTGCGGCCCGTGGGCACCGCCGTCTTATCCGCAGACCACGTGGGCGCCGCCTTCTTTAATGCCGTCCGCCTCAGGGCGCATCAGAACCCCTGCTCGTCGGGAAGCTCGTCTGGCCGCTCATCGCCTGCCACCACTGCTGACCAGCCCAGGGCCTCCCAGCATCAGCCACAGCTCGCCTCGATCACCCTCGACCAGTCCTGGCCCCACAATTTCACAACCGCAACGACAACGGTGAAAATCGATGGGCACAAGACTTCCTGCCTTTTTGACTCCGGGAGCACGGAAAGCTTCATCCACCCCACTATAGAAAGGCGCTGCTCCCTCGCAGTGCACCCCGTTCCCAAAAAATCTCCCTGGCCTCCAGATCCCATTCCGTGGAAATCCGGGGGTACTGGATCGCGACCCTCACATTCCAGGGCGTAGAGTTTAGCAACTTCCGGCTCTACATCCTCCCCAATCTCTGCGCTGCCCTGTTACTTGGTCTGGACTTCCAGTGCCACCTCCAAAGCTTAACTTTAAAATTCGGGGGACCCCTACCCCCGCTCACCATATGCGGCCTCACGACCCTTAAGGTCGACCCACCTTCCTTGTTTGCAAACCTCACCCTGGATTCAAACCCGTCGGCACCAGGAGCAGACGGTACAGTGCCCAGGACCAGACCTTCATCAGGTCGGAGGTCCAGCGGCTTCTGCGGGAAGGCATCATTGAGGCCAGCAACAGCCCCTGGAGAGCCCAAGTGGGTAGTTGTAAAGACTGTGGAGAAACACAGGATGGTCATTCACTACAGTCAGACCATCAATCAGTACACGCAGCTCGACACGTACCCCCTCCCACGCATATCTGATATGGTGAATCAGATTGCACAGTACCGGGTCTTTTCCACAGTGGACCTGAAGTCCGCTTACCACCAGCTCCTCATCCGCAAGGAGGACCGCCAATACACTGCGTTCGAAGCAGATGGCCGCCTCTATCACTTCCTTAGGGTTCCCTTCGGCGTCACTAACGGGGTCTCGGTCTTCCAACGTGAGATGGACTGAATGGTTGACCGGTACGGACTGCAGGCCACCTTCCCGTACCTAGACAACGTCACCATCTGCGGCCACGATCAGCAGGACCACGACGCTAACCTTCGCAAATTCCTCCACACCGCCAAACTCCTTAATGTCACGTACAGTAAGGAGAAGTGCGTGTTCCGCACCAACCGTTTAGCCATCCTTGGCTATGTTGTGGAAAATGGAATTCTAGGGCCCGACCCCGACTGCATGCACCCCCTCATAGAACTCCCCCTCCCCCACTGCCCCAAGGCCCTGAAACAATGCCTTGGGTTCTTCTCCTATTATGCCCAGTGGATCCCTAACTTTGCGGACAAGGCCCGCCCACTTATTCACTCCCCAGTTTTTGCCCTGACGGCTGAGGCCCTCCAGGCCTTTAACCGCATCAAGGCAAACATCGCCAAGGCCACGATGCACGCGGTCGACGAGTCCCTCCCTTTTCAGGTCGTGAGTGATGCATCAGACATAGCTCTGGCCGCAACCCTCAACCAGGCAGGCAGGCCAGTGGCATTCTTTTCCCACAACCTCCATGCCTCCAAAATTCGGCACTCCTCTGTCGAAAAGGAGGCCCAAGCCATTGTGGAAGCTGGAGTTTACAGGAAGTGTAGCTGACTGGGAGCAGAGTCAGAGGGCGGAGATCTAGTTAGTCCACACAGCAGCTATATTCTTTAAGGTAAGAGGGGATGGAGGCTAGGCCAGTTACATGCTCCTCCTGTAGGATGTGGGTGGTGAGGGATACCACCGGTGTCCCCACTGACTATACCTGCGGGAAGTGCACCCAACTTCAGCTCCTCAAAGACCGTGTTAGGGAACTGGAGCTGAAGCTGGATGAACTTCGGATCATCCGGGAGGCAGAGGGGGTGATTGAGAAGAGTTACAGGGAGGTAACCACACCCAAGGTACAGGACAAGAATAGCTGGGTTACAGTCAGGGGGAAAAAAACAAACAGGCAGTCAGTGCAGGGATCCCTCGTGGCCGTTCCCCTTCAAAACAAGTATACCGTTTTGGATGCTGTTGTGGGGGATGACCTACCGGGGGAAGGCCCTAGCGGTCAGGTCTCTGGCACGGAGTCTGGCTCTGGGGCTCAGAAGGGAAGGGGGGAGAATAGAAAAGCAATAGTTGTAGGAGATTCAATGGTTAGGGGAATAGATAGGAGATTCTGTGGTCGCGAGCGAGACTCCCGGAAGGTATGTTGCCTCCCGGGTGCCAGGGCCAGGGATGTCTCGGATCGTGTCTTCAGGATCCTTAAGGGGGAGGGGGAGCAGCCAGAAGTCGTGGTGCACATTGGTACCAACGACATAGGTAGGAAAAGGGGTGTGGAGGTAATAAACAAGTTTAGGGAGTTAGGCTGGAAGTTGAAAGCCAGGACAGACAGAGTTGTCATCTCTGGTTTGTTGCCGGTGCCACGTGATAGCGAGGCTAGGAATAGGGAGAGAGTGCAGTTGAACAAGTGGCTGCAGGAATGGTGTAGGAGGGAGGGCTTCAGGTATTTGGATAATTGGAGCGCATTCTGGGGAAGGTGGGACCTGTACAAGCAGGACAGGTTGCATCTGAACCAGAGGGGCACCAATATCCTGGGAGGGAGGTTTGCTAGTACTCTTCGGGAGGGTTTAAACTAATTTGGCAGGGGAATGGGAACCGGATTTGTAGTCCAGCAACTAAGGTAGCCGATATTCAGGACGCCAAAGCATGTAATGAGGCAGTGGGGAAGGGAACACTGACAAAGGAGAGTATTTGCAGTCACGGAGATGGGTTGAAGTGTGTATACTTCAACGCAAGAAGCATCAGGAATAAGGTGGGTGAACTTAAGGCATGGATCGGTACTTGGGACTACGATGTGGTGGCCATCACGGAAACTTGGATAGAAGAGGGGCAGAAATGGTTGTTGGAGGTCCCTGGTTATAGATGTTTCAATAAGATTAGGGAGGGTGGTAAAAGAGGTGGGAGGGTGGCATTATTAATTAGAGATAGTATAACAGCTGCAGAAAGGCAGTTCGAGGAGCATCACCCTATTGAGGTAGTATGGGTTGAAGTCAGAAATAGGAAAGGAGCAGTCACCTTGTTAGGAGTTTTCTATAGGCCCCCCAATAGTAACAGAGATGTGGAGGAACAGATTGGGAAACAGATTTTGAAAAGGTGCAGAAGTCAGAGGGTAGTAGTCATGGGCGACTTTAACTTCCCAAATATTGAGTGGAAACTCTTTAGATCAAATAGTTTGGATGGGGTGGTGTTTCTGCAGTGTGTCCAGGAAGCTTTTCTAACACAGTATGTAGATTGTCCAACCAGAGGAGGGGCAATATTGGATTTAGTACTGGGTAATGAACCAGGGCAAGTGATAGATTTGTTAGTGGGGGAGCATTTTGGAGATAGTGACCACAATTCTGTGACTTTCACTTTAGTAATGGAGAGGGATAGGAACGTGCAACAGGGCAAGGTTTACAATTGGGAGAAGGGTAAATACGATGTTGTCAGACAAGAATTAAAGTGCATAAGTTGGGAACATAGGCTGGCAGGGAAGGACACAAGTGAAATGTGGAACTTGTTCAAGGAACAGGTGCTACGTGTCCTTGATATGTATGTCCCTGTCAGGCAGGGAAGAGATGGTCGAGTGAGAGAACCATGGTTGACAAGAGAGGTTGGATGTCTTGTTAAGAGGAAAAAGGTGACTTATGTAAGGCTGAGGAAACAAGGTTCAGACAGGGCATTGGAGGGATACAAGATAGCCAGGAGGGAACTGAAGAAAGGGATTAGGAGAGCTAAGAGAGGGCATGGACAATCTTTGGCGGGTAGGATCAAGGAAAATCCCAAGGCCTTTTACACATATGTGAGAAATATGAGAATGACTAGTGCGAGGGTAGGTCCGATCAAGGACAGTAGCGGGAGATTGTGTATTGAGTCTGAAGAGATAGGAGAGGTCTTGAATGAGTATTTTTCTTCTGTATTTACAAATGAGAGGGGCGATATTGTTGGAGAGGACAGTGTGAAACAGATTGGTAAGCTCGAGGAAATACTTGTCAGGAAGGAAGATGTGTTGGGCATTTTGAAAAACTTGAGGATAGACAAGTCCCCCGGGCCTGACGGGATATATCCAAGGATTCTATGGGAAGCAAGAGATGAAATTGCAGAGCCGTTGGCAATGATCTTTTCGTCCTCACTGTCAACAGGGGTGGTACCAGGGGATTGGAGAGTGGCGAATGTCGTGCCCCTGTTCAAAAAAGGAACTAGGGATAACCCTGGGAATTACAGGCCAGTTAGTCTTACTTCGGTGGTAGGCAAAGTAATGGAAAGGGTACTGAAGGATAGGATTTCTGAGCATCTGGAAAGACACTGCTTGATTAGGGATAGTCAGCACGGATGTGTGAGGGGTAGGTCTTGCCTTACAAATCTTATTGAATTCTTTGAGGAGGTGACCAAGCATGTGGATGAAGGTAAAGCAGTGGATGTAGTGTACATGGATTTTAGTAAGGCATTTGATAAAGTTCCCCATGGTAGGCTTATGCAGAAAGTAAGGAGGCATGGGATAGTGGGAAATTTGGCCAGTTGGATAACGAACTGGCTAACCGATAAAAGTCAGAGAGTGGTGGTGGATGGCAAATATTCAGCCTGGATCCCAGTTACCAGTGGCGTACCGCAGGGATCAGTTCTGGGTCCTCTGCTGTTTGTGATTTTCATTAATGATTTGGATGAGGAAGTTGAAGGGTGGGTCAGTAAATTTGCAGACGATACGAAGATTGGTGGAGTTGTGGATAGTAAGGAGGGCTGTTGTCGGCTGCAAAGAGACATAGATAGGATGCAGAGCTGGGCTGAGAAGTGGCAGATGGAGTTTAACCCTGAAAAGTGTGAGGTTGTCCATTTTGGAAGGACAAATATGAATGCGGAATATAGGGTTAATGGTAGAGTTCTTGGCAATGTGGAGGAGCAGAGAGATCTTGGGGTCTATGTTCATACATCTTTGAAAGTTGCCACTCAAGTGGATAGAGCTGTGAAGAAGGCCTATGGTGTGCTCGCGTTCATTAACAGAGGGATTGAATTTAAGAGCCGTGAGGTGATGATGCAGCTGTACAAAACTTTGGTAAGGCCACATTTGGAGTACTGTGTACAGTTCTGGTCGCCTCATTTTAGGAAGGATGTGGAAGCTCTGGAAAAGGTGCAAAGAAGATTTACCAGGATGTTGCCTGGAATGGAGAGTAGGTCTTACGAGGAAAGGTTGAGGGTGCTAGGCCTTTTCTCATTAGAGCGGAGAAGGATGAGGGGCGACTTGATAGAGGTTTATAAGATGATCAGGGAAATAGATAGAGTAGACAGTCAGAGACTTTTTCCCCGGGTGGAACACACCATTACAAGGGGACATAAATTTAAGGTGAAAGGTGGAAGATATAGGAGGGATATCAGAGGTAGGTTCTTTACCCAGAGAGTAGTGGGGGCATGGAATGCACTGTCTGTGGAAGTAGTTGAGTCGGAAACATTAGGGACCTTCAAGCAGCTATTGGATAGGTACATGGATGACGGTAAAATGATATAGTGTAGATTTATTTGTTCTTAAGGGCAGCACGGTAGCATTGTGGATAGCACAATTGCTTCACAGCTCCAGGGTCCCAGGTTCGATTCCGGCTTGGGTCATTGTCTGTGCGGAGTCTGCACGTCCTCCCCGTGTCTGCGTGGGTTTCCTCCGGGTGCTCCGGTTTCCTCCCACAGTCCAAAGATGTGCAGGTTAGGTGAATTGGCCAATGATAAATTGCCCTTAATATCCAAATTGCCCTTGGTGTTGGGTGGAGGTGTTGAGTTTGGGTATGGTGCTCTTTCCAAGAGCCGGTGCAGGCTCAATGGGCTGAATGGCCTCCTTCTGCACTGTAAATTCAATGATAATCTATGATTAATCTAGGACAAAGGTTCGGCACAACATCGTGGGCCGAAGGGCCTGTTCTGTGCTGTATTTTCTATGTTCTATGTTCTATGTTCTGTGCGGCATTGGAGGAATTACCTGGCCGGCAGGAGATTCACTCTCCTCACTGACCAACGGTAGGTTGCCTACATGTTCAATAATACACAGCATGGCAAGATCAAAAACTATAAGATCTTGAGGTGGAGGATCGAGCTCTCCACCTATAATTACGAGATTTTGTATCGCCCCGGGAAGCTCAACGAGCCCCCCGATGCCCTATCCCGAGGTACATGTACCAGCGCACAAGTGGACCGACTCCGGGCCCTACACGATGGTCTCTGTCACCCGGGGGTCACCCGGTTCTTCCACTTCATAAAGGCCCGCAACCTGTCCTACTTCATTGAGGAGGTCAGGACTGTCACCAGAGACTGCCAGGTCTGCGCGGAGTGCAAACCGCACTTCTACCGGCCAGATCTCGCGCACCTTGTGAAGGCCTCCCGCCCCTTTGAACGCCTCAGCATTGACTTCAAAGGGCCCCTCCCGTCCACCGGCCGGAACACGTACTTCCTGAATGTGGTCGATGAGTACTCCCAGTTTTCCTTCGCCATCCCATGCCCCGATATGACTTCTGCCACGGTCATTAAAGCACTCCACAGCATCTTCGCCCTGTTTGGTTTCCCCGCTTACGTCGACAGCGACCGGGGATCCTCCTTTATGAGTGATGAGCTGCGTTAGTTCCTGCTCAGCAAGGGCATTGCCTCAAGCAGGATGACGAGCTACAACCCCCAGGGAAACGGGCAGGTGGAGAGGGAGAACGGGACGGTCTGGAAGGCAGTCCTGCTGGCCCCACGTTTAAAAATCTCCCGGACTCCCGCTGGCAGGATGTCCTCCCCGACGCGCTTTACTCCATCCGATCACTCCTCTGCACTGCAACTAACGAAACCCCTCATGAACGTCTCCTTGCCTTCCCCAGGAAGTCCACCTCCGGGGTCTCGCTCCCAATATGGCTGGCAGCTCCTGGACCCGTCCTCCTTCGCAAACACGTGCGGACCCATAAGTCGGACCCGTTAGTCAAAAGAGTAGAACTACTGCACGTGAACCTGCAGTGCGCCTACGTGGCGCACCGCAAAGGGCGCCAGGACACAGTCTCCCTCCGGGACCTGGCACCCGCTGGATCCCCACCCACGGCCCACCACGACACCCCCCCCCCCCCCTCCGGTTGCCCCTGCGCCACTCACCTTCCCCCCAGCGCACGTCACTGCAGCCCCCACCCCAGGAGGATCCATCCTCCCACTGGTTCCACTCGGCGGCGATGAAGACTAGGACAACATGCTCCCGGAGTTACAGGTGACCAAGTCAGCGCCCGCATCACCACCGGGACCGAGGCGATCACAGTGGAGGATCAAGGCACCCGACAGACTGAACTTGTAAATTTTGACTGAACTTGTAAATGTTTCCACCACCCCCGCCGAACTCTTTTTTTTAAACAGGGGGTGAATGTGGTAGTCACCACTAACTGTATTTAATGTATATTAGATGTGGCACGGTAAGACACCTATACTAGAGGTACATGGGTAAATCCCTGCCTGCTGGCTCCGCCCAGTAGGCAGCGTATAAATGTGTGTGCTCGCTGGAGCTGCTCCCATTCTGGTCGCAGCTACAGGAGGCCACACATCTTTGCTCAATAAAGCCTCGATTATTCGCTACTCTCGTCTTTGTAGTAATTGATAGTGCATCAAGGAGAAAGGACACCATTCTGCAATCAGACAGTCGGAGACTGCTCCTACAAATCGGGAAATGTGTGTGGCAAGAAGTGGAAGAAGGTATTCAAGGGACTTTCATGTAACTTTTGGTGCTACCCATTAAAGTGCAATTATTCATGTAACATGACATTTTCAGCGCCATCGGTAAGCCTTCAGATTCTTGAGACACTGAATATTTTAACGTTAAAGTGAATATACCAATTATCACAGTGTTTGAGGGTCAATCACAGGTGATTTAAGTGATCATAATTACTCACTAATTAGGGTCAGCATTGACAGCTGGACTCTGTTTTCTGATTCTAGGTCAAGTCATTCGGTGAAATGCAACCTTTAATTTTGTTCAAGTATTATCTCTGATAGTAAACAACATTTTTGCATAAATGCCAGATTGTATCGGATTAACTATCAGGAAGAAGATGAATAGCAATGATATGACATTTGATTATCTTTTCCCCTGTTGAATCTCAGTTTGCGTAGGCATGACGGTGTCGAGCAAAAGAAAACAAGAATATCAGAAATGCCAAACATCACGTACCAGAAGGCTGTATTATTAGAAGTTTGCCATTGGTTTCCAGAAGGCTGTGGAAGTACTTGATGGTATCAGGCACACTTTGTACATAGTACAACATCTAGGCAAGGGAAGAAAATGGAAAATGCAAATATATCCTCAGATAAGATAAATCTTTTTCTCAAAAATAATTACAGTACCGTGCTCAAAGTTCCCTGAGATTCTGTTTTGGATCAAAGGGAAATCCTGGCACATTTCTGACAGGAGGGCATTAACATGGGGCTGAACCTGCTTCTGCCAGGGTTTGAACCCTATATTCTCTGGTGTCTCACTGTCCAAGGGGCCGTTTTGCAAACTGTGGAAATTTCACATTCTGGAATTCAAACACACTGGCAAGGCCTAAGCACAGAGCTGCTATGTTCTGTCCTGGTCTTTGGAAAGTCCCCAGTTCTAAATCCCAAAGTAACGAACCCCTGGGTGTATCAGCTGCTTGACACCAAAGCTTCTGAAGATTTCTTCTGCACTAGTTCCTTTCAGGACTTTTCCCTTTCACTGGAGCATTGGAATAATGCTCTGATCATTCAGTCTATTGTAGCACTAGAAATTTCTGGTAGAATAGTCTTGGCCCCAAATTTCTTGTAGTGATCGATGCAGCACTGGTTGAAGAGTAAGCCTGTGATTAAAGGCCGAGGACAAATTATAAAAATGCTGCCTCTGCATATATTAACAGTGCCAGACCACCACTCCAGTGATGATGCTTCAGTTGCCCTCATCTTAATAGGTCAGAAACTGTTGGGATGGATTATTTTGAGCTATTGTGGATTTTATCCATTTTGACAAAGTCTGACCACTGGGTCGGACCCTGCAGACTCCTTTATAAAACTGCATTTTGGGCAAAAATGCCAAGCTCAATCTGAAATCATTGTGTTGAAAGAGTGCTGAGGCCACCTCACAAACTGGCAAAACTGAACCTCTCCACCTACAGTTTTTAGGAATGAAAATGAAAGCTCCAGTGATCCCTGACCTTACCCTGCTTTTTAAGTGTCCTGCATTAGGACAGCATTGTCGAGAGCAAACAATCCCCATGAGGGGCTGAGGAAAATAACTACAGTAACTTGTAGGGCCGGAGATGTGGCAGAAAATCTGCCAATCCCATTATTTTCTATTCTCCACTCAGAAATATTCGAAACCGCGAGTGACGAATTAGCAATAATAGAATATTTGGTCCAATGATATCAATCTTATTAGGAAGTGAGAAATTCACTTTTTAAAGTATAAATGTATTTTCTTCCCAATTTCTGACCCTCAATCTAAACACACTGGTTTCTGCTGCGTTAGAGTCTCATAGGGTTAACATGCACCACAGTTAAACAGCTATACCTCTGTGTGAATAAACAGTAAATGACAATAGGTTAATTAATAATGGACAAGTGCCCTCACACCCAAACCGATTTCTCCTCGCACTCATTATGCAAATAAAGGTAATAGAAACTGCTTTATTGCTGCCAGGACTTCGTCCCTCCATAACCCAAGGTTGTTTAAGCGAATTGTAATGACTCTAGTCTTATCCTAGCAGATACCAGCATCGACTGCGTTTGTCCTACAATATATCTCTGGCTTCAGGAAAGGTTCCCCAAAATACATTTTACAAAAAACACTTATATACAGAGTAGATTCTCTCTGGAGGGCATCTGAACCACAAAGTCTCAAAAATGTATCTAACAGAGTGTGCTGTTGAATTACCCAAAGATTTCAATTTTCAATACACTCTTTTTCATTCATTTAGGGGATATATACATCACTGGTTCGGCCAGCATTTATTGCCCAACCCTAGCTGCTCTTCAGAAGATGGTGGTGAGCTGCCTTCTTGAACAGCTGCAGTCCTGAAGGTGTAGGTACACCCTCTGTGCTGTTATGGAGGAAGTTCCAGAATTTTGTCCCAGCGGCAGCAAAGGAAAGCAATATATTTCAATGATATAAGTCAACTTGGTCAGTGACTTGGAGTCAAACCTCCAATTATCCCTCCAAGTGGGGTTCCCAAGTATCTGCTGCTTTTGTCCTTCTAGATGGTAGTGGTCGTGTATTTAGAAGGCGCTGTCGAAGGAACCTTGGTGAGTTACTGCAGTGCATCTTGCAGAAGATACACATGGCTGCCACTGTTCATCGGTGGTGGAGGGTTTGAACGTTTGTGGAAGGAGGAACAGTCAAGAAGGCTGTTTAAAAGCACCAACAGTTCCAAACTCAAGGAACTTTATTATTTTAATGTCAAGTTCCTTTTCCGCTCATAGCACGCACATCTGACTGAAATATGTGAAAGCTTTGGATGGACAAGTAGTTGTTTCAACTCTTACCAGTAGTAGGAGTTGACTCTTACCAACTTTTACAGATGCACCATAGACAGCATCCTATGAAAAAAATGAAAAGTCGCTTATTGTCACGAGTAGGCTTCAATGAAGTTACTGTGAAAAGCCCCTAGTCGCCACATTCCGGTGCCTGTTCGGGGAGGCTGGTACGGGTATCTGGCTGCATCACAGCCTCGTATGGCAACTGCTTGGCCCAAGACCGCAAGAATCTTCAGGGAGATGTGAACACAGCCCAGTCCATCACATGAACCTGCCTCCAATTCATTGACTCTACACCTCTCGCTGCCTAGGGAAAGCGGGCAGTATAATCAAAGGCCCATTCCACCCGGCTTACTCACTCTTCCAACTTCTTCCATCGGACAGGAGGTACAAAAGTCTGATAACACGCATGAACAGATTCAAAAACAGCTTCTTCCCCACTGTTACCAGACTCCTAAATGACCCTCTTATGGACTGACCTGATTAATACTCCACTTCTGTATGCTTCTCCCGATGCCAGTGTCTATGTATTTACATTGTGTATCTTGTGTTACCCTATTATGTATTTTCTTTTCATATACTAAATGATCTGTCTGAGCTGCTTGCAAAAAAAAAAAAACTTTTCACTGTACCTCGGTACATGAGACAATAAACAAATCCAATCCAATCAAACACAACCAGGCAGACCTTAATGTGGGAAGAGAGAGTCAGAATAATTTCCGCCACAGTTACATCCCAAAACAGCTCGCAAAATGTTTGGATGAATGGAGCCCTTTAGCCTATTTCAGATCATCCTTTCTGGTCAACAACCCTATTGAACTTTCCACTTGTGAAATAAAGGGAGCGATTCAGCGAGCCTGTTGCGCACGCTGCAAATCCAGGCTGTAATTGAAAATATGGAAAGATGTGTCATTTGAAACATGGAAGTCTGGCAATATCCCGTCTGAGAGAAACATGAGAGAATACAGGGTAAGATCCCACAAAGGGTTAACAGCAGCTGCCAGGGAAGGATTGTAAAATGCAGATATCCTTGGTCAAGCAGGCTTAGCAATCAAGACAAACAGGATTTTGAATGAAGCCAAAAACAATGGCTCACACCATAATTGAAATTAACTATCTTAGTAAGCATCTGGAAAAGAAAGGATAAGGTTCCAGGTGTGAAAATTTGCTAATACCAGGTAAATTAAAGAAAACTGGAGACTATCAGTCTATGAGAAACATAATTCAAAGCCAAAATCAAAGTCAAAATTGAGCTGAGGACACAATTGGAAAATAAAACTATTGAAATGACAGGAATTAAAAGTAACACCTCTTGAAGTCAAAGTATTTTGAACATCACAAAGGAAACAATGTAATCAGATCTATGAGATAAATTCATGTCAAAATGAATACTTAGTTGGATTAGAAGGTTTAGATCAAAGATACTTTTTACAATCAACGAAAATAAGAGTTACTTTACAATAACGTCATAAAAACTTAATAACCGTTAGAAAGAGAATATAAACCGAGAAACCAGAACGAGAACCAGAACTCAGAGGGAGAGAGAGAGAAACAGAGAAGTGAAGCAGCTGGAGTCAGATTACAGTCAGCTCGGCCATGGGAAAGAGACAGGGCAAAGCAGCCGAGCTAAAATAACTAATACACCTAAGGAAGACTAGAATTTATAGAGGAGCCAGAGTCAGCTCATAGATAGCCAGCAGAGTTAGCTCTCATAGCTCGGCACATGGGAAAGATAGGACACAGCAACTGAGTTAACCAGCGAATACATCTAAAGAAGACCAGACTTTAAAGAAGATTGATTGTCAAGTTGGGCCTGAAGGTCCCTTCAACCAACCAGAAGGATCCAGAAGCAAGATCTTTTTACTTTCTGTAAAGACAGTAATTGCAGCTTTTAAAAGAAAAAATATAATAATAAAATAACTTAATTTAACCTGAAACAGTGGTTATTCCAAAGTCTACTTTACTTACTTAGCAATGCAGGACTCAGGATCGATGCTACTAAGTGGTAAGTAGATGAAATCTTCGGTGAAGGTATGGGTTATATCGGGGGATAACTTGAAAACATAGTTTGACCTGAATAGCACCCACTGAAGCTTGCATCGGAGTCGGTGAGTGAGAATCCCTGATCACCATTTAGAATGTCGTCCGTTTTTGGTATAGGGGGACTTCTAAGAATAGTGGTGAGTTTTCAAAAACAAGGCGCACTGGGTGAATCGCGCATTGACCAAAATCGGGCTCCGTGGGCGGCGTGAAATCTTGAGCAAATCATTCAACTCACTCTGCCTGAGGTGATCTGGATCTCTAAGTGCGGCCTCGGTGGGCAGGAGCTCCCTGATGCCAGAATAAATTGTAAAGTTCTGTTGGACAGCGAGATGTTTCTTGGTACTGCAGCCACCAAGAAACACCCCACTAAACGTGCCGTTCAGCGGACTTTAACATGAGTCCGCTGAATCACTCGAACCTCTTTATCCTGGCATAATCACACATTCCTTCTCCACGTAATTTCCAATTTAAACTGTGGTAATTTCCTCGAACATGGAAGAACAATTATAAGAGAGAATCTGCTGAAATGTTGTCCACATAAAATGGCAGATGTTCATGAACATTGTCTGAAGTCTGCAAACGAGTTACCCACTTGCACCTTTTCTACCAGAAGTGTCATGGGAAGGAAGCGTGAAGATTTGAAAAAAACAAACTAAAAATAAGTGAAAATGAGTGTTTCTTCTAAAAATGCCTATGGTTCATACATAAATCAGTGCTTTGACACCAAGTGACACAGTTGGGTATTTGACTAGAATTAGGTTCACACTCAACCGTGACTGACAGATTGAATATCTCCCTGTGTCCTGGTTGTAAAGTTCATCGAAACTGCAGTTACCTGGATCATGTGAATGAAATCGAATTTTCTGCTTTCCTCCCTCTCCTTGTTTTGCTTTTCATATTCTTCTGAGCACATCTGGTTCCAAGTGAAGGAGATGTTAAGTCCTTGAGTCTTTTCTGCCACGAGATCTGGTGCAAAGGTGGTTTTAGAAGGGAATTCTTTGTGTTAATAAAATAATTGGAACCATAATCGTTTTGTTTGCTATTCCACCGTACCCAGATTCCTGAAACTCATATTTCACCACACATTTCACTCCTGACTGCTTCGAAGTTGCCACTTAGCGTCAGCTGAGGGGAAATTGCACAGATTTAAACACTGTGCTTTTATTTTCACATTTCAGCATATCACACTTACTGACCAAAATTTATCGATTTGTCAAATTGTACATCATCAATCAATGGACGGGATTATCCGACCTCCCGCCGGGTCGGAGAATCACCGGGGGCTGGCATGAAACCCGCCCCGCCGGTTGCTGAATTCTCCGGCACCGGATATTCGGCTGGGGCGGGAATCGCGCCGCGACGGTCGGCGGCCCCCCCACCCCCCGGCGATTCTCCGGCCCGCGATGGGCCCAAGTCCCGCTGCTGGAATGCCTGTCCCGCCGGTGAGGATCAAACCACCACTCTTCCCGATGGGACTAGGCGGCACGGGCGGGCTCCGGGGTCGTGGGGGGGGCGTGAGGCAATCCGGCCCCGGGGGGTGCCCCCACGGTGACCTGGCCCACGATCGGGGCCCACCCATCGGCTGGCGGGCCTGTGCCGTGGGGGCACTCTTTTCCCTCCGCCTTGGCCACAGTCTTCACCATGGCCGACGCGGAAGAGACCCCCCCCCCCCTGCGCATACGCGGGGATGATGTCAGCAGCCGCTGACGCTCCCGTGCATGCGCGGACTTCTGCCGCCAGGCGAAGTCCTTTCGGCCCGGCTGGCGTGGCACCAAAGAAACGCTCAAGGTGAGGGCTTGGCCCCTAAAGGTGCGGAAAAATCCGCACCTTTGGGGCGGCCCGACGCCGGAGTGGTTCACGCCACTCCATCCCGCCGGGACCCCCCGCCCCGCCAGGTAGGGGAGAAGCCTAATGGAAAGTGCTGGAATCATTCATTGTTTATATTCTTTCATGGGATGCGGATGTAACCAGCAGAACCTACATTCGCTGCCCATCCCTACTTGCCCTTGAAAGAGTGGTGGTGAACCACCTTCTTGAACCGCTGTGGTATAGGTACACCCAGTGTAGGAACAACTGTTAGGAAAACAAAGGTAGTTCTGAAGGATTTATATTGGTGGTGGTAGACATCAGAAATGAGGTATAGTTTCAAATGGTGTTGGTGAACATTTGGAATATGGAATAGTAAAGTGGGTTTAAACCAGTAGATGTACTGACCTACTCAAACATATTCAAAATAATGACTTGCTCATCCTTTTAGACTCTTAAACATATCTTGGGATGGCAGCACGGTGGCGCAGTTGTTAGCACTGCTGCCTCACGATGCCGAGGTCCCAGGTTCAATCCCGGCTCTGAGTCGCTGTCCTTGTGGACTTTACACATTCTCCCAGTGTTTGCGTGGGTTTCGTCCCCACAACCCAAAGATGTGCAGGGTAGGTGGATTCGCCATGCTAAATTGCCCCTTTGTTGGAAAAAATGAATTGGGTACTCTAAATTTGTATTAAAAAAAACTTGCCTTGAGCCTACTTCACAAAAAAGACTTATTCAGTAGAACTGAACGCTGCTTTAACTCATTATTAAATGGGCGGCATGGTAGCACGGTGGTTAGCACTGTTGCTTCACCGCTCCAGGGTCCCAGGTTCTATTCCCAGCATGAGTCACTGTCAGTGCGGTGTCCTCACATTCTCCCCATGTCAGCATGGATTTTCTCCGAGTACTCTGGTTTCCTCCCACAGAAAACGTCCAAAGACATGCAAGTTAGGTGGATTGGCCATGCTAAATTGCCCTTTGTGTCCAACAAGGTTAGGTGGGATTACTGGGTTACGGGGATAGGGTGGAGGTGTGGGCTTCGGTAGGATGTTCTTTCCAAGGGCCGGCGCAGTCTCGATGGGCCGAAAAACAACCTTCTGCTCTGTAAATTCTATGATTCTATGATTGTGTTGATACCACAAATAATAAGTTACATGGGCAATCGGGGTATTTTTGTTCTCTTTTCAAGTGTTTAGCCAATTGCATTTTGAAAGTTTCTATTCAATTTGCTTCAATTGTCCTATCAGACAATAAATTCGAGAACATCATAAGTTGTTCTGTGAAAAAAGGTTATGAAGCGGATGCGTGGGGAGTGATGTGTTAGGCAGGTCCATTCGGTGTGGACTGCACTTGATGCAACGATGCGAGAAACAGACCTCTAACACTGTAGAAGATCCAACACGGTTTCATGGAATGATACAACTAACATACATATTTAACTGTGGGTCGACACTATACTGAACTGACTGGAGACCTTGTACTAGCCTCACCAGGCTACCGTATGGTGTTTGTACTGTGCTAACTCGTGGACTCTGACTGTCTCAGTGGCTGGGTCCAGAGAGAGCGGGAAACCTAGTGCCCTCTGGCTTTATAATGGTGGTGTCCTGTCTGGTGATTGGCTGCACTGTGTTGTGTGCTTACTGGTCATCCTGTGTGTCAATCACTGCCTGTCTGCACTTCATTATATACACGTGTGGATATTATGACATCTCTCCCCTTTTTAAAAAAAAAATACTAAGGTGTGGATGCTTATAAATATATATATATATATATATATATATATACACATACACACACACACATGTGCCTGACTATGTACAGAAAGATGTCTCAACGAACATATATACATAGGAAGGTTGCGATAGCGCAGATACATGGCAAAGGAAACGATATTTACAGAGGTCCAATTGGTGAAGTCACAAAAATGTACAAAAGCTCAGTCTATAGATTTAGTCTTTGTGGTGGGCAACGAATTCTTGTTGATCGCCGCAGAGGCGAATTAGGAGCTGCCTGCGCTTGGAGAGGCGGGATCGCTGGCATCGTGGTGGGCGCGTAGACAGGAAGGATTTCTGGTAGATCGGTGGCCTCATAGTAGGGTATGTCCGGAGGAGGCATCGTAGGCGGCAGGACACGCCGGTCAGGTAGCGGGCGTGAAACTCTTCGCAGTGCCTGTCTGTTGCGCCTTGGCAGGGAGCCATCAGCCATGTGGACAAGGAATGATCTTGGGGCCACTTGTTTGAGCACAACAGCTGTGGCTGACCAGCCGTCCTCAGGCAACTGTACGCGAACATGATCAGTTGGGGCCAGCTCGGGCAGATCCGTGGCATGGGCATCGTACGTGGCTTTCTGCTGGGCCCGTGACTGCTGCATTTTCTGTGGGACCGTGATGCGGTCAAGGTCGGGAACGTGGATGGCTGGAACTGTGGTCCTCAGAGTGCGATTCATGAGCATCTGGGCTGGAGACAATCCAGTGGACAGTGGGGTGGCCCTGTATGCCAGCATCGCCAGGTTAAAATTGGAGCCTGAATCTGCAGCTTTGCACAGCAAACACTTTACAATTTGGATCCCTTTTTCGGCTTTCCCATTTGACTGCGGGTAGTGGGGACTGGAGATAACGTGACGGAAGTTGTAGGACTGTGTGAAGTCAGACCATTCCTGGCTGTAAAAGCAAGGACCACTGTCGCTCATTACCGTGAGCGGTATTCCATCCCTGGCGAACGTTTCTTTGCAGGCTTTGATTACCTCCTTCGACATGAGGTCGGACAGTTTCACCACTTCTGGGTAACTGGAGAAGTAGTCAACCAGGAGTACGTAGTCACGCCCCTTGGCATGGAAAAGGTCTACACCGACGTTGGACCATGGAGAGGTCAGAATCTCGTGCTGCTGCAACGTTTCTTTGGGATGAGCTGGCTGAAACTTCTGACAGGTAGGGCAATATAGGACTGCGTCGGCAATGTCCTGGCTGATGCCTCCCAAGCTCTGCGTCGGCATTTCCCGACCCCAAGGTGACCCTCATGGAGTTGGCCCAGTACCATAGCACGCCTACACGGAGGAATTCAGAAAGATTCCCTCCACCACCTTCAGGTCGTCTTTTACGTTATAGAACTGGGGACATTGTCCCTTCTGCCAGCCATTGCTGAGGTGCTGCATCACGCGCTGCAGCAGATGATCCTTGGCTGTCTCCTCACAAATTTGGACCACCTGTTCGTCGGAGGCCGGAAAGTTCGAGGCATACAACTGCACTTGGGCTTCTATGTGGCAGATGAAGTCACTTTGTTCATGCGGTGTGGTAATGGACCTGGACAGGGCATCTGCAATGATCAGCTCTTTACCTGGCGTGTAGACCAGTTCGAAGTCGTAGCAGCATAGCTTCAGAAGAATACGCTGTAACCGAGATGTCATGTCGTTTAAATCCTTCTGGATTATGTGGACTAGAGGCCTGTGGTCCATCTCTACCGTGAATTTTGGCAGGCCATAAACATAGTCGTGGAACTTGACTATCCCTGTAAGGAAGCCCAGACACTCCTTCTCAATTTGAGCGTACCGTTGCTCAGTGGGCGTCATGGCCCTGGAGGCATACACCACTGGAGGCCAGGACGCGGAGTCATCCCGCTGATGGAGCACCGCCCCAATGCCGTCCTGACTTGCATCAGTTGATATCTTGGTTTCCTTGGTTGGGTCAAAGAACACTAGGACCAGGGCTGTCGTGAGTTTTACTTTCAGCTCGCGGCATTCCTCTTCATGTGTGGGCAGCCACTGGAATTCCGTCGACTTTTTGACGAGAAGGCGGAGGGCCGTGGTGTGGGATGCCATATTGGGAATGAATTTCCCGAGGAAGTTGACCATTCCGAGAAAGCGGAGGACTGCCTTTTTGTCCTCCGGGGTCTTCATGGCGTTGATCGCCGAGACCTTGTTGGCGTCTGGCCATACGCCCTACTGCGAGATGTGGTCACCTCGGAATTTGATCTCTGATTGACCAAATGAGCACTTGGCCCTGTTGAGCTGAAGACTATGTTCATGGATTCTTTGGAATACGTTTTTGAGGTGAGCGATGTGTTCCTGGGGCATTGTGGACCAGATAATAACATTGTCAACATTCACTCGCACCCCCTCGATGCCCTCCATCATCTGTTCCATGATGCGATGAAATACTTTGGATGCCGATCTGATGCCAAAAGGCATCGGTGGTAGCAGTAATGACCAAACGGGGTGTTGAACGTGCACAACGTGCGACTGGACGCGTCCAGTTGTATTTGCCAAAAACCCTTGGAGGCGTCAAGCTTAGTAAAGAATTTGGCATGAGCTATCTCACTGGTCAACCCTTCTTATTTTGGTATCGGGTAATGCTCCCTCATGATGTTGGGGTTTAGATCCTTAGGGTCAATGCAAATGCGAAGCTCTCCTGACGGCTTCTTGATGCAGACCATGGAGCTGACCCAGTCTGTGGGCTCTGTAACCTTCGATATGATGCCCTGGTCTTGGAGGTCGTATAATTGCTTCTTCAGATGATCCTTGAGGGACGCCGGCACCCGGCGAGGTGCATGAATTACAGGGGTGGCATTCGGCTTGAGCAGGATTTTGTATCGGTATGGGAGCGTGCCCATTCCATCGAACACGCTGTGGTACTGCGTGATGATGTCATCTATGTCGGCTTGCAGGTTTCCATCGGGCGAGACCGTCGCCAGTGATGATGACATGGTGTGGACACATTGAACAAAGTTCAGGAGCTTGCAGGCACGAGCACCGAGCAGAGATGCTCTGTCAGGCCCGACGATTTCAAACCGTAGTGTAGAAGGGACTTTAGTTGGCGGATTAGCTGCCTTAAATACCTTGTATTATTTTAATCAGCTGCTTGACTATATTTCATGGAAATAGGCACTTAGCGAAGCATGATGGGTATATAGCCTTATTTTTAGTCAAAAAGTTTGAAGTTCTGTGTGAAACAGTCGGAAGGTCACACCATATAAACAGGCGTACAGCTGCACATTGTTTTGCTTAGGCGAGGAACTTAAAGGCCTGTTATTAATCTCTGCTTGCTTTCTGTCTCCTTGTTTAATCTCAAGAATGCCTCTCTGTCCTAGATATTGCTTATGCTATTATATAAATTACTCGCCTTACCTTTGTAAAGCAGGGACATTTGGAAAGACTGCAGTCATTCTAATTCCCTCCACGAACTTCGTGTTTAATAAAGGACCTTTTGCGAAAATTCGAAATGCTGACTATTTTTTTCTTCAATACGCAGTGTCGCCTTGATCGCCTTACTGGATACCCCCAGTTGACATGAGCCACTGGCAGCTATGGCGTTGCCATTGTAGTCAAGGAGCTGGCAGGCCGGTGGAAGAATGCTTGGTTTGACGCGGATGGTGTCGAGGTCGGATTTCGAGATAAGGTTCGCTGATGCGCCGGTGTCCAGTCTGAACCGGATGCGGGCCTTGTTCACTGTGAGGACAGCAGACCACTCGTTGTCGGGATCCACACTGAGGATCGAGAGGTGTTTCGCAGTTGTGGTGGAAGGCAGCACATGTGTAGTTATGATGCCCACCTGGTATGGGGACTTGAGGCACTCAGCATCAGGGTCCGTTGGGCTGTCGGGATCGTAATCTGGCATGCCTTGTTGTACTGAGCGGACACTTCTGCGCCGCAGCTGGGATCGCTGGCTGCTGAGCGGTGAAGCAGATCTGCATAGGGCTGCGTAGTGGCCAAGCTTGCCACACTGTAGACACCGCCGTTCTTTTGCCAGACATTGCCGCTTTAAGTGGGCAGAGCCACAATTCGGACACGTCATGACGCCAAAGTCAGCGCATTCCATGCGCTATCGCACATGCGCAGTGCGGTCGGTCGACGTACGCAGCTGCGCAATCGGGTTGTCGGGCTCATCGTCCACTCGGTCGTAGTGCACATGCGCAGGGACCCGGGAAAAGTGCGCGAAACGGCCACTCTCCTCGATGCTCAGGCCCTGCATTTGTGCAATGGCCTGCACCCGTTCCGCCTCGTGGGAGGCCAGCTTTGCAGTTTCTGCCGCCCTGATGTGGGAATAACATTTCTTAGTATGCTCATGGACAACGCACGTCTCGATAGCGACAGAGAGGGTCAACTGTTTGACTTTCAGGAGCTGCTGCCGAAGGGATTCGGAGTGGACCCCGAAAACGATCTGATCCCAGATCATGGAATCAGCCGTCGAGTCATAGTTACATGACTGCGCTAGGATGCGGAGATGGGTGACGAAGGACTGAAAAGATTCATCCTTACCCTGAAGCCTCTGCTGGAAAATGTACTGTTCAAAGCTCTCATACACCTCAATGTCGCAGTGGCTGTCATAATTCAGCAGGACAGTTTTGAATTTTGTTTTGGCTTCGCCATCAGCGAACGTGAGGGAGTTGTAGATGTGGATGGCGTGGTCCCCCGTGGTGGAGAGAATTAGCGCGATCTTCCTGACATCAAATGCTGCTTTGAGGTCGGAGGCCTCGATGTACAAGAGGAACTTTTGCTTGAAGAGCTTCCAATTTACACCGAGGTTGCTGGAGATGCGGAGCTGCAGAGCAGGCTGGATGTTTTCCATGCCACCGGATGGCTTCTTGCTGGTCAATGCTGATTCACTCGAGGTAGGTCCGTCAATTTTCAGTATCACTTCGTGGTACCATGATGTGTTAGGCAGGTTGGTTCGGTGTGGACTGCACTTGATGCAGCGATGCGAGAAACGGACCTCTAACACTGTAGAAGATCCAACATGGTTTTATTGAACGATAGAACTAACATACATATTTCACTGTGGGTCGACACTATACTGAACTGACTGGAGACCTTGTACTAGCCTCACCAGACTTATTAGCTACCACATGGTGTTTGCTCTGTGCTAGCTCGTGGACTCTGACTGTCTCAGTGGCTGGGTCCAGAGAGAGCGGGAAACCTAGTGCCCTCTGGCTTTATAGTGGTGGTGTCCTGTCTGGTGATTGGCTGCACTGTGCTGTGTGCTTACTGGTCATCCTGTGTGTCAATCTCTGCCTGTCTGCACTTCATTATATACACGTGTGGATATTATGACAGGGAGGACTACCTGAGCGTCCAAGAAATGGTTGGAAGCTGGTTGTTTCTGACTTTCTTTTGCAAAATGCTGTCTTTCCTGCCAGAAGACACTGCTGTCTGTACTTCTGACCAACTCAGAAATGGAATGAACTGATTTTGATCCTTAATTTTTAATTCACAGTTTTAACGCTCCTCACAGAATAACATCGTGCTCTCACCATGTGTTTTTTTTAACATTTTGTTTAACATCTTGTTGTAATTGATTATACATGGTTTTAGCCCAGTGAGTGCAATGCAAAGCCTCGCCCAAAACAACAATAGTAACCTAATGATCATGAACATAATTATAGACGATAATAATTCATAAACGATTATCTCATTTTTGCCAACAACAAACTACTAGTTCTATGATCAGTCAAAAGATTACTTATATCACAGCCACACATGGGGCGGTATTCTGCCAACCGGCTGGTGGTTTTGATGGCAGGTGGGTGCAACAAATGTGGCAAGAGCCAAAAGGTCGGAAAACCCGGTGCTGGTCAGGGTGTTCAACGAAGCAAGAGATAGAGGGGTCTTACCCCTGATGATGTCACAGGCCACTATCTCACTTATACTGAAACGGGATAAAGACCCGGAGGCATGTGGGTCCTATAGGCCGATCTCTTTGATTAACGCAGACGCTAAGTTACTGGCCAAGATCTTGGCGTCTAGAATTGCGGACTGTGCACCGGACGTGATTGTGGAGGACCAAACCGGGTTCGTAAAGGGCAGGCAACTGGTGGCCAATCTAAGGAGGCTGCTCAATGTGATTATGATGCCCCCGGAGAGCAGGGAGGCAGAGGTAGTGGTAGCAATGGATGCCGAAAAGTCTTTAGACCGGGTTGAGTGGGACTATTTATGGGAGGTGCTGGGACGTTTTGGGTTCGGGTTGGGATTCATTTACTGGGTTAGGCTGCTATATCAGGCCCCAGAGGCTAGTGTGAGGACGAACCGGACGACATCTGACTACTTCAGACTGCACTGCGGGACTAGACAGGGATGTCCCCTGTCCCCACTGCTGTTTGAGCTGGCTATAGAGCTAGCTGGCAATTGCTCTGAGAGCTTCAAGGGACTGGAAAGGGCTGGTCCAGGGGGGAGTGGAACATAAAGTCTCGTTATATGAGGATGACCTGCTGTTACACTTGTCAGACCCAATGACGGGAATGGACGGAATCATGGAAACTCTGAGGGAATTTGGTCAGTTCTCAGAATATAAATTGAACATGGCAAAGAGCGAGATGTAGATAGTGCAGGCGAGAGGTCAGCAGAGTAGGCTGAGGGGGCTCCCATTCCTGCTGGTAGGAGAAAGCTTCAGATATTTAGGGATACAAGTAGCGCGAGACTGGGGTAAGTTGCGTAAGGTAAACTTGTCCTGGTTGGTGGAGCAAGTGAGGGACGAGTTCCAGAGATGGGATGCGCTCCCGCTGTCATTGGCGGGGAGAGTGCAGGCGGTGAAGATGTCGATTCTCCCGAGATTCTTGTTCATATTTCAGTGTCTCCCCATTTTCAATCAGCGGTCTTTCTTTAAGAGGCTAGATAAAATTATCCTGGGATTTGTTTGGGTGGGAAAGTCCCCACGGGTGAGGAAGGCGATGCCCGAGAGGAACCGAGGGGATGGGGGCTGGTGTTGCCGAACTTTAGTAACTACTACTGGGCAGCTAACATAGCCATGGTAAGGAAATGGATGGTGGGTACGGGGTGGGTTTGGGAGCGGATGGAGGCTGCTTCGTGCAGGGGCACCAGTTTGGCAGCCTTGGTTACAGCGCCTCTGCCGCTCCCGCCGGCACGATACTCCACCAGCCCTATAGTGGTGGCGGCTCTACGGATCTGGGGCCAGTGGAGGAGGCAAATAGGGGAAGTGAGAGCATCGGTTTGGTCCCCAATCTGCAGTGACCACCGATTTGTGCTGGGGAATATGGACGGTGGGTTCCAATTATGGCGGAGGGCGGGGATTGCGAGGATGGGCGATCTGTTCCTGGAAGGGAGCTTCCTGAGCATCAGGGTGTTGGAGGAGAAGTTCAGGCTGGTGAGAGGGAATGATTTCAAGTACTAGCAGGTGCGGGATTTTGTACGCAGATTGGTACCATCCTTCCCACGCCTCCCACCAAGGGTGATCCAGGACAGGAAAGTTTCCAGAGGAGAGGTGGGAGAGGGAAGAGTCTCCAACATTTATAAGGAACTAATGGGAGCAGAGGAGGCACAGACCGAAGAACTGAAGCTTAAGTGGGAGGAGGAGCTTGGGCGGGAGGTAGAGGACAACATATGGGCAGACGCTTTGAGTCGAGTAAACACGAGCTCAACATGCGCAAGGCTCAGTCTGATCCAGTTCAAGGTCGTACACCGGGCCCACATGACGGTGGCCCGGTGAGCAAATTCTTTGGGCTGGAGGGCAAAGGTGCTAGATGTGCCGGAGGACCAGCGAACCATGTGCACATGTTCTGGGCTTGTCCTAAACTAAGGGGGTACTGGCAGGGATTCGCGGGCGCATGTCCCGGGTATTGAAAACTAGGGTAGCAATGAGTCCTGAGGTGGCAATTTTGGGGGTTTCAGAGGACCCAGAAGTCCAGGAGGTGAAAGAGGCCGACGTCTTGGCCTTTGCTTCCCTGGTAGGCCGGCGACGAATACTGTTGGCATGGAGGGACTCAAAGCCTGCGAAGTCTGAAGTCTGGCTTTCGGACATGGCGAGCTTTCTCGGGATGGAGAAAATTAAGTTTGCCTCGAGGGGATCGCTGTCAGGGTTCGCCTGGAGCCATTCATTGACTTCTTTGCGGAGAATTAATCGTCAGCAGGGGAGGGGGGGGGGGAGGGGGGGGGTTAGGGTAGCGTAGAGTAGGGGGTTGCTTAGGCAGGTTCTTGCGAGAGGGGAGCCGATGCTTGCATTATGTCTTGCTTTTTGTCCACTACGGTATAATGTTGCTGTTTCATATGCCAAAAATACCTCAACAAATTGGTTGATTAAAAAAAAGTCGGAAAACCTCTGGCATAAAATTACATTGTAATTCTCCCAATGGCACGTTAATGGCAGGTCAGTCATCCCACTAGCAGGTGGCACGAAGTTCATTTGCAGCTCATGAATGCCGATAAAACAGCTGCCCATCAGTGTACTGTCAGGTCTTCCGATCTTGCATCATGCCAGCGCGAAATTATGTTGTTGTCAAACCCGATTGCTCAAGGGTGGCATGCACAAGGCAGTCATCAACTTGCAGGGTGAATGGTAGCGCAGTGGTTTGGCCACACGGCGCCGAGGGCCCGGGTTCGATCTCGGCCCCGTGTCACTGTCTATGTAATAATATTAATAATCTTTATTGTCACAAGTAGGCTTACCTTAATACTGCAATGAAGTTACTGTGAAATGCCCCTAGTCGCCACATTCCAGCACCTGTTCGGGTACACTGAGGTAGAATGACCTAACAACAGGTCTTTCGGGACTTGTGGGAGGAAACTAGACCACCCAGACACAGGGAGAACGTGCAGACTCCACACACACAGTGACCCAAGCCGGGAATCGAATCTGGGACCCTGGCATGGTGAAGCCATGGTGCTAACCACTATGCTACTGTGCTGCACCTGGAGTCTGCGTGGGTCTCAACCCAAAACCCAAAGATGTGCAGTGTAGATAGAAAGATTACGCTAAATTGCCCCTTAATTGGAAAAAAATAATTGGGCACTCTAAATTTAAAAAAACAATTTGCAAGAGATTTTGAGGTGAGGCCAACAAACCTTTCTGCCACAGTGCTGCACTGCTTCTGCTGTGCCATTCACCACTGTGCCTGGGCAGACTGGTTCTTGCCCTCCATCTGCATCTCCATACAGAGTTGGTCTACATGGATGGCACTCTTCTGCTCGACCCATAGACAATGCTGTGGCACTGACTCAGTTCAGTACTCTTTCACCCCCCTACTCACCTCTCCACACCCCCTACTCCCCTCTCCACCCAGCTGGCGCGACACACCTGTGCCTATCTGACAGTACTGTGCTGTGGGACTCATGCAGCCACTGCAACAAAGGTCCAAGGTTTGACCAGGGTGTGTGAACGGGAGGGGAAGGTGGAGGCAGAGGAGGTTGCTGACCTGACGAACACAAGGTGGGCAATGCGGAAGGAGAGCTGAGCAAGAATTTGCAGTGGGTAAAGCAAAGGCTCATAATGGCAGGCGGAGGGGTAAGGAGGTGGATGAAGATCACAAACCATGGAAGGCGGAGGGAAGACCAATGGGGGGGAAGTTAGACCCCTACACGCCTGCCTAAATAGTTTACAAACAAGGGTATCAAAAGGGATATGAAAATGAAAATGAATGAAAATCGCTTATTGTCACAAGTAGGCTTCAAATGAAGTTACTGTGAAAAGCCCCTAGTCGCCACATTCCGGCGCCTGTTCGGGGAGGCTGATATGGGATATCACATAATTTACAGTTTGGAGATGGATGACGACTCCAGAGGAAGTTGGTCGAAGTTTAGGTAGGGCATGGGAGCTTCAGAGGTTATGGGCATGGGCAAAGGTGGTTGAATCAAGGAACAGGCTTATTGAAGCTGTGAGCCTTTTTTCCCTGGACATCCTGCATGATCTGGTGAAGACAGGTGAGTTGGAGAGAGTGATATGAGTGTGCTGGACTGGAGTTTAAATATGGCGTCAGGACCTTTAAACCCATCAGCTAAGGTGGGTGGACTAATCAGCTGTCATCCCACCGGGAGATTCCGAGGGGAACACTCCTGTGCATAATTAATGAGTTTCCAAGCACAGAATGTGGCGCCGGATCCCATCATTCTGGTCGGCGGGAAAGGCACCGCTGGAGCTGCCCACCATCCCACTGAGTCTCCGAAACAGAGAATTCCACCCCATGGTCACAATAGGAAACAGATAAAAGATGAGTTAATAGCTCAAACAAAGCTGCTGATTTCACATGAAATCACATAGTGCATAAAAACATTGAGGTTTAATCAATACCTTTGTATTTGGTGAGTTGGTGTGGATTTGGCTCCACCACTTCATTGTGAATAGAAAGGCCAGGATGTTTGGATTGAATTTTGCCAAGAATTTCAATGTCCACTTCACCTGAATGGAAATAACACAATATTTCTGTCCATGAATTCATTGCAGCACATTTTCAATAGAAGTCGATCAGCTGCATTGAATCGGATAGGATTCACTTGTTTTAAATTTCAAAAGTTCAGATCAAATCGAATCAATTTCCACTTATCTGCAAGCAATGTATTTTTGCAAAAACAGAACAAGCTAAATGTATTTTTATTGAATCTATTTTACGTTTTCATTCAAGATCATACATATTAGGTGAATAAAAATCACCGCAGATTAAAACTACTCTGATATTAATTGAATTGTGGAGACAGCTGACGAGATAAGGGAATGGCATCCATGCCATGTGTACATGACTCCTTTCTAACCTTATGTGTAAAAATCCCAAGAAGGGAAAATTTGCTACTGGAAGGAGTAATGGGGAATGTTTTCTCATTCGTTCTTGGGATATGGGCATCGCCAGCAGGGCCAGTATTTGTTATCCATTTACCCTTGAACTCAGTGACTTGCTGGGCCTTTCTGTGGGGGATAGGTAAGAATCAACCACATCTCTGTGTGGGTCTAGATTCACATGTAGGTCAGACCAGGTAACAACAGCAGATTTCCTTCTCTAAATGACATTAGTGAACCAGATTGTTTTTTACGGAAATCGGCAATGGTTTCATTGTGGTTCCTGGTGACCACACCTGTCGTCTGCTCGAAGAATTTCTGTTCAGAGTTGATGAGTTGGAATCTGAGCTTCGGACTCTCCGACACTCAGGGAGGGGTGAGAGTTACCTGGATGCTGTGTTTCAGGGGGCAGTCACACCCCTTAGATTAATTACCTTGAATTCGGCCAGTGGGCAGTGACAGCAGACTAGGGCTGTGAATGAGGCAGGGAGAGGGATTCAGCAGCTGGGGTTGCAGGAGCCTCAGCCCTTGTCCAACAGGGTTTGAGATTCTTGCTCTCTTTGTGGATGAGAGCGGGGACTGTGGGGAGGATGACAAAC
The DNA here is from genome assembly GCF_047496885.1 of Scyliorhinus torazame. NCBI lineage: Eukaryota > Metazoa > Chordata > Chondrichthyes > Carcharhiniformes > Scyliorhinidae > Scyliorhinus > Scyliorhinus torazame. The sequence continues at coordinate 66,419,122 of NC_092708.1, read as the reverse complement.
TGACTACAGCACAGTACAGGTAACCATTCAAGTGGGGGAGAGAAAGGAAATGTATCCGGGGTAATCAGAGGTAGTTTAGTTAAGGGCATAGACAATGTTGTCTGTGACCAAAGGTTGTGTTTCCTGCTTGGTGCTCGGGTTCGGGATATCTCATCTGGACTGCAGAGGAACTTGGAGTGGGGGGTAAAAGACCCCTTTGTCGTGGACCACATATGTACCAATGACATCGGTAAAAGGATAGCGGTTCTGCTACGGGAATATAAGCAGCTAGGGGCTAAATTTAAAAAGAGGAAGAAAAAGGTAATAATCTCCAGATTACGACTGGAGCCAAAAACTAATGGACACAGAGTCAATAAGATTAAAGAGGTAAATGTGTGGCTGAAAGGTAGGTGTGGGAGAAACGGTTGAATTCATGATACCAGTGCTGGGGAAGGAGGGAGCTGTTCTGATGGGACAGTCTTCACCTAAATTAAGCTGAGATCAGGGTCCTGGCGCATTACATTACTATGATTGTGGATAGATCTTTAAACTAAAGAGTCGTGGGTTCAGTTGCATTAGGAAATCAAATTTAAAGGAAAAAGTCAGAGTGCAGATTAGTGTTGAGGAGGATTGTTATCAGAAAATAAAAGGAAGGGACAGACCATGTGAACATCATATTGCACCAAACATCATACAAGCATAGTGGAGAAAGACTGTAAGAGAGGATAGTAAATTGCAATTAGGAAACAAGAAATGTATTAATGGATATAGATAGGTTCGGTGGGAGGGCCAACATTTAGCAGATGGAGTTTAATGTGGATAAGTGGGAGGTTATCCATTTCGCTTGGAAAAATGGAAAGGCAACTTATTTTCTGAATGGAGAGAAACGCCACAGTGCGTTGGTGCAAAGGAAATTGCCTGTCCTTGTGCATGAAACATGGAAAACTGGGATGGAAGAACAATAGGGAATGAGAAAGGCAAATGAAATTTTGGCATTTATAGCTAAAGGAATGGAGTATCATAGAATTTACAGTGCAGAAGGAGGCCATTTGGCCCATCGAGTCTGCACCGGCTCTTGGAAAGAGCACCCTACCCAAGGTGAACACCTCCACCCTATCCCCATAACACAGTAACCCCACCCAACACTAAGGGCAATTTTGGACACTAAGGGCAATTTATCATGGCCAATCCACCTAACCTGCACATCTTTGGACTGTGGGAGGAAACAGGAGCACCCGGAGGAAACCCACGCACACACGGGGAGGATGTGCAGACTCCGCACAGACAGTGACCCAAGCCAGAATCGAACCTGGGACCCTGGAGCTGTGAAGCAATTGTGCTATCCACAATGCTACCGTGCTGCCCATAAATGTAGGGAAGTGTTGCTGCAACTGTACAAGGCATTTGTGAGACCGGGAGTTCTGTGTACAGTTTGGTCCATTTATTTGATGAGGGATATAGTTAAATACTCTGTATCATGGGTGATAACATACATGTCTCATGAATACAACAGATACACCATTAGATACAGAACAATGGACACTGCAGGAGCTACCTGAACCACTTCCTACCCCCAGGACATTGATACAGGAATCTCCCTTTTTCCCGATGCTGCAAAGAAAAGAACATTTTATTTTTAAAAGGCATCAACCTGAAATGACATTTGTAACAAACGGTTTCACTGAACAGTGGCTGTGTAGATCTTAATTTTTAATAAGCAAAAGGCTAAGAGTTAATCTGTAAACCTGCAAAGCAAAAGTTATCACAGCATTTGATCTATTTTAACTCATAGAACATAGAACATACAGTGCAGAAGGAGGCCATTCCGTCAATCAAGTCTGCACCGACACACTTCAGCCCTCACTTCCACCCTATCCCCGTAACCCAATAAACCCTCCTAACCTTTTTGCTCACGAATGTTAGGCGTTTTAGTTGCTGTGATATGAAGAGTCTAAAGTTCTGTTCCTTTTTAACAAACACACATTTATTTCCTTCCAACAGCCTTTGCACAAAGCTCTCACTATACATCACCTGACAGAGGCCACCTGAAGCCCCTTTACATATCAGTGTCAATTAATGGATACTTAACATAAATGAGACAACTAATTGCAATGTCTCTTAATCCATTACTTAACAACGAAGAGCAATTTATCATGGCCAATCCACCCAACCTGCACGTCTTTGGGATGTGAGATGAAATTAGAGCAACCGGCGGAAACCCACGCAGACAGGGAGAGAACATGCAGACTCCGCACAGACAGTGACCCAATGGGGAATCAAACCTGGGACCCTGTCGCTGTGAAGCCACAGTGCTATACACTTGTGCTACCGTGCAGCCCTTCATCGTGAAGAACAAAATGACCTCCAATTTACACTAGCAATGATGGTGAAACTGTCAGCATTCCCTGTCATTACTCCTCTGAAACTGACAGCAACCTCTGTAGTCCACACATTCAGTTAAACTCAGAGATCCAGATTTTTGTGGTCCTTCCAGAAAGCAATCAATAAGAAACAGCCAACCCTGTTCTCTCAGTACTCCATAGTATCAATGAATCCCTATAGTGCTGAAGGAGGACATTCGACCTGTCAAAAGAGCACCCTACCGAGGCCCAACCCCCTGCCCTATCCCCATAACCCCACCTAACCTACACATCTTTGGACATGTCGCAGCAATTTGACATGGTCAATCCCCCTAACCTGCACATCTTTGGATAGTGGGAGGAAACCAGAGAACCCGGACAAAACCCATGCAGACTCGAGTAGAAGAAGCCCCACACAGACAGTCACCCAAGGCTGGAATCTTATACAGGTCCCTTGTTCCCGTTTTTAAAAAGCGGTGGTGATTTCTTCTGGCATGATGCCATGGCTGGTGGTTGGGAAGATTCGATGTGAGCGGAAGAGGCTGTGGTATTATCATAACTATCAGTGCTGCAAGGGTTAATGTAGTGTCAAGAGTAACCACTAGAGGGAGCTGCTGTTACAACAATATAAGGCAGTGATGCTAAGCATTAGGGGGAGAGTGTGTGCAGGAGTTAGATGGTGAAGGCCAGAAGAGCAAATAGTGTAAGTGAGTGCAGATCATGGTTGAAACCAGTAGTGATATTAGTTGTAGATGAGTGGAGTTTAAATATAATCAATCAACTCTGTATTCTCAAGGAATACGTGTTAAATCCAAGTTAGCGTTGATAACGGTATGTCATCTTCATTACTGTCTTGCCGTTTCTCCATTGCCTGGTAAAGGCACAAAAAGTTTCAAAGTTGTGTTGCGGGGAGGGGTGTTGCTGGGATAACAGGAATTGTATGGCTATTGCATCTGAAGCTTGTGGGCGGCACGGTGGCGCAATGTTTGGCGCTGTTGCATCATGGCACCATGGTCCCAGGTTCAATTCCCAGCTTGGGTCACTGTGCGGAGTCTGCACGTTCTACCTGTGTCTGCGTGGTTTTCCTCCGGGTGCTCCGGTTTCATCCCACAAGTCCCGAAGGACGTGCTGTTCGGTGGATTGGACATTCTGAATTCTCCCTCTGTGTACCCGAACAGGCGCTGGAATTTGGTGATTTTTCACAGTAACTTCATTGCAGCGTTCATGTCAGCCTACTTGTCACAATAAAAATTATTATTATTATCAGTGAAGAGGCATTTTAGGGTGGAAGGGATGTCGGTGTTAATGGCACTATGTGAGAATCATGGGTTTGTGCCGGGGGGGGATGGATAGTGTATACAGGAGGTGGAGAGAAGTGGGGCTGGTCAAGGTGAGGGATCTGGAGTTGGAGGAAGGGTTCACTAGTCTGGAGGAGCTAAGGGAGAGGATAAAGCTGCCAAGAGGGAGTGAGTTCAGGTATCTGCAGGTTGGGGACTTTGCACGAAAAGTCTGGAGGGGGTTCCCTGGGTTGCCGGGATACACCCTGCTGCAGCGACTGCTGCTTCCGGATGAGGAAGGAGAGGGAAGAATTGGGGATTTACAAAAGTGGCTGGGGGAGCAGGGAAGTGAGCGGGTGGTGAAGGTCAAGGAGAAATGGGAAGCGGAGTTGGGAGGGGAAATCAATTGGGGAATATGGAGTGAGGCACTGCGTAGGGTTAACGGGACCTCCTCTTGTGCAAGGATGAGCCTGATACAGTTTAAGGTGGTGCACAGGGTGCATATGACTCAGGCAAGAATGAGTGGGTTCTTTCAGGGGGTAGCAGATGCGTGTGAGAGGTGCGGGCGGGGGCCAGCGAATCAGGTGTATATATGTTTTGGGGTTGCGAAAAATTAGGAAGTTTCTGGGTGGGAGTGTTTGCGGTCTTAGCCAGGTTAATGGGGGAGGAGGAGGACACAGCCTTTGGTGGCGATGTTTGGGGTTTCAGAGAAGCCGGAGCTCATGGAAAGGAGGGAGGCCGATGTCGTGGCCTTCGCCTCTTTGATTACATGGCGGAGAATTTTGCTGGAGTGGTGGTCAGCATCGTCACTGGGGGTAGAGGTTTGGTGGGTGACCTGTATGACTTCCTGCGGTTAGAGTAGATAAAGTATGAGTTAAGGGACTCTACAGGGGGGGTTGAGAAAAGGTGGGGGATGTTCGTGACCGTGCTTGAGGAGCTGTTCGTTGAGGGGGGGAGGGGGAAAAGGGAAGAGTTCTGTACAGACTGTATGGTTGATTGCTGTGAAGTATGTTTCCCGGGGTGTTTATTTGCTGTAACCTGTTTTGATACATGTTTGTAATAAAATAAATTTTTTTAAAAAAATGCAAAACAAATAGTAACACGAGAATCTTTACTAACATTGGAGATAACATTCTATCGTTATTGTTAGTAGAGGAGGGGAAGGGATTCAGAATCAATAAAAAGCCCAAAGAGTAAAATGCCAATATTAAAGCCAGAATATGGTACATTTTTAAGGGGAACTGAGAGCATTGTTCGAGATGTTACATTAAGTTCAATCATTCTGGTTAATTTTATGTACCTTTATTTTCATTTTAATTTCCAATTAAGGGGCAATTTAGCGTAGCCAATCCACCTACCCTGCACATCTTCGGGTTGTGGGAGTGAGAGCCATGCAGACGCAGGGAGAAGGTGCAAACTCCACACGGACAGTAACCCAGGGTCGGGATCAAACCTGGATCCTTGCGGCGTGAGCCAGCAGTGCTAACCACTGCGCCACCTTGCCACCCCTTTATGCACTTTTATACTTTAAAATGATTTTTAACCTCAAAGAAAATAAAATGGAAAACAACAAGTGCAGTTGCAACAGTCTGAGGTAATTGCCTCAACAATTACTCTCCCATATTGAACATTCTGCTCTGGAACATTCCAGAATTATATATGGAAAGTACTTGGGATTTACAGGCATATACTGTGATAAATCTAGGAAGCAGGAATAGCAAAGGAAAATTTGGTAACACTTCAGATACAGAAGAGGAATCATATTGTGCTTATATAAAGTGAAGAGAAGTTAAACAAACAGTTTATTAGGCCATAGTTAAAATATCACGTTAGTTTTTGATTGTCATATTAGGAAGGATTTAAAAAACTTCTCAAAAGTTGCAAGAGCTTTTAAATACCTCGGAGTAAGCTGAGAGTAGAGTTTTCAGAATTTCCCAGCGTGGATTCTGTGCTTCGTAAGACCATAAGACATAGGAGGTGATGTAGGCTATTCAGCCCATGGATTCTTCTTCCCCATTTGATGAGATCATAACTGACCTGATATGATAATCCTCAACTCCACTCTCCCGCCTTCTACCCATAACCTTTCTGATTCCCTTGTTGGTTAAAAATCTTTCGATCTCAGCCTAGCACATACTTAATGATCCAACCTCTACAGCCCTCTGTGGTAAAGAATTCACTGACCGCTGAGAGAATAAATTCCTTCTCATCTCTCTTAAATGGGTGAATCCTTAGTCTGAGATTATTCCCACTGGTCCTAGACTCTCTCACAGGGGAAACACCCTGTCAGCATGTTCCCTGTCAAGCCCCCTGAGTATCCTATATTTCTCAATAATTCACCTCTCAATTTTCTTTACTAATTTTGTTTTTCCAATTCAGGGGCAATTTAGCACGGCCAATCCATCTACCCTGCACATCTTTGGGTTGTGGGGCACGCAGACAGGGTGAGAATGTGCAAACATCACATGAACAGTGACCCGGGGCCGGGATCGAAACTGGATCCTCAGTGTCGTGCGGCTGCAGTGTTAAACACTGCACCACCATGTTGTCCTCCCTTGTATTCTTCTAAACTCCAATGTTTACAGGCCCAAGCAATTCAACCATTCCTCATAAGAAAATCCCTCCATACCTGGGATCAACCGAGTGAACATTCCCTGGATTGCCTCCAATGCCGGTATATCTTCCCTTCGGTAAGGGGTCCAAAACTGTTCACAGTATTCCAGGTGTGGTCTAACTACTGCCTCCTGAGTTTTATCAAGGCTTTGATTTGATTTAATTTATTGTCACATGTACAGAAGTACAATGAAAAGTATTTTTCTGGCCAAGGGGACGTACACAGTACATACATAGTAGACAAGATAAAGAACAATCAACAGAGTACATTGTCAAATGGTACATCATGTCATGTGAGAGTACTTTTAAGACATGGATGTTTAAGCAATGTACCTTTAAGAAATCAGTGATGTGAGAGAGTGGGTGGGGCTGTGGTCAGGTCAGCCATTTTGCAGTTTAATTTTGCAGGTTTATGTTTCAGTTTAGAAAGCAGTGTGTCTGTTTGTTTCCAGAGAGCTGCAAGTTTTGAAAAGAGCTGGGTGTGTGTCTGTGTTTTGCAGTGAGCTGGATCTCTGAGATAAATGACTATCTCTGGATCATTTGGGTGATTTAAACTTATAAGAGTGAAGCCTTTAACTTCTTGTGATTTTGTTTAAAGGTGTTAAGTCTCGGAAGTTTGAAGGAACATTTTAAGGAATTATTTACTGTTGCAATATTTTCTGAGTTATCTTTGAAATAAGGTGTGTTAAGAGATCCAATGTTTATTTAAGATGTTAAGTTGAGTTGATGGTATAAACAGTGTTTTGTGTTTAAAACCCATGTGAAAAAGTCATGTGCTAGGAAAAGCAACAAATCCATTAAAGGGAGAGGTTGGTTGAACTCCATGATACATTTCGGGGTTCTGAAAATGCCGCTGCCCATAACAATTGGGGGCTCGAGGCGTATAAAAGCCTAGCTATTGGATTGGCTTTTGTGAACTTAAAGACAGTGAAGGATTGTTTCTTTTCCGGTGTGGTATTTTAGTTTAAGTGGGGAGAGTGTTGTGAACAATAGTTCTTCCAGAGGCTCTGAAGGTTTTGGGCGTGGAGAAGGTCACACGTAGTACTTTACGGACAGAAACAAAACGCAGACTGTTAGATTTAGGCAGAACATTGCAGTTAACATTATCTGACAAAATGCGAAAAGATGAGGTAATTATGGCAGTGGTTAAGCATTTAAAGTTGCCTGAGATAGAGTTTGACTCATTGGAAATGGCAAAAATTCAGTTGCTAATTAAACAAATGGAACATCAGAAAGAATTAAAGCGGCTGGCATACGAGAGTGAGAGAGAGGAAAAAGAAAGAGAAAGACAGAGAGGAAAAAGAAAGAAAGAGAGAGAGAGAGAGGAAAAAGAAAGAGAAAGAGAGAAAGAGGAGGAAAAAGAAAGAGAAAGAGAGAGAGAGGAAAAAGAAAAGGAGAGAGAAGAAAGGAGAAAAGAAAGAATAGCCCTAGCAGAACAAAAAGAAAAAGAAAGGGAGATACAGATCATGGAAAAAGATAAAGAGCGGGAGTTTGAACTTCAGAAAATGGCCATGAAACATGACAATCAGTTAAATTTGGCAGACATAAAGGGAAACGTACAGTTGGATGATAGTGATTAGGATAGTGAGAAAGAGCGTCATAGTCAAAGGCTTGGTGGGAATCTATTTAAATATGTCCAAGCATTGCCAAGGTTTGACGAGAAGGAAGTGGAAGCCTTTTCCATTTCATTTGAGAAGGTAGCTGAACAAATGAAATGGCCACAGGACATGTGGGTGTTACTGATTCAAACAAAGCTGGTAGGTCGAGCTAGTGAAGTGTTTGCATCATGACTGGAGGAGGTATCTGGAACGTATGAGGAGGTGAAGAAATCCATCTTAAGTGCATATGAGATAGTGCCTGAAGCTTACAGACAAAGATTTAGAAATTTATGGAAAGAATATGGTCAAACATACATGGAGTTGGAAAGACTCAAACAGAGTAATTTTGATAGGTGGATAAGGGCTTTGAAAATAGACCAAACGGATGAAGCTCTCAGAGAGATTATACTTTTGGAGGAGCTTAAAAATTCAATTCCTGATGTAATGAGAACTCATGTGGAAGAACAGAGGGTTAACACTGTGAGATTAGCAGCGGAAATGGCATATGATTATGAATTAGTTCATAAATTGGTTTCCGACATCAGTTTCAGCCGGTGAGGGATAGAAACTGGGGACATGAGAAATACTCAAGTGGTAAAGGTAAAGGTGATCTGATGGGAGATAATAAGGAGAGTGTACCTCAGATTAAAAAAGAAATCCAGGAGGGTGGAAAAGAAATGAAAAGTTTCAAATGTTTTCACTGTAATAAACTAGACCATGTAAAGTCACAGTGTTGGTGGTTGAAGAAAAGCACTGGGAAGGCTGATGTGGTAAAACAGGATAAGACAGTGGGGTTTGTTAGAGTGGTAAAAGAAAGCCCAAGGGAAGCGAAGGAGGTGCAAACGATTGTACAGCCTGTTCAAGAAGTAATTGTTAAGAAGGTGCCAGATGTATTTAAAGAATTTACTTGTGTGGGTAAAGTTTACTCATGTGTATCAGGAGCAGCAGGTAAAGAAGTCACAATTTTAAGAGATACAGGGGCTAGTCAATCTTTAATGGTGAGAGAAGAGGAATTATGTAGTTTGGGAAGAATGTTGCCAGAAAAGGTGGTGATATGTGGAATTCAGGGTGAGAGGAGTAGCATTCCATTATATAAGGTAAGGTTGGAAAGTCCAGTGAAGAGTGGTGAAATGGTAGTAGGAGTAATAGATAAACTATCTTGTCCAGGAACACAGTTTATCTAGGGTAATGATATAGCTGGATCGCAGGTGGGAGAGAAGCCTACTGTGGTTGATAAGCCAGCGGAAAATCAGGCAACTGAAGTGTTGAAGGACGAATATCCTGGGATTTTTCAGGTTTGTGTAGTAACAAGGTCGCAAAGTCACAGGTTAAGACAAGAGGAGAAATCAAAGAGTGAAGATGAAGTTGAAGTGCAATTATCAGAAACAATTTTTGATCAGATGGTTGAAAAAGAACAAGAACATGTGGAGGATGAGGCAGATATTTCCCGTAACAGCCTCCCCGAACAGGCGCCGGAATGTGGCTACTAGGGGATTTTCACAGTAACTTCATTTGAAGCCTACTTGTGACAATAAGCGATTTTCATTTCATTTCATTTTTTTCATTTCATTTCATTTTCATTTCATTTCATATGTATAGTTCAGGAAAATTGGCGGAGTTACAACAGAAAGATGTAGAAATAAAACAGATATATCAGAAAGCATACACGGAAGAGGAATCTGAGAATATACCAGAGTGTTATTACCGTAACAATGATGTCTTGATGAGAAAATGGAGACCTGTACATATGCAGGCGGATGAAAAGTGGGTAAAAGTTCATCAAATAGTATTGCCGGTAGGGGATAGAAAGGAGGTGTTGCGAGTTGCACATGAGGTACCAGTGGGAGGTCATTTGGGAATAAGGAAAACTCAAGCTAAAATCCAGAAACATTTTTATTTTCCTGGACTACATAAAGATGCAGTTAAATTTTGTCAATCATGTCACACATGTCAAGTGATCGAGAAACCTCAAGCAGTGATAAAACCAGTACCCTTAATACCCATTCCAGCATTTGAGGAACCTTTTACAAGGGTCCTAATCAATTGTGTAGGACCGCTTCCAAAAACAAAAAGTGGGAATCAATATCTTTTGACTGTAATGGAGGTGTCTACTAGGTTTCCAGAGGCCATTCCAGTACGTCATATTACAGCTAAAAGGATTGTGGAGGAGTTACTTGAATTCTTTACCAGATATGGACTACCAACAGAAATTCAATCGGATCAAGGAACAAATTTTACTTCAAAGTTATTCAAAGAAGTTATGGATAGCTTAGGAATAAAACAATTTAAATCAACTGAGTACCATCCAGAATTGCAGGGAGCATCAGACATTAAAGACAATGTTGAGGGCGTATTGTCAAGATTATCCAGAGGATTGGGATAAAGGAATCCCATTCGTATTGTTTGCAATTAGGGATGCACCTAATGAGTCTACCAAATTTAGTCCTTTTGAACTAATTTTTGGTCATGAGGTAAGAGGACCACTTAAATTGATTAAGGAAAAATTGGTGGGCGAGAAATCGGAAATTACACTATTGGATTACGTGTCAAATTTTAGGGAACGATTAAATAGAGCAGGTGAATTGGCTAGACAACATTTGAAAGTTGCACAATATGTGATGAAACGGGTCGCGGTCAAGAAATCCAAAGTTCGTAGTTTTGCCAGTGGGGATAAAGTTTTAGTGTTGTTACCCGTGGTAGGGAAGCCTTTAAAAGCTAGGTTTTGTGGACCGTATCAGATTGAAAGGAAATTAAGTGAGGTGAATTATGTGGTTAAAAACACCAGATAGAAGTAAGACTCACCGAGTGTGTCATGTGAATATGATAAAAAGTTACTTTGAAAGGGAAGGAGAGAAAAAGGAGGATTTAATGATTCTAACTCAAAGTGACGAACCAAATCCAGATGACTGTCAATTTGACATACCTCAAATTAAATTGGAAAATGAGGATGTTCTTAAAAATGGCGATGAATTGTTAAGTTACCTTCCAGAGGAAAAACAAACTGACCTGAAAGAGTTATTGATATCACATGAGCAAGTTTTTAAAGATAAATTGGGAAGTACTAAAATGGCTACACATGATGTAGATGTGGGAAATGCTGTTCCTATCAAACAACATCCATATAGACTTAATCCTTTAAAATTGGCACAGGTTAACAAAGCGATTGAGAGTAAGCTTAAAAATGGCATAATTGAAGTGGGTTGCAGCCAATGGAGCTCACCCATAGTGATGGTACCTAAACCAGACGGTACCAAACGGTTGTGTGTGGATTATCGAAAGGTGAATGCAGTTACAAGAATGGACTCTTACCCTATCCCACGTTTGAAGGATTGCACTGAGAAAGAGGGACAATCTGCTTTTATTTCCAACCTCCAGATATTAAAAGAACATTTAAAACATCGTATGGAGTTCTTCGGTCGACTTCAGGAGGCGGGTTTGGTGATGAACCTAGCCAAAAGTGAATTAGGAGAAGCTTGAATGACTTTCCTTGCGGAGTTTCCGTTATCTTCAAGACAAAGGGAAATAAGGCGATTTCTTAGCTTGAGTGGATTGGGTCGAACAGCTGTGCAAAGGTTTTGTGGCATGATTACTCCACTGATGGAATTGCTGAAGAAACGTAAGAAAATTCAATGGACAGCGGACTTTCAACAGCCATTTGACTGCCTGATAGCTGTGATCAACAATGCTCCTGTATTGGAGAATTGCAAGGGACTCTGTGGTCAGATTGAACTAAATTATCTGATTCCGAAGAGAAATGCCGAGGAGTAGAGGAATGGATGGACCGTGCAGAGACTTTGTTCAAAGAGACTGTCCAACGAGAAGGATTTCGGTTGGAGGAAGAAGAACAAAGAAATATGGACGATATTATTATACCTGTTTGCATGTGTTGTTTTTTTAAAAAACGAAAAGGTATATTTACTGTGTACATTTCTTCATGGATGGTGCAAAAGTGAAAAATAAAACCATCTTGAAGTTGATGGTTTATTTTTTTTTCTTGGGGGGAGGTGTCATGTGAGAGTACTTTTAAGACATGGATGTCTAAGCAATGTACCTTTAAGAAAACAGTGAAGTCAGAGAGTTGGTGGGGCTGAGGTCAGGTCAGCCATTTTGCAGTTTAATTTTGCAGGTTTTTAGTTTCAGTTTAGAAAGCAGTGTGTCTGTGTGTTTCCAGAGAGCTGCAAGTTTTGAAAAGAGCTGGGTGTGTGTCTGTGTTTTACAGTGAGCTGGATCTCTGAGATAAAAGACTATCTCTGGATCATTTGGGTGATGTAAACTTATAATAGTGAAGCCTTTAACCTGATGTGATTTTGTTTAAAGGTGTTAAGTCTCTTGGAAGTTTGAAGGAACATGTTAAGGAATTATTTACTATTGCAATATTTTCGGAGTTGTCTTTGAAATAAGGGGTGTTAAGAGATCCAATGTTTATTTAAGATGTTCAGTTGAGTTCATGGAATAAACAGTGTTTTGTGTTTAAAAACCGATGTGTCCATAATTGTAATTCCACACCTAGAGAAAAAGCCGTGTGCTAGGAAAAGCAACAAATCCATTAAAGGGAGAGGTTGGTTGAACTTCATGATACATTTTGGGGTTCTGAAAATGCCTCGCCCATAACAATCGACAAATAGTGATTGGTTACAGTGCGGAACAAGGGGCCGAACAAAGCAAATACATGAGCAAGAGCTGCATAGGGCATCGTGAATAGTGTTCTTACAGGGAACAGATCAGTCCAAGGGAGAGTCGCTGAGGAGTCTAGAGGCTGTGGGGAAGAAGTTGTTCCGATGTCCGGATGTGCGGGTCTTCAGACTTCTGTATCTTCTGCCTGATGGAAGGGGCAAGGAGAAGGCAAAGCCTGGGTGGGAGGGGTCTCTGATAATGCTGTCTGCCTTCCTGGGGCAGCGGGAGGTGTATACAGAATAAATGTGAGTGTGGCAAGCTTGTGTGATGCATTGAGATGCGTTCACTCTGTAGTGCCTTGCGATCTTGGGCTGAGCAGTTGCCATACCAAGCTGTGATGCAGCCGGATATGATGTTCTCTATGGCACATCTGTGTACATTTGTGAGAGTCGATGCAGACATGCCGAATTTCTTTGGCTTCGGTTGGAAATAGAGACGTAGTTGGGCTACTTTTGCAACAACGTGAGTGGACTAGGACAGACTGTTGGTGATGGTGATCCCCATGAACTTAAAGCTATTGACCATCTCCACTACGGAGCCATTGATGCAGATGGGAGTGTGTGTCGTGCTATGCTTCCTGAAGTCGATGATCGGTTTCTTGGTCTTTCTAACATTTAGAGAGAGGTTGGTTTCGGTACACCATGTAACCAAGTGATCGATCTCCCTTCTGCAGTCTGATTCATCGTTGTTTGAGATACGACCCACAACAGTCATATCATCCGCAAATTTCTAGATTAAGTTGGAGTTAAATCTTGCCACACAGTTGTGTGTGTATAGGGAGTACAATAGAGGACTGATCACACATCCTTGCGGGGCCCCGGTGTTGCGGACTATTGTGGAGTAGGCACTGTGACCGATCCTGACAGATTGCGGTCTGTTGGTGAGGAAGGCAAGGATCCAGTTGCACAGGGGTCAAGTCCAAGATTGCAGAGTTTGGTTATAAGTCTTGTCGGGATAATATTGTTGAAGGTGGAGCTGTAGTCTATGAACAGCAGTCTTATGTAGGTGTCCTTGTTGTCGAGGTGTTTGAGTGTTGTTTGTAGAGCCAGGGAGATGGCATCTGCTATGGACTGGGTGGGATGATAGGCGAACTGCAATGGATCAAGACCGTCTGGGAGGCTGGCGTTGATCCGTCTCATGACTAGCCGCTCAAAGCATTTCATGATAACAGACGTCAGGTCCAGCGGTTGAGGCAGGCTCCCTTGTTCTTATTTGGTCCTGGTATTATGGTGAATTCTCTATTTTTATACTCTATTCCCTCTGACATAAAGGTCAACATTTCATGTGCATTCCGTACTATCTGTTGAACTTAAATGCTAGCTTTTTGTGATATATGCACGTGGAATCGAAAATCCTCTCTGCTGCATCTTTCTGTAGTCTGTCTCCATTTAAATAATATTCAGCTCCTTTATTCTTCCCACCAACGTGCATAACTTCACACTTTCCTCCATTATGTCCCATTGCCTGCCCCAAACAGAGTCTGTGTTATCAGTGGGGGGGAAGGGCAGGGGAACGGGAATATGATGCTGGGCATTACCTCAATGGCATCCTCTCAGGAACTATGAAAACTGACAGAGATCTGCCTGGCAGCAGCAAGGTGCCAATCAAACTGTCCCTTTTCTGTAAAAAGAACCTGTCTTCCACGCACTGATTGCTTCCACTAAAAACATCTCCTTGGCTGATGCTGCAGATCAGTTAGCAGTTAACTGGAGCTATTTTTCCTTCTACTCTCCCCTGGTATTCTTTCTGCCTGCACCATCTACAGAAATGTGGTAAGTGACACCAGATTGACCGGGTAGAATTTAACAGTCCCGATATTGCAGGGCCAGGGTCGTAAAATGCAGCAAAGATTTCAAAAGTCCCTTTTCTTCGGCGGGAGTGGAAACTCCTGCCAGCGAGAGCAGCTGTGAAGTTCTGCCCACAGAGATGTCACTGGCATCCATTTCTCGGCCACTGGGATATTGAAGGAAATGAGGAATGCCCTACTAATTCATGAATTAATAAAAAATTGAACTCATTGGTTGCAGTGAATTTTACTCAATCTTTATGAATTACAAATAAACCATGAGGCACGATTCAACAGATTGGGAACAAAGTCCCATAGCTTGTGTGTTTAGTCTCATGATTCCTGGCGCTCCCATTGTGTAAGGGGCCTCAGCGGGGGATGCACGGCCCAGGGTCGCACATAGCCCGTTTTGTACAGTGGCGTGCTCCGCTCACCGGAACTCCCCAGTGTAGCATGAGATCGGTGAGTCCCGATCTGCGGGCCCCCGAAGTGATGCCTGACCGTCGCCAGCCCGAACGCACCAAGGAAGGGTTTCTGGCCGCCCGCAAACACCCATGCAGTGCACCCCCGGGCGCCCAGAATGGGGGGATTTGCATCGCAATGCCTCGTGAGATCGCTTTGTATCTCACAAGGCATTGTCAGCCGGGCAAATCACAGGAAGGGAGTCATCCGGTTTCTAGCGGCCACGCAGCGCTGCATTTCATGCGTGGCACTGTGGTTCAATCACGCAAATTTTTATTAAATGGAATTGGTTGGAAAGTTTTTTGTTCAATTAAGTAAGGGTTGTTTCGTGCACTGCACCAAAATTGATATTAATTTTCTTCTCCTTTATTTTTGCTTTGCCTATACCTTTAAAACATTTCATGCTTGTGGTAGTCTGTGTAGCGGTATTACGATACCTGGTAATGCTGGAACACCATTGATAGATATTGTATGCTTCCTATTGGTCAAGCTGTATGGTAGCTCCGCCCTGCTAGGCGGGGTATAAGAGCCCATGCCGCCCCAGCAGCCTTCATTCTGTACCTCAGCTGCTGGGTGAAACATCTAGCTTATTAAAGCCTTCAGTTGGACTACAACCTCGCTTTAGTGGTCATTGATCGTGCATCAATTTAATAAGCGAAATTTAAAAGGATGGAGCTCCGAATCAAGCCGGAGTGTCTGCAACTAAGCCTCCACACGGCGAACTCAGCGGCAATCTTCAAGCACTGGCTGGCGTGTTTTAAAGGATATCTCGGGACCGCCGAAAACACACCCACGGGAGAACAGAAAATGCAAGTCCTGCACTCGAACGTGAGACCGGAGATTTACTCCCTCATCGGGGAAGCGGAAGACTTCGATGCAGCAATAGAACTGCTAAAAGGACATTATATTCACCCAGTAAACCAGGTCTGCGCCCGACATCTGCTAGCAACAAGGCGACAAATCCCTGGGGAATCGCTGGAAGAATTTTACCGTGCACTCCTGATGTTGAATAGAAACTGCAGCTGTCTGCAAGTTTCGGTGTGCGAACACACAGACCTCTTGGCCCGGGACGCTTCCGTGGCAGGTATGCTGTCCTCCCAAATCCACCAGCGATTGCTGGAAAAAGACACTCTTGGTCTCAAGGAGGCACAGGACCTTGCAGGCTCCCTGGATGTGCCTGACAGAAACGCCCACGCTTACGTTCCTGACCGCATGGCAGCCCCCTGGGCAGCATGGAACTCCTCCGCAGCCGACCCCGAGACATCCCCCATCCCCCCACAAGCTTGTGCTGCAAGGCAGCCTGGCAACCCCGTGGGGCCCTGCTGCGACTTTTGCGGGCAGGCCAAGCACCCCCGCCAGCGCTGCCCAGCGCGCGCATCCACTTGCAAGGGATGCGGTAAAAAGACCCATTTTGTGGTGGTATGCCAGGCCCGTGCGGTTGCCGCGATCTCCGGCGGCGAATGCGGACCGCCACCACAAACCTCTCCACGGTTCCCGTGTGGCCAGCGGGCGCCGCCATCTTCCTACTCCAGGGCCACGTGCGGCCCCCAGGCGCCGCCATCTTGTCCCTCGGACGCCACATTGGAAGGATGGGCGCCACCATTATGTGCACCACCAGCCATGTGCGACCAATGGGAGCCGCCATCTTGGATGGACCCCCCGGACCCGAGCTCGGCTGACCACACACTGCCCGAAGAGACCACTCAACTGCTGCGATTAGCCTCGGTGGATCAGTCCAGATCCAGATTAGACTCTGGATCAGTCTCGGCCTCGAACACTCTCAACTGCTGCAACGACTGTATTTATCAATGGGCACGAGACGTCCTGCCTAATTGACTCTGGGAGCACGGAGAGCTTCATACACTCTGACATGGTAAGGCACTGTTCTCTCTCCATCCACCCCATTAATCAAAAAATCTCCCTGGCCTCCAGTTCCCACTCAGTGGAGATAAAGGGGTTTTGTGTAGCAAACCTCACAGTCCAGGGAAGGGAGTTTAAAAATTACCGGCTCTACGTCCTTCCCCACCTCTGCGCGGCCACACTCCTAGGTTTAGACTTCCAGTGTAATCTCCAAAGTCTAACTTTCAAATTCGGCAGCCCTATACCCCCCCTCACTGTCTGCGGCCTCGCGACCCTTCAGGTCGACCCACCTTCCCAGTTAGCGAACCTCACCCCGGATTGCAAACCCGTCGCCACCAGGGGCAGACGGCACAGTGTCCAGGACTGGATCTTTATTAGGTCAGAGGTCCAAAAGCTACTGAGGGAAGGAGTCATTGAAGCTAGCACCAGTCCCTGGAGAGCTCAAGTAGTGGTGGTAAAGACCGGGGAGAACACAGGATGGTCATCGACTACAGTCAGACCTTCAACAGGTTTACGCAGCTGGACGCGTACCCTCTCCCCCGCATATCCAACCTGGTAAACCGTAATCAAGGCCCTGGATAGCATCGTTGCCTTGTTCGGGTTCCCCGCCGACATACATAGTGATAGGGGATCCTCCTTTATGAGCGACGAACTGCCTCAATTCCTGCTCAGCAAGGGCATCGCCTCGAGCAGGACGACCAGTTACAACCCCCGGGATAACGGACAGGTAGAGAGAGAGAGAACGGAATGGTCTGAAAGAGAGTCCTACTGGCCCTACGGTCCAGGAATCTCCCAGTCTCCCGCTGGCAGGAAGTCCTCCGGGATGCTCCCTACTCCCTACCGATCACTGCTTTGTACCACAACCAACCAGACACCTCACGAATGTCCTCCTCTGGGACCTCGCTCCTGACCTGGCTGGCAGCTCCCGGACCCACCCTGCTCTGAAAACACGTGAGGGCACACAAGTCGGACCCGTTGGTCGAGGGGGTCCATCTTCGCCACGCTAACCCCCAGTACGCCTACGTGGCGTACCCCGACAGCCGACAAGATACAGTCTCCCTACGAGACCTGGTGCCCGCCGGAGCTGCACGCACACCCCACACCAGTCCCACACTCCTCCCCCCCCCCCCCCCACCAGGGAACCTTACAGGAGGATCGGTCCTTCCGCCGGCCCCGTCTAGGCCCCCCACCCACCGACGCACCCTGCAGGTGCTCCCTTCCCAGGTCAACCGTTTTCCCCATCAGCGCCGTCGAGGGTTGTCGAAGCTGTCACAGAGACTGAGGCCACTCTCCCCGAGTCACAGACGCCCGAGCCTCCACCGGAGTCACCACCGAAGCTCCGACAATCACAGAGGACGTCCAGGGCCCCCGATCGACTGTTTGCTTCATTTTAAATTGTAAATTTAAATCATAAATTGTAAATAGTTAATAGAATTGTAAATAGTTACAAAATCCTGTACGGAGGTATTATGGCACCTCCATAACTAATTCTACCACGTTGCCATGTTTGTAGTATCAGGCCACCACCCCCGCCGGACACTTTTTTAACAGGGGGTGAATGTGGTAGTCTGCGTCAAGGTATTACGGTACCTGGTAATGCTGGAACACCATTGGTAGATATTGTATGCTTCCTATTGATCAAGCTGTATGGTAGCTCCGCCCTGCTAGGCGGGGTATAATAGCCCATGCCACCCCAGCAGCCTTCATTCTGTACCTGAGCTGCTGGGGGGAATATCTAGCTTATTAAAGCCTTCAGTTGGACTACAACCTCGCATTAGTGGTCATTGATCGTGCATCAATGCTGATAAATATTAGCAAACAGCATGATTATGTGATGATCCTGGGCTGAATTGTCCATTCCCCGACACCGGAAGCGGGAATCGTGATCGGACAGAGAATCTTAGCTTGAACACTTCATGCTCCACCCCTCCGCGATGCTCTGCCCCTCTTAATCTCACTGGGCGAATTGGTGCAAGTATTTACAAGCAGGGCCTGGGTGCCATGACTGTGGAGGGGGAGCGGGAGGTGAAACAAACTCTGAAAAAGCCTAAAATATTATCAGGCTTGCTGGGGAATTGATGACTGGGTCAGGGACGGTAGCGGGAAGTAACTTGGAGCCAAGTCCATGGACACGCGGTGTCCCCCTTGGGATGAGAGTGGCCTGGTTCAGACCGTCATTGCTAAAGTATGTGTTTTAAATGTAGCTCTCTGACCCTAGTTACAGGTTCCAGGCTACTCTCACTGCTGAGTGCTGCCTCTATCCTTTGAATGCTCAGAGAACCTCTGGTCATCTGGGAGCTCACAAAGGCCACAGCTCTGGACACCATGGAGCCCCAGCTGTTTTGTCAACTGGCTGGAAATGGTCAAACTCAATCAGGTGCCCACCAGGTGTTGCCACTCCTCAGAAGTGCTGCCACACTGCAGAGGAAACAGGGGATCAGCAGAGTACATCCTGTGGCGGTATCCACCTATATTAAAGGCTGACCAGAACTGATTTAATATTAAATCATATATTCACTTTATATTAAAAGCTGATCAGAGCTGATGCTATATTAAATCATGTATTTAACCCGATATTAAAAATTGATGGCTGATGAGTCCATTATCAATGTACACCATTACTTATTGCAATAATGTTTTTTTTAATATGTATTATCTTTGTAAGGTCTCGATGCAGTGAACTCATTAAGTCTAGTGGCCTTGCCACTAAGGGAGGTTATTGCTTGTCTAGTGGCCTTGCCACTAAGGGAGGCGACTGCTTGGCAAGAGACCCTGCCAAGGAGGGAGGCTGGTGTTTTTCTGGAGATAGCTACCGGAGGTATCAACCTCGTATCTTTAGAAACAGGTGCCCTGATAGGCCTCCCTGAAATTAAGGCCTTGCCAACCAAGAGAGAGACGGTTCTTTGTCTCGAAATAACTGTGGGGAGCTAACTTGTTTTTCAAAAGAAAGGGCTATGCTAAAACTCCCCTCGAACTCCCTAGTTCTCCCTGAGTGTAAAAACAATATAAATATTCAAGCAAAAGCTGCGAAAGTTAGAGTTTCGCTTGGAGAGCTGTTTAGGATAATACTGGGTGTTTAAACTGCAATCTCCACTCGTTGAGCTCTGCCCTTGATTGAGTATCGAACTCCGAGAATTACCAGTCGATGTGAGTATGAGATGTTATTAGTTTAAGCAAATATGTAGTTAAAGAAGCTCAGAGGCTAACTCATCACGTATCCTGTATCTGTCAAACTGTATGATTTATCAAAACACTTGTATTACCCTTTTTTCTTTAAATAAATTGCGGATATATTTTACCAAACAGACCCATGTCTATTTCAATGAATAAGAATGACATTTAACTAAGACTCATCATATTCTCACCCTCTGAGGCTATCTGGAGGGTCACGTGCCCATGCCTAGCTCTCAGGAATTAGAAATATTCAGTCACGTTCAGGATAAGATAGTCATCTAAGGCACGGTCTCTCCTGTACACTGAAGGTAGTGAACGCAAGGCACATTGTGTATACTATAATTAGATCTTCCATATAGCGAGTCTTACTTTAGATATAAACAAGACCTTGTCTAGTAGCTTACAACCTTGACTACTCAGGCAGATCGTAGATAAATACTCCTCAACTGTCACAATCCCACCCAAAGGACACCAGCACCGTAGCCTTTGGAACACACGCTGGTTCTCTGCCCCTCTCAGGGCAGTGGCCTCACCAGTAACCGTGGCACCCTTCCGAATCATAAGACCATAAGACACAGGAGCAGAATTAGGCCACTATCTGTTCCACCATTCAAGCATGGCTGATATTTTTCTCATCCCCATTCTGCTGCCTTCTCCCTATAACACCTGATACCCATATTAATCAAGAACCAATCTGTCTCTGTCTTAAACACACTCAGTGATTTGGCCTCCACAGCCTTTTGAGGCAAAAAATTCCACAGGTTCAACACCCTCTGGCTGAAGAAATTCTCCCTCATCTCCGTTTTAAATAATCGTCCTTTTAGTCTGAGATTGTGTCCTCTGGTTCTAGTTTTTCCTAGAAGTGGAAACATCCTCTCTACATCCACTCTATCCAGGCCTCGAATTATGCTGTGAGTTGCAATTAGATCCCCCCTCATCCTCCTAAACTCCAATGAGTACAGACCCGGAGTCCTCAATCGTTCCACATAGACAAGCTCTTCATTCCGGGAACCATTCTTGTAAACCTCCTCTGGACCCTTTCCAAGAACAGCACATCCTTCCTTTGATATGGGGCCCAAAACTGTTGAAAATATTCCAAATGGGGTCTGACCAGAGCCTTATACAGCCTCAAAAGTACATCCCTGGTCTTGTATTCTAGTCCTCTCAAAATGAATGTTAACATTGCATTTGCCTTCTTAATTGCCGATTGAACTTGCACGTTAACCTTAAGAGAATTGTGAACAAGGACTCCCAAATCTCTTTGTGCGCCTGATTTCCTAAGCATTTCCCCATTTAGAAAATAGTCTTTGCTTCAATCACTCCTTCCAAAGTGCATAACCTCACACTTTTCCACATTGTATTCCATCCGCCACTTATTTGCCCACTCCCCTAGCCTGTCCAAGTCCTTCGGCATACTACATGTCCCTCTACAGATCTTTGGATCATCTGCAAATTTAGCAACAGTGCCTTCAGTTCTGTATTCAAGATCATTAATGTATATTGTAAAAAGTTGTGGTCCCAGCAAAGACCCCTGAGGCACACCACTAGTCACCAGCTGCCATCCTGAAAAATACCCCTTTATCCCCATTCTCTGCCTTCTGCCAGTCAGCCAATCCTCTATCTATGCCAGGATTTTATCCTTAACACCATGGCCTCTTAACGTATTTAACAGTTTCCTATGATAAACCTTGTCAAAAGCCTTCTGGAAATCTAAATAAATCACGTCCATTGGTTCTCCTTTGTCTAATTTACTTGTTACCTCCTCAAAGAACTCTAACAGGTTTGTTAGACATGACCTCCCCTTGACAAAGCCGTGCTGACTCAGTCCTATTTTATCATGCACTTCCAAGTACTCCGCGGTTTCATCTTTAATAATGGACTCTAAAATCTTACCAATGACCGAAGTCAGGCGAACCAGCCTATAATTTCCCGTCTTCTGCCTCCCTCCCTTCTTAAACAATGGTGTTGCAGTAGCCACCTTCCTGTCCTCTGGGACCCTTCCTGCCTCCAGTGATTCCTGAAAGATCACCACCAATGCATCCACAATCTCCTCAGCTATCTCTTTTAGAATCCTGGGTGTAGTCCATCCGGTCCAGGTGATTTACCCACCTTCAGACCTTTCAGTTTCCCCAGAACCTTCTCCTTAGTGATGGCCACTACTCTCACCTGTGCCCCCTGATGCTCCTGTAGCTCTGGAATCCCACTGGTGTCTTCCACCGTGAAGACTGATGCAAAGTAACTATTCAGTTCCTCTGCCATTTCTATGTTTCCTATTCTTACTTCTCCAGCCACAATTTTCAGTGGTCCAATGTCTATTTTTGCATTTCTCTTATCTTTTATATATTGAAAGAAAACTCTACCGATCTTCTTTTATACTACTAGCAAGCTGGCACTCATATTTCATACTCTCCCCCCTTATTGCTTTTTTAGTTGTCCTCTGCTCGCTTATAAAGGCAGCACGATAGCACATGGGTTAGCACAGTTGCTTCACGGCTCCAGGGTCCCAGATTCGATTCCCGGCTTGGGTCACTGTATGTGCGGAGTCTGCACATTCTTCCCATGTCTGCGTAGGTTTCCTTCGTTTGCTCCGGTTTCCTCGCACAGTCCAAAGATGTGCAGGTTAAGTGGATTGGCCATGAAAAATGTCCCATATTGTCCCAAAAAAAGATTAGGTGGGGTTACTGGGTTACGGGGATAGGGTGGAGGCGTAGGCTTGGATGGGGTGCTCTTTCCAAGTGTCGGCGCACACCCGATGTACCGAATGGACTCGTTCTGCACTGTAAATTATATGATTCTACAAAAGGATTCCCAATCCTCTGGCTTCCCACTAAACCTCACCACTTTGTATGCTTTTTCTTTTGCTTTTATGCTGTCCTTGGCTTCCCTCGTCAGCCATGAATGACTTGTCCTCCCCTCAGCATGTTTCCTCCTCCTTGGGATGAATATCTGTTCCGAATAACTCCCAAAGATTCCTGCCATTGCTGTTCCACTATCTACCCTGCTGGGATCCTTTTCCAATCAACTCTGGCCAGCTCCTCCTTCATGTCTTTGTAGTTACCCTTATTTAATTGTAATACTGTTACATCTGATTGCAGCTTTTCCCTCTCAGACTGCAGGGTAAATTCTATCATATTATGACCACTGCTTCCTAAGGGTTCCCACCTTAAGTTCCCAAATTAAGTCTGCCTCATTACACATCACCAAATCCAGAATTGTCTGTTACCTAGTAGGCTCTGTCACAAGCTGCTCCAAATAATCATCTCTTAGGCATTCCACAAATTTGTTTTCTTGGGATCCACAACCAACCTGATTTTTTCCATCCATCTGCATATTGAAGTCCCCCATGTTCTTGTAATATTGCCTTTTTTGCATGCCTTTTCTATCTCCTAATTTATTTTCTGCCCCACATTCTGACTACTGCTAGGGGGCCGGTACATAACTCCCATCATGGTCTTTTTACCTTTGCGATTCCTCAACTCTACAAACAGAGATTCTATGCCTTCTGATCCTCTATTACACCTTGTGATCCATTTAACTTAATTCTTTATTAGCAATGCAACCCCGCATCCTTTGCCCATCTGCCTATCCTTTCGATAGGATACATATCCTCGTACATTTAGATCCCTGCCCTGATCCCCTTGCAGCCACATCTCTGTGATGCCCACAACATAGCATTGGCCAATTTCAATGTGCACAACAAGCTTATTGACCTTGTTCCGTGTACTGCAGGCATTTAGGTACAACATCCTCAGTCCTCCATTGACCACCTCCCTTCTCACACTTGTCACCATTTTTCCTCTGCCTGAGGGTGATGTTCTCTTATTTTTTTTCTCTATTTCCCCTTCAGTTATTACACCTTCTAAGCTCACGCTCTGTTTCCCACTTCCCTGCCATTCTCATTTAAATCCTCCCGAGTGACTCGAGCAAAATTCCCAGCCTGGATATTGTTGCTCCTCCAGTTTAGATGCAACCCGTCCTTCTTGTACAGGTCACACCTTCCCTGGAAGAGATCCCAATGGTCCAGAAATCCGAAACCCTTCCTCCTACACCATCAGTTTAGCCATGTGCTTAGCTGCACTATCCTTCTATTTCTAGCCGAACTGGCACGTGGCATAGGAAGTAATCCTGAGATTACAACCCTAGAGGTGTTGCTTTTTAGCTTGCTGCCTAACTCCCTGAACTCCTTCTGTAGGACCTCATCATTCTTCCTGCCTATATCGTTAGTATCTATGTGTACTATGATATCTGGCTGTTCACCCTCCCCCCTCGGCGTCCTGTGTTCGTTCAGAGACATCCTTTACCCTGGCACCAGGAAGGCAACATACCATTCTGGAGTCTCTTTAATGTCCACTGAAGCACCTATCTGTGCCCCTTACTAGAGAGTCCACTAAAACTATCGCTCTCCTGCACTTTGCCCTCGCTGCTGAGCAACAGAGCCAGCTGTCGTGCCACTTTTCTGGCTGCAGTTGTTTTCCCCTGAGAGGCTATCCACCCCAATTGTATCCAAAATGGTAAACCTGTTAGAGAGGGGGACAGCCACAGGGGATTCCTGCACTGACTGTCTGCCCTTTCTAGCAGTCACCTATCTGTCTGCCTGCACCTTGAGTGTGACCACGTCTCTATAACTCCTATCTATGACAGGTTCTACCACCTGTTTGCTCCGAATTGCATCCAACTGCTGCTGCAAACGAACCACGCGGTCTGTGAGGAGCTGCCATTGGTTTCACATCCTGCAGATGTAGTCAACCGGAACGTTGGAAGCTTCATAGATCTGCCACATCTCACAGTTAGAGCACTGCACCCCGCTGAGTGACATTCATGCACTCGTTAATTAATTCAAAATAAATACTAAAATTGTTATCAGATTAAATCACAATTAACTACATGGTCCTGGCGCAAGATTTTTAATGCAAAATTAAATGCTAAATACTAACCTCTGCCCTCAGGTTTAGTTACTCCTCTACCCAGTTAATTAATTATTTTTAATTTGTTTTTTCAATGTTATTTTTCATTAGAATTTAACAGATTCTCAACAGCCAATCAGGTCACAGCTTTACTGTGATATCACTTTTCCCCCCCACAATTTGAAAAGGTCTTTATATCACTTACCTTCCCAGGATGCTCTCTGGATCTCTCCCTGCAGATTAACAGTTACAAAACAAGAAGAACAAAAACAAAACAAAAGGGAAAAAGCAACTCCTCAAACTCGGCACTGAATAGCACAATGCTCCGAATTACCAAATTTCAATCCTCAATCAGGCTCCCTCACTCAGGCTGTCTCTAACTTCACGTGCACAAAGCTCACTGAGTGTGCACTTTATGCCTCTCTCTTACATAGAACCCAGCTCAACTGAGATGACTCACACAATTTATGCTTCAATCAGAAGAATGCAATTTCACCTTTGCCTCTAATCAGGCGACAGGTGATTGACAGATAACTGCCACTCAGCAATTAGGGTGGAGGCAGCTCCAGCTAACTAGGCCACTAAACGTTTCACTGAAAACCAGGAAAATTAAATTCAACACTTAACTCTTCAATTACCACACTTCTCTAAATTACCAAATTTCAATTCTCACTCAGGCTCTCTCACTCAGGTTGTCTCTGCTTCACATCTGCAAAGCTTACACCAGCTGTCTCCTCTTGGTGAGGCTGGCAGCACGGACTGTCGCTTCCACCACCTCCCAGGTGGCGTTCAGGAGGGTCGGTTTGAGTCTGCGGCCCACCCTGGGGGCGAGGTGTCCGTCTTCTCCTCACTGGCATTGAGCTGTGGGTCCACCTCAAATTCCCGAACTCGGAGGGCAGATCTTCTGTGAGCCAGCTTCCTGGCTGCAGTGAGTGTGCGGTAAGTGGAGCACTTAAAACAGCTCCAGCTGTCAGGCTGTTTGACGCTAACACAGACCCCAGTCGTTCGAACGCTCACTGGGCCAGGGATTGTTCTCAATTGGAGCCAGCAGAGTGCCAGCCTATTAGCATGCCCTGACTCGCTGACCAAATAGCGCCCCCAATGGAAGTGAGAATCACATGTAATTCAGTCCCTCGAGCTACACTGGCCTCCCAAACAGAGAATTCCAGCCCCTCCGTTAGCCATCTCCTTTGTGACATGGCGGACAAATTTCCAGATATTGACGTTGCTCGAAAATGTAACATGAAACTTAAAATTGAACTCCTCTCTCCTCACTACCCTCATCCCCAATGCCTGAGGTACCATTTTCAGGTGAGCACATTTCCAACCAGTATTCACCTTTATCAGTGGCTGGCGATTTTAAGGTCTGGATTTACTGCAAGATACACTAATCTGTATGAGGAGAAGTCGAACAGGTCCACAACCCTGTACAATGCTTTGTTTTTTTCTTTCCCAATTTACCGGGTGATGTACTGATAAATGGGAATGAATGCACTCTTCCTGCTTGCAACATCGGTTAGTAAGTCAGTTAGATCCCAAAAACAGCTGTATATCTGAAATTTTCAACTATCAGTAAGAATGTTACCCACTGTTGCAAGCCATTGTGTAAATAGAAGAAAACATTTAGAGGTAACTTAACACAGGATTTAAAGAAAGATTTCCACTGAATAAGTAAGAGACTATCTGGCTCATATTCTTTTCTGAATCCCCAGTTTTGAACACGACCTTAAACAAGCTTTACCTGGTCACTACATCTGGCAGATTCTCGTCAATGAACTTTTCCATACACTGATGTTCCGTGGAACGTTCTATGAAGAGCTTAAATGACTTAAAATACAGACCAACGTCTGAGGAGAGGAGTTTCATAGAAGACGCCATCTTTTGTTCCCTGCTGTTAAAGAAAGGTAACAGTTCGGTTCAGTCTGAATTTCATAATCAGGATATGTCCTTTGCCTTGGCTTGACTGGACCTTGATCACAAAATTTGGAAAATTTCTTTACTGCCTGCTTTTGGCAAATATTAACTCCCACAGTGTATGCTCTGTTCCAATATTATCCTGACCTTTAGCCTCCTATCTTTGTTTGCACCCAGCTCATAATTTACTCGCACTGTCCTCTTGTCCGGCCTTAATCTCTCCCTCAATGTAAACTCTCCAACCCATATTCACAGCCACCCCTTGACCTTGTCATCTCACAGGGTCTTGCTACTCCGAGTATACCAATCACAGATAAGGCCATCCCTGACCACTTCCTTGTATCACTGTCCGCCCAGAAGGAAAAATCAGTTCAGACCAGTATTCTTATTTCCTGTTTTACTGTTTATTTTTCCTTCTGGGCACCACACCCCTGTTCCACACCCCAAACGTAGCACCTTCTGGATTGGTCCTTGTGGGAAAATATCCCCAATTCAGTTCAAACTTTGGCTTTCAAAATTCCAATTGTCGGTGTCATGATATTCAAACACACACATCATGATGGACACACCAACAGGCAAATCAGAGCACACAACACCACAACCAATCACACACAAGAACACCAACCACATAAAAAGCACGAGCACGACACCTGGTGGTCAGTAGGTCTGGGGACAAAGACACGGAGAAGAGCTGTTACAAAATCACAAACAGGGAATCCCCACGTGCAGAGTGTCAAGACAAAACTGTACATAGTAAGTTTAAATAAAATAGCGTTGTACCATATACAACCGTGTTGGCTCATCTGTGTGTCAGAACACCCAACACCACATGGTACAGGAGTGGATCGATACCTGCCAACTAACCTGCCATTCTGGACATGGACCGCACCGACAAACCGCAGCCGTTGCAAGTCGCGGGGAACCTAGGTACCAATTGGAAGCTCTTCAGGCAGCGATTTGACCTGTACATCCGAGCCACTGAAAAACAGAGTGCCTCGGATGAAACGAAGATTGCAATGCTCCTCTTCTACGCAGGTCAGCACGCCCTCGACGTCTTCAACTCACTGGTGTTCGAAGAAGGCGAAAACCAATCCAAATATGACACGGTCATCCTCAAACTGGACCAGCACTTTAAAGTTGAAGTAAATGAAAGTTTTGAAAGATACCTCTTTCAGCAACGCCTGCAAGGTAAGGAGGAGCTTTTTCAACCCTTTTTGACGCACCTCCGGATTCTAGCGCAGTCCTGCGGTTACGGCACCACCACAGAGTCCATGATCAGGGACCAGATTGTTTTTGGCGTTGCCTCTAGTGGCCTACGCCAGCAGCTTCTTAAAATAAAAAGCCTCACCTTAGCATCTGCTGTGGAAGCCTGTGTCCTCCACGAAAATGCTACCTGCCGTTTTGCCCGATTTCAGGCGTCCGAGTTGGCACGGAGGGGGTCCCCAGCCGTCGAATCGGCAAGCCAGGCCGCCCACGACGTCGAACGCATCCAGGCCGTCGATTACTTCCCGACCCACGGCCCGGACGACAGCGGCCGCTTCCCGCGCTTTTCGCGGTCTCCCGCGCTGGTGCGCGCCAAAAATAACGGCCACATCGAGGGACGCACTGCGCAGGCGCGCCCACCGCAAGATCGCACTGCGCATGCGCAGTGGCGCAACGAACGCCGTGACGTCATGACGTGCGGCAATTGTGGAGCTCTACACTTAAAAGGGCAATGTCCTGCAAAAAACCGACAGTGCCTCAGATGTGGCAAGATGGGCCACTACGCTGCCCACTGTCGTTCGGCTCAACCCATGGATCCGGCACATCCCCGACAATCTCGCAGACAAGTCAGGACCGTCCAGCCCACGCATCAAGAATTCCAGTTAAGTGATGCAGATGACCAGGATGCCTTCCGCGTTTCCGTCATCGATGTCAACAAGGTCAATGCCATCAATCCAGCCGATGAGTGGCGTGCCACCCTGACGGTCAACCGATCGCGCGTCACCTTCCGTCTGGACACCGGCGCATCCGCCAACCTGATTGCATATTCTGCAGTCCAGGCCAAGAAGGTCAAACCACCCATCACGCCATCCCGGCTCAAGATGGTTGACTATAACGGGAACGTCATCCCGTCCATAGGATCTTGCCAGCTACAGGTAACTCACAAGATGCACATGGCCACACTCCCCTTCGAAGTTGTCGGCTCATCAAAAGACTCGTTACTGGGCGCACAGGCGTGTAAGGTCCTTCACCTGGTACAGCGCATTATGTCTCTCTCTCCAGATGAGATATCCGACTTCCCGGATGCTGAGTTCCACGCAAATCTCCATTCCCTCCTTGCTCACAACCAGGAGGTTTTTGAAGGCATGGGGACATTGCCATACACGTACAAGATTCGACTCAAACCGGACGCCATCCCTGTCGTTCACGCACCTCGCAGGGTTCCTGCGCCACTCAAAGACCGCCTCAAGTTACAACTGCAGGATCTTCAGGACCAAGGGGTCCTATCCAGGGTCACGGAGCCCACGCCATGGGTCAGCTCCGTGGTCTGTGTAAAGAAGCCCTCTGGCGAGCTCCGCATATGTATAGATCCTAAAGATCTGAATAACAACATCATGCGGGAACACTATCCCATCCCGAAACGAGAGGACCTCACCAGCGAGATGGCGCAAGCCAAAATATTCACCAAATTGGATGCGTCCAAAGGATTTTGGCAGATCCAATTGGACCCGGCCAGCCGAAGACTATGCACATTCAACACCCCTTTTGGCAGATTCTGCTACAACCGGATGCCATTCGGCATCATTTCAGCATCTGAAGTTTTCCACCGCATTATGGAGCAGATGATGGAAGGCATCGAAGGGGTACGTGTATATGTGGACGATATCATCATTTGGTCCACCACTCCGCAGGAACACATGCATCGTCTACGACGTGTCTTCACCCGCATACGACAAAATGGCCTGCGTCTCAACCGTGCGAAGTGTGCCTTCGGCCAGACAGAGCTGAAATTCCTCGGGGACCACATCTCACGGTCAGGGGTCCGTCCCGATGCAGACAAAGTTAGCGCCATCACAGCCATGCCACGGCCGGCTGACAAGAAGGCTGTCCTAAGATTCCTGGGCATGGTCAACTTCCTTGGGAAGTTCATTCCCAACCTGGCTTCTCATACAACGAATATGCGCCATCTCGTAAAAAAATCGACAGAATTCAACTGGCACCAATCGCATCAGCGGGAATGGGAGGAGCTCAAGCACAAACTGGTCACGGCACCAGTGCTGGCGTTCTTTGACACGACTCGCCCTACAAAGATCTCAACAGACGCCAGCCAATCTGGTATTGGAGCGGTACTCCTGCAAAAAGACAGCACGTCGTCATGGGCCCCGGTTGCATATGCTTCACGAGCCATGACCCCTACCGAACAGCGCTACGCGCAAATAGAAAAAGAATGCCTGGGCTTGTTAACTGGACTGGACAAGTTCCACGACTATGTGTATGGCCTGCCACGATTTACGGTTGAAACTGACCACCGCCCCCTGGTCAACATCATTAACAAAGACTTGAACGACATGACCCCTCGCCTCCAGTGCATCTTACTTAAACTCAGGAGGTATGATTTCAAACTGATCTACACTCCGGGGAAGGATCTCATCGTGGCGGACACTCTCTCCCGAGCAGTGAGCACACCACCAGATGCGGAGGGGTTCGTGCGTCAAATTGAGGCACACGTAACTCTGACAGCAGCAAATCTGCCAGCTGATGATCCTAGTCTGGCCCACATACGCGCAGAGACGGCGACTGACCCCCTTCTGCAGCGAGTGATGCGCCACATGACGGAAGGGTGGCTCAAAGGGCAGTGCCCCCAGTTTTATAATGTGCGAGATGACCTTACCAACATAGACGGGGTCCTTATGAAATTAGACAGGATCGTTATTCCGCACAGCATGCGCCAGATGATTCTTCATCAACTACACGAAGGCCACTTGGGCGTCGAAAAATGCAGACGAAGGGCCCGAGAGGCGGTATATTGGCCGGGTATTAATGAAGACATAGCCAACATGGTGCTCAACTGCACAACCTGTCAGAGGTTTCAGCCGGCGCATCCTCCGGAGACGCTTCTACCACACGAGATGGTGACGTCCCCCTGGGCGAAGGTGGGTGTTGACCTATTTCACGCGCTCGGCAGAGATTACATCGTTATTATAGACTACTTCTCAAACTACCCGGAAGTCATGCCTCTCCATGATCTGACGTCGTCCGCAGTCATTGGGGCCTGCAAGGAAACATTTGCTCGCCATGGCATTCCAAGGACTGTCATGTCAGACAATGGACCCTGTTTCGCCAGCCGTGAATGGTCGTCCTTTGCCGCAGCATATGGTTTCACTCATGTGACATCCAGCCCTCTACATCCACAATCGAACGGGAAGGCTGAAAAGGGTGTCCACATCGCCAAGCGGCTCCTGTGCAAGGCGGCTGCTGCCGGATCGGACTTTAACCTCGCCTTGCTGGCCTATCGATCGGCCCCGCTATCCACGGGTCTCTCGCCAGCGCAGCTACTACTGGGTCGCTCCCTCAGGACGACGGTACCTTCCATCCTGGCACCAACAACAGACCATGAGACGGTTCTTCGGAACATGCAAATGCAGCGTGATCGCCAGAAAAGTCGGTACGACACACGAGCGACGGACCTGCCCCCCCTGTCCTCCGGAGACAAAGTACGCGTCCATCAACCGTATGGTGGCTGGTCAGCATCGGTCGAAGTCCTCCGACAAGTGGCTCCCCGCTCGTTCCTGGTTCGCATGCCGGATGGTTCAGTGCGTCGCCGCAATCGGCGCGCCCTTCGCCGACTTCCACGCTCACAGCCACACAGTACGCACACGCCAGATCCTCAACAGGCTTCCGAGGATGACTTTGTGGAGCTGCCGCACATCACGCCCTTTCCATCGCCACCCATGGCCATGCCTGCACAGCAGCCGGTGGTTCTTGATCCACCCTTGAGGCGGTCAACCCGAACTCGTCACAAGCCCATTAGACTGGACTTATAATACCGTTCATATGTCTAACAAGTTGCACAATTTTACATGATAACCTGTTGTTGTTTATCGTTCCAGATATCATCTGACTGGACAACTGTTCAAGTTTTTTTTTTTTTTCTCTCGTTCGCATTCATGTTATGTTATGGTACAACTTGGTTCATGTGACGCACCCGACATCGCCCCATGTAAATAGTTCCGTCATATGCACATGCTGTACACGACACACACACACTCTTAGATGCACTCACGACACGATCATATTTATTACCACGTAGGCACATATCTTTGTAAAAAGGGGGGATGTCATGATATTCAAACACACACATCATGATGGACACACCAACAGGCAAATCAGAGCACACAACACCACAACCAATCACACACAAGAACACCAACCACATAAAAAGCACGAGCACGACACCTGGTGGTCAGTAGGTCTGGGGACAAAGACACGGAGAAGAGCTGTTACAAAATCACAAACAGGGAATCCCCACGTGCAGAGTGTCAAGACAAAACTGTACATAGTAAGTTTAAATAAAATAGCGTTGTACCATATACAACCGTGTTGGCTCATCTGTGTGTCAGAACACCCAACACCACATGGTACAGGAGTGGATCGATACCTGCCAACTAACCTGCCATTCTGGACATGGACCGCACCGACAAACCGCAGCCGTTGCAAGTCGCGGGGAACCTAGGTACCAATTGGAAGCTCTTCAGGCAGCGATTTGACCTGTACATCCGAGCCACCGAAAAACAGAGTGCCTCGGATGAAACGAAGATTGCAATGCTCCTCTTCTACGCAGGTCAGCACGCCCTCGACGTCTTCAACTCACTGGTGTTCGAAGAAGGCGAAAACCAATCCAAATATGACACGGTCATCCTCAAACTGGACCAGCACTTTAAAGTTGAAGTAAATGAAAGTTTTGAAAGATACCTCTTTCAGCAACGCCTGCAAGGTAAGGAGGAGCTTTTTCAACCCTTTTTGACGCACCTCCGGATTCTAGCGCAGTCCTGCGGTTACGGCACCACCACAGAGTCCATGATCAGGGACCAGATTGTTTTTGGCGTTGCCTCTAGTGGCCTACGCCAGCAGCTTCTTAAAATAAAAAGCCTCACCTTAGCATCTGCTGTGGAAGCCTGTGTCCTCCACGAAAATGCTACCTGCCGTTTTGCCCGATTTCAGGCGTCCGAGTTGGCACGGAGGGGGTCCCCAGCCGTCGAATCGGCAAGCCAGGCCGCCCACGACGTCGAACGCATCCAGGCCGTCGATTACTTCCCGACCCACGGCCCGGACGACAGCGGCCGCTTCCCGCGCTTTTCGCGGTCTCCCGCGCTGGTGCGCGCCAAAAATAACGGCCACATCGAGGGACGCACTGCGCAGGCGCGCCCACCGCAAGATCGCACTGCGCATGCGCAGTGGCGCAACGAACGCCGTGACGTCATGACGTGCGGCAATTGTGGAGCTCTACACTTAAAAGGGCAATGTCCTGCAAAAAACCGACAGTGCCTCAGATGTGGCAAGATGGGCCACTACGCTGCCCACTGTCGTTCGGCTCAACCCATGGATCCGGCACATCCCCGACAATCTCGCAGACAAGTCAGGACCGTCCAGCCCACGCATCAAGAATTCCAGTTAAGTGATGCAGATGACCAGGATGCCTTCCGCGTTTCCGTCATCGATGTCAACAAGGTCAATGCCATCAATCCAGCCGATGAGTGGCGTGCCACCCTGACGGTCAACCGATCGCGCGTCACCTTCCGTCTGGACACCGGCGCATCCGCCAACCTGATTGCATATTCTGCAGTCCAGGCCAAGAAGGTCAAACCACCCATCACGCCATCCCGGCTCAAGATGGTTGACTATAACGGGAACGTCATCCCGTCCATAGGATCTTGCCAGCTACAGGTAACTCACAAGATGCACATGGCCACACTCCCCTTCGAAGTTGTCGGCTCATCAAAAGACTCGTTACTGGGCGCACAGGCGTGTAAGGTCCTTCACCTGGTACAGCGCATTATGTCTCTCTCTCCAGATGAGATATCCGACTTCCCGGATGCTGAGTTCCACGCAAATCTCCATTCCCTCCTTGCTCACAACCAGGAGGTTTTTGAAGGCATGGGGACATTGCCATACACGTACAAGATTCGACTCAAACCGGACGCCATCCCTGTCGTTCACGCACCTCGCAGGGTTCCTGCGCCACTCAAAGACCGCCTCAAGTTACAACTGCAGGATCTTCAGGACCAAGGGGTCCTATCCAGGGTCACGGAGCCCACGCCATGGGTCAGCTCCGTGGTCTGTGTAAAGAAGCCCTCTGGCGAGCTCCGCATATGTATAGATCCTAAAGATCTGAATAACAACATCATGCGGGAACACTATCCCATCCCGAAACGAGAGGACCTCACCAGCGAGATGGCGCAAGCCAAAATATTCACCAAATTGGATGCGTCCAAAGGATTTTGGCAGATCCAATTGGACCCGGCCAGCCGAAGACTATGCACATTCAACACCCCTTTTGGCAGATTCTGCTACAACCGGATGCCATTCGGCATCATTTCAGCATCTGAAGTTTTCCACCGCATTATGGAGCAGATGATGGAAGGCATCGAAGGGGTACGTGTATATGTGGACGATATCATCATTTGGTCCACCACTCCGCAGGAACACATGCATCGTCTACGACGTGTCTTCACCCGCATACGACAAAATGGCCTGCGTCTCAACCGTGCGAAGTGTGCCTTCGGCCAGACAGAGCTGAAATTCCTCGGGGACCACATCTCACGGTCAGGGGTCCGTCCCGATGCAGACAAAGTTAGCGCCATCACAGCCATGCCACGGCCGGCTGACAAGAAGGCTGTCCTAAGATTCCTGGGCATGGTCAACTTCCTTGGGAAGTTCATTCCCAACCTGGCTTCTCATACAACGAATATGCGCCATCTCGTAAAAAAATCGACAGAATTCAACTGGCACCAATCGCATCAGCGGGAATGGGAGGAGCTCAAGCACAAACTGGTCACGGCACCAGTGCTGGCGTTCTTTGACACGACTCGCCCTACAAAGATCTCAACAGACGCCAGCCAATCTGGTATTGGAGCGGTACTCCTGCAAAAAGACAGCACGTCGTCATGGGCCCCGGTTGCATATGCTTCACGAGCCATGACCCCTACCGAACAGCGCTACGCGCAAATAGAAAAAGAATGCCTGGGCTTGTTAACTGGACTGGACAAGTTCCACGACTATGTGTATGGCCTGCCACGATTTACGGTTGAAACTGACCACCGCCCCCTGGTCAACATCATTAACAAAGACTTGAACGACATGACCCCTCGCCTCCAGTGCATCTTACTTAAACTCAGGAGGTATGATTTCGAACTGATCTACACTCCGGGGAAGGATCTCATCGTGGCGGACACTCTCTCCCGAGCAGTGAGCACACCACCAGATGCGGAGGGGTTCGTGCGTCAAATTGAGGCACACGTAACTCTGACAGCAGCAAATCTGCCAGCTGATGATCCTAGTCTGGCCCACATACGCGCAGAGACGGCGACTGACCCCCTTCTGCAGCGAGTGATGCGCCACATGACGGAAGGGTGGCTCAAAGGGCAGTGCCCCCAGTTTTATAATGTGCGAGATGACCTTACCAACATAGACGGGGTCCTTATGAAATTAGACAGGATCGTTATTCCGCACAGCATGCGCCAGATGATTCTTCATCAACTACACGAAGGCCACTTGGGCGTCGAAAAATGCAGACGAAGGGCCCGAGAGGCGGTATATTGGCCGGGTATTAATGAAGACATAGCCAACATGGTGCTCAACTGCACAACCTGTCAGAGGTTTCAGCCGGCGCATCCTCCGGAGACGCTTCTACCACACGAGATGGTGACGTCCCCCTGGGCGAAGGTGGGTGTTGACCTATTTCACGCGCTCGGCAGAGATTACATCGTTATTATAGACTACTTCTCAAACTACCCGGAAGTCATGCCTCTCCATGATCTGACGTCGTCCGCAGTCATTGGGGCCTGCAAGGAAACATTTGCTCGCCATGGCATTCCAAGGACTGTCATGTCAGACAATGGACCCTGTTTCGCCAGCCGTGAATGGTCGTCCTTTGCCGCAGCATATGGTTTCACTCATGTGACATCCAGCCCTCTACATCCACAATCGAACGGGAAGGCTGAAAAGGGTGTCCACATCGCCAAGCGGCTCCTGTGCAAGGCGGCTGCTGCCGGATCGGACTTTAACCTCGCCTTGCTGGCCTATCGATCGGCCCCGCTATCCACGGGTCTCTCGCCAGCGCAGCTACTACTGGGTCGCTCCCTCAGGACGACGGTACCTTCCATCCTGGCACCAACAACAGACCATGAGACGGTTCTTCGGAACATGCAAATGCAGCGTGATCGCCAGAAAAGTCGGTACGACACACGAGCGACGGACCTGCCCCCCCTGTCCTCCGGAGACAAAGTACGCGTCCATCAACCGTATGGTGGCTGGTCAGCATCGGTCGAAGTCCTCCGACAAGTGGCTCCCCGCTCGTTCCTGGTTCGCATGCCGGATGGTTCAGTGCGTCGCCGCAATCGGCGCGCCCTTCGCCGACTTCCACGCTCACAGCCACACAGTACGCACACGCCAGATCCTCAACAGGCTTCCGAGGATGACTTTGTGGAGCTGCCGCACATCACGCCCTTTCCATCGCCACCCATGGCCATGCCTGCACAGCAGCCGGTGGTTCTTGATCCACCCTTGAGGCGGTCAACCCGAACTCGTCACAAGCCCATTAGACTGGACTTATAATACCGTTCATATGTCTAACAAGTTGCACAATTTTACATGATAACCTGTTGTTGTTTATCGTTCCAGATATCATCTGACTGGACAACTGTTCAAGTTTTTTTTTTTTTTCTCTCGTTCGCATTCATGTTATGTTATGGTACAACTTGGTTCATGTGACGCACCCGACATCGCCCCATGTAAATAGTTCCGTCATATGCACATGCTGTACACGACACACACACACTCTTAGATGCACTCACGACACGATCATATTTATTACCACGTAGGCACATATCTTTGTAAAAAGGGGGGATGTCATGATATTCAAACACACACATCATGATGGACACACCAACAGGCAAATCAGAGCACACAACACCACAACCAATCACACACAAGAACACCAACCACATAAAAAGCACGAGCACGACACCTGGTGGTCAGTAGGTCTGGGGACAAAGACACGGAGAAGAGCTGTTACAAAATCACAAACAGGGAATCCCCACGTGCAGAGTGTCAAGACAAAACTGTACATAGTAAGTTTAAATAAAATAGCGTTGTACCATATACAACCGTGTTGGCTCATCTGTGTGTCAGAACACCCAACACCACATGGTACAGGAGTGGATCGATACCTGCCAACTAACCTGCCATTCTGGACATGGACCGCACCGACAAACCGCAGCCGTTGCAAGTCGCGGGGAACCTAGGTACCAATTGGAAGCTCTTCAGGCAGCGATTTGACCTGTACATCCGAGCCACCGAAAAACAGAGTGCCTCGGATGAAACGAAGATTGCAATGCTCCTCTTCTACGCAGGTCAGCACGCCCTCGACGTCTTCAACTCACTGGTGTTCGAAGAAGGCGAAAACCAATCCAAATATGACACGGTCATCCTCAAACTGGACCAGCACTTTAAAGTTGAAGTAAATGAAAGTTTTGAAAGATACCTCTTTCAGCAACGCCTGCAAGGTAAGGAGGAGCTTTTTCAACCCTTTTTGACGCACCTCCGGATTCTAGCGCAGTCCTGCGGTTACGGCACCACCACAGAGTCCATGATCAGGGACCAGATTGTTTTTGGCGTTGCCTCTAGTGGCCTACGCCAGCAGCTTCTTAAAATAAAAAGCCTCACCTTAGCATCTGCTGTGGAAGCCTGTGTCCTCCACGAAAATGCTACCTGCCGTTTTGCCCGATTTCAGGCGTCCGAGTTGGCACGGAGGGGGTCCCCAGCCGTCGAATCGGCAAGCCAGGCCGCCCACGACGTCGAACGCATCCAGGCCGTCGATTACTTCCCGACCCACGGCCCGGACGACAGCGGCCGCTTCCCGCGCTTTTCGCGGTCTCCCGCGCTGGTGCGCGCCAAAAATAACGGCCACATCGAGGGACGCACTGCGCAGGCGCGCCCACCGCAAGATTGCACTGCGCATGCGCAGTGGCGCAACGAACGCCGTGACGTCATGACGTGCGGCAATTGTGGAGCTCTACACTTAAAAGGGCAATGTCCTGCAAAAAACCGACAGTGCCTCAGATGTGGCAAGATGGGCCACTACGCTGCCCACTGTCGTTCGGCTCAACCCATGGATCCGGCACATCCCCGACAATCTCGCAGACAAGTCAGGACCGTCCAGCCCACGCATCAAGACTTCCAGTTAAGTGATGCAGATGACCAGGATGCCTTCCGCGTTTCCGTCATCGATGTCAACAAGGTCAATGCCATCAATCCAGCCGATGAGTGGCGTGCCACCCTGACGGTCAACCGATCGCGCGTCACCTTCCGTCTGGACACCGGCGCATCCGCCAACCTGATTGCATATTCTGCAGTCCAGGCCAAGAAGGTCAAACCACCCATCACGCCATTCCGGCTCAAGATGGTTGACTATAACGGGAACGTCATCCCGTCCATAGGATCTTGCCAGCTACAGGTAACTCACAAGATGCACATGGCCACACTCCCCTTCGAAGTTGTCGGCTCAT
This sequence comes from Scyliorhinus torazame, assembly GCF_047496885.1. Classification (NCBI taxonomy): domain Eukaryota; kingdom Metazoa; phylum Chordata; class Chondrichthyes; order Carcharhiniformes; family Scyliorhinidae; genus Scyliorhinus; species Scyliorhinus torazame. The sequence continues at coordinate 66,380,753 of NC_092708.1, read as the reverse complement.
CAAAAGACTCGTTACTGGGCGCACAGGCGTGTAAGGTCCTTCACCTGGTACAGCGCATTATGTCTCTCTCTCCAGATGAGATATCCGACTTCCCGGATGCTGAGTTCCACGCAAATCTCCATTCCCTCCTTGCTCACAACCAGGAGGTTTTTGAAGGCATGGGGACATTGCCATACACGTACAAGATTCGACTCAAACCGGACGCCATCCCTGTCGTTCACGCACCTCGCAGGGTTCCTGCGCCACTCAAAGACCGCCTCAAGTTACAACTGCAGGATCTTCAGGACCAAGGGGTCCTATCCAGGGTCACGGAGCCCACGCCATGGGTCAGCTCCGTGGTCTGTGTAAAGAAGCCCTCTGGCGAGCTCCGCATATGTATAGATCCTAAAGATCTGAATAACAACATCATGCGGGAACACTATCCCATCCCGAAACGAGAGGACCTCACCAGCGAGATGGCGCAAGCCAAAATATTCACCAAATTGGATGCGTCCAAAGGATTTTGGCAGATCCAATTGGACCCGGCCAGCCGAAGACTATGCACATTCAACACCCCTTTTGGCAGATTCTGCTACAACCGGATGCCATTCGGCATCATTTCAGCATCTGAAGTTTTCCACCGCATTATGGAGCAGATGATGGAAGGCATCGAAGGGGTACGTGTATATGTGGACGATATCATCATTTGGTCCACCACTCCGCAGGAACACATGCATCGTCTACGACGTGTCTTCACCCGCATACGACAAAATGGCCTGCGTCTCAACCGTGCGAAGTGTGCCTTCGGCCAGACAGAGCTGAAATTCCTCGGGGACCACATCTCACGGTCAGGGGTCCGTCCCGATGCAGACAAAGTTAGCGCCATCACAGCCATGCCACGGCCGGCTGACAAGAAGGCTGTCCTAAGATTCCTGGGCATGGTCAACTTCCTTGGGAAGTTCATTCCCAACCTGGCTTCTCATACAACGAATATGCGCCATCTCGTAAAAAAATCGACAGAATTCAACTGGCACCAATCGCATCAGCGGGAATGGGAGGAGCTCAAGCACAAACTGGTCACGGCACCAGTGCTGGCGTTCTTTGACACGACTCGCCCTACAAAGATCTCAACAGACGCCAGCCAATCTGGTATTGGAGCGGTACTCCTGCAAAAAGACAGCACGTCGTCATGGGCCCCGGTTGCATATGCTTCACGAGCCATGACCCCTACCGAACAGCGCTACGCGCAAATAGAAAAAGAATGCCTGGGCTTGTTAACTGGACTGGACAAGTTCCACGACTATGTGTATGGCCTGCCACGATTTACGGTTGAAACTGACCACCGCCCCCTGGTCAACATCATTAACAAAGACTTGAACGACATGACCCCTCGCCTCCAGTGCATCTTACTTAAACTCAGGAGGTATGATTTCGAACTGATCTACACTCCGGGGAAGGATCTCATCGTGGCGGACACTCTCTCCCGAGCAGTGAGCACACCACCAGATGCGGAGGGGTTCGTGCGTCAAATTGAGGCACACGTAACTCTGACAGCAGCAAATCTGCCAGCTGATGATCCTAGTCTGGCCCACATACGCGCAGAGACGGCGACTGACCCCCTTCTGCAGCGAGTGATGCGCCACATGACGGAAGGGTGGCTCAAAGGGCAGTGCCCCCAGTTTTATAATGTGCGAGATGACCTTACCAACATAGACGGGGTCCTTATGAAATTAGACAGGATCGTTATTCCGCACAGCATGCGCCAGATGATTCTTCATCAACTACACGAAGGCCACTTGGGCGTCGAAAAATGCAGACGAAGGGCCCGAGAGGCGGTATATTGGCCGGGTATTAATGAAGACATAGCCAACATGGTGCTCAACTGCACAACCTGTCAGAGGTTTCAGCCGGCGCATCCTCCGGAGACGCTTCTACCACACGAGATGGTGACGTCCCCCTGGGCGAAGGTGGGTGTTGACCTATTTCACGCGCTCGGCAGAGATTACATCGTTATTATAGACTACTTCTCAAACTACCCGGAAGTCATGCCTCTCCATGATCTGACGTCGTCCGCAGTCATTGGGGCCTGCAAGGAAACATTTGCTCGCCATGGCATTCCAAGGACTGTCATGTCAGACAATGGACCCTGTTTCGCCAGCCGTGAATGGTCGTCCTTTGCCGCAGCATATGGTTTCACTCATGTGACATCCAGCCCTCTACATCCACAATCGAACGGGAAGGCTGAAAAGGGTGTCCACATCGCCAAGCGGCTCCTGTGCAAGGCGGCTGCTGCCGGATCGGACTTTAACCTCGCCTTGCTGGCCTATCGATCGGCCCCGCTATCCACGGGTCTCTCGCCAGCGCAGCTACTACTGGGTCGCTCCCTCAGGACGACGGTACCTTCCATCCTGGCACCAACAACAGACCATGAGACGGTTCTTCGGAACATGCAAATGCAGCGTGATCGCCAGAAAAGTCGGTACGACACACGAGCGACGGACCTGCCCCCCCTGTCCTCCGGAGACAAAGTACGCGTCCATCAACCGTATGGTGGCTGGTCAGCATCGGCCGAAGTCCTCCGACAAGTGGCTCCCCGCTCGTTCCTGGTTCGCATGCCGGATGGTTCAGTGCGTCGCCGCAATCGGCGCGCCCTTCGCCGACTTCCACGCTCACAGCCACACAGTACGCACACGCCAGATCCTCAACAGGCTTCCGAGGATGACTTTGTGGAGCTGCCGCACATCACGCCCTTTCCATCGCCACCCATGGCCATGCCTGCACAGCAGCCGGTGGTTCTTGATCCACCCTTGAGGCGGTCAACCCGAACTCGTCACAAGCCCATTAGACTGGACTTATAATACCGTTCATATGTCTAACAAGTTACACAATTTTACATGATAACCTGTTGTTGTTTATCGTTCCAGATATCGTCTGACTGGACAACTGTTCAAGTTTTTTTTTTTTTTCTCTCGTTCGCATTCATGTTATGTTATGGTACAACTTGGTTCATGTGACGCACCCGACATCGCCCCATGTAAATAGTTCCGTCATATGCACATGCTGTACACGACACACACACACTCTTAGATGCACTCACGACACGATCATATTTATTACCACGTAGGCACATATCTTTGTAAAAAGGGGGGATGTCATGATATTCAAACACACACATCATGATGGACACACCAACAGGCAAACCAGAGCACACAACACCACAACCAATCACACACAAGAACACCAACCACATAAAAAGCACGAGCACGACACCTGGTGGTCAGTAGGTCTGGGGACAAAGACACGGAGAAGAGCTGTTACAAAATCACAAACAGGGAATCCCCACGTGCAGAGTATCAAGACAAAACTGTACATAGTAAGTTTAAATAAAATAGCGTTGTACCATATACAACCGTGTTGGCTCATCTGTGTGTCAGAACACCCAACACCACAGTCGGGTCTTTCCCCCTCCTTCCATCACCACATTTATGAATCTACTGGTTTGGTCAACTGCACGTGAACATTCACCTTTCATACCATTGTCTCCAATGAAACCATTACTCTTTTTCACCCTGTTAAGGCAATGATGGGCCTCATAACCTCCTTCTGTACTGTAGCCATTTTATGATTTTCTGGTTCATGTCAAAATCCTGATGCCCAAGGGATGTAGACTTGAAATGAAAGTGCAGACAAGTGGTTTAGCCACTCACTCCCCTTTTATCTAAACATTCATAGCCAGGTGATCATTTGAAATGGCTGCACAGTTACCTCTGATGTCCTCCCAGGATCTGACCTTTGGCCCCTCCTGTTTCTTATCTACATGCTGTCCCTGAGAAATAACATCCAAAAAATGCACATCACTTTTTATCTGTCTGCTGACTACAGATCAGATCCCACATGAGCTCTGGATTTTGTTATATTCCCTGTGGATAAACTAAAAGAACCAAACTAACGAAAAGAAAAACAACTGGAAGAAATCAATGGACAAGATTTCACTTCATATAAATGATACTTTAACAATCAAACTAAAAGAAACATAAATTAAACATTAATTAACAGGCAAATTGTACTCAACAAATGCAATAAACCACTTTGAATAACCAATATCACAAAGATAGATTTCAAAGATTTACCAGCCATTCCCCAAGTACATCTGGCACCACATCCAGTCACCAAGTCCTTCCCAACTTTAATTTCTACAGGTAAAGATCAATTCCTTTTCTTCATGCAGCATTTGTTAATTGAGTCACCTCTGACACAGCAGCTTTACTCCATCCATGTTTCATGGTTGGGATCATCACCAAAAATGTGCACTTCTGAAGAATTTCTTTAATTTAGTTCACACCAGGTTTGCTGGTGTGGATTTCCCAGATTCACCTCCATCTGACCAATCGGTAACATGTGCACTGCGTCAACGACTCTGGTAAAATAACTGAAGGAGCGGCAGTAACTTTATTTTACTATCCCTGCTGCTCAGCACTGTCTTCAGGTTTCCATCATTTAGCTACCTCACAGACACAAGACTCTCCAAAGCATCCGACAATGTTGTAAGTGGATCTCTGAGAGAGATCTGTTTGCTTTCAGTTTCAATCAGCTTCCATTCCCCCAGCAACCTGAGGTTGCAGTTTAATCTCCCGAAAGATTACCTGAGGAAGGAAGAATGCTCCGAAAGCTCGTGATTTGAAACAAACCTGTTGGACTTTAACCTGGTGTTGTAAGACTTCTACCTGAGGAAGGAGCAGTGCTCCGAAAGCTAGTGTTTGAAACAAACCTGTTGGACTTTAAACTGGTGTTGTAAGACTTCTTACTGTACTTCATTCATTGAGGCAGGGAAAGTTGGCAGGTTTATTGAGGTCATACTTCAGTGGAGACGGCAGTCGGGGGGTGGGGGTTAGGCCTCCCCTATGTGATGTATTATGACTGGCTGATGAACACAGAGAAGATGTGGGTTTGTAATAGAAAGCGGAGGCTTTGTGGGTAATGATGGAGGTGGGTTCGCATAAGGGGCCAGTGTGCGGATGCTGGCAATGGCACCATTTCCGTTGGTAAAGGGAAGTATTCAGGATGTCCAGTGGGGTGGTGGCATTGCTGAAGATTTGGAGGCAAATCCAGCCGCACGTTTGGTTTGGAGCGGGCTCGAGGGTGATACCAATCAGGGGGAATCACAGATTCGAGCCAAAGAGAATGAAAGTGAAATTCCGGGGATGGCAGGAGAGGGGGATTAGAGAGATGACAGAACCAAAAGAGAAAATGCTGGAAAATCTGTAAGGAGAGAAAAGAGCCAACATTTCGAGTCCAGATGACCCTTTGTCCGGCCTGCATGTGACTCCAGACCCACATCAATGTGGTTGACTCCTAATTGCCCTCTGAAATGGCCTAACAAGCCACTCAGTTGTATTCAACCGCTACAAAAAGAAATGGAACTGGATGGACTGCCCGGCACTGAACCAGGATATTTGCGAATGACTGCACAATGTTCACCACCATTCATAACTCCTCAAATAATGAAGCAGTCCATGTTAAAATGCAACAAGACCTGGACAATATCCAGTGGCAAATTACACTCGCACCACACAAGTGCCAGGCAATGACGATCTCCTAAATGAGAGGGTCTAACCATCGTCCCTTGACATTCAATGGCATTACCTTCGCTGAATCACCCATAATCAACATCCTGGGGGTTACCATTGATCAGACACTGAACTGGTCCAACCATATCAATACTATGGCTACCAGGGCAGGTCAAAGGTTAGGAATCCTACGGCGAGTAACTCACCTTCTGACCCCCGAAGCCTGTCCACCATCTACAAGGCAGAAGTCAGGAGTGTAATGGAATATTCTCCACTTGACTGATTGAATGCAGCTCCAACAATACTCAAGAAGCTTGACACCATCTAGGACAAAGCAGCCCACTGATTGCTGCTCCTTCCACAAAAATTCAAACCTTCCATCAGTGATGAACAGTGCAGCCTTGTGTACCATCTACAAGATGCACTTCAGTAACTCACCAAGGTTCCTTAGGCAGCATCTTCCAAACCCACGACCACTACCATCTAGAACGACAAGAACAGCAGATTGCTGGGAACCCCACCAGCTGGAGGTTCCCCTCCAAGTCACTCAACACCTCGACTTGGAAATATATTGCCTCTCCTTCATTGTCGTTGTGGTAAAATCCTGGAACTGCCTCCCCAACAGCATGGTGGGTGTACCTACACCTGAAGGACTGCAGCGATTCAAAAAGGCAACTGATCACCACCTTCTGAAGGGCAACTAGGAATGGGCAATAAATGGTGGCCTAACCAGCGATGCCCACATCCCATAAATGAATTTTAAAAATATATAACCCATATAAGCAATACAACAGGCAGCAAGAGCACGCACACTTTCTGCCAAAAGCCTATCACCCACCATATTTGTGAAGAAACATTATCATTGTACAGAACCAAAAGCCTGTTTCAGGTCCCTCAGTCAGCTCTGAGTAAAACCAGGCGTTCGGATTGTTTGCTATTGAAAATATAAGGGGCGGGATCCCCATTTCAGAAACTATGGGCTGGATTCTCCGATTTTGAGACTATGTCCGGAACATGTGTCTAGCATTACGACCAAAAGGTGGGCACCGCCCCACCACTGATGCTCCGCCTCGAGGGCTGGCAACCGCGCCACGTAAAACCCCCGGCTTTCCCTGCAGATACGGCCGCAGAATTGCGGGGTCCGTGGCAGTGGATATTCCTGGCGGTGACCTCCAGCGATCGCGCCGTACAACATGGCACTGCCTGCGCACAAACCCAGCCTGTCACATAGTGCCCCTCATAGCCCCTCTCGCCAAACCCCCGGACCACCCCCTGCCAGTCCCCCCAGCACTCGCCGAAGCCCCCTGTCATGATATGCAGACATGGAGATAATGATATACAGACAGGCACAGAGAGGCAGCTAATGAACACAGAGAACAGGACATGACCAATGAGCAGGCAGGACACTCAGGGGTGGTATCTCATTATAAAAGGCAGGAGGCACTCACACTCCGCCTCTTTCCACTGATGATCATCTACAGAGTGAGTCAGGGTGTATTTACAGTATCACACCTCCAGCATGTGGCTAAGAGCTAGTCTGGTTCAGTCAGACAGAGTAACCACACTTCGGATAGCAGAGTCGAACTCATAGAGAACTGTGCTAACTGTGCTACTGGTTCAATAAATCAGATTGAACTAACTTCAAGGTCTGGAGTACCTTTTGGTTAAAGCTGCATCCAGTTGCAGCCTGTGTTATCCCAGAGTACATAACACAACATGCTACCAGGAGACTGCTTAATCTAGATGGTTTACCTCAGTCCTTTCCGTGACGACCAGCGAATGTATCCCGGCACCATGGAGAAGATTCAGGCTCCTCACCAGCTCAGGACCTCCGGCAATCTCAGTGCCAACTGGCGGACATTCAAGCAAAAGTTTCTGCTGTACAATGAACCTTCAGACCTCGTGGGTGCGTCTGATGCAAGGATGATCGCGCTTCTCCTCTCAACAGTGGGTGATCAAGCCATCGAACTCTTCAACTCTTTTCACTTCACCGAAGGCCAGGACAAGACAAAGTTTCAGACCATCCTGGACAAGTTTGACAGTCACTGTGAAGTGGACACCGATGAAATCTTCGAGCGCTACATATTCAAACAGCGTCTACAAGGTAAAGATGAATCTTTCAACTCCTTCTTAACTAACCTCCGCCTGCTAGCGTTGTCCTGCAACTTTGGTGATATTGCTGACTCCATGATCAGAGACCAAATCGTTTTTGGAGTTCACACTGATCCTCTCAGAGAGCAGCTACTGAAAATCAAGCATATGACCCTGCCAGTCACGATTGAAACATGCACAGTGCATGAGCACGGCAAAAATCACTATGTCCAGTAAAAATCGGCTGAAAATGAGAAACTTGCCTCCCACGAGGCAGTGAGTGTGCAGGCCATCTCCCGGATGCAGCGCCTCAGCATTGATGAATGCGGCCATTTTGCATTGCTTTCCTGGGGCCCCACGCATGTGTGATGCGAACGGGATAACGAAGCGGCCAACACCCACACTGCGCATGTGCGACAACGCACGGAACGTAAGGACGCCGACGTCATGACGTGCTCGAAATGAGGCAACGCCGACTTAAAGGAACCGTCGTTCGTGTGTACGTGGACGACATCATCATATGGGCCACGACCCCTGAAGAGCATGTTTCCCGTCTCCAGCAGGTATTCTGCCGTGTCCATGCCAATGGTCTGAAACTGAATATGTCCAAATGTTGCTTTGGCATGTTGACACTCAAGTTCCTCAGTGACCAGATCTCTCAGCAGGGCGTGCGCCCGGACACAGACAAGATCAAGGCCATCGAAGCCATGAAGGACCCTGAATACAAGAAGGCGGTGTTGCGCTTCGTGGGCATTGTCAATTTTCTGGGCAAGTTCATCCCAAACCTGGCCTCACACGACACGGCCCTACAAAACCTGGTGAGAAAGTCCACTGCCTTTGAGTGGAAGGCAGCACATCAGGCAGAGTGGTTGGAGCTGAAAGCCAAGCTCACCACTGCACCCATCTTGGCATTTTTCGACCCAGACAGTGAGATGAAGATCTCGACAGATGCGAGCCAGAACGGTATTGGTGTGGTGCTGCTTCAACGTGATGACACTTCATCCTGGGCACCGGTAGCCTACGCATCGAGGGCCATGATGCCCACCGAAACAAGGTATGCGCAAATAGAAAAGGAATGCCTGGGTCTTCTCACTGGCATTCTCAAGTTTCACGACTATGTCTACGGCCTGCCGACATTCACTGTCGAGACGTATCATAGACCTCTGGTCCACATTATCCACAAGGACCTGAATGACATGACACCTCGGTTGCAGCGCATCCTCTTCAAACTCAGAAGGTAAGACTTTGACTTAGTGTACACCCCTGGCAAGGAGCTCATCATCGCTGATGCATCGTCCCGCTCCATCACATTGCCTAGTGAACCGCTGGAAAACATCTGGCAGATTGAATCACAGGTGCAGCTGTGTGCTAGCAACCTCCCGGCGTCTGGTGAGAAGGTGGTTCGTATCCGCGAGGAGACAGCCAAAGACGCCCTCTTGCAGTGTGTCATGCACCACCTCGCCAATGGCTGGCAGAAAGGGCAGTGCCCTCAATTTTACAATGTAAAGTACGACGTTACGGTGATTGATGGTATCCTCCTCAAGCTGGAGCGGATTGTCATTCCACTCAGTCTGCTGAACTTGGTGCTCCGCCAAATCCACGAGGGACACCTGGGCGTCGAGAAGTGCAGACGCAGAGCCAGGAAGGCTGTCTATTGGCCCGGTATTAGCCAGGACAACTCGAACATGGTCCTCAACTGTGCGATGTCACGCTTCCAGCCAGCCCACAGCAAGGAGACATTCCAGCAGCGTGAAATCACGACCTCCCTGTGGTCCAAGGTTGGCATCGACCTCTTTTGTGCGAATGGTCGTGACTACGTGTTGATTATTGACTATTTCTCCAATTACCCTGAAGTCGTGAAGCTCTCAGACATCACGGGTGAAATTCTCCACCAACGGCGCGATGTCCGCCGACTGGCGCCAAAATCAGCGCCAATCAGACGGGCATCACGCCGGCCCAAAGGTGCGGAAGGCTCCGCATCTTTGGCGGCCTAGCCCCAACATTGAGGGGTGAGGCCGACGCCGGAGGGATTTCCGCCCCGCCAGTTGGCGGAAATGGCGTTTGTTGCCCCGCCAGCTGGCGCGGAAATGTGGCGCATGCGCGGGAGCGTCAGCGGCCGCTGACAGTTCCCCGGTGCATGCGCGGGAGCATCAGCGGGCGCCGGCAGTTTCCCGCGCATGCGCAGTGGGGAGAGTCTCTTCCACCTCCACCATGATGGAGGCCGTGGCGGAGGCGGAAGGGAAAGAGTGCCCCAACGGCACAGGCCCGCCCGCGGATCGTGTGGGCGGGCCTGTGCACCGTGTGGGCACCCCCCGGGGTCAGATCGCCCCGGGCCCCCCTCCCCCAGGACCCCGGAGCTCGCCCACGCCGCCTGGTCCCGCCGGTAAATACCAGGTTTGATTTACGCCGGCGGGACAGGCAATTTCTGGGCGGGACTTCGGCCCATCCGGGCCGGAGAATTGAGCGGGGGGTCCCGCTAACCGGCGCGGCCCGAATCCCGCCCCCGCCCAGTCTCCGGTGCCGGAGACTTCGGCGGGGGCGGGATTCACGGCGGCCAACGGCCAATCTCTGACCCGGCGGGGGGTCGGAGAGTGACGCCCCACATCTCAGACCGTCATCAATGCCTGTAAGGAGATGTTCTCCAGGCATGGTATCCCACTCACTGTCATAAGTGACAATGGCCCGTTCTTCAACAGCCACGAGTGGTCTATGTTTGCCAAATCATACCATTTCAAACATGTCACTTCCAGCCCACACTATCCGCAGTCCAATGGGAAGGTTGAAATGGGATGCACATTGTGAAACAGCTCATCTGCAAGGCCGCGGACTCTGCTTCTGACATCTACCTCGCGCTGCTTGCGTACAGGGCGACCCCACTTTCCACTGGCCTGTCGCTGGCTCAACTCCTGATGAACAGGGACCTGCGGACGACACTTCCAGCCACACACTTGCCCACCTGGATCACCTCCCGGTCCTGCAGAAGGTGCAGCAGCTCCGAAACCAGCAAAAGCAGGGCTATGATGCTCATGCCACCAATTTGTCCGTGTTATCCCCGGCAGACACTGTCAGGATCAAGATACCGGATGGTGGCTGGTCTGCTCCAGCTGTCGTTGTTCGACAGGCTGCGCCCCGCTCGTATGTTGTACGTATGGCTGATGGTTCTGTTGTACGACAAAACAGACGGGCACTGCACAAGGTTGCCTGCCCGCAACCGCTTTCTTCGCCATTTCAGTCCGTTGTTTTGCCACCTCCTGATACCTCAAACTACGAGGCTACCAGTCAGGCTTGCATCCCGCCTGTCAAGGCGCCGTTCCCACCACCACCACCTCTCCGGCGGTCGCCCAGGATCAGACGCAAGCCCCAGAGATTGGACTTATTTGTTTTGTCTGCTATGTTCTGTTTTCCCATGTGCCAACAAAACATTTTAAAAATGGGAGATGTCATGATACGCAGACATGCAGATAATGATATACAGACAGGCACAGACAGGCAGCTAATGAACACAAAGAATAGGACATGACCAATGAGCAGGCAGGACACTCAGGGGTGGTATCTCATTATAAAAGGCACGAGGCACTCACACTCCGCCTCTTTCCACTGATGAACATCTACAAAGTGAGTCAGGGTGTATGTACAGTATCACACCTCCAGCACGTGGCTAAGAGCTAGTTTGGTTCAGTCAGACAGACTAACCACACTTTGGATAGCAGAGTCGAACTCATAGAGAACTGTGTTAACTGTGCTCCTGGTTCAATAAATCAGATTGAACTAACTTCAAGGTCTGGAGTATCTTTTGGTTAAAGCTGCATCCAGTTGCGGCCTGTGTTATCCCAGAGTACATAACACAACTCCCTTGCCAGCGGAACGGCTCTGCCGCACCCCCCCCCAATTAAATTAGTGGCGGTCTCAGAGCAATTCTTGAACTGTTAATGGGCTAGCACCGGCGCCACATTGAACACGATTGATTACAATGAAAAATGGTCTCCGATTCTCTGGGGTCGGGATTGCCACGCGAGAGGCAGACAAGCTGTAGCCACATATTAACACTCCTCTCGCCACACACTCATCACAGCCAACAAGATGGTAGCATGAAGAGCGGCAGACACCAAGCTGGAGATCCTGCTGGACGCCGTGGAGGAGAGGGGGGCCACCCTGTTCCCCGAGGTGGGAGGGAGGCTGCAACCTGCGCCGTACACCAATCCTGAGCACAGGAGGCAGAAGCTGTGAGCGCCGAAAGAAGCTGCACCTCCTCCTCAGAACAGCCAAGGTGAGAAAACAACATGGCGCTCCTGGCACCAACCCTCATCCCACGCACCCGCACACTGCCCAACCAGGAGGGCGAATGAACCCCACCTCCCCCGCGGCAGGGTCCTCACTCCCTACCCTGCACTATGTGCCAGCACCCATACCGGCCGCCATGGCCGGGTGCCCTGCTCACGAAGGCCATCAGCTGCCCACCCACTGTGCTGCCCGCTTCTGAGTGTCTCACACTGTGCATCGTCTGTCCCCCACCCACAGGTGAATGCGGCCCACAATCGCCGAGAGAGAAAGAGAAGATCGGAGGGAGGCCGCCAGACCTGCGACCCCTCATCGCAAATAACGGCGGGCACTGTACCTGGTCGGTAGGCCTAGGGAGAGGGCAGTTGCCAAGGCGGAGCTCAGCATCGGGTAATCAAGTGAGGCCCCGCTGTGTTGCTGTTTCCCATGTCATGAGTGGCACGGCTTCCACCCACTCCCAACATACCCCACACCACCACCTCAACATCCCACGCCACCGCTCACCACCTTTGCACTACCCCCACGCCACCCGCTCAGAAACCCCTCACCACCACTTCAATCATGTCTTGTGTCCGGCAGGATCACCTGGTGAGGCGGGCCCTACTGGTGTCCCCCGCCCCCAACCCCAAGTCGATTCCAACAACAAGGATGTCCGGGTAGGAAAGAAAGCTCCAAACGCCAGCCTGAGACACTTTGGAGCACCAGTCCAGGGGTCGATACCGACTTCCCATCTCAGCTGTCTCCAACAGCCTCCACCATCCCAGAGGCACTCACCTCGGCTGGGCACTATCTGGTGCGACCCACACATGTGCTAACGTACATCATGTGGAGGTAGGCATCCCCGAGGGGGCGGACTGTCAGAGGACGGCCTGTCCAAGGACTAGAGGCCAACCATGTGGGACTCGGCATTCTGCAAATAGCGGTCCCATCGATAATGGAGATGCAGACACAGAGCCAGAGACTACAAGAGGGGCTGTCAGCAATCATCCAGCGCCTGCAGGTGAATCTGGAGGAGTCCAACCACCTGCAGGGTCAGGCGGCCATGCCGTAAGACCATAAGACCATAAGACATAGGAGCGGAAGTAAGGCCATTCGGCCCATCGAGTCCACTCCACCATTCAATCATGGCTGATTTCAACTCCATTTACCCGTTCTCTCGCCATAGCCCTTAATTCCTCGACAAATCAAGAATTTATCAACTTCTGTCTTAAAGACACTCAACATCCTGGCCTCCACCGCCCTCTGTGGCAATGAATTCCACAGACCTACCACTCTCTGGCTGAAGAAATTTCTCCTCATCTCTGTTCTAAAGTGACTCCCTTTTATTCAGAGCGGGTCGTCATCATCCTCCATTCCATGGCCCAGACCCGCTGTTACGACAAACCCAGCGCCCGCACCTAATAATCTTTACTATTGTCACAAGTAGACTTACGTTAACACTGCAATGAAGTTACTGTTGTTGAAGTCAGATTTAAAAAGAAGGTTTTTTGACAAAAGGTGTGCACTGGCTTTGATGCTTGTATACGAGGCAATTTGTGGGACTAGACAGTGTATAAACAATGCGTGTAATTTTATAACCTAATAATTACAAATATCAGAGAGGACAGACACACAATTAAACAAAGCCACTCAAAAAGGGCAGCACAGTAGCACAGTGGGTAGCAGTGTTGCTTCACAGCTCCAGGGTCCCAAGTTCAATTCCCGGCTTGGATCACTGTCTGTGTGGAGTCGGCACGTTCTCCCCATGTCTGCGTGGGTTTTCTTCGGGTGCTCCGGTTTCCTCCCGCAAGTCCCGAAAGACCTGCTGTTAGGTAATTTGGACATTCTGAATTGTCCCTCAGTGTACCCGAACAGGTGCCGGAATGTGTCGACTAGGGGCTTTTCACAGTAACTTCATTGCAGTGTTAATGTAAGCCTAAGCCTACTTGTGACAATGAAGATTATTATTAAAAAACATGTTTCGGGCAGCACGGTAACATAGTGGTTAGCACAGTTGCTTCACAGCTCCAGGATCGCAGGTACAATTCCTGGCTTGGGTCACTGTGTGGAGTCTACATGTTCTCCCATGTCTGCATGGGTTTCCTCTGGGTGCTACGATTTCCTCCCACAGTCCAAAGATGTGCAGGTTAGGTGGATTGGCCATGCTAAATTGCGCTTCGTGTTTCTCCTTCTGGGAAGTAACCGTGAGTTTATAATTTGGAAGTTTAGAACAGAAACCACAAGGACGTTTCCCGAATTAATTTTGGTCAAAGCACTGAAGTGCTAGGTTCCTTTGTGAGTGTGGTGATATTTGTTGTCGTCTGATATTGTGACATTGAGATCATAGTTTGAGTGGTTTGAGTAAAACCGCTAACAAACTGAAATGTAATTAACAAGTCTTTCTTTTCAAAAGTTATCAACCTAGATCCATGATTACTTACGTTTCCAGGGTATTTTTGATACACATGAGGAATTTTAATCAGGATACAAACTCACGTGTGTAAGAATAAGAAAACATTAATTTGATAGGGTTCATTGGAAGTTGGGATAGTTGAACTGAGGGTTGAGTGATTTCTTCGAGATTCTCTCCTGCTAACACTGTGAAAATTCCCTCGTCACCACACACCGGCGCCTGTTCGGGTACACAGAGGGAGAATTCAGAATGCTGATTTCTTAAGCATCTCCCCATTTAGAAAATAGTCTATGCCTCCATTTCTCCTTCCAAAGTGCATAACCTCACACTTTTCCACATTGTATTCCGTCTGCCACTTCTTTGCCCACTCTCCTAACTTGTCCAAATCCTTCTGCAGCCCGCCTGCTCCCTCAAACCAACAGCCGCTCTACAGATCTTTGTATCATCTGCAAACTTAGCAACAGTGCCTTTAGTTTCTTCTTCCAGATCATTAATGTATTTTGTGAAAAGTTGAGGCTCCAGCACAGACCCCTGAGGCATACCACTAGTCAACAGCTGCCATCCTGAAAAAGATCCCTTTTTCTCCACGCTCTGCCTCCTGCCAGTCAGCCAATCCTCTATCCATGCAAGGATCTTACCCTTAACACCATGGGCTTTTAACTTATTTAACAGTCTCCTATAAGACCAGATTTGTCAGACATGACCTCCCCTTGACGAAGCCATGCTGACTCAGTCCTATTTTATCATGCACTTCCAAGCACTCCGCAATATCATCTTTAATAATGGACTCTAAAATCTTACGAATGACCGAAGTCAGGCTAACCAGCCTATAATTTCCCGTCTTCTGCCTACCTCCCTTCTTAAACAGCGGTGGGACATCAGCTACTTTCCAGTCCTCTGGGACCCTTCCTGCCTCCAGTGATTCCTGAAAGATCATCACCAATGCCTCCACACTCTCCTCAGCTATCTCTTTTAGAACCCTGGGGTGTAGTCCATCCGGTCCAGGTGATTTATCCACCTTCAGACATTTCAGTTTCCCCAGAAACTTCTCCTTAGTGATCGTCACTGAACTCACCTCTGCCTCCTGATTTCCACGAGCTCTGGCATCCCACTGATGTCTTCCACCATCAAGACTGATGCAAAGTAACTATTCAGTTCCTCTGCAATTCTTTGTTTTCTATTATTACTTCTCCAGCCACGTTTTCCAGTGGTCCAATGTCTATTTTTGCCTCTCTCTTACCTTTTATACATAGAAAAAAAGCTTCCATTATATTACTAGCGAGCTTGCACTCATATTTCATCTTCTCCCCCCTCATTGCTTTTTTAGTTGTCCACTGCTCGCTTTTAAAGGCTTCCCAATCCCCTGGCTTCCCAATAATGCTCGCCACTTTGTATGCTTTTTCTTTTGCTTTTATGCTGTCCTTGACTTCCTTCGTCAGCCATGGATGACTTGTCCTCCCCTTAGCATGTGTCCTCCTCCTTGGAATTAAATTCTGTTGTGCCACCCGAATAACTCCGAAAAATTCCTGACATTGCTGTTCCATTGTCTTCCATGCGAGACTCCTTTTCCAATCAACTCTGGCCAGCTCCTCCCTCATGCATTTGTAGTTACCCTTATTTAATTGTAGTATCGTTACATCTGATTGTAGCTTCTCCCTCTCAAACTTCAGGGTAAATTCTATCATATTGTGGTCAGTGTTCCCTAAGGGTTCCTTCACCTTAAGTTCCCTAATCAAGTCTGCCTCATCACATATCACCAAATCCAGAATTGTCTGTTCCCTGTAGGCTCTGTCACAAGCTGCTCCAAAAATACATCTCTTAGACTTTCCACAAATTCCTTTTCTTGGGATCCACTACCAACCTAATATTCCCAGTCCACCTGCATATTGAAGTCCCCCATGATTATTGTCATGTTGACTTTTGTACATGCCTGTTCTATCACCTGATTTATGTTCTGCCCCACATCTTGTCAACTGCTGCGGGGCGTGTACATAATTTCCAAAAGGGCCTTTTTACTTTTGCGATTCCTCAACTCTATGCCTTCTGATCCTATATTGCTTCTTGCTATCAATTTGACTTCATCCTTCATAACAATGCAACCATGCCCCACTTTGCCTACCTGCCTGTCCTTTCGATAGAACAAATATCCTGAGATATGTAGATCCCAGAACTGATCCCCTTGCAGCCATGTCTCTGTAATGTCCACTACATCATACCGGCCAATTTCTATGTGCGCAACAAGCTCAATTACCTTGTTCCGTACACTGCGTGCATTTTGGTACAACACTCTGAGTCCTGCATTGACCACCTCCCTTCTCACACTTATTTGCTCTGCCTGAGGGTGATGCTGTTCTCTTATTTTTGTTCTCTATTTCCCCTTCAATTATTATCCCTTCTCAGCTAACGCTCTGGTTCCCATCCCCCCTGGCATTCTAGTTTAAATCCTCCTGAGTGACTCTAGCAAACCCCCCAGCCAGGATATTGGTGCCCCTCCAGTTTAGATGCAACTCACCATTGTTGTACAGATCCCACCTGCCCCGGAAGAGGTCCCAGAACTTGGCTACTCAGTCCGCAACTGGATCCTGGACTTTCTGACCCACAGACCACAATCAGCAAGAATAAACAACATCATCTCCTCCACAATAGTCCTCAATACTGAGGCCCCGCAAGGCTGCGTACTTAGCCCCCGACTATACTCCCTGTACACAGACGACTATGTGCCAAAATTTGATTCCAACTCCATCCACAAGTTTGCTAACGATACGACCGTATTGGGCTGGATCTCAACCAATGAACCAATGACGAGTCAGACTACAGGAGGGAGATAGAGAACCCATTGGAGTGGTGCAGCGACAAAAATCTATCATGCAATGCCAGCAAAACTAAAGAGCTGGTCATTGACATCAGCTGTGCACAACCCTGTCAGCATCCACGGAGCCGAGATGAGATGGTTAGCAGCTTCAAATTCCTAGGGTTACACATCACCAAAAATTAGTCCTGGTCCACCATTGTCGACGCTACCACCAAGAAAGCACAACAGCGCCTATACTTCCTCAGGAAACAAAGCAAATTCAGCATGTCCACATTAACTCTTACCATCTTTTACAAATGCACCATAGAATGCATCCAATCTGGCTGCATCACAGCCTGGTATGGCAACTGCTCGACCCAAGACCGCAAGAAACTTCAGAGAGTCGTGAGCACAGCCCAGTACATCACATAAAGCTGTCTCCCATCTATTGACTCCATCTACACCTTCCACTGCCTGGGGAAAGCGGGCAGCATAATCAAAGACCCCTCCAACCCGGCTCACTCACTCGTCCAACTCTTCCATCGGACAGGAGATACAAAAGTCTGCGAACACGCACGAACAGACTCAAAAACAGCTTCTTCCCCGCTATTACCAGACTCCTAAATGACCCTCCTATGTACTGACCTGATTACACAACACCCCTGTACGCTTCACCCGATGCCGGTGTTTATGCAGTTACATTATGTAGCTTGTATTGCCCTATTATGTGTTTTCTTTTTCTTTTCTTTTCCTGTACTTAATGATCTGTTGTGCTGCTAGCACAAAAATACTTTTTCACTGTACCTCGGTACAGGTGTCAATAAACCAAACCAACCAACCAAATCTGAAACCCTCCCTCCTACGCCACCAGTTTAACCATGTGTTTAGCTGCACTATCCTCCTTATTCTAGCCTCACTAGCACGTGCCACAGGGAGTAATCTTGGGATTAGAACCCAGAGGTCCTGCTTTTCAGCTTAATTCCCAACTCTCTGAATTCCTTCTGCACAACCTCATCACTCTTCCTGCCTGTGTCGTTAGTTCCTATGTGTACCACGACCTCTGGCTGTTCAGCCTCCCCATCAGGATGTCCTGTGTTTGTTCAGACAGTCTGGTTCTTTAACAGACTCATCTCCCCGCCGGCGAAATAAGTGTTTGATGCGAGGACCAGCCCTGAGCGTTGAGTGATTTCTTCGAGATTCTCTCCCGCTAACAGTTTGGTGTCATGAATCGGATTCTTCAGTCGACCGATACCGTCAGAGACCTGGGTGAGTACATTTACTTATTATAGGTATAAACTTATCCCGGGGACCGGCTGGTATTCGGCGGCTGACGAATTCCGAACCCATGAACAGGGTCTGGCCAGCAGTCAAACGGTGGTGGGTAGTTAGTCAAGGAACGTAGACGTTGTCAGGTATTGTCTGAAAGTGCTTAGGTGTGTGAAAAGAATAAGTGACTGACTTGTGATCTGACAACAAGCCAAGAGACATGTCTACTACAAGTTGCACTTGATGAAAAGCGGACCTCTGAGAGTAGATTCCTTATGGTTTTAGCTCCACTCAGTCATGGCAAGTAAAACATAGATCTCGAGTGGAGACAAGAATGATCCTCTATGCGTCATTTGGCAGCGAGAACAAAGTTTATCGATAAGATGATTAAATCGGATTTGAACTTTATTGAGTGGGGAGGTTTCCTGCGAGGGGGACGCCCCAAATTCACCATTTAGATTAAATTGACTTGTCAAAAAGAAAAAGAAAAATCAAATAAAACTAAAACTAAAAGACAGACCTCGGGTTCATTGAGGAAGGAAGAGAAGGTACAATGTCCCTTTTCCTCACCCAGATGCATTGCCACCCGATTGATCAAATGTGGAAGCCGGCTGGATTTCAATAGAAACTCTGCTGCACAGTAAAAAGGTTTGGAAAGCTCAGTAAGCTTTTCCAGAAATATCTGGGGATGACAGCTCCCCCTTGGTGTACGCTGGACACCGCAGCTGACCCCCTCTCAAAAAAGGGAGTTAAGCAAACAGAAGATTAAGGTTTGAAACGTAACAAATGGGTTCCTGTCGAAGTTGAAATTCAGATTGCTTCAAATTTGCAATATTTGAGTTTGAGATTAAGGCATTCAAGTCGTCCAGGACAGTGCCGCCGAGATAAACTTGGCAGTAATCCAATTCATTTGAGTAAAGAAAAACGAGTAAGTTTTCTTTCAAACACTGGTTAAGTAGCGAACATTGGAAATTGAAATCAGTTTAAAGAACAAGAAAGAAATTTAAGTAAAATTAAAGGAAAGATCAAAAAAGTATTATGTGAAGGGAAGCAATGGAGTTCCAAGTATCTTTGCCCACTCTGCGTCACTTTAGATTCTGTAGGAAAATTAACCATTTCAGCAGAAATTCTAAATTGTCCCCAAAAGAATTTACGTCTCTAAGAATATCTATTGCCGATAAAATCAATTATTGGAAATTGACTTATATGGAATAAAATAAATAAAAGTTTTATGATGAAGGCGAATGGAGAATCTTGTTTAGTATTTTAATGAAGCGATTGTGAAATTGCTGTCTCTTTAAGAATCTGTAGCTGTAAGAAAAGGTTAATAGTTAACTGTGATAGTCACGAGCTGTGTGAATCTGTATGTTTGGTTTGTGGATGTTCATATATCTCTGCTAGGGTTTATCTTCTGGGAAGTAACTTAGTGTTGCACGGGAACTTACCTTCACAGGAACTCCAGGAGCAGCTGGGAATCATGGGAGCAGTGTCTGGAGGGTGGAGCCGAGCGATCGGTAAGTGTTTAAATTGAGCTCCAGGTGACAATCACACTTGCAAAAGAGAGAGTGGCTCCTGATTGGTTCACAATAATTCAGGTAATTCGTGTCCTTATCCCTTTCATTCCGGAGTAGATTCTGAGTTACATTTTCTAAGGTAAGTGTTTTTCTTCTCGCACCTACTTGAGGGTAGCAAGCTAGATTTAATATTGAATAACAACCTGTAGTAACCAGGAGACACACTAAATTTTTTGGGGGCCTATTCGTGAAAGCAGCAGCACCACTCTTCACTGGACTTTCTAACCTTACCTTATATAATCAAACACTACTCTTCTCATCCTGAATTCCACATATTACCACCTTTTCTGGCAATATTCCTCCCAAACTACATAACTGCTCATCTCTTACCATCAAAGATTGACTAGCTCCCGCAACACTTAAAATTATGACTTCTTTCCCAACTCCTCCTGGTACACATGATTAAACTGTACCCACACAAGTAAATTCTTTAAAGAGATCTGGCACCTTCTTATCAATTACCTCTGGATCAGGGTCTCCAATCTTTTGCACTTCCTTCGCTTTACTTGGGCTTTCTTTTACCACTTTAACAAACCCCACTGGCTTATCCTGTTTTACTACATCAGCCTTCCCAGTGCTTTTCTTCAACCCCCAACACTGTGACTTTACATGGCCTAGTTTATTACAATAAAAACATCATAAACTTTTCATTTCTCTTCCACCCTCCTGGATTTCTTTTTAATCTGAGGTACACTCTCCTCATTATCTCCCATCAGATTTCCTTTACCTTTACCACGTGAATATTTTTCTTTTCCCGAGTTTCTATCCCTCACAGGCTGAAACTGATGTCAGAAACCAAACTTTGATTCATGAACTAATTCGTAATCATCTGCCATATAGCCTGCTAATCTTGCAGTTTTAACCCTCTGCTCTTCCACATGAGTTCTCATTACATCAGGAATTGAATTTTTAAACTCCTCCAAAATTATCATTTCTCTAAGAACGTCATACGTTTGGTCTATTTTCAAAGCCCTTATCCGCCAAATAAAATTACTCTCTTTGATACTTCCAAACTCCATGTATGTTTGACCAGGTTCTTTCCTTACATTTCTAAACATTTGTCTGAAGGCTTCAGGCACTAGTTCATATGCACCCAAGATGGATTTTTTTCACCTCCTCTTACATCCCAGATACCTCCTCTGATAATGATGCAAACACCTCACTAGCTCGACCTACCAACTTTGTTTGAATCAGTCATACCCACATGTCCTGTGGCCATTTCATTTGTATAGGTACCTTCTCAAATGTAATGAAAAAGGATTCTACCTCCTTCGCATCAAACCTTGGCAATGCTTGGACATTTTTAAATAGATCCCCACCAAGCCTTCGACTATGACGCACATGCTCACTATCCTCATCACTATCCTCAGACTGTACGTTTCTCTTTACATCTGCCAATTTTAACTGACTGTCATGTTTCATGGCTGTTTTCTGAAGTTCAAAGTCTCTCTCATTTTCCCTTTCCAAGATCTGTACCTCCCTTTCCCTTTCTTTTTGTTCTACGAGGGCTATTCTTTCTTTTTCCCTTAATTCTCTCTCTTCTTCTTTTCTCCTCATTTCGTATTCAAACTGCTTTTATTCTTTTTTATGTTCAAGCTGCTTGAACTGTAATTGAATTCTTGCCATTTCCAATAATTCTGACCGTGTCTCAGGCAATTTTAAATGCTCAGCTACCGCCGTAATTGCCTCTTCTTTTTGTATTTTGTCAGGTAATATTAACTGCAACGTTTTTGCCAAATCCAAAGGCCTTTTTTTTGTCTTGGTTTATAAGGTACTGTGTGTGGCCTTCTCCACCCCCAAAAACGTCTGCGCCTCTGAAATAGCCATTGTCCACAACACATTCCCTACTGAAACTGGAATACCACATCTGAAAAGCAAACACAAATATGCTCACCCGTCATTGTCTTTAAGGTCGCTAAGCCAACCCAATCGCAAAAGATAGACTTTTATCACATGAGACTCCAAATTGTTATGGGCCAGGGATTTAGAAAACACAAAAGTATATCATGGAGTTCACCTGACCCCCAACTGTTTATAGATTTTGCTTATGAGGAGCATAAGCGCCTACCTTTCACGTGTTATTCAACAGAGCCTTTAAGCATTAACATAGAACATACAGTGCAGAAGGAGGCCATTCGGCCCATCGAGTCTGAACCGACCCACTTAAGCTCTCACTTCCACCCTATCCCCGTAACCCAATAAGTCCTGCTACCCTTCCTACCCCTCCTAACATTTTGCACACTAAGGGCAATTTATCATGGCCAATCCACCTAACCTGTCTTTGGACATTGTTAATCAAAACAAAGTTTATTCTACAAATAGAGTTAAAATTTCTATTAACTCACACGGTAAGCATTTTTATCAATGACAAACATAAATACCCCACACAACTACAGTTCTCTCTATATATATATATATATATATAACCCTTAATAACTTCACTCTCAACCATTTCAATTTCATAACAGCATCCAATAAACTACAAAAACACTTTTACCAAAACAGTAGGTTTGAATTCTTTCCAGAAAACAGTTAAAACTTATAATTATCAAGTGATCTGGCCACCTTTTAACATTCAGAGAGAGAGAGGAGAAGCCTTCTTTGTCTGAATCTAGCTTCCCACTGTGTAAAAAGAAATTAAAACTCAGAGCCACAGCCAGCTCCCAGCTCAAAATGAAAGTAAAGCCCAGTGCCACAGCCCAGCTCAACCCACACAATGACATCACTGAAGCCATTTGAGAAGATAATACATTTCTTAAAGGGACACTCCCAATACAGTTTAAACTAAGTTGTCAGTGGTGGGGGTGATAATCGGAACTGTAAGCCAGCAAGTGTAGAGAGTGGGGATGAGCATGGTACCAGAGCCAAGCTGGAGAGGAAAGGAAGGCTGTGGGAGGTTGAGCTCAGTGGGCCTGGAGGTCTGGAGTCTATCTGCTTCAATGCATGGAGTATAACAGGTAAGACAAATGAAGTTAAAGCCTTGATTCACGCGCGGAACCTGGATGTGGATGCTGTAACGGAGACTTGGTTAAAAAAAGGACAGGACTGACAGCTGTATATTCCAGGATTTACGTGTTTTAGGCGAGACAGGGAGGAAGGTAAAAGAGGTGGGGAGTTGCAATACTTGTTAGGGAACATATTGCAGCTGTACATAGGGAGGACACCATGTAAAAATCAAGTAACAAGGCACTGTGTGTATAGCTCAGTAACAGGAAGGGGGCAGTCACTATGATGGGGGTGTACTACTCTGCACAGTCCATGGGAAGTTGAAGAACAGATATGTAAGCAAATTCTGGATAGATGTAGAAATAATAGGCTTGTTGTAGTGGGAGACTTTAATTTTCCTCAAATTGACTGGAAATCTCTCAGGGCTCGGTGTCTGGAAGGTGAGAAATTGGATAAGTGTGTCCAAGAAGGTTTTTTGAAACAATATGTGGATAGTCCGACTAGAGAGGGGGCGATATTGGACCTAGTACTAGGGAATGAGCCCGGCCAAGTCATCAAAGTTGCAATGGGGAACAGTGACCTTAGTGAAGCATTTCATAGATAAGTTCCCTCGTGGCAGGCTGGTGCAAAAGGTTAGATCACATGGGATTAGGAGTGAATTAGCTGGATGGATCCAGAACCGGTTTGGCCATCGAAGACAGAGGGTAGCAGTGAAGGGGTGTTTTTCCGAATGGAGGTCTGCAACTAGTGATCCGCAGGGATCAGTTTTGGGACCACTTCTCTTTGTAATATATATAAATGACTTAGAAGAAAACGTAGCGGGTCTGATTTGCAAGTTTGTGGATGATACCAAGATTACAGGAGTTGCGGATAGTGAAGAAGATTGCCAGAGAATACAACAGTGTTGGAGGGAAGTGGTGTTGGTAAAACTTTGTTTAATTCGGAAAAACTGTGCACACAGGAGAGGCAGGTTCTGCTGCTAGCTTTAGCTCCCAATTGTCCGCTCTGCCTGTCCTCAGAAATACATGCATATATATTTCAAGTTCTTTTGAGTCACAAGCAGGTATTGACGTCACTGAATCATTCGGAACAATACAAAGTGATCATTATGCATATTTTCTGGTCCCCGTAATGGGAAAACGATTAAAGGATACAATGTTTCCTTACAATCTCATGGGTTTGTGCTTAACATATTTAACTTCTAGAAGAGGTGCGAATGTGCGAATAGGGGCTATTTAGCACAGGGCTAAATCACTGGCTTTGAAAGTAGACCGAGGCAGGCCAGCAGCACGGTTCGATTCCCATAACAGCCTCCCCGAACAGGCACCAGAATTTGGCGACTAGGGGCTTTTCACAGTAATTTCATTTGAAGCCTACTTGTGATAATAAGCGATTTTCATTTCATTTCATTTCATCGTCCCACCAGGCTCCGAATAAATAACCTGATGTTCTCCCTGGTAGGTGAAATTCTCCCACTGTCAATGAGTCTGTGACGTGCAAACAGAAGCTATGGCTGCTACCACAGAGTAAACCCCCGAGATGATCTCCGTCTCCAGCATTGTGCGCAACACTGTGTCGGCCCCACCTGTATAGCTTTGAAGGCTTTCCGTAAAGGCAGTATGTTGTCCATCACTTTGCTGGTATTAGACAGGGGCTCGAGGGTTTTACATGCACACACGATAACGTATTGATTCTGTACAGCGCTCCACAGTGCTCATCTATGCCAAACCTTCGCCGTGTGCAATGTGCTCCCTGGATCCAGTTCGATAGACCCAGCCCTTCTGTACTGTCCCCAGGGATTCGAACCTGTAACTGTCCTCAAAGGTGCCCTTTGTTTGATTTTCCAGAGGGACCACCATTATTAATCTCATCCCTCCTTCAATTGGTTCGTCGCCTGGCCTGGTGACCACAAGCTCATGCCTGTCCCTTTGTAAATTTAAGAGACTTAGCCTGTGTAGAGAGGTGAACAGATGCCGCGGGATGGATCCAAATCGTAAGTCTGTGATGTCAGCTTTGATACCGTCAATTGCGAAAACGATTAAAGGATACAATGTTTTCTTACAATCTCATGGGTTTGTGCTTAACATATTTAACTTCTAGAAGAGGTGCGAATGTGTTGGACAATGGATCCCTTAGACTTACTCGGCCCTCCTGGTGTTTCCCTTTTCATCTTCAAATGCTCTGTGAGATGATTAAATCATTTCCAATGTGGGTGACTTTAACCCCTTGCTTGCTGGTTTTCCCTTGGTATATGTTTAACCCCTTGCCTGTTGGTTTGCTCTTGACCTGTGCTATTACAATACTTTGAGACATCTTTATTATACCAATCCTGACACATATAACAATTTCTTCCGCCAACAACAGGATCTAGATAGGCTGCAAAATTGGGCAAAGAAACGGCAGATGGAGTTTAACCCAGACAAATGCGAGCTGAAGCATTTTGCCAGATCCAATTCTGGTGGGAGCTTTCAAATCAATGGCAGAACCTTCAGGAGCACAGAGGCACAGAAAGATCTGGGCGTGCAGGTCCACAGGACGTGGAAGCTTTGGGGAGAGGACAGAAAAGGTTTACCAGGATGTTGCCTGGAGAGAATTAGCTATGAGGAAGGATTGAATAAACTGGGAGTGATCTCCCTGGAGAGATGGAGGCTGAGGGGCGACCTGATAGAACTTTCTAAAATTATTAGGGCTACAGATAGGGTGAACAGTTGGAGGCTTTTTCCCAGTGCAGAAATGGCAATTAAAAGGGGGCACAGGTTCAAGGTTAGGGGGGAAGGGTTCAGTGGAGATGTGTGGGGAAAGTTCTTTTTACACAGAGGATGGATGTGGCCTGAATGCATTGCCAAGTGAGGTGGTTAAGACAGATACGTTGGTGACCTTTAAGAGTTATCTGGATAGGCAGATGAACAGACTTGATATCGAAGGATGCAAGAGGTTGGTCTAGATAGGACACATGATCGGCGCTGGCTTGGAGGGCTGAAGGGCCTGTTCCTGTGCTGTATTGTTCTTTGTTCTCCTGTAGGTCTCTAACTTTCCTCTGCTTGACTGTTGACCATGGCCCTTTCCTCTCTTTCCTTGGTAATACTGCCCTGTGACTTTAGACTTTTGATCTTTGGGGACCACGAGTAGTCCACACATTTTTCAGCACCACTTAAACACTTGGGTGAAAATGGACCCTTAGCTGTTCAGACATTGATAAATTGTATGCTGCCAGAGCATGCGCAAAGTTACAAATTGATGAATCTCACCTGGCAAACGCAGCCATGGACAGAAGTAGTTACCTCCTTGGTTAATATAGAATCATAGAATCAGAGATTTTATAGTGCAGAAGGAGGCCACTCAGCCCATCGAGTGTGCACCGGCCCTTGGTAAGAGCACGCTACCTAAGCCC
The DNA here is from genome assembly GCF_047496885.1 of Scyliorhinus torazame. Lineage (NCBI taxonomy): Eukaryota > Metazoa > Chordata > Chondrichthyes > Carcharhiniformes > Scyliorhinidae > Scyliorhinus > Scyliorhinus torazame. The sequence continues at coordinate 66,354,478 of NC_092708.1, read as the reverse complement.
CACGCCTCCACTCTATTCCCCTTTATCCCCGTAACCCAATAACCCCGCCTAACCTTCTTTTTTGGACAGTACGAAGTCTTACAACACCAGGTTAAAGTCCAACAGGTTTGTTTCGATGTCACTAGCTTTCGGAGCGCTGCTCCTTCCTCAGGTGAATGAAGAGGTCTGTTCCAGAAACACATATATAGACAAATTCAAAGATGCCAAACAATGCTAGGAATGCGGGCATTAGCAGGTGATTAAATCTTTACAGATCCAGAGATGGGGTAACCCCAGGTTAAAGAGGTGTGAATTGTCTCAAGCCAGGACAGTTGGATTTTGCAGGCCAGATGGTGGGGGATGAATGTAATGTGACATGAATCCCAGGTCCCAGTTGAGGCCGCACTCATGTGTGCAGAACTTGGCTATAAGTTTCTGCTCGGCGATTCTGCGTTGTCGCGGGTCCTGAAGGCCGCCTTGGAGAACGCTTACCCGGAGATCAGAGGCTGAATGCCCTTGACTGCTGAAGTGTTCCCCGACTGGAAGGGAACATTCCTGCCTGGTGATTGTTGCGCGATGTCCGTTCATTCGTTGTCGCAGCGTCTGCATGGTCTCGCCAATGTACCACGCTTCGGGACATCCTTTCCTGCAGCGTATGAGGTAGACAACGTTGGCCGAGTCGCACGAGTATGTACCGCGTACCTGGTGGGTGGTGTTCTCACGTGTAATAGTGGTATCCATGTCGATGATCTGGCACGTCTTGCAGAGATTGCCATGACAGGGTTGTGTGGTGTCGTGGTCACTGTTCTGAAGACTGGGTAGTTTGCTGCAAACAATGGTTCGTTTGAGGTTGCGCGGTTGTTTGAAGGCAAGTAGTGGGGGTGTGGGGATGACCTTGGCAAGATGTTCATCATCATCAATGACGTGTTGAAGGCTGTGAAGAAGATGACGTAGTTTCTCCGCTCCGGGGAAGTACTGGACGACGAAGGGTATTCTGTCGGTTGTGTCCCATGTTTGTCTTCTGAGGAGGTCGCTCCGGTTTTTCGCTGTGGCGCGTTGGAACTGTCGATCGATGAGTCGAGTGCCATATCCCGTTCGTACGAGGGCATCTTTCAACGTCTGTAGATGTCTGTTACGCTCCTCCTCGTCTGAGCAGATCCTGTGTATAAGGAGCGCTTTTCCATAGGGGATGGGTTCTTTAATGTGTTTAGGGTGGAAGCTGGAGAAGTGGAGCATCATGAGGTTATCCGTGGGTTTGCGGTAAAGCGAAGTGCTGAGGTGACCGTCCTTGATGGAGACGAGTGTGTCCAAGAATGCAACTGATTTTGGAGAGAAGTCCATGGTGAGTCTGATGGTTGGATGGAACTTATTAATGTCATTGTGTAGTCGTTTCAGTGATTCTTCGCCGTGGGTCCAAAGGAAAAAAATGTCATCGATGTATCTGGTGTATAACATCGGTTGAAGGTCCTGTGCGGTGAGTAGGTCCTGTTCAAACTTGTGCATGAAGATGTTGGCGTATTGGGGTGCGAATTTGGTCCCCATGGCTGTTCCGTGCGTCTGGATGAAGAACTTGTCGAAGGTGAAGACGTTGTGATCCAGAATGAAGCGGATGAGTTGCAGAATTGCGTCTGGAGATCTTTTTTGGACACTAAGGTCAATTTAGCATGGGCAATCCACCTAACCCACACATCTTTGGACTGTGGGACAAAATCAGAGCACCTGGAGAAACCCACGCACTCACAGGGAGAACGTGCAGACTCCACACAGACAATGAACGAAGCCAGGAATCGAACCTGGGACCCTGGAGCTGTGAAGCAATAGTGCTAACCACTAGGCTACCGTGCTGCCCCACAGGTCATGTGAAATTTGAACCGAGAAGGACGGTTCGTGGCCCCCAAAAATCAAAAGTTTAAAGTCACAGGGCAGTATTACCAGGGAAAGGGAGGAAAGGGCCCTGGTCAACAGTCAAGCAGAGGAAAAGAACGTTATAATGGAGGAGGAAGAGGTAGAGGACAATGGCAGATGAGAGATAGATCACAGAATCAATGTAGAAGATGTGGGAGAAAAGGGCATTGGGCTCGCGATTGTCAATTTTGACCCCCAAGAAGGATGTATCCCATCTGGCAGCATCCCTCCTCCCCCACCTCCTTCTATGTTCTCTGACCCCAATCCTAATCAAACCAATAGGGGTGCCACGGAGAAAAGGTGGTACAGGCGACCATGATCAGACTGTCTAAATCAATGAGAGATGGACCCATCACACTGATAAAAATAGGAGATCAGTATGTGGACCTTCTTATCGATACCTGTGCTGCTATGACCTCTGTACCCTCCTCCATGGAAATAAACACCTGGTGAATCCTCGATTGTCACTATAGGGGTAGCCGGTATTCCCATGATGCAGCCATTATCATGCCCAACAAACATGGAAAGAGACAATGTCCCCCTGTAGATACTATAATGTTTCAAAAACATTGCCCCTTCCCATATTAGGAAGACAGGCACTCTGCAAATTAGGAGGGGTAATTCCTTGCACAAATAAGGGAATGTTTATGAAAATACCTCAAATACGAACTCATCAGTTGCTACAAAAATAAATTCAGAGGCTGCGCCTGATCATTCTGTGCCTGTGTTGTATTGCTGACAGCTGAACGATAACCCCTATAGTAAATTTGTTAAGGAAATGCAGGAAATCCTACACCAGGTTCATGAACCTTGGGCACAACTGTTAAAACACCTGATAGAATCCAACTGAGAAAATATAGTGACTCATTGCATGGCTTGGTATGCTCGTGAGGATGAGCAAGCATACAAGGAACATGCGCAATGTCACGGGACAGCAGACTTCATTGCAAGTCACTTCCTATTTATTTTTCGGTGTTGTGGGAGTAGGAATTAACCCATATCCAGAGGGACCTGTTTAGGATGGGTTTGACTTCATGACACCATTTAACATTGGCCGTAAGACATCCCGCTAAGGCAAAGCAAATAGGAGAAATGATCAAAGAAGCCAAAGGCAAACAAGTAGCCCATGAGCTTTGTATTGAAATGGATGGAAAAAATTGCCTGATAGAATTTTACAGTAAAAAGGAGGAACAAGTGGCCTGGAAAGAGGAGCAATGGCCCGCTATATTTGAAAGACAACAGCTGCCCCGAAAGAACCGCCAGTTGCTCCCTTCTGTCCTGGCCCAGCTCCCGGCACATCCACGGACCCAACATAAAAATCATGTTGGAAAATGTCATTCTGCCCAGCGCATTGGGTGCAGTTACATAAGAACGTTACCCTGCCCTGCTTAAAACAATACAGTTGGCACCGGAAGCAGAAAAAGGGATTGAGGAAGTGATCAATGCACTGTTACAGCAAGGGGACTGAAGAAAACACAAAATCCCTGTAATACCCCGATACTCCCTATTCCAAAAGAATGAAGGCCCAATGAGTGGCGGTTTATGCAAGATCTCAGAGCCATCAATAAAATAGTCATCCCGAAGGCTCTGTTGGTGCCTGACACAAATGTCATTTTGTCATCTATACCAGTAACAGTGGATACTTTCTCCGTCATAAACTTCTGCTCAGCCTTTTTCTCCATACCATTGCACCCGGACAGTCAATATCTATTTGCTTTCATACATTGGAAACAACAGTACACCTGGACGCACCTGTCACAAGGCGATACGGAAAGCTCAGCAGTGCAAGCTGCAGCAGTTAAAAGAGACTTGGACGGGTGCCAGTTGTCTGAGGGCTCAACACTCCTTCGGAATGCTGACGATTTAATTGTTAGCCTCAGAGGGGGGGCTAGTTTGTCAACAGGATACCCTGCTGTTATTTTCACATCTGGCAGAGAGAGGGCATAGAGTCTCAATGGAAAAATTGCAATTCTGTCAGGAGACAGTTCAGTATTTGGGATTTCAGCTGCAGCAAGGGCAGTGGAAGCTTGGGTCTGAAAGAGTACAGCCTGTAGCAAAGGTTCCAACTCCACACACGAAAAAGGAAATCCTTACCTTCCTCGGGATGGTGGGATATTGCAGGCAGTGGATACCTGACTGTAGAGAGACTGTAGCTCCAGCGTTTATGACAGCATCAACACTTAGCCCCTGGATCGGAGAATCCCACCCCTTGTATATGTGAAAGCATTAACAAAGATTATTTTTCTCCTGGGTGGAAAGGACCCTACCAGGTCATGCTGAAAACCCAAACAACCATTAAAGTAATAGATAAGCCAGATTGGATACAAGCAACTCGGTGTAAATCACATCATATGGAACTGTGAGAATACTAGAGAAATGCTGACCTGAAGGGAATGAAGGTGCTACTGTTCTTATGTATTATCATACTATACAAACATCATGTAGGAAGTGAACTGAATGCTAACACCTTAAAAAACATTTCTCACTCATACGCCGAGTGGGTAAATAAATCCAGTTGTTGGGTTTGTACACAAATTCCTAGATGCTCGGGGAGGGCATCCCTGTGCGACCTATCCCATTCACCAGAAACGAGATAGCAGATTGGGCTCGAAGAAGAAATAGTACAGCACGTATGAAGGTACACAGGATATGTTAGAATGGAAATCAGCTGGTACGATATGAATAGGTTTGAGGGATGGTGGTGGCCGAGGTTTAATGTAACACATCAACCTCTCTGTTTGAACCTTCCCAATCACGCTAGAGTCCCAAAACGAGGTATATGCTTTAAGAAGCAGAAAACAAATGGGACCAGTCCAAGTAGGCGTGAGTCAGTGTGATCCGGGAAGAGAGACCCTGAATTGGCAACCTCCCATAAACCACCTCACAGCTAAAGGACTATTCCCCTTTGCTTGGTCAGGAGTTGAAAACCAAACTCATGGAGGCTTCTGGGAAGGAGTACCAAGTAGAATAATGGTGACTGATAGAAAAGAAGAACTGACCGCATTGATGTGTTAGTGCTCTGGATCCGTGTAACACATACAGGCTACCAACATTTAAAATAGTACAACACTATTTTATTAAGTTGGAAACTGTTGAACATACTTTCAATGTGGGTTAACACGATGTTAGATTAAACTAAAGACCTATGCCTGTCCGAACCAGTCTATGCACTCAGCACATAGTGAAGATCTGTGCTGTAAGCTGTAAGCTCTGTCCTTCTGAGAGGCTGCGCCCCGAATGAGCGGGAACTCTGATGCTCTCTGTCTATATAGTGAGTGTGCTCCAACTGGTGATTGGCTGCGGTGTTGTATGTGTTGATTGGTCTTGCTGTGTGTCCATCAGTGTGTGTGTCTGCACCATGATATACCAGTGTACATTATGACACGCATATAACGGCACGTATTTTATCTGTGGCTGTAAGGTGTATCCTTGGTTACCAGAGAATTGGGAAGGCTCTTGTCAGTTGGGATACGTAGTTCCTTATGTGCATCATGTCCAGCAATTACAGGATCATCCCCATCACAGGACAACACAGAGGCTGGGTAAAATGCATGTCCCCTGTGTGCCGTGCACCCTCCCCAGAAGGAACAGAGAATAGAGTGTGAGCAATACGCCGATGGGATGGTTACACATTGAAAGTCTTGTTGGTATGTGTCACCCACGACTGAATGTGTGAGATCCGGGAAGAGAGTAGCCATTTGAGTACATGATGCCATGCTGAGAGTTTGCTTGTGGAAGGAGCTAAGAGTGGAATTACCCTGGCAGCACAGTTGAGATTATTCATCAGCTTCCTGCACTTGATGGTACATCTTGGAGAGGTGGCAAGCACGCTGACCTCCAGGGAAATGGCCTCCCAGGCTGGAGAGGTGCGGCTGATGTGCTTCTTTGAGCAATCCCAGGTGTAGAGCACATGCCAGTGAGCCTCAACTCCCCGAATGAGGGTCTTGAGGTCTCTCTCTGGCATTTAAATAATCATAATCTTGACTAGTGTAACAAGTAGGCTTATATTAACACGACAATGAAGTTACTATGAAAATCCCCTAGCCTGCACACTCCGGCGCCTGTTCGGATACACAGAGGGAGAATTCAGAATGTCCAATTCACCTAACAAGCACGTTTTTCAGGACTTGTGGGAGGAAACTAATGCACCTGGAGAAAGCCCACGCAGACACGGGGAGAATGTGCAGATGCTGCACAGTCAGTGACCCAAGCCGGGAATCGACCCCAGTTCCCTGGCACTGTGAAGCAACAATACTAACCACTGTGCTACCGTGCGGCTCCTGCTGCCTTCTTCATGAGGCAGCTAGCCTTTTCCCTTTGGGTTCTGGACATCCTGCATGGCCTGTTGAAGACAGGTGAGCAGGAGTGAGTGATACGAGTGCGCTCGTCTGGTATTTAAATATCGTGCCAAGACCTTCGAATCCACCATCGGCGCTGTGCGGATGCATCAACTGACGGCCTGCGAGGTGTTTCAGAGAGGGAACCCAACTGTGCATAATTGATCAGATTCCAGGAATAGAATCCGTTGTGGAATCCTATCATTCTAGTGAGTGGGAAAGACGCTGCCAGAGTTGCCCGCCACCGCATTTAGTCCCCAAAATTGAGAATTCCTCCCAGAGTGTGGAAAAGGCCAAACCGGGAGAGCTAATTTATTGTCACTCTCAGAGAGCCCGAAGAGCCGCAGAGCATTGAGTGCTAAAGTTACTGGCATTTTATACATTTATGAGGACAATTTATGAGGATTGTTGCCATTTAAAGGGTGGTTTAATCGAGTTGTTTAAGCCAAGGTCTGTTCCAAAAGGTTCAAGAAGTACTGCTAACTGTGTCATGATATTCAGAATAAATGTTTTCCTTTAATATTAAATCATCACATTTGTTCTGAGAAGTTACTTTCTGATTTCAAAAAAACCTCTTTATGATACACAAATTGCCAAACCATTCTTGCAGCTGTTTCAAGTTTCCCTTTGCGATTTGGGCAGTTCGACACTTACCATCTGCTGGGTATCACACTTAATCTTGCAATGGAACTGCGATTTAAGGATGACGATGGTAGAAATAAAATGAGAGCAATTTCATTTATTTTGCAGCAGCGAAAGAAAAAAATAACAGCATCACAAGTAGGCTTACATTCACACTGCAATAATGTTCCTGTGAATATCCCCTAGTCACCGCACTATAGCACCTATTCCGGTACACTGGGGGAGAATTCAGAATGTCCAATTCATCTAACAAGCTTGTCTTTCGGGAGGAAATTAGAGTGCCCGGAGGAAATCCACATAGAGACGGGGAGAATTTGCAGTCTCCGCAGAGACAGTGACCCAAGCCGGAAATCGAAACTGAGTCCCTAGCGCTGTGAAGCAATAATAAATACGACTGCGCTACTGTGCCACCCATAAAACCAAGCTGCAGGTACTGACATGAATTAAAATGTAATTTTCCACAAGGAGATTTGCATATAAAGTAAAGTGTGGTTAACACCACTGGTAACACATTGCATGTATTACGGTACTGCCACTGTATTACAGGTACCACAGTAAATCCCAGCCTGCTGGCTCCTCCCAGCAGGCGACGTATAAAAGTGTATGCTTTCCTGCGCTGCTCCCATTCTGGTTCCAGCTGCAGGAGGCACAACATCTTGTGCAAGAAAGCCTCGATTGTTTCACCATTCTCGTCTCGTGGTAATTGACGGTACATCAACTTATTGCACAAGATTTTAAAAGATGAACATCTTAATCAAGTCTGATCGCCTGGAGCTGAGCCCTCACGCAGCCAACGCCACGTCCATCTTCGAGCACTGGCTAGCCTGCATTGAAGGCTACCTCAGAGCATCCATTGAAGAACTCTCAGACCCACAGAAGCTCCAAGTCCTCTACTCACAGGTGAGCCTTCAAGTTTTTCCCCTCATCCGGGATGTGGCCTCCTACACAGAAGCGATGACGCTACTAAAGGGATACTACATTAAGTCGATTAATCAAGTGTACACTAGGCACCTCCTGGCCACGAGACGGCAACTCTCGGGGGAGATTCTGGATGATTTCTTGCGGTAGGAAGATATTCTCGGTAGGAACTGTGACTGCCAAGCAGTTTCGGCAGTCCAACACATTGAACTACTAATCAGAGACGGTTATGTCACGGGCATTAAGTCTACGTACGTTCGTCAGCGACTATTGGAAGGTGGTACGCTCGAACTTGCAGGGAATGTGCAGCTTGCTAATTTCCTAGAAGTGGCCTCCCATAATCTGGAGTCCTACACCTCCGAGTGCGTGGCACCCTCGTGAGCATCGTGGGCCCCACCAGCTGCCGACTCGAGTACACCGCAAGCCTGCGCCACGCGGCAACCAGCCAACTCCGGAGGGCCGAAATGTGATTTTTGTGGCCAGAGCAAACATCCCAGGCAGCGTTGCCCGGCGCGGAGCACGACCTGCAACGGGTGCGGGAAGAAGGGCCGCTTTGTTTCCGTTTGCCAGGCCAGGTTGGTCGCCGCTGTTTCCAGGCCTGGCATTGCTATACCCCCCACGTGCGATCCAGGGGCACCACCATCTTCTCCACCACAGGCCACGTGCGGCCCGTGGGCGCCGCCATCTTTGATGCCGCCCGGCATGTGCACCCCAAGGGCGCCGCCATCTTCGCCGCAATTCGCTGATACCTCCGCCACCGCTGATCAGCCCAGGACCACTCAACATCTTCTGCAGCATCCCTCCATCACTCTTGATCAGTCTCGGCCCCGCAACCTCGCGACCATGGTAAAGATCAACGGGCACGAGATTACCTGCCTCTTTGACTCCGGGAGCACAGAGAGTTTCATCCACCCTGCTACGGTAAGGCGCTGCTCCCTCCCGGCACTTCCCGTCACCCAGAAAATCTCCCTGGCCTCCGGATCCCATACTGTGCAAATCCGGGGGTACTGTTTCGCAACCCTCACCGTTCAAGGCATAGAGTACAGCAACTTCAGGCTCTACGCCCTCCCCCATCTCTGCGCGGTCCTGTTACTAGGTCTTGATTTTCAATGCCACCTCCAAAGCCTTACTTTGAAATTCAGTTGACCCCTGCCCCCCCTCACCACATGCGGCCTCACGACCCTTAAGGTCGATCCACCTTAACTTTTTGCAAACCTCACCCCGGACTGTAAGCCTGTCGCCACTAGAAGCAGATGGTACAGTGCCCAGGACAGAACCTTCATCAGGTTGGAGGTCAAACGGCTTCTGTGGGAGGGGATCAGTGAGGCCAACAACAGCCCCTGAGAGCTCAAGTGCTGGTAGTGAAGACTGGGGAGAAGCACAGGCTGGTCATTGACTACAGTCAGACTATCAACCGGTACATGCAGCTCGACGCGTACTCCCTCCCACGCATATCTCACATGGTCAATCAGAATGCGCAGTATCGAGTCTTCTCCACAGTAGACTTGAAGTCCGCCTACCACCAGCTCCCCATCCACCCGGTGGACCGCCAATACACTGCGTTCGAAGCAGATGGCCGCCTCTATCATTTCCTTAGAGTTCCCTTCGGCGTCACCAATGGGGTCTCGGTCTTCCAGCGAGGGATGGACTGAATGGTTGACCAGTACGGGCTGCGGGCCACCTTCCTGCACCTAGATAATGTCACCATCTGCGGCCACAACCAGCAGGAACACGACGCAAACCTCCAACAATTCCTCCATACTGCCAAACTCCTTAACCTCACCTACAATAAGGAGAAATGCGTGTTCCGCACCAACCGCTTAGCCATCCTTGGCTACATAGTGGAAAATGGAGTCCTAGGACCCGACGCCGACCACATGTGCCCCCTCCTGGAACTCCCTCTCCCCCACTGCCCCAAGGCCCTAAAACGATGCCTGGGGTTTTTCTCATATTACAGCCAGTGGGTACCTAATTATGTGGACAAAGCCTGCCCACTCATCAAGTCCACAGTTTTTCCCCTGATGGCTGAGGCCCACCAGGCCTTCAACCACATCATGGTGGACATCGCCAAGGCCACGATGCAAGGCAGTAGACAAGACCCTCCCCTTTCAGGTGGAGAGCGATACATCAGACATAGTTCGGGCCGCCACCCTCAAATAGGCGGGCAGACACGTGGCTTTCTTTTCCTGCACCCTCTATACCTCTGAAATTCGGCACTCCTCTGTCGAAAAGGAGGCCCAAGCCATTGTGGAAGCTGTGTGATATTGGCGGCATTACCTGGCTGGCAGGAGATTCACTCTCCTCACTGACCAACGGTCGGTTGCCTTCATGTTTAACAATACGCAGCGGGGCAAGATCAAAAACGACAAGATCTTGAGGTGGCGGATCAAGCTCTCCACCTATAACTATGAGAGCTTGTATCGCCCTGGGAAGCTCAATGAGCCCCCAGATGCCCTGTCCCGCGGTACATGTGCCAGCACACAAGTGGACCGACTCCGGCCTCTCCACAATGACTTCTGCCAACCGGGGGTCACCCGGTTCTTCTATTTTATCAAGGCCCGCAACCTGCCTTACTCCATTGAGGTGGTCTGGACCATAACCAGAGACTGCCAAGTCTGCGCAGAGTGCAAGCCGCACTTCTACCGGCCAGATAGAGTGCACCTGGTGAAGGCCTCCCGCCCCTTTGAGCGTGTCAGCATGAACTTCAAAGGGCCCCTCCCCTCCACTGACCGCAACGTGTAATTCCTCAATGTAATTGATGAGTCCTCCCTGTTGCCTTTCGCCATCCCATGCCCCGACATGACTTCTGCCATGGTCATCAAGGCACTGCACAGCATCTTCACCCTGTTCGGTTTCCCCACCTATATCCACAGCGATCAGGGATCCTCCTTCATGAGTGATGAGCTGCATCAGTTCCTGCTCAGCAAGGGCAACGCCTCGAGCAGGACGACCAGCTACAACTCCCGGGGTAACGGGCAGGTGAAGAGGGAGAACAGGACGTTCTGGAAGGCCGTACAGCTGGCCCTTCTGTCTAGAAATCTCCCGGTCTCAAGCTGGCAGGAAGTCCTCCCCGACGTGCTCCACTCCATCCGGTCGCTCCTGTGCACCGCTACTAATGAGACCCCTCACACACGAGTGTTTGCCTTCCCTAGGAAGTCCATCTCCAGGGTCTAGCTTCCAACATCGCTGACAGTTCCCCGACCCGTCCTCCTCCGGAAGCCTGTGCGGAGCCATAAATCGGATCCCTTGGTTGAAAAAGTCCACCTCGTCCATGCAGACCTGCAATGCCGGACACAGTTTGCCTCCGGGACATGGTACCCGCTGGGTCCCCACCCACAACCCCCGACCTGACACCGCTCCCCCCCCCCCCGGGTTGCCTCGTTCACCCCTGCGCCACCCACCCTCCCACTAGCGAACCTCACTGCGTACCCCATCCCAGCAGGATCCGTCCCCCCACTAGATCCACTAAGGGGTGACGAAGGAGAGGACAACACGCTCCCGGAGTCGCAGGTGACCACATCGGCACCCACACCACCACCAGGACTGAGGCGATCGCAGCGGGGGTCAGAGCCCCCAACAGACTCAATTTGTAATGTTTCCTTCACCCCTTCACTTTATTTAAACAGGGGGTGAACGTGGTAAACACCACCGGTAACACATTGCATTATTACGGTACTGCCCATGTATTACAGGTACCACAGTAAATCCCAGCCTGCTGGCTCCTCCCAGCAGGCGGTGTATAAAAGTGTATGCTCTCCTGCGCTGCTCCCATTCTGGTTCCAGCTGCAGGAGGCACAACATCTTGTGCAATAAAGCCTTGATTGTTTCACCATTCTCATCTCGTGGTAATTGACGGTACATCATAAAATAAACTCACCACAGTCACACATGACCATAGGATGCTCTCCCCTTTGAGAGAGAGAGAGAGCTGACTGGTGATGATGTAAGCTGAGAATCACCATACCTCAGGCAAGGAAAAGGTTAAGAAGGTGGATCTTGAGGAGCAAGGTGACGCAAGTGGTTAGCACGGTTGCCTCATGGCGCCGAGGTCCCAGGTTCGATCCCGGCTCTAGGTCACTGTCCGTGTGGAGTTTGCACATTCTCCCCGTGATTGCGGGGGTTTCGCCCCCACAACCCAAAGATGTGCAGGGGGGGTGGATTGCTAAATTGCCCCTTAATTGGTTAAATTGGTTGGTGGATTGGCCATGCTAAATTGCCCCTTAAATGAATTGGATACACTAAATTTAAACAAAAAAAGAAGGTGGATCTTCAGGAATCACCTCAGCCAGTACCGGAATTGAACCCGTGCTGTTGGCCTTGATCTGCATCACAAACCAGCGTCCAGCTAACTGGGGAAAATTACTGTTACTAGATGATATTTTAAACCTGCAGTTGCTAACATAGGATTTTTAATTTTCAATCTGATGAAGAACTGTTTTATAAATTTAAGAGCAGCATTTTTGAATGGATTTAAAACATTGATGCAAGCACAATGCAAGACTAATTTGACCTTAATGTCAACAAATCTGAAGCAAGAAAGGATAATCAGTATTCAGCCAATTGTAAGTGAAGTTAACTGGGTAATGGATGACACATAGAAATCAAGTTAATTGTCAGCCAGCAGGAAATGCAAATCATTTTTGAAAATAATTTTCCCATTTTCCTCTCTTGAGCACTGAGGATGACGTAGGTAACATAGAATCTCAGCCTTCAGATCCGGAGGGGCAGTTTTCCCGAAGTCTACTACGCCAGTGAGGAAATCCAACAGACGTTCCCCATTTTCATTCCCTTCAATGAAACACTCTGTGATATCCATGTCAGACGGTAGCTCATAGATCTGATACTTCACTCTCATTTCATCAAGCACTTTTTGGACGCAAAGTAAATCAATTTTGGGAGGAAAATGGGATCCAGCTTTTTTCCAAAGTGCCTGCCATCCTCCATCACCTGTTAACAATAATATGTGAAATATAATTGTGAAAGAAAATGAACTGAAATGCAGATATGTGGAAATGAGGAGCTTTCAAGGTGATCGAGACACGTTTGGTGAATGGGCAAACACATGGCAGATGCAGGACAGCGCGGCTAAATGTGAAGTTATACACTTCGGTGTGAGAAACAGAAAGGAAGAGTATTATTCAAATGGTGTTATATTGGGAAGTGTGGATGCACGGAGATACCTGTGTGTCCTTGTACACCAGTCAATGAAAGCGGAGAGGTAGGTGCAGCAACCAATTAGGAAGGCAAATGGTATGTTGGCTTTCATTGCAAGAGGATTGGAGTTCAGAAGTAGGGATGTCTTACTACAGTTATACAGAGTCTTGGTGAGACCATACCTGGAGGATTGCATGCAGATTTGGCCTCCCTGCCTGAGAAAAGATATACTTGCCATAGACGGCATGCTGCAGGGATCCAGTTGGCTGATATCAGGTTGGCGGGACTGTTGTATGAGGAGAGATAGGTTTGAATGGGCCTATATACACTTGAGTCTAGAAAGGTGAAAGGAGATATGTTTGAAAGGTACTAAACTCTGACAGGACTGGACAGACTAGATGCAGGCAGGATGGTTTCTCCTGGTTGGGGAGTTTAGATCCAGGGGACACAATGTCAGGATACAGGGTGGGTCATTTTAGACTGAGATGAGGAAAAATTTCCTCACTCAAGGTCAGTGAATCTGTGGGATTCTTTACCACAGGAGGCTGTGGCGGCCAAGTCACTGAATATATTCAAGAAAGAGAGATTATCTTTTAGTTTTTAATGGCATCAAGTGGCATGGGGAGAAAACGGGAATATGGCATTGAAATAGAGGATCAATCATAAGTATATTAAATGGCGGAGCAGGCTTGAAGGGCTGAATGGCCCTCTATGTTTCTCTGTAGCTCTATGGACAGTGTGGATTTCTTCTGTGAAAATTATTTCTTGGTGGTATTCATGAGAAATATATTCATGATTTGTGGGAAGAAAATAAACTGTTGTTACATTTGTTTGCCGTGCCAATTAAAACATATTTACTTCATATGTATCTTTATGGTAAAAATATTTTCGAACATTGTTGGCAATGGGTGTATTGTGTAAACATCATTCATTTTGATTTGCTGCGTTAAAAAGGAACACACGGATGTCTTAACTTCTCCAATCTCAAACCTTAGAGAATCAGAGAAAATTACAAGAGAAAAAAATGAGCCCATCAGTTTATCAACCGTTCCTCCCCACATTTAAGTCCATTCTTGCTCATTCCACATTCCTGTGAACATTCCCCCTTGTTGAAAAATGTAATTCCCTATTTAAAATATCTATTAATTCTGTTTCAGCCGGGCTTTGTTCAGAGATTTCTACATTCCACATAAAGCAATTCTTCTCACCTTTCGACTTTTGTGACTAGCTTTAATATGTGATCTCTTTCTTTTAATCTTTTGTTCTCCTCCTTTTTCACATTTTCATCAAATTTATACCCACCAGCAAAAGCTAAGATATCTGCCTCTGCACCCGCTTCCAACCCTGGCTGATCTAACAGCCCGAATATGGTTTCTCGGGGACCTGGTTCGAGTCTCACATGCACCACCTTCGAGATTACCCTACAGACCTCTCTCCAATACCCCTCCAATTTTGGACAGGACCAAAACATATGAATGTGATTTGCTGCACCCCCCCCCCGCATAGCATTCCAAAACACCCTCCAACCCCTCAAAGAGTCAGCTCATCCTTGCCTTGTGAGGTGTGCCCTATACACCACCTTCAACTGTATCAGCCCCAACCCCGCACACGACGTTGACGCATTCACCCTCCGGAGCACCTCACACCACAACCCCTCCTCTGTACCTTCCCCCAACTCTTCCTGCCACTTCGCCGTAATCCCCTCCAGCGATACCTTATCTTCCCCCAGAATGACCCGATAAATCACCGACACCACCCCCTTCTCCATTCCCTTTGTCATCAGTAACTCTTCCAACAATGTGGGGACTGACGCCACCAGAAAGCTCTGTACCTTCTTCTGGGCACAATTTTGGACCTGCATATATCTAAACATCTCCCCCTACCCCTACCCATATTTCCCCCCAGCTCCTTCAGCTTCGCAAACCGGCCCCCCAGAAACAAATCCTTTAATACCCTAACCCTCTCTCCTCCCATCTCCGAAAACTCCCATCCCACTTCCCTGGCTCAAATCTATGATTCCCCGAAACGGCATTTCCGTTGACCCTGCCCACAACCTAAAGTTGTGGCGCAATTGGTTCCAGATCTTCAACGTCGCCACCACCGCACCACCAGAGTTTTTCCCCTGGGCCATCGGGAATGGCACTGTTGCCAACGGCCTCAACCCCGACCCCCTGCACAGACTCTCCTCCATTTTAACCCACTGCGAGAGCCCCCTCGAACTCAGCTCCTCACCTTCTCAGCATTCGCTGCCCAGTAACAAAACAGTAGATTCTGGAGACCCAACTCCCCTGAATAGCGCCCTCTCTGCAACAGCACCTTCCTAATCCAAGCCACCTTCCCCCTCTAAATAAATGAGTTAATCATCTTTTCTACTTCTTTAAAAACCGACTTTGACCGGGTAGAGTGGGGGTATTCGATGGTGGTTTTGGAGCAGTTTGGGATTGGGCCACGATTTGTGGAGTGGGTAAGTTTAATATACAGGGAGCCGAGGGCGAGTGTCCGCACGAATAGCATGAGTTTGGGGTATTTTTATCTGAACCGAGGGACCAGGCAGGGATGTCCTTTGTCCCTCGCCTGTTGTTGGCACTTGCGATTGAGTCTTTGGCCATCGCATTGAGGAGTTCGGGGGTGTGGAGGGGGACAGTGCGGTGTGTGTGGGGGGGGGGGGGGGTGGAGCATCAGGTATTTTTGTACGCAGATGACTTGCTATTGTCTGTGTCGGAACCGATGCATCGATGGGTGGTATGCTGGAGCTCCGTCAAGTGTTTGGTCTTTTTCGGGTATAAGCTAAATTTGGACAAAAGTGAGAATTTTGTGGTGTCCCAACCAGGAGTGGGGGGGGCTGCCATTCCGGAGGGCAGCGACCCACTTTAGATACCAGGGGGTGCAGATGGCATGGGATTGGGTGGGCTCCGTAGGTATAATATTGCTCGTTTGGTGGGGAGGGTGAAAGTGGATTTGGCAAGGTGGGATGGTCTTCCTCTGTCGCTGGCAGGTCAGGTACAGGCAATTAAAATGACTGTGTTCCTGCAGTTTTTCTTCATTTGTCACTGCCTGCCAATCCTTTTGCCAAAGACGCTTTTTAATATGTGGCCTCTTGTTACCATCTCACGAATTGAAACATTCTGGCACTAGTTATTCTATGATAGCATTGAAGGATTCTGACAGACCATCATTTCACTTCTCCAGAGAAAAGAGTGCAAACTTTGGATTCTTTTTTTGGCAAGTGTAAACCTTCGTCACCTTTACGACTGGAGCAAATCTATGCTGCAATTTTTACATTGTTATTTATATCCCTCCCAACCCCCAAGTTGCACACAATATTCCAAGTCAGACCTAATTTAGATTATTATTCAGGTTCCAAATGGCCTTCGTGAACTGATTTTTCCCTGCTGACATTAGTGAGGCAGCATGATGTGAATAGGGTGATGTCTGAAGAACAATAACAAAGAACAAAGATCAGTGCAGCACAGGAACAGACCCTCGACCCTCCAAGCTGGCATCGATCATGATGCCTGTCTGAAATAAAACCTTCCACACTTCCGGGATCCGAATCCCTCTATCCCCATCCTATTCATGTTTTTGTCAAGGTGCCTCATTTGATGAAGGAAATCATGTGCTGCGAATGCAAAATGCTTTCTGATTCTGCTGTGAACGCTCCTGTGAGGAGAAAGGACACCATTCTGCAATCAGACAGTCGGAGACTGCTCCAGCAACTCAGGAAATGTGTGTGGCAAGAAGTGGAAGAAGGTATTCAAGGGACTTTCATGTAACTTTTCGTGCTTCCCATTAGAGTGCAATTATTCATGTAACGTTACATTTTCAGCAGCATCTATTAGTCTTTGGACTCTTGAGGCACTCAATATTTTAAATTTAAAGTAAATATACCAATTATCAGAAGGTTTGAGGGGCACTCACAGGCGATTATTGTGATCATAATTACTCACTATTATTGTCAGCATTGACAGCTATTCTCTGTTTTCTGATTCTAGGTCAATTCATTCGGTGAAATGCAACTTTTAACATTGTTCAAGTAGTAGCTCTGATAGTCAACCACATTTTTGCATAAATGCCAGATTGTATCGGATTAACTATCAGGAAGAAGATGAATAGCAATGATATGACATTTGATTATCTTTTCCCCTGTCGAATTTCAGTTTGCGTAGGCATGACCGTGTCGAGCAAAAGAAAACAAGAATATCAGAAATGCCAAACATCACGTACCGGAAGACTGTATTATTAGAAGTTTGCCATTGGTTTCCAGAAGGCTGTGGAAGTACTTGATAGTATCAGGCACACTTTCTACATAGTACAACATCTAGATAAGGAAAAAAAAATGGAATATGCAAATATATCCTCACGTAAGATAAATATTTCTCTCAAAAATAATTGTGGTACCGTGCTCAAAGTGCCCTGAGATTCTGTTTTGGATCAAAGGGAATTCCTGGCACATTTCTGGCACGATAGCATTAACATGGGGCTGAACCTATCGCTTCTCGGCCTTTTGGCTAAGATCAAGTGTAGTATCTGCTCTGCTTTTTGGCTCAGATCTGTTATGTCTCTCTTGTGGGGACCATGAATTGGATTCAATTTGAATTTGAATTGGTTTTTGGATCAGGCGAGGAGCTGGATTAGGGGTTCGCTCCTGTCCACATTCTGAGCCCTGGCTTTGTAACTCAGAGAAAGTATTAAAAAAAACAAAAAAATACATGGGGCTGAACCTGCTTCTGCCAGGGTTTGTCCAAATAAAATGGCGAGGTGGGGTTATTGGGTTACGGGGATAGGGTGAAGATGTGGGCTTAGGGAGGGTGATCTTTCCATGGGCTGGTGCAGACTCAATGGGCTGAATGGCCTCCTTCTGCACTGTAAATGCTATGATTTATGAACACTGTTTGAATCCTCTATTCTCTGGTTTCTTACTGTCCAGGGGGGAATTTTGTAAACTGTGGAAATTTCACTTCCTGGAATTCATCGCATCCTGCCAAGGCCTCAGCACAGAGCTGCTGTGTTGCTGGTCTTGGGAAAGTCTCCAGTTCTAAATCGAAAAGTAATGAACCCCTTGGAGAATCAGCTACTTGACACCAAAGCTTCTGAAGATTTCTTCTGCACTGGTCCCTTTCAGGACTTCCCTCTTTCACTGGAGCATTGGAACAATGCTCTGATCATTCAGTCTTCTTTAGCACTAGAAATGTTTGGGACAATAGTCTTGGCCCCAAATTTCTTGTAGTGATCGATGCAGCACTGGTTGAAGAGTAAGCCTGTGATTAAAGGCCGAGACCAAATTATAAAAATGCTGCCTCTGCATATATTAACAGTGCAGGATCACTACTCCAGTGATGATGCTTCAGTTACCCTCATCTTAATAGAGTCAGAAAATGTTGGGAATGATTATTTTGAGCTATTGTGGACTTTCCCCTTTTTGACAAAGTCTGACCACTGGATCGAACCCTGCTGATTCCTTTATAAAACTGC
Source organism: Scyliorhinus torazame (assembly GCF_047496885.1). Taxonomy (NCBI): domain Eukaryota; kingdom Metazoa; phylum Chordata; class Chondrichthyes; order Carcharhiniformes; family Scyliorhinidae; genus Scyliorhinus; species Scyliorhinus torazame. The sequence continues at coordinate 66,336,071 of NC_092708.1, read as the reverse complement.
ATTTTGGGCAAAATTGCCAAGCTCAATCTGAAATCATTGTGTTGAATGAGTGATGAGGCCACCTCACAAACTGGCCAAACTGAACCTCTCCCACAACAGTTTTTTTGGGAGGTATTGGGAATGAAAATGGAAGCTCCAATAATCCCTGACTCTTCCCTGCTTTTTAAGTGTCCTGCATTAGGGCAGCATTGTAGAGGGCAAACAATCCCCAGCAGGGGCTGAGGAAAATATCTGCAGTAACTGTTAGGGTCGGGGATGTGGCAGAAAATCTGCCAATCCCATTATGTTCCCCACTCCACTCAGGACTATTTGAAAACTCAGGTGACAAATTAGCAATAATAGAATATTTGATAATAGAAATATGGCTTGTAAGGTAGAGAAGCTATTAAGTTTTAGTTCAGCTAATTTGATCGCAGTTGAAGATAGGTAGTGACAGAGAAGAGATCTCACAGCTCTGTTAGAAGTAGTTTGTTCAGAAGGCTGGAGAGGGAACACCTCCCTCACCTTTGTTGGAAGAAAAGCCATACCATGTCTGAGATATCTGAAGTGGATTTCATGTTTGTTGACGTTTTACTACAATAATAATAATCGCTTATTGTCACGAGTAGGCTTCAATGAAGTTACTGTGAAAAGCCCCTAGTCGCCACATTCCGGCGCCTGTTCGGGGTGGCTGGTACGGGAATTGAACCGTGCTGCTGGCCTGCCTTGGTCTGCTTTAAAAGCCAGCGATTTAGCCCAGTGTTATCCTATGTTAACAGGTTTAAAATATCATCCAGTAACAGTCATTTCCCCCAGTTAGCTGGACGCTGGTTTGTGATGCAGAGTGAGGCCAACAGCATGGGTTCAATTCCGGCACTGGCTGAGGTGATTCATGAATGTAATGTGAGTTGAAATGACAATGGAAATTGATGGCTGGATCTCAGAGTTTGTGTAAAAGCAGTTAAAAAAAGGAAACCTAAAAGGGGGTGATGTAAAATCATGGAATGGATTTGCTGTTAAAATTGGAGCAGAAGTTTTGTTTAAAAGTGTCATGTGGAAAACCTGGTCTGGACTTCGAAAGGCAAACTGCTAAGGGAAATCATTATTATGAGACAAGTGTGTTTCAGGGAGTGGAGTTTGGAAACTATCATGTGACAAACATGTGGGGGAATTTGAGGAGAAATCATGGACACTAACTTATGTTCAGAGTAGAGTGTGTATTGAACTACAGTTAAAGGAACTTGGTGTGGTAATAGGTCCATTATATCTTAAGGTGTACTTTGTAATCCATATCGATCCTAAAATCTTTGTACAATTGTTCAACTCACGGGGTAGTAGAGGAGTATTACAAAGAACAAAGAACAATACAGCACAGGAACAGGCCCTTCGGCCCTCCAAATCTGTACCGGTCATGATACCAAACTTTCCCAATACCCTCAACACTTCCTTATTGTATTATAATCCAATTTTGTTTCATGTTAAATGGATGTTTGTTTTTGTTAAAACTAATTAGCAGTCCTGTGGCTGTTCCTCCAAGTTTTACAGCAGGGTGCTATTGCCATGGTGCCAGTGCCAGGGTCCCAGTTTGTCAGTGCTATGGTTCCTGGGTGGTATTTGGAGTGCCAGGGTGCCATCCTGCCCAGAGACCAACCACCCGGGCCATCCAATAGCCTAGGGACCTCCCCAAGTGACGCTTCGCCTGGTCCTGATTTGTGGAAACCACGTTAATTCATGGCAAGGTCTTCTAGTGCGTTTAAAGGGATGTTGTGTTACTAAGATATTTGTAGCTGAAGACATACTTTGTAATCTGGGTCAATCTTTCAGTCTATGCGTATTTGTTAAACTAAGGGGGGAGTAAAGGAGTATTGTGTCATAATCCAAATTTTCCATGTTCAATAAATGATATTTTAGGATTTGGATTTGGATTTGTGTATTGTCACGTGTACCGAGATGCAGAGAAAAGTATTTTTCTGCGAGCAGCTCAACAGACCATTAAGTACACGGGAAGAAAAGGGAATAAAAGAAAATACATATTAGGGCAACACAAGGTACACAATGTAACTACATAAGAACCGGCATCGGATGAAGCATACAGGATGTAATGTTAATGAGGTCAGTCCATAAGAGGGTCATTTCAGAGTCTGGTAACAGCGGGAAAGAAGCTGTTTTTGAGTCTGTTCGTGCGTGTTCTCAGACTTCTGTATCTCCTGCCCGATGGAAGAAGTTGGAAGAGTGAGTAAGCCAGGTGGGAGAGGTCTTTGATTATGCTGCCCGCTTTCCCCAGGCAGCGGGAGGTGTAGATGGAGTCACGGGTTCGTGTGATGGACTGTGATGGACTGGGCGGTGTTCCCAACTCTCTGAAGTTTCTTGTGGTCCTGGTCCGAGCAGTTGCCATACCAGGCTGTGATGCAGCCAGATAGGATGCTTTCTATGATGCATCTGTAAAAGTTGGTAAGGTTTCATGTGGACATGCCGAATTTCCTTAGTTTCCTGAGGAAGTATAGACGCTGTTGTGCTTTCTTGGTGGGTGGACCAGGACAGATTTTTGGAGATGTGAACCCCTAGGAATTTGAAACTGCTAACCATCTCCACCTCGGCCCCGTTAATGCTGACAGGGGTGTGTACAGTACTTTGCTTGCTGAAGTCAATGACCAGCTCTTTAGTTTTGCTGGCATTGAGGGAGAGATTGTTGTCGCTGCACCATTCCACTAGGTTCTCTATCTCCCTCCTGTATTCTGACTCGACGTTATTCGAGATCTGGCCCACTATGGTCGTATCATCAGCAAATGTGTCGATGGACTTGGAACCAAATTTTGCCACGCAGTCGTGTGTGTACAGGGAGTAGAGTAGGGGGCTAAGTACGCAGCCTTGCGGGGCCCCGGTATTGAGGACTATTGTGGAGGAGGTGTTATTGTTCATTCTTACTGATTGTGGTCTGTTTGTCATAAAATCGAGGATCCAGTTGCAGAATGGGCAGCCAAGTCCTAGGTTTTGGAGCTTTGATATGAGCTTGGCTGGGATTATGGTATTGAAGGCGGAGCTGTAGTCAATAAATTGGAGTCCGATGTAGGAGTCCTTGTTGTCGAGATGCTCTAGGGGTGAGTGTAGGGCCAGGGAAATGGCATCTGCTGTGGACCGGTTGCGACGGTATGCGAATTGCAGTGGATCAAGGTGTTCTGGGAGTATGGAGGTGATGCGCTTCATGACCAACCTCTCGAAGCACTTCATTATGACTGAAGTAAGGGCCATCGGACGGCAGTCATTGAGGCACGTTGCCTGGTTCTTCTTTGGCACCGGTATGATGGTAGTCTTCTTGAAGCAGGTGGGAACCTCGGAGTGGAGTAGGGACAGGTTAAAGATGTCCGCGAATACCTCTGCCAGCTGGTCCACGCAGGCTCTGAGTGCATGACCGGGATGTCGCCCAGGACCGTCACCTTCTGAGGGTTCACTTTCAGGAAGGCCGATCTGACTTCGGAAGCTGTGATGGTGGGTATGGGTGAGTTATGGGCTGATGGGGCACTCGACAGCGGATTGTTGGTTATCTGCTCGAACCGAGCATAGAATGCATTGAGTTAATCGGGGAGGGGTGCGCTGCTGCCGTAGATACTGCTCGGCTTCGCTTTGTAGCCCATTATGTTGTTTAGTCCTTGCCACAATCGCTGAGAGTCTGTCTGTGACCCTAGCTTGGTTTCACATTCTCCCTTGGTATGTCGGATGGCTTTGCGGAGGTTGTACCTGGATTTCTTGTATTGGACAGGGTCGTCTGACTTGAACGCCTCAGATCTCTCCTTCAGTAGGGAATCAATCTCATGATTTAGCCACGGCTTACAGTTGGGGAACGTACGTACTGCTTTCTTTGGCACGTAGCCGTCCACACATTTGCTGATGAAGTCTGTGACGGTGATGTCAGACTCATTTAAGTTGGTCGCTGAGTTCTTAAATATGATGTGTAGGTGCCGGCATTGGACTGGGGTGAGCACAATAAGAAGTCTTACAACACCAGGTTAAAGTCCAACAGGTTTGTTTCAAACACTAGTTTTCGGAGCACTGCTCCTTCCTCAGGTGAATGAAGAGTTATGTTCCAGAAACATATATATAGACAAATTCAAAGATGCCAGACAATGCTTAGTATGCGAGCATTTGCAGGTAATTAAGTCATTACAGATCCAGAGATAGGGGTAACCCGAGGTTAAAGAGGTGTCTTGCATTGTCTTGCATCTTTGAATTTGTCTATATATATGTTTCTGGAACATACCTCTTCATTCACCTGAGGAAGGAGCAGTGCTCCGAAAGCTAGTGTTTGAAACAAACCTGTTGAACTTTAACCTGGTGTTGTAAGATTTCTTACTGATCTTAAATATGGACCAGTCCACTGTCTCTAAGCAGTCACGTAAGAGCTCTTCTGTCTCCTCGGACCAACACTGCACGACCTTCTTAGCTGGATTCTCCCGCTTGAGTTTCTGCTTGTATGCCGGGAGAAGGAGCACCGTTTTATGGTCTGATTTCCCAAAGTGCGGTCGGGGGATGGAACGGTAGGCGCCCTTGATGTTTGAGTAGCAGTGGTCAAGAGTGTTGTTGCCCCTGGTGGGACAGGAGATGTGCTGGTGGAATTTTGGCAGTATACTCTTGAGGGTGGCCTTGTTGAAGTCTCCGGCCACGATGAACAAGGCCTCCGGATGTTCTGTTTCATAGTTGTTTATAACTGTGTACAGTTTGTCCAGGGCCTTGTTGTTAAAACTATTTAGTCATGCAGTGAGCTTTTGAACTGAGATTCCATTTTAGGACCTTCCATCCAGTTGTAACATCAACTGAGATTATAACAAAACAATATAGCTCCAAGTCAGGATGTTGTGTAGCTTGAAACGAATTTGTAGATTATAGTGTTTCCACTCACAAGCTGCCCTTGTTTTTCTCAGTCAGAGAGATCACAGGTTTGGCAAATTTCTGCAGTGTACCTTGTAGATGGTACACACTGTCACCATTGTGCATTGATGGTAAAGATAAGGTAAGGTAAGGTAAAGTCGCCATAGTCCCAGGTGACCATAGGCTGCTTTCCCTTTTGAGGACAGTAAGAAGTCTTACAACACCAGATTAAAGTCCAACAGGTTTGTTTCAAACACTAGCTTTCGGAGCACTGCTCCTTCCTCAGGTTAGTGCTCCGAAAGCTAGTGTTTGAAACAAACCTGTTGGACTTTAACCTGGTGTTGTAAGACTTCTTACTGTGCTCACCCCAGTCCAACGCCGGCATCTCCACATCATGGCTTCCCTTTTGAGGGGGAGAGCTGACTAGTGGCGATTCAACCTGAGGATTAACACACTTCAGGTGAGGGCAAAGTTGAGAACACGGGCTTTCATGACGGTATGGGAATTGAACTCGCGCTATTTGCCTCCAGGGCCGGTTTAGCTCACTTGGCTAGCCAGCTGATTTGTGCACAGATATGTGAATTAACCATACTAAACTGCCCCTTAATTGCAATCTTTTTTTTAAAATCACGTGCTCATTCTTTTAGACTCTTAACCTTACCTTGGACCTACTTCACAAAAATGACTTATTCAGTGGAACTGAATGCTGCCTTAAAGTGGATGGCCATACTAAATTGCCCTTAATGTCCAAAAAGATTAGGTTGTGGGGTATTATCAGGTATTGCAGCACCCGAGAGGCTGAAGTCCATTGGTTAAACGTAGGGGTTTACCATTGGCTGTATAGTATGTAGCTCCGCCCTGATAGGCGGGGTATAAGAGTCGGTGCCATCACAGCAGCCCTCATTCTGTACCTCAGCTGCTGGGGAACAGGTCTGTCTATTAAAACCTTCAGTTATGCTTTAACCTCGTCTTTGCAGTTATTGATCGTGCATCAATTTAATTGACTACAACTTAAGTTGAAAGGATGGATCTCCGAATCAAGCTGGAGTATCTGCAACTCAGTCCGCACGCGGCGAACTCAGCGGCGATTTTTAAGAATTAGCTGGCGTGTTTCAAAGATATCTTGAGACAGCTGGAGGCACACCCTCGGGGGAGCAGAAACTGCATCTCCTGCACTCAAGGGTAAGCCCTGGGATCTACACCCTCATCGAGGAGGCGTAAGACTTTTATGCAGCAATCGAACTTTTAAAAGGACATTATATCCGCCCGGTAAATCATGTCTATGCACGTCACCTGCTTGCAACGAGACGACAAAGCCCTGGGGAATCATTGGAGGAGTTCTACCGCGCGCTACTGGTGCTGGGCAGAAGCTGTGGCTGCCCACAAGCTTCGGTGAGTGAGCACATGGAACTCCTAGTCCGGGATGCCTTTGTAGCAGGTATGAGCTCCTCAGAGATCCACCAGCATCTTTTAGAGAAAGACACCCTGGAACTTAGAGAGGCACGGGCCCTGGCAGGGTCCATGGACGTTGCCTCCAGGAACGCACAATCCTATGTGCCCGACCGCGCGGCGGCCCCCTGGGCAGCATGGAATCCCGCAGCGGCAGCACCACAGACTTTCCCCGTGTCCCCGCAGGCCATCACTGTAAGGCCAACTCCGCTGGGCCCCGCTATTTCTTCTGCGGGCAGGCAAAGCACCCCGCCAGTGCTGCCCGGCCCGCACCTCCACCTGCAAAGAGTACGGCAAAAAGGGCCATTTTGTGGGGGTCTGCCAGAGATAGGCGGATCTCAAGTCCGCCTATCACCTTCCGCAGGATGACTCAGGACTGCCAAAGCGAACTTCTCCCCGGGACCCAGGCGGCCAGAAATCACCGCCACCCCCACATCCTAGGGCCACGTGCGGCCTACGGGCGCAGCCATCTTGTTCCCCGGACACCACGCTGGACGGATGGGCGCCGCCATTTTGTCCATCTCCGACCACCATGTGCGATCCATGGGAGACGCCATCTTGGATGGGTCCCAGGACCCCAGCCCGGCAGACTACACACTGCCCGATCAAAATTCACAAATACTGCGTCTGGCCTCGGTGACTCTGGACCAAAATAGACCTCGAACACTCTCAACAGCAACGCCGACGGTCTTCATCAACAGCCACAAGACGTCCTGCCTGATCGACTCTGGGAGCACGGAGAGCTTTATACACCCCGACACGGTAAGGCGCTGTTCACTTTTTACCCACCCTGTAAATCAAAGAATCTCCCTGGCCTCCGGTTCACACTCAGTGGAGATAAAGGGGTCCAAGAAAGGAAATTCAACAATTTCTGCCTTTATGCCCTTCCGCACCTCTGTGTGGCTACACTCCTGGGGTTGGACTTCCAATGTAATCTGCAAAGTCTGACCTTCAAATTCGGCGGCCCTGTACACCCACTTACTGTCTGCGGCCTCGCGACCCTTAAGGTCGACCTGCCTTCCCTGTTTGCGAACCTCATCCCGGATTGCAAACCCATCACCACCAGGAGCAGACGGTACAGTGCCCAGGACCGGACCCTCATTAGGTCAGAGCTCCAAAGGCTACTGAGGGAAGGGGTCATTGAAGCTAGCAACAGTCCCTGGAGAGCCCAAGTAGTGGTGGTAAAGACCGGGGTGAAACATAGGATGGTTATTGACTACAGTCAGACCATCAACAGGTTTACTCAGCTGGACGCGTACCCAATCCCCCGCATATCCGACCTGGTAAACAGGATCGCGCATTATAAAGTCTTCTCCACGGTGGATCGCAAGTCCGCCTATCACCTTCCGCACGAGCGACCGCAAATACATTGCCTTCGAGGCAGATGGGCGGCGCTATCATATTTTAAGGGTGCCGTTCAGTGTCACTAATGGGGTCTCGGTCTTCCAACGCGCGATGGACCGAATAGCTGACTGGTACGGCTTGGGCGCAATGTTTCCGTATCTCGATAACGTCACCACCTGCAGCCATGACCAGCATAACCACGACACCAACTTCCGAAAATTTCTCCAGACCGCTAAAATCCTTAACTTAACATACAAGAAGAATAAATGCGTATTTAGCACCGACCGTCGAGCCATTCTCGGCTAAGTAGTGCGAAATGGAGTTATAGGCCCCGACCTTGAACGCATGCGCCCCCTCATGGAGTTCCCCCTCTCTTACTGCCCCAAGGCCCTGAAGTGCTGCCTCGGGTTTTTTAATTATTACGCCCAGTGGGTCCCCAACTACGCAGACAAAGCCCATCCCCTGATCCAGTCCACAACCTTCCCCCTGTCGATGGAGGCCCACCAGGCCTTCAGCTGCATCAAAGCAGACATTGCAAAGGGCACGATGCATGCCATCGATGAGTCCGTCCCCTTCCAGGTTGAGAGCGATGTGTCCGATGTAGCGCTGGCCGCCACCCTCAACCAAGCGGGCAGACCTGTGGCCTTCTTCTCCCGTACCCGCCATGCTTCCGAAATCCGCCATTCCTCAGTCGAAAAGGAGGCCCAAGCCATAGTAGTAGCTGTGCGACATTGGAGGCATTACCTGGCTGGCAGGAGATTCACTCTCCTCACTGACCAACGGGCGGTGGCGTTCATGTTCGATAATGCACAGCGGGGCAAGATAAAAAACGACAAGATCTTGCGGTGGAGGATCAAACTCTCCACGTACAACTATGAGATCTTGTATCATCCCGGGAAGCTAAACGAGCCTCCTGACGCCCTGTCCTGCGGCACATGTGCCACCGCACACGTGGACCGCCTCCGAGCCCTCCACGAGGACCTCTGCCACCTGGGGGTCACTCGTTTTTTCCACTTTGTTAAGACCCGCAACCTGCCCTACTTCATCGAGGAGGTCAGGACAGCCTTCGGTGGAAATCAGGAAGAGTAAGGCGAAAAGGTCACTGATAGGAGTAGTCTATAGGCCACCAAATAGTAACAGGATGGTAGGGCAGGCAATAAGCAAAGAAACAACGGATGCATGGACAAATGGTACAGCGGTTATCATGGGAGATTTTAATCTGCATGTCGATTGGTTTAACCAGGTTGGTAAAGGCAGCCTTGAGGAGGAGTTTATAGAATGTGCCCGGGATAATTTACGGGAACAGTATGTAATGGAACCTACAAGGGAACAAGCGGTTCTAGATCTGGTCCTGTGGAATGAGGCGGGATTGATTAATGATCTCATAGATCATAGATCATAGAATTTGCAGTGCAGAAGGAGGCCATTCGGCCCATCGAGTCTGCACCGGCTCTTGAGAGCACCCTACCCAAGGTCAACACCTCAACCCTACCCCCATAACTCAGTAACCCCACCCAACACTAAGGGCAATTTTGGACACTATGGGGAATTTATCATGGCCAATCCACCTAAGCTGCGCATCTTTGGACTGTGGGAGGAAACCGGAGCACCCGGAGGAAACCCACGCACACACGGGGAGGATGTGCAGACTCCGCACAGACAGTGACCCAAGCCGGAATCGAACCTCGGACCCTGGAGCTGTGAAGCAATTGTGCTATCCACAATGCTACTGTGCTGCCCGTAGTTCGGGATCCTCTTGGAAGGAGCGACCACAATATGGTGGAATTTAAAATACAGTTGGAGGATGACAAGGTAAAATCAAACACTAGTGTTTTGTGCTTAAACAAAGGCGATGACAATGGGATGAGAGAAGAACTAGCTAAGGTAGACTGGGAGCAAAGACTTCATGATGAAGCAGTTGAGGAACAGTGGAGAACCTTCCGAGCGATCTTTCACAGTGTTCAGAAAAGGTTCATACCGACAAAAAAGAAAGACAGTAGAAAGGGGAAAAATTGACCATGGATATCTAAGGAGGTGAGGGAGAGTATCAAATTGAAGGAAAAAACATACAAAGTGGCAAAAATTAGTGGGAGACTAGAGGACTGGGAAGTCTTTAGGGGACAACAGAAATCTACTAAAAAAGCCATAAAGAAGAGTAAGGTAGACTATGAATGTAAACTGGCTCAGAACATAAAAGCAGATAGTAAAAGCTTCTACAAATATATAAGACAAAAAAGAGTGGCTAAGGTAAATATTGGTCCTTTGGATATGAGAAGGGAGATTTAATAATAGGAGACGGGGAAATGGCTGAGGAGCTGAACAGGTTTTTTGGGTCAGTCTTCACAGTGGAGGACACAAATAACATGCCAGTGACTGATGGAAATAAAGATATGATAGGTGAGGACATTGAGATGATTGTAATCACTAAGGAGGCAGTATTGGGCAAGCTAATGGGGCTAAAGGTAGACAAGTCTCCTGGCCCTGATGGGATGCATCCCAGAGTGTTAAAAGAGATGGCTAGGGAAATTGTAAACGCACTAGTGATAATTTATCAAAATTCACTCGACTCTGGGGTGGTCCCAGAGGATTGGAAAGTAGCAAACGTGACACCACTGTTTAAAAAAGGAGGTCGACAGAAAGCGGGTAATTATAGGCCGGTAAGCTTAACTTTGGTTGTAGGGAAAATGCTGGAATCTATCATTAAGGAGGAAATAGCGGGGCACCTGGAGGGAAATTGTCCCATTGGGCAGATGCAGCATGGGTTCACAAAGGGTAGGTCGTGTCTGACTAATTTGGTAGAATCTTTTGAGGACGTTACCAGTGCAGTAGATAACGGGGAGCCAATGGATGGGGTATATCTGGATTTCCAGAAAGCTTTTGACAAGGCCACACAAAAGATTGCTGCATATATAAAGATGCATGGCATTGAGAGTAAAGTGGTAGCGTGGGTCGAGGATTGGTTAACTAACAGAAAGCAGAGAGTGGGGATAAATGGGTGTTTTTCTGGTTGGCAACCTGAAACTAGTGGGGTCCCTCAAGGATCAGTGTTGGGCCCGCAGTTGTTCACAATTTACATTGACGATTTGGAGTTGGGGACTAAGTGCAATGTGTCAAAGTTTGCAGATGACACTAAGATGAGTGGTAAAGCAAAAAGTGCAGAGGATACCGGAAGTCTGCAGAAGGATTTGGATAGGTTAGGTGAATGGGCTAGGGTCTGGCAGATGGAATTCAATGTTGACAAATGTGAGGTTATCCATTTTGGTAGGAATAACAGCAAAAGGGATTATTATTTAAATGATAAAATATTAAAACATGCTGCTGTGTAGAGAGACCTGGGCGTGCTAGTGCATGAGTCGCAAAAAGTTGGTTTAAAGGTGCAACAGGTGATTAAGAAGGCAAATGGAATTTTGTCTTTCATTGCTAGAGGGATGGAGTTCAAGACTAGTGAGGTTATGCTGCAATTGTATAGTGTGTTGGTGAGGCCGCCTCTGGAGTATTGTGTTCAGTTTTGGTCTCCTTACCTGAGAAAGGACATATTGGCACTGGAGGGAGTGCAGAGGAGATTCACTAGGTTGATCCCAGAGTTGAGGGGATTAGATTATGACGAGAGGTTGAGTAGACTGGGACTGTACTCATTGGAGTTTAGAAGGATGCGGGGGGATCTTATTGAGACATATAAAATTATGAAGGGAATAGATAGGATAGATGCGGGCAGGTTGTTTCCACTGGTCGGGGAAAGCAGAACTAGGGGGCAAAGCCTCAAAATAAGGGGAGGTAGATTTAGGACGGAGTGTAGGAGGAACTTCTTCACCCAAAGAGTTGTGAATCTCTGGAATTCCTTGCCCAGTGAAGCAGTTGAGGCTCCTTCTTTAAACGTTTTTAAGAAAAAGATAGATGCCTTTCTAAAGAATAAAGGGATTAGGGGATATGGTGTACGGGCCGAAGAGTGGAGCTGAGTCCACAAAGATCAGCCATGATCTCATTAAATGGCGGAGCAGTCTCGAGGGGCCAGATGGCCTACTCCTGTTCCTAGTTCTTATGTTCTTATGTTCTTATGTTCAGGGACTGCCAAACCTGTGCGGAGTGCAAACCGCACTTCTACTGGCCAGAGAAGGTGCACCTGACAAAAGCTTCCCCTCCCTTTTAACGCCTCAGCATGGACTTCAAAGGCCCCCTCTCCTCCACCGACCGCAGCACGTATTTCCTGAACGTGATTGCCAAGTACTCCCGGTTCCCCTTCGCCATCCCCTGCCCAGACATGACCGCAACCATCGTCATCAGGGCCCTCCATGGTATCTTTGCACTGTTCGGTTTCCCCACTTAAATACACAGTGATAGGGGGTCCTCCTTTATGAGCGACAAACTGCGTCAATTCCTGCTCAGCAAGGGCATCGCCTCAAGAAGGACGACCAGTTACAACCCCCGGGGACACGGGCAGGTAGAAAGGGAGAACGGAATGGTCTGGAAGACCGTCCTACTGGCTCTACGGTCCAGGAACCTCCCAGTCTCCCGCTGGCAAGAAGTCCTCCAGGAGGCCCTCCACTCCATCCGGTCATTGCTCTGTACGACCACCAATCAGACACCTCATGAACGTCTCCTGCTCTTCCCCAAGAAGTCCTCCTCCGGGACCGCGCTCCCGACCTGGCTGGTGACACCCGGACCCATCCTGCTCCGAAACCACGTGTGGGCGCAAAAGTTGGACCCGTTGGTTGAGAGGGTCCATCTGCTACACGCTAATCCCCAGTAAACCTACGTGGCATTCCCTGACGGCCGACAAGATACGGTCTCCCTACGGGACCTGGCGCCCGCCGGAACCCAACGCGCACCCCCCCACCCCCCACATCCCCCTCTGCAGCACCTCACAGGAGGGTCAGACCTCCCGCCGCTCCTGCCTGGGCCCTCCCACCCACCGACACCGCCTACAGGCACCCCCCTCCCAGGTCAACCATTTTCCCCACCAGCACCGTCTCGGGGTGACAAAGCTGCCATGGAGGCCGAAGCCACGCTCCCGGAGTCGCAGAAGCCTGGACCCCCACCGGAATCACCACCAAGGCCCAGACGATCCCAAAGGACGACCAGGGCATCCGACCGACTGATTGATTCATCTTAACCGATCTGTAACTGTAAATAATAAACACTGACTGTATATATCTGCCATGTCTGTAAATGTCCTCTAAACACTGTAAGGAGGTATCACGGTACCTCCATATCTGATTATACCATGTTGAATACAGTTGTAGCCACTGGCCACCAACCCCGGCGGACTCTTTTTTAACAGGGGGTGAATGTGGTATTATCAGATATTGCAGCACCCGAGAGGCTGAAGTCTATTGGTTAAACCTGGGGGTTTACCATTAGCTGTATAGTATGTAACTCCGCCCTGATAGGCGAGGTATAAGAGTTGGTGCTGTCCCAGCTGCCCTCATTCTGTACCTGAGCTGCTGGGGAACAGTTCTAGTCTATTAAAGCCTTCAGTTATGCTTTAACCTCATCTTTGCAGTTATTGATCGTGCATCAGGTTGTAGTTGCTGGGTTACGGGGATAGGCTGGAGGTGGGGGCTTGGGTAGGGTGGTCTTTCCAGGGCAGGTGAAGACTCGCTGGGCCGAAAGACCTCCTTCTGCACTGTGGATTCTATGATTCTATGATTGTGTTGATACCACAAACAATAAGTTACATGGACAATGCAAACCCACATTCCCACATCCTTCTCTTTTCCATAGCCCTGCAATCTTATTTCTCTTTTCAAGTGTTTATCCAATCCCATTTTGGAAGTTGCTGTTCAATTTGCTTCAAATGTCCGATCAGACGTTACATTCCAGAACATCATAAGTTGTTCTGTGAAAAAAGGTTATGAAGCGGATGCATGGGGAGGACTACCTGAGCGTCAATGATATCATTAGATCTGGTTATTTCTGACTTTCCTTTGCAAAATTCCATCTTTCCTGCCGGAAGACACTGCTGTCTGTACTTCTAACCAACTCAGAAACGGAATGAACTGATTTTGATCCTTAATTTTCAATTCGCAGTTTGAACGCTCCTCACACAATAACATTGTGCTCTCACCATGTGTTTTTTTTAATGTCTTGATGCAATTGATTATACATGGTTTCAGCCCAGTGAGTGCAGAGCAAAACTTCATCCAAAACAACAATGTTAACCGAATAATCATGCACATAATTGTAGACGATAATTATTCATAAACGATTAACTTATTTTTGCCAAAAAGTGTTACAGTCATTTCACATTGGTTACAGCAAACTACTGGTTCTATGATTAGTGAAGAGATTACTTACGTCACAGCCACACATGGGGTGGTAGTCTGCCAACTGCCTGGTGGGTTTGGTGGCAGGTGGGTGCAAAAAATGTGGCAAGAGCCAAAAAGTCGGAAAACCTCTGGCATAGAATTACATTGCAATTCTCCCAACGGCACGTTAATGGCACGTCAGTCATCCCACTGGCAAGTGGCACAAAATTCATTCACATCTTATGAATGTCCGGTGAAACAGCTGATCATCAGTGTACTGTCAGGTCTTCCGATCCTACATCAAGCCAGTGCGAAATCACGTTGTTGTCAAACCCAATTGCTCAAGAGTGGCATGCACAAGGCACTCCTCAATTTGCAGGCTGCAAGTTGGCTCAGTGGTTTGGCCACACGGCGCCGTGGACCCGGGTTCGATCCCGGCCCCGTGTCACTGTCTATGTGGGGTCTGTGTGGGTCTCATCCCCACACGCCAAAGATGTGCAGGGTAGGTAGTTTGACCATGCTAAATTGCACCTTAATTGGAAAAAAATAATTGGGCACTCTAAATTTTAAAAAAAACCAATGTGCATGAGACTTTGAAGTGAGTGCAACAAACCTTTCTTCCATCGTGCTGCAGTGCTCCATCTATACCGTTCACCACTCTGCCTGGGGAGACTGGTTCCTGCCCTCCATCTCCTTGTGGAGTTGGTCTTCATGTACAGCACTCTGCTGCTTGACCCATAGACAATGCTATGGCACTGTCTCAGTTCAGTACTCCTTCAACACCCACTCCCATACCCCCCGGCGCCACACACCTGTGCCTACCTGATGGCACTGTGCTGTTGGACTCATGCAGCCACTGCAACAAAGGTCCAAGGTTTGACCATGGGGTGGAGTACGATGTGAACGGGAGGAGGAAGTGGAGGCAGAGGAGTTTGCTGACCTGATGAACGCAAGGGGGGCAATGTGGAAGGAGCGCTGTGCAAGAATTTGCAGTGGGTAAGGCAAAGGTTCACAATGGCACGCAGAGGGATAAGGAGGTGGATGAAGATAACAAACAATGGAAGGCAGAGGGAAGACCAATGGGGGGAAGCTGGACCCCTACACGCCTGCGTAAATAGTTTACCAACAAGGGGGTCAACAAAATACCACATTATTTACAGGAAGGAGATGGATGAAGACTCCAGAAGATGTTGGTCAAAGTTCAGGAGGGGCATGGGAGCTTCAGAGGTTCCGAGCTTGGTCAAATGTGGTTGAATCCAGGAACATCCTTCTTCTTGAAGCTGCTCGCCTTTTCTCCCTGGACATCCTGCATGGACTGGTGAAGATAGGTGAGCTGGAGAGTGTGATGTGAGTATGCTGGACTGGCATTTAAATATGGCGTCAGAACCTTTAATCCCATCAGCTAAGGTGGGTGGACTAATCAGCTGTCATCCCACCAGGAGATTCAGAGGGGAATTCCTGTGCATAATTAATGAGGATCCAGGCACAGAATGAAAGGCACTGCTGGAGCTGCCACCATTCCACTTAGTCTCCGAAACAGAGAATTTAAGATAAAAGGTGAATTAATAGTTCAAACAAAACTGCTCTTTTCACATGAAAACACATCGCATAAAAACATTGAAGTTTAATCAACACCTTTGTATTTGGTGATTTGGTGTGGATTTGGCTCCACCACTTTATCGTGAAGAGAAAGGCCAGGATGTTTGGATTGAATTTTGCCAATGATGTGCCATCAATTAACACAAGACGAGTAGTGAACGAAACTGTAGCTTTAATAAGCTAAACAGAAAGCCTCCTGGCCACTGATCCTGAACTGGGGCAGGGCCGGAGGTCAGCCACCTTTATACCGAGCCCAAGGGGAACCAGAGCCATCAGGCAGTGGTTTACCACAATACATGTAGTAGAGTAACAGTTTACCATAATACATATAGTACACTAACAGTGGTTTACCACAGCCAAGAATTTCAATGTCCACTTCACCTGAATGGAAAAACACAACACTTCTGTCCATGAATTTCAGGGACAATAGTCTTGCACCCAAATCTCTTGCTGTGATCGATGCAGCACTGGTTGAAGAGTAAGCCTGTGATTAAAGGCCTTGCACAAATTATAAAAATGCTGCCTTTGCCTATATTAACAGTGCAAGACCACCACTCCAGTGGTGATGCTTCAGTTGCCCTCATCTTAATAGAGTCAGAAAATGTTGGGATGGATTATTTTGAGCTATTGTGGATTTTATCCATTTTGACAAAGTCTGACCGCTGGGTCGAACCTTGTTGACTCCTTTATAAAACTGCATTTTGGGCAATATTGCCAAGCTCAATCTGAAATCATTGTGTTGAAAGAGTGCTGAGGCCACCTCACAAATTGGCCAAACTGAACCTCTCCACCTCCAGTTTTTGGGAAGTATTTGGGAATGAAAATGAAAGCTCCAGTGATCCCTGACCTTACCCTGCTTTTTAAGTGTCCTGCATTAGGGCAGCATTGTCGAGAGCAGACAATCCCCAGGAGGGGCTGAGGAAAATAACTACAGTAACTTGTAGGGCCGGAGATGTGGCAGAAAATCTGCCAATCCCATTATTTTCCATTCTCCAACTCAGGAATATTTGAAAACTCGAGTGATGGATTAGCAATGATAGAATATTTGGTCCAATATCAATCTTATTAAGAAGTGAGAAATTCAATTTTGTAAAGCACAATATCAATATATTTTCTTCCCACTTTCTGACCCTCAATCTAAACGCACTGGTTTTTGCTGCGTTAGAGTCTCAGAGGGTTAACATGCATCACAGTTAAACAGCTAGACCTCTGTGTGAATAAACAGTAAATGACAATAGGTTAATTAATAATGAACAAGTGCCCTCACACCCAAACCCATTTCTCCTTGCACTGATTCTGCAAATAAAGGTAATAGAAACTGCTTTATTGCTGCCAGGACTTCTTCCCTCCACAACCCAAGGTTTTTTCAGCGAATTGTAATGACTCTAGTCTTATCCAAGCAGATACCAGCATCGACTGCGTTTGTCCTACAATATATCTCTGGCTTCAGGAAAGGTTCCCCAAAATACATTTTACAAAAAACACTTATATACAGAGTAGATTCTCTCTGGAGGGCATCTGAACCACAAAGTCTCAAAAATGTATCCAACAGAATGTGCTGTTGAATTACCCAAAGATTTCAATTTTCAATACACTTTTTTGCATTCATTTAGGGGATATATACATCACTGGTCCGGCCAGCATTTATTGCCCAACCCTAGTTGCTCTTCAGAAGATGGTGGTGAGCTGCCTTCTTGAACAGCTGCAGTCTTTGAGGAATAGGTGCACCCTCTGTGTTGTTAGGTAGGAGGTTCCAGAATTTTGTCCCAGCAGCAGCAAAGGAAAGCGATATATTTCAACGATATAAGTCAACTTGGTCAGTGACTTGGAGGAGAACCTCCAGGTGGTGGGGTTCCCAAGTACCTGCTGGTAGTGGTCGTGTGTTTGGAAGGCGTTGTCGAAGGAACCTTGGTGAGTTACTGCAGTGCATCTTGTAGAAGATACACATGGCTGCCACTGTTCATCGGTGGTGGAGGGTTTGAACATTTGTGGAAGGAGGAACAGTCAAGAAGGCTGTTTAAAAGCACCAACAGTTCCAAACTCAAGGAACTTTATTATTTGAATGTCAAGTTCCTTTTCCGCTCATACCACGCACATCTGACTGAAATATGTGAAAGCTTTGGATGGACAAGTAGTTGTTTCATCACTTACCAGTAGTAGTTGTTGACTCATACCAACTTTTACAGATGCACCATAGAAAGCATCCCATCTGGCTGCATCACAGCCTCGTATGGCAACTGCTTGGCCCAAGACCGCTAGAAACGTCAGAGAGATGTGAACACAGCCCAGTCCATCACATGAACCTGTGTCCCATTTATTGACTCTATACTTCCTGCTGTCTGGAGAAAGCGGACAGCATAATCAAAGGCCTCTCCCACCCGGCTTACTCACTCTTCCAACATCTTCCATCGGGCAGGAGGTACAAAAGTCTGATAACACGCATGAACAGATTAAAACAGCTTCTTCCCCACTGTTACCAGACTCCTAAACGACCCTCTTATGGACTGACCTGATTAATACTACACTTCTGTCTGCTTCACCCAATGCCTCTGTCTATGTTTTTACATTGTGTATCTTGTGTTGTCCTATGATGTATTTTCTTTTTCTTTTCTTTTCATGCACTAAATGATCTGCTTGAGCTGCTTGCAAAAAAAAAACTTTTCACTGTACCTCGGTACATGAGACAATAAACAAACCCAATCCAACCCAAAGGGTATCACATGTATCAGGCGCAACCAGGCAAACCTTAATGTGGGAAGAGAGAGTCAGAATCATTCTCGCCCCAGTTACTTCCCAAAACAGAACTTTAGCCTATTTTGGATCATCCTTTCTGGTCAATAGCGGGAGTGATTCAGCGACCCTGTTGTGCCCGCTGCAAATCCAGGCTCAACAGGTGAATCGCGCGTCAGATCAAAATCGGGCTCCGTGGGCGGTGTGAAACCTTGAGCAAGTCATTCAACTCGCTCTGCCTGAGGTGATCTGGATCTGTAAGTGCGACCTCAGCGGGCAGGAACTCCCTGAGGCCAGAATAAATGGTAAAGTTCTGTTGGACAGCGAGATGTTTCTCGGTACTGCGGCCACCAAGAAACACCCCACTAAACGTGCCGTTCAGCGGACTTTAACATGAGTCCGCTGAATCACTCGAACCTCTTTATCCTGGCATAATCACACATTCCTTCTCCACGCAATTTCCAACTTAAACTGTGGTCAAATGGGAACACTGTAGTAATTTCCTCGAACATGGAAGAACAATTATGAGAGAGATTCTGCTGAATTGTCCACATACAATGTCAGATGTTCATGAACATTGTCTGAAGTTTCCAACTCATTACCCATTTCCACCTTTTTGACCAGAAGTGTCAAGGGACGGCAGCGTGAAGATTTTTTAAAAAACAACCTAGAAATAAGTGAAAATGAGTTTTTCTACTAAAAATGTCTGTGGTTCATACACCCATCAGTGCTTTGACACTGAGTGGCACAGTTGGGTATTTGACTAGAATTAGGTTCACACTCAACCGTGACTGACAGATTGAATATCTCCCTGTGTCCTGGTTGTAAAGTTCATCTTAACAGCAGTTACCTGGATCATGTGAATGAAATCAAACTTTCTGCTTTCCTTCCTCTCCTTGTTTTGCTTTTCATATTCTTCTGAGCGCATCTGGTTCCAAGTGAAGGAGATGTTAAGTCCTTGAGTCTTTTCTGCCACAAGATCTGGTGCAAGGGAAGATTTAGCAGGGAATTCTTTGTGTTAATTAAATAATTGGAACCACAATCTTTTTGTTTGCTATTTCATCGTACCCAGATTCCTGAAACTCATATTTCACCACACATTTCACTCCTGGCTGCTTAGAAGTGGCCACTTAGTGTCAGCTGAGGGGAAATTGCGCAGATTTAAACATTGTGCTTTTATTTTCACATTTCAGCATATCACACTTACTGACGAACATTTATCGATTTGTCAAATTGTACACATCATCAATCAGCAAGTCTAATGGAAATTGCTGGAATCTTTCATTTGTTTATATTCTTTCCTGGGATGTGGATATAACCAGCAGAACCTACATTCGCTGCCCATCCCTACTTGCCCTTGAAACAGTGGTGGTGAACCACCTTCTTGAACCGCTGTGGTACAGATACACCCAGACTGCTGTTAGGGAGGGATTTTCCAGAAGTTTGACCAAGCATCAGTGTAGGAACAACTGTTAGGAAAACAAAGGTAGTTCTGAAGGATTTACATTTGTGGTGGTAGACATTAGAAATGAGGTATAGTTTTAAATGGTGTTGGGAAAATAAAGGTAATTTTAAGGGATTTATACCTGTATTGGTAAACATTTGGTATATGGAATAGTAAAGTGGGTTTAACCTAATGTTTCTGTGCCTGGAAACGTAAAACCTACAGATAGGTTCATGCTGCACCAAGGTGCTTGTATGTGTGGAGGTTGGTTAAGTCCCAACTGTGTTTCTATGGTGCTTAGTGAGGGCGATACCATGAAGAATAAATAAAAAGCATTAGCATGTGAGTGTTGCTTTGAAATGGGACTTGTAAGGTGGAGAAGCTTTTAAGTTTTAGTTCAGCAAATTTGATTGCAGTTAAAGATAGACAGTGAAAGAGAAGAGCACTCACAGCTCTGTTAGAAGTAGTTTGTTCAGAAGGCTAGAGAGGGATGTGTTCCCTCTCTAGAAGACTTGCGAGAAGAAAAGTCAGACCATGGAGTAATGGTGAAGAAAATAAGTGCATAGATCTGAATGCTAGGGAAACTAGAGAAACAAAGAGATGTTTCCAAGAAGTCTGAGTTTAAAGATACTTTAACAGAGCACTTTTTAGTAAAGAAAAACAGAGCTGAGAAGAAGGCTGAAATGCCAAAAAGGTATCTGAAGTGATTTTCAGGTTTGGTGAGGTTTTACTACAGCCAGTGGAATGTGAGTTGAAATAACAATGGAAATCTATGGCTGAGTTTGTGTGAAAGCAGTTAAAACAAAGGAAACCTAAAAGGGGTGTTGTGAAATCGTGAAATGGGTTTGCTGTTAAAAGTGGAGCAGGAGTTTTGTTTAAAAGTGTAATTTGGAAAAGGTTTTCTGGATTTCAGAAGACAAACTACGAAGGCAAATCATTGTAATGAGACAAGTGTGTTTTTTTTAAATTTTATTTTATTTATTATTGTCACATGTGTTAGTATACAGTGAAAAGTATTGTTTCTTGCATGCTGTACAAATAATGCATACATAGGGAAGGAAGGAGAGACTGCAGAATATAATGTTACAGTTATAGCAAGGTGTAGAGAAAAGATCAACTTAATACGAGGTAGGTCCATTCAAAAGTCTGACGGCAGTAGGGATGAAGCTGTTCTTGAGTCGGTTGGTACATGACCTCAAACTTTAGTATCTTTTTCCTGACGGAGGAAGGTGGAGGACAGTATGCCCTGGGTGCGTGGGGTTCTTAATTATGCTGGCTGCCTTTCCGAGGCAGCGTGAATTGTAGACAGAGGCGATGGATGGGAGGCTGGTTTGCGTGATGGAATGTGATACTTTCACGACCTTTTGTAATTTCCTGCAGTCTTGGGCAGAGCAGGATCTATACCAAGCTGTGATACAACCAGAAAGAATGCTTTCTGTGGTGCATTTGTAGAAGTTGGTGAGAGTCGTAGGTGACATGTCAAATTTCCTTAGTCTTCTGAGAAAGTAGAGTCGTTGGTGGGCTTTCTTAACTATAGTGTCAGCATGGGAGGACCAGGACAGGCTGTTGGTGATCTGGACACCTAAAAACGAGGGAGTGGAGTTTGGAAACTTTCATGTGACAATCATGTGGGGGGAATTTGAGAAGACATCACGGACACGGTAGCATAGTTGTTAGCACAATGGCTTCACAACGCCAGGTTTGATTCCCGGCTTGGGTCACTGTCAATGCGGAGTCTGCACGTTCCCCTGTGGCTGCGTGCGTTTCCTCCGGGTGCTCCGGTTTCCTCCCACAAGATCCAAAAGTTGTATTATAAGGTAATTTGGAAATTCTGAACTGTCCTTCCGTGTACCTGAACAATCACGGTAATGTGGCGACTAGGGGTTTTTCCACAGTAACTTCATTGCAGTGTTAATGTAAGCGTACTTGTGACAATAAATATTATTAGAATTATTATTCTTATTATGTTCAGAGTGGAGTGTGTATTTAAAGGAACTTGGTGTGGGAATGAGACCATTACCTCTTAAGGTGTACTTTGCAATCCATATCAATTCTAAAATCATTGTATAATTGATAATCTAAAGGGGGAGCAGAGGAGTATTACAAAGATCAAAGAAAAGTACAGCACAGGAATAGGCCCTTCGGCCCTCCAAGCCTGTACCCGTCATGATACCAACCTTTGCCAATACAGTCAGCACTTCCTTATTGTATTGTAATCCAATTTTTCATGTTTAATAGATGATTGTTTTTGTTAAAACTAAATAGCGGTCCTGTGACTGTGTTCCTCCAAGTTTTACAACAGGGTGCCACTGCAAGGTTCCCAGGCTGCCAGTGCCATGGTTCCCAGGTGGCATTGGGAGTGCCAGGGATTGCTAGGGCAGCCCGGTAGCACAGTAGTTAGCATGGTTGCTTCACAGCGCCAGGGTGCCAGGTTCAATTCCGGCTTGGGTCACTGTCTGTGCGGAGCCTCTACGTTCTCCCTGTGTGTGCGTGGGTTTCTTCCGGGTGCTCCGGTTTCCTCCCACAGTCCAAAGATGTGTAGGTTAGGTGGATTGGCCATGATAAATTTCCCTGAGTGTCCAAAAAAGGTTAGACTGGGATATGGGGATAGGGTGGAGGTGTGGGGCTTAAGCGGGGTACTCTTTCCAATGGCCGGTGCAGACTTGATGGGCCAAATGGCCTCCTTCTGCACTGTAAATTCTATGTGCCTTGTTCATGTTTACCATCCTGCCCAGAGACCGACCACCCGGGGCAACCTATGGCCTTGGCACCTCCCCAAGTGACATTTCGCTTGGTCCTCGTTTGTGGAAACCATGTTAAAAAGGTTACGCCAGGGTCTCCGAAGCAAGGCCTTCTGGTGCGTTGAAAGAGATGTTGTGTTACTAAGATATTTGTAGTTGAAGATATGCTTTGTAATCTGGGTCAATCTTATACTCTGTGTGTATTTGTTAAACTAAGGGAGGAGTAAAGGAGTATTGTACCATAATCCAATTTTTCCATGTTCAATAAATGTTTTTTGTTGTTAAAACTATTTAGTCATCCTGGGAGCTTTTGAACTAAGGTTCCAATTTGGGATCCTCCACCCAGTTACAACATCGACTGAGATTATAACACAACAATATAGTTCCAAGTCAGGATGATGTGCAGCTTGAAGGGAATTTGCAGATTGTGATGTTTCCACTCACTATCCTTGTTTTTCTCAG
Organism: Scyliorhinus torazame; assembly: GCF_047496885.1. Lineage (NCBI taxonomy): Eukaryota > Metazoa > Chordata > Chondrichthyes > Carcharhiniformes > Scyliorhinidae > Scyliorhinus > Scyliorhinus torazame. The sequence continues at coordinate 66,313,215 of NC_092708.1, read as the reverse complement.
TGGTAGAGGTCACAGGTTTGGAATGTGTTTCAAAGGAGTTGGGCAAATTTCTGCAATGTACCTTGCAGATGGTACACACTGTCATCATTGTGCATCAATGGTAAAGATAAAGTAGGGTAAGGGAAGGTAAGGTCAGGTAAGGTAAAATCACCAGAGTCCCAGATGACCAAAGGGTTCTTTCCCCTTTGAGGGGGAGAGCTAACTAGTGCCGATTTAACCGGAGGATTACCACACCTCAGGTGTGGAGCAAGGTTGAGAAGCCGGGACTCCATGAATAACCTCAGCCATTGTGGGAATTGAACCTGCACTGCTAGCCCCCAGGCCCGGTTTAGCTCAATTGGCTAGCCAGCTGATTTGTGATGCAGAGCAAGGCCAGCAGCGTGGGTTCAATTCCCGCACTGGCTGAGGTTATTCATGAAAGCCTTCTCAGTCTTGCCCCTGAGGTGTGGTGATCATCAGGTTAAATCATCACCAGTCAGCTCTCCCCGACAAAGTGGGAAGCAGCCAGTGGTCATCTGGGACTATGGCGACTTTACTTACTGCATTGATGGTGAAGGACTGAATGTATAACATGGTGGATAGGTTACTGATCTTTATTCTGGATGGTGTCGAGCTCCTTGAGTTTTGTTGAAGTTACATCCATCGAAACATCTGGAAAGAATTCTATTTCACTCCTGACTTGGGCCATCTAGATGGCAACAGTCATTTGTAAGAAAGGAGGCGAGTTGTCTGCCACTGAATTCTCAGCAAGTAACATTTGTTATATTGCATATGTAATAACAGAATGGATTTTAAATAAACCAAAGTATTGAATCAGGCAGACACTAAGTGCACAGATTCCCCTCCTGGGATTACTCTTGGAGTTTTGGAGTTGACCATTACTCCGGTTATGAAGATCTTGGGAGAGAAGAAGTTATATATTCAGCAGGAGATATTTAGAATTACAACTGCAGGAGCTGACATGGATACTTTTTTATTTGTTCCTATCAGACTCCCTTTGCTGATACATGTGTCTGTGGCATCCTGAAGTGAAGAAAATGCACAATGCATAAGCATACAAAGTAACAAAGATCAGTGGGAGACTAGAGGACTGGGAAATCTTTATGGGGCAACAGAAAGCTACTAAAAAAGCTATAAAGAAGAGTAAGAGAGATTACGAGAGTAAACTTGCTCAGAATATAAAAACAGATAGTAAAAGTTTCTACAAATATATAAAACAAAAAAGAGTGGCTGAGGTAAATATTGGCCCTTTAGCGGATGAGAAGGGAGATTTAATAATGGGAGATGAGGAAATGGCTGAGGAACTGAATAGGTTTTTTGGGTCGGTCTTCACAGTGGAAGACACAAATAACATGCCAGTGACAGGTGGAAATGAGGCTATGACATGTGAGGAGCTTGAGAGGATTTTTATCACCAAGGAGGTAGTGATGGGCAAGCTAATGGGGCTAAAGTTAGACAAGTCTCCTGGCCCTGATGGAATGCATCCCAGAGTGCTAAAAGAGATGGCTAGGGAAATTGTAAATGCACGAGTGATAATTTACTAAAATCCACTAGACTCTTGGGTGGTCCCGGCGGATTGGAAATTAACAAACGTGACACCACTGTTTAAAAAAGGAGGTATGCAGACAGCGGGTAATTATAGGCCAGTGAGCTTAACTTCGGTAGTAGGGAAGATGCTGTAATCTATCATCAAGGAAGAAATAGCGAGGCATCTGGATGGAAAGTGTCTCATTGTGCAGACGCAGCATGGGTTCATAAAGAGCAGGTCGTGCCTAACTAATTTAGTGGCATTTTTTGAGGACGTTACCAGTGCGGTAGATAACGGGGAGCCAATGGATGTGGTATATCTGGATTTCGAGAAAGCCTTTGACAGGGTTCTACACAAAAGGTTGCTGCATAAGATAAAGATGCATGGCATTAAGTGGAAAGTAGTAGCATGGATAGAGGATTGGTTAATTAATAGAAAGCAAAGAGTGGGGATTAATGGGTGTTTCTCTGGTTGGCAATCAGTAGCTAGTGGTGTCCCTCAGGGATCAGTGTTGGGCCCACAACTGTTCACAATTTACATAGATGATTTGGAGTTGGGGACCAAGGGCAATGTGTCCAAGTTTGCAGACAACACTAAGATAAGTGGTAAAGCAAAAAGTGCAGAGGATACTGGAAGTCTGCAGAGGGATTTGGATAGGCTAAGTGAATGGGCGAGTGTCTGGCAGATAGAATACAATGTTGACAAATGTGAGGTTATCCATTTTGGTAGGAATAACAGCAAAAGGGAATTTTATTTAAATGATAAAATATTAAAACATGCTGCTGTGCAGAGCGACCTGGGTGTGCTAGTGCATGAGTCGCAAAACGTTGGTTTAAAGGTGCAACAGGTGATTAAGAAGGCAAATGGAATTTTGTCCTTCATTGCTAGCGGGATGGAGTTTAAGGACTAGGGAGGTTATGCTGCAATTGTATAAGGTGTTAGTGAGGCCACACCTGGAGTAATGTGTTCAGTTTTGGTCTCCTTACTTGAGAAAGGACGTACTGGCACTGGAGGGTGTGCAGAGGAGATTCACTAGGTTAATCCCAGAGCTGAAGGGGTTAGATTACAAGGAGAGGTTGAGTAGACTGGGACTGTACTCATTGGAATTTAGACGGATGAGGGGGGATCTTATGGAAACATCTAAAATTATGAAGGGAATAGATAGGATAGATGCGAGCAGGTTGTTTCCACTGGCGGGTGAAAGCAGAACTAGGGGGCATAGCCTCAAAATAAGGGGATGTAGATTTAGGACTGAGTTTAGGAGGACCTTCTTCACCCAAAGGGTTGTGAGTCTATGGAATTCCTTGCCCAGTGAAGCAGTAAAGGCTCCTTCATTAAATGTTTTTAAGATAAAGATAGATAGTTTTTTGACGAATAAAGGGATTAAGGGTTATGGTGTTCGGGCCGGAAAGTGGAGCTGAGTCCACAAAAGATCAGCCATGATCTCATTGAATGGTGGAGCAGGCTCGAGGGGCCAGATGGCCTACTCCTGCTTCTAGTTCTTATGTTAATGCAAATTTCAATACACTTTTTAAATTCTTTTACAGGTTGTGGGCATCGCTGGTTAGGCCAGCATTTATTGCCCATCCCTAGTTCCCCTTCAGAAGGTGGTGATGAGCTGCCTTCTTGAACTGCTGCAGTCCTTTAGGTGTAGGTACACCCACTGTATTGTTCGTGAGGGCGTTCCAGGATTTCGTCTCAGCGACAGCAACGGAAGGCGATATATTTCCAAGTCTACGTGGTGAGTTACTTGGAGGGGAACGACCAGGTGGTTGGGTTCCCAAGTATATGCTGCTCTTGTCCTTCTAGATGGTAGTGGTCATGTGTTTGAAATGTGCTGTCTCAGAAACCTTGGTGAGTTGCTGCAGTACATCTTGTAGATAGTATATATGGCTACTACAGTTGTTCGGAGGGTTTGAATGTTTGTGGGAGGAGGAGCAATTGATGGGCAGCTTTGTCCTGGATGGTGTCAAGCTTCTTGAGTGTCGTTGGAGCTGCACTCATCCAGGCATGTGGAGAGTATTCCATTACACTCCTGACTTGTGCCTTGTAGACGGTGAACAGGTTTTGTGGGGTCAGGAGGCGACTTACTCACCATAGAATGCCTAGCCTTTGACCTGCCCTGCTAGTCACAGTATTAATGTGGCTCGTCCAGTTCAGTTTCTGATCAATGGTAACTCCCAGGATGTTGATTATAGTTATATGGTTTAGTTGAGCTCTTTATTCCTCATTAATATAAAACATGACCATGCAACATGTATTGGGCATTTAAGCCAGGCCTTTAAATGACTTGTCCATGTCCCTGTGCCTGAGTGGGTCTCACCTCCACAACTGAAAAGATGTGCTGAGTAGATGTACTGACCTACTCAAAATATTGAAAATAATGACTTGCTCATTCTTTTAGATTCTTAAACATATCTTGGGCCGGCAACACGGTGGCGCAGTGGTTAGCACTGCCGCCTCACGGTGCCGAGGTCCCAGGTTCGATCCCGGCTTTGAGTCACTGTCCTTGTGGACTTTGTACATTCTCCCCGTGTTTGCGTGGGTTTCGTCCCCACAACCCAAAGATGTGCAGGGTAGGTGGATTCGCCACGCTAAATTTTCCCTTTTTTGGAAAAAATGAATTGTGTACTCTAAATTTATATTTTAAAAAATTGCCTTGGACCTACTTCACAAAAATGACTTATTCAGTAGAACTGAACGCTGCTTTAACTCATTGTTAAATGGGCGGCATGGTAGCATGGTAGTTAGCACTGTTGCTTCACCGCTCCATGGTCCCAAGTTCTATTCCCAGCATGGGTCACTGTCTGTGCGGTGTCCTCACATTCTCCCCATGTCAGCATGGATTTTCTCCGAGTACTCTGGTTTCCTCCCACAGGAAACGTCCAAAGACATGTGTGGTAGTCTGTATAGAGGTATTACTGTACCTGGTAATGCTGGAACACCATTGGTAGATATTGTATGTTTCCTATTGGTCAGGCTGTATTGTAGCGCCACCCTGCAAGGCGGGGTATAAGAGCCCGTGCCACCCCAGCAGCGTTCATTCTGTACCTGAGCTGCTGGGGGGAACATCTAGCTTATTAAAGTCTTCAGTTGGACAACAAACTCGTTTTAGTGGTCATTGATCGTGCATCAATTTAATAAGCTAGATTTGAAATGATGGAGCTCCGCATCAAGCCGGAGTGTCTGCAACTCAGGCCCCATGCGGCGAACTCAGCGGCAATCTTCAACCACTGGCTGGCGTGTTTTAAAGGATATTACAGAACGGCCGAAAACACACCCACGGGAGAACAGAAAATGAAAGTCCTGCACTCAAGGGTGAGCCCGGAAATTTGCACCCTCATCGAGGACACGGAAGACTTTGATGCAGCAATAGAGCTGCTAAAAGGACATTATATTCGCCCGGTAAACCAGGTCTATGCCCGACATCTGCTAGCAACAAGGCGACAAATCCCTGGGGAATCATAGGAAGAATTCTACCATGTGCTCCTGGTGTTGGGGAGAAACTGCAGCTGCCCGCAAGTTTCGGCGAGCGACCACACAGAACTCTTGATCCAGGACGGTTTCGTAGCAGATATGCTGTCCTCCCAAATCCGCCAGCGATTGCTGGAAATAGACACCCTAGGCCTCAAGGAGGCACGGGCCCTTGCAGGGTCTCTGGATGTGGCCTCCAGAAACGCCCGCGCTTACGTTCCCGACCGCGCGGCAGCCCCCTGGGTAGCGTGGAACCCCTTCGCCGCCGACCCCGAGACATCCCCCATCCCCCCACAAGCTTGTGCTGCAAGGCGGCCTGGCAACGCCGGGGGGGCCCTGCTGCTACTTCTGCGAGCAGGCCTTGCACCGCCGGCAGCGCTACCCGGCCCGCGCATCCACCTGCAAGGGATGCGGTAAGAAGGACCACTTCGTGGTGGTATGCCAGGCCCATGCGGTCACCGCGGTCTCCGGCGGCGAATGCGGACCGCCACCACAAACCTCTCCAGGGTCCCCGTGCGGCCAGCGGGCGCCGCCATCTTCCTACACCAGGGCCACGGGTGCCGGCATCTAGTCCCGCGGACGCCACGTTCAACGGATGGGCGCCGCCATTTTGTGCACCCCCAGCCATGTGCGACCAATGGGAGCCGCCATCTTGGATGGACTCCCAGGACCCCAGCTTGCTGACCGCACACCGCCCAAAGAGAATACTCAACTGCTGAGATTAGCCTCGGTGACCCTGGATCAGACCCAGCCTCGAACACTCTCAACTGCTCCAACAACAGTACTAATCAACGGGCACGAGACGTCCTGCTTAATCGACTCTGGGAGCACGGAGAGCTTCATACACACTGACACGGTAAGGCGCTATTCTATCCTCGTCCACCCCGTTAATCAAAAAATCTCCCTGGCCTCCGGTTCCCACTCAGTTGAGATAAAGGGATTTTGTGTAGCAAACCTCACAGTCCAGGGAAGGGAGTTTAAAAATTACCGGCTCCACGTCCTTCCACACCTCTGCGCGGCCACACTCCTAGGTCGAGACTTCCAGTGTAATCTCCAAAGTCTAACTTTCAAATTCGGCGGCCCTATACCCCCTTCACTGTCTGCGGCCACGCGACACTCAAGATCGATCCGCCTTCCCTGTTTGCGAACCTCACCCTGGATTGAAAACCCGTCACCACCAGGAGTAGACGGTACAGTGCCCAGGATCGGATCCTTATTAGGTCAGATGTCCAAAGGCTACTGAGGGAAGGAGTCATTGAAGCTAGTAACAGCCCCTGGAGAGCTCAGGTACTGGTGGTAAAGACCGGGGAGAAGCATAGGGTGGTCATTGACTGCAGTCAGACCATCAAAACGTTTACGCAGCTGGACGCGTACCCTCTCCCCCACATAATCGACCTGGTAAACAGGATCGCGCATTACATGGTCTTCATCATGGTGGATCTTAAATCCGCCTACCACCAGCTCCCCAGCCGCACTAGTGACCGCAAATATAGAGCCTTCATGGCAGACGGGCGGCTCCATCACTTCTTAAGGGCTCCCTTCGGTGTCACCAACGGGGTCTCGGTCTTCCAGCGCGAGATGGACCGAATTGTTGATCGGTACGGTTTACGGGCAACATTCCTGTATCTGGATAATGTCACCATCTGCGGCCACGACCAGCAGGACCATGACACCAACCTTCGAAAATTCCTCCAGACCACAAAGAGCCTTAACCTTACATATAACACGGATAAATGCGTGTTTAGCACCGACCGCCTAGCCATTCTCGGCTACATAGTGCGAAATGGAGTTATAGGCCCCGACCCTGAACGCATGCGCCCCCTGATGGAGTTCCCCCTCCCTCACTGCTCCAAGGCCCTGAAGCGCTGCCTCGGGTTTTTCTCTTACTATGCCCAGTGGGTCCCCAACTATGTTGACAAGGCCCATTCCCTGATCCAATCCACAGCCTTCCCCTGTCGATAGAGGCCCGCAAGGCCTTCAGCCGCATCAAAGCAGACATTGCAAAGGCCACGATGCACGCCATCAACGAGTCCCTCCCCTTCCAGGTCGAGAGCGAGGCGTCTGATGTAGCTCTGGCGTCCACCCTCAACCAAGCGGGCAGACCCGTGGCCTTCTTCTCACCTATCCTTCATGCTTCCGAAATCCGCCACTCCTCAGTCGAAAAGGAGGCCTAGGCCATAGTAGAAGCTGTGCAACATTGGAGGCATTACCTGGCCGGCAGGAGATTCACTCTCCCCACTGGCCAACGGTCGGTTGCTTTCATGTTCGATAATGCACAGCGGGGCAAGATAAAAAACAATAAAATCTTGCGGTGGAGGATCAAACTCTCCACCTACAAATACGAGATCATGTATCATCCTGGGAAGCTAAACGAGCCTCCTGATGCCCTATCCCGCGGCACATGTGCCACCGCACAAGTGGACCGTTTCCGAGCCCTCCACGAGAACCACTGCCACCCGGGGGTCACTCGCTTTTTCCACTTTATCAAGACCCGCAACCTGCCCTCCTCCATCGAGGTGGTCAGGACAGCCACCAGGTGCCAAATCTGCGCGGAGTGCAAACCGCACTTCTACCGGCCAGAGAAAGCGCACCTGATAAAGGCTTCCCGTCCCTTTGAACATCTCAGCATGGACTCCCAAGGCCCTCCCACCTCCACCGACCGCAACACGTACTTCCTGAAGGTGATTGGCGAGTACTCCCAGTTCCCATTCGCCATCCACTGCCGTGACATGACCGAAACCACCGTCATCAAGGCCCTCCAGAGCACTGTTCGGGTTCCCCGTTTACCTACATAATGATAGGGGGTCCTCCTTTAAGAGCAACGAGCTGCGTCAATTCCTGCTCAGCAAGGGCATCGCCTCGAGCAGGATGACCAATTACAACCCCGGGGTAACGGACAGGTAGGGAGGGAGAACGGAATGGACTGGAAGACCGTCTTCCTGGCCCTACGGTCCAGGAATCTCCCAGTCTCCCGCCGGCAGGAAGTCCTCCCGGATTCCCTCCACTCCATCCGGTCACTGCTTTGTACCACAACCAACCAAACACCTCACGAACGTCTCCTTGTCTTCCCCAGGAAGTCCTCCTCTGAGACCTCGCTCCTGACCTGGCTGGCAGCTCCCGGACCCACCTTGCTCCGAAAATACATGCGGACGCACAAGTCGGACCCGTTGGTCGAGAAGGTCCATCTTCTCCACGCTAAGCCCCAGTACGTCTATGTGGCATACCCTGATGGCCGACAAGATATGGTCTCCCTACGAGACCTGGTGCCCGCCGGAGCCCCACGCACACCCCAGCCACCAGTCCCACTCTCCCTCCCACCAGTGCACCTTACAGGGGGATCGGTCCTTCCGCCTGCCCCGTCTAGGCTCCCCCACCCACCGACGCACCCCACAGATGCTCCCTTTTTTGGTCAACCATTTTCCCCATACCGTTTAGGGGTGTCGAAGCTGCCACAGAGACCGAGGCCACGCTCCCGGAGTCGCAGACACCCGAGCCTTCACCGGAGTCACCACCAAAGCTTCGACGATCACACAGGATGACCAGGGCCCCCGATCGACTGATTGCTTCATTTTAAATTGTATAGTTAATTATGAATCATAAATTGTAAATAGTAAATAGAATTGTGAATAGCTACAAAACGCTGTACAGAGGTATTACGGTACCTCCATAAATATAATTTCTACCACGTTACCATGTTGTAATATCAGGCCACCACTCCAGACGGACTCTTTTTTAACATGGGGTGAATGTGGTAGTCTGTGTAGAGGTATTACGGTACCTGGTAATACTGGAACACCATTGGTAGATATTGTATGTTTCCTATTGGTCAAGCTGTATAGTAGCTCCGCACTGCTAGGCGGGGTATAAGAGCCCGTGCCGCCCCAGCAGCCTTCATTCTGTACCTGAGCTGCTGGGGGAAACATCTAGCTTATTAAAGGCTTCAGTTGGACGACAACCTCACTTTAGTGGTCATTGATCGTGCATCAACATGCAAGTTAGGTGGATTGGCCATGCTAAATTGCCCTTGGTGTTCAAAAAGTTTAGGTGGGATTACTGCGTTACGGGGATAGGGTGGAGGTGTGGGCTTGTGTAGGATGCTCTTTCCAAGGGCCGATGCAGTCTTGATCGGCCAAAAAACAACCTTCTGCTCTGTAAATTCTATGATTGTGTTGATACCACAAATAATGAGTGACATGGGCAATGCAAACCCACATTCCTACATACTGTTCTTTTTCAATAGGGGCATTTTTGATCTCTTTTCAAGTGTTTAGCCAATTGCATTTTGAAAGTTTCCATTCCATTTGCTTCAAATGTCGTGTCAGACAGTAAATTCCAGAACATCATAAGTTGTTCTGTGAAAAAAGGTTATGAAGCGGATGCATGGGGAGGACTATCTGAGCGTCCAAGATATTGTTGGAACATGGTGATTTCTGACTTTCCTTTGCAAAATTCCGTCTTTCCTGCCGGAAGACACTGCTGTCTATACATCTGACCAGCTCAGAAACAGGGAATTGATTTTCATCCTTAATTTTCAATTCAGTTTTAACGCTCCTCACACATGGTGCTCTCACCATGTGATTTTTTTGACATCTTGTTGTAATTCATTATACATGGATTTAGCCCAGTGAGTGCAATGCAAAACCTCGCCCCAAACAACAATATTAACCTGATGATCATGAAAATAATTATAGACGATAATAATTCATAAACGATTAACTTATTTTTGCCAAAAAGGGTTTACAGTCATTTCACATTGGTTGCAACAAACTACTGGTTCTATGATCAGTCAAAAGGTTACTGATATCACAGCCACACATGGGGCGGTATTCTGACAACTGGCTGGTGGGTTTGGTGGCAGGTGGGTGCAAAAAATGTGGCAAGAGCCAAAAAGTCGGACAACCTCTGGCATAGAATTACATTGCAATTCTCCCAATGGCACGTTAATGGCAGGTCAGTCAGCCCACTGGCAGGTGGCACGAAGATCATTTGCTCATGAATGCTGATAAAACAGCTGCCCATCAGTGTACTGTCAGATCTTCCGATCCTGCATTTCGATTTTGGCGTGAGAACAGCTGGTGAGTCAGTTTCAGCGGGAGCATTGCGGAAGTGGTTGCTGGGAGGTAAGTCTGTCCTTTAAAAGCACTTGTCTTTGCAGGGGCAGGCCAGTCGATTTCGGCGGGAGAACAGCTGGTGAGTCAGTTTCAGCGGGAGCATTGCGGAAGTGGTTGCTGGGAGGTAAGTCTGTCCTTTAAAAGCACTTGTCTTTGCAGGGGCAGGCCAGTCGATTTCGGCGGGAGAATCAGCTGGTGAGTCAGTTTCAGCGGGAGCATTGCAGAAGTGGCTGCTGGGAGGTAAGTCAACCTTTAAAAGCACTTGTCTTTGCAGGGGCAGGCCAGTCGATTTCGGCGGGAGTGGAGCTGGCTGGTTAGTCAATTTCAGCAGGAGCTGAGAATTTTTCTTTTTTTTTTTTAAAATTAGTTTTTTAGGCGGGAACAGGAAGTCGACCCGCGGACGTCTGGGAAGACCCTCACCAATAAATTCTGGAGGAGAGGAAACCCGAGACACTAAACCTGTAGTGTCTCCCATCCGCCCTCCTCCTCTAACCTAATAATAAAACCCATTGGTCTGAGGTAAGTACAATATTTTATTATATTATTATTATTTTTTATAAAAATTTAATTTAGTTGTTAGCCAGATCTTGGCAGAAAATTAGAGGAATGGCAGGGAAGGGAGTGCAATGTTCCTCCTGCAGGATGTTTGAGGTGAGGGATGCAGTTAGTGTCCCTGCTGATTTTACCTGCAGGAAGTGCTGCCATCTCCAGCTCCTCCAAGACCGAGTTAGGGAACTGGAGCTGGAGTTGGAAGAACTTCGGATCATTCGGGAGGCAGAAGGGGTCATAGATAGCAGCTTCAGGGAATTAGTTACACCAAAGATTGGAGATAGGTGGGTAACTGTAAGAGGGACTGGGAAAAAGCAGTCAGTGCAGGGATCCCCTGCAGTCGTTCCCCTGAGAAACAAGTATACCGCTTTGGATACTTGTGGGGGGGACGACTTACCAGGGGTAAGCCATGGGGTACGGGCCTCTGGCACGGAGTCTGTCCCTGTTGCTCAGAAGGGAAGGGGGGAGAGGAGCAGAGCATTAATAATTGGGGACTCTATAGTCAGGGGCACAGATAGGAGATTTTGTGGGAGCGTGAGAGGCTCACGTTTGGTATGTTGCCTCCCAGGTGCAAGGGTACGTGATGTCTCGGATCGTGTTTTCCGGGTCCTTCGGGGGGACGGGGAGCAGCCCCAAGTCGTGGTCCACATTGGCACTAACGACATAGGTAGGAAAGGGGACAAGGATGTCAGGCAGGCTTTCAGGGAGCTAGGATGGAAGCTCAGAACTAGAACAAACAGAGTTGTTATCTCTGGGTTGTTGCCCGTGCCACGTGATAGTGAGATGAGGAATAGGGAGAGAGAGCATTTAAACACGTGGCTACAGGGATGGTGCAGGCGGGAGGGATTCAGATTTCTGGATAACTGGGGCTCTTTCTGGGGAAGGTGGGACCTCTACAGACAGGATGGTCTACATCTGAACCTGAGGGGCACCAATATCCTGGGGGGGAGATTTGTTAGTGCTCTTTGGGGGGGGTTAAACTAATGCAGCAGGGGCATGGGGACCTGGATTGTAGTTTTAGGGTAAGGGAGATTGAGAGTATAGAGGTCAGGAGCACAGATTTGACGTCGCAGGAGGGGGCCAGTGTTCAGGTAGGCGGTTTGAAGTGTGTCTACTTCAATGCCAGGAGTATACGAAACAAGGTAGGGGAACTGGCAGCATGGGTTGGTACCTGGGACTTCGATGTTGTGGCCATTTCGGAGACATGGATAGAGCAGGGACAGGAATGGATGTTGCAGGTTCCGGGGTTTAGGTGTTTTAGTAAGCTCAGAGAAGGAGGCAAAAGAGGGGGAGGTGTGGCGCTGCTAGTCAAGAGCAGTATTACGGTGGCGGAGAGGATGCTAGATGGGGACTCTTCTTCCGAGGTAGTATGGACTGAAGTTAGAAACAGGAAAGGAGAGGTCACCCTGTTGGGAGTTTTTTATAGGCCTCCTAATAGTTCTAGGGATGTAGAGGAAAGGATGGCGAAGATGATTCTGGATATGAGCGAAAGTAACAGGGTAGTTATTATGGGAGACTTTAACTTTCCAAATATTGACTGGAAAAGATATAGTTCGAGTACAATAGATGGGTCGTTTTTTTGTACAGTGTGTGCAGGAGGGTTTCCTGAAACAATATGTTGACAGGCCAACAAGAGGCGAGGCCACGTTGGATTTGGTTTTGGGTAATGAACCAGGCCAGGTGTTGGATTTGGAGGTAGGAGAGCACTTTGGGGACAGTGACCACAATTCGGTGACGTTTACGTTAATGATGGAAAGGGATAAGTATACACCGCAGGGCAAGAGTTATAGCTGGGGGAAGGGCAATTATGATGCCATTAGACGTGACTTGGGGGGATAAGGTGGAGAAGTAGGCTGCAAGTGTTGGGCACACTGGATAAGTGGGGCTTGTTCAAGGATCAGCTACTGCGTGTTCTTGATAAGTATGTACCGGTCAGACAGGGAGGAAGGCGTCGAGCGAGGGAACCGTGGTTTACCAAAGAAGTGGAATCTCTTGTTAAGAGGAAGAAGGAGGCCTATGTGAAGATGAAGTGTGAAGTTTTGGTTGGGGCGATGGATAGTTACAAGGTAGCGAGGAAGGATCTAAAGAGAGAGCTAAGACGAGCAAGGAGGGGACATGAGAAGTATTTGGCAGGAAGGATCAAGGAAAACCCAAAAGCTTTCTATAGGTATGTCAGGAATAAGCGAATGTCTAGGGAAAGAGTAGGACCAGTCAAGGACAGGGATGGGAAATTGTGTGTGGAGTCTGAAGAGATAGGCGAGATACTAAATGAATATTTTTCGTCAGTATTCACTCAGGAAAAAGATAATGTTGTGGAGGAGAATGCTGAGCCCCAGGCTAATAGAATAGATGGCATTGAGGTACGGAGGGAAGAGGTGTTGGCAATTCTGGACAGGCTGAAAATAGATAAGTCCCCGGGACCTGATGGGATTTATCCTAGGATTCTCTGGGAGGCCAGGGAAGAGATTGCTGGACCTTTTGCTTTGATTTTTATGTCATCATTGGCTACAGGAATAGTGCCAGAGGACTGGAGGACATCAAATGTGGTCCCTTTGTTCAAAAAGGGGAGCAGAGACAACCCCGGCAACTATAGACCGGTGAGCCTCACGTCTGTAGTGGGTAAAGTCTTGGAGGGGATTATAAGAGACAAGATTTATAATCATCTAGATAGGAATAATATGATCAGGGATAGTCAGCATGGCTTTGTGAAGGGTAGGTCATGCCTCACAAACCTTATTGAGTTCTTTGAGAAGGTGACTGAACAGGTAGACGAGGGTAGAGCAGTTGATGTGGTGTATATGGATTTCAGCAAAGCGTTTGATAAGGTTCCCCACGGTAGGCTATTGCAAAAAATACGGAGGCTGGGGATTGAGGGTGATTTAGAGATGTGGATCAGAAATTGGCTAGCTGAAAGAAGACAGAGGGTGGTGGTTGATGGGAAATGTTCAGAATGGAGTACAGTCACAAGTGGAGTAACACAAGGATCTGTTCTGGGGCCGTTGCTGTTTGTCATTTTTATCAATGACCTAGAGGAAGGCGCAGAAGGGTGGGTGAGTAAATTTGAAGACGATACTAAAGTCGGTGGTGTTGTCGATAGTGTGGAAGGATGTAGCAGGTTACAGAGGGATATAGATAAGCTGTAGAGCTGGGCTGAGAGGTGGCAAATGGAGTTTAATGTAGAGAAGTGTGAGGTGATTCACTTTGGAAGGAATAACAGGAATGCGGAATATTTGGCTAATGGTAAAGTTCTTGAAAGTGTGGATGAGCAGAGGGATCTAGGTGTCCATGTACATAGATCCCTGAAAGTTGCCACCCAGGTTGATAGGGTTGTGAAGAAGGCCTATGGAGTGTTGGCCTTTATTGGTAGAGGGATTGAGTTCCGGAGTCGGGAGGTCATGTTGCAGCTGTACAGAACTCTGGTACGGCCGCATTTGGAGTATTGCGTACAGTTCTGGTCACCGCATTATAGGAAGGACGTGGAGGCTTTGGAGCGGATGCAGAGGAGATTTACCAGGATGTTGCCTGGTATGGAGGAAAAATCTTATGAGGAAAGGCTGATGGACTTGAGGTTGTTTTCGTTGGAGAGAAGAAGGTTAAGAGGAGACTTAATAGAGGCATACAAAATGATCAGGGGGTTGGATAGGGTGGACAGTGAGAGCCTTCTCCCGCGGATGGATATGGCTGGCACGAGGGGACATAACTTTAAACTGAGGGGTAATAGATATAGGACAGAGGTCAGAGGTAGGTTCTTTACACAAAGAGTAGTGAGGCCGTGGAATGCCCTACCTGCTACAGTAGTGAACTCGCCAACATTGAGGGCATTTAAAAGTTTATTGGATAAACATATGGATGATAATGGCATAGTGTAGGTTAGATGGCTTTTGTTTCGGTGCAACATCATGGGCTGAAGGGCCTGTACTGCGCTGTATTGTTCTATGTTCTATGTTCTATGCATCATGCCAGCGCGAAATTATGTTGTTGTCAAACCCGATTGCTCAAGAGTGGCATGCACAAGGCAGGCATCAACTTGCAGGCTGAATGGTAGCGCAGTGGTTGTCCACACGCCGCCGAGGACCTGGGTTCGATCTCGGCCCCAGGTCACAGTCTATGTAATAATATTAATAAGAATCTTTCTTGTCACAAGTAGGCTTACATTAATGCTGCAATGAAGTTTCTGTGAAATGCCCCTAGTCGCCACATTCCAGCACCTGTTCGGTTACACTGAGGTAGAATGACCTAACAACAAGTCTTTCGGGACTTGAGGAAAGAAACCAGAGCACCCAGAGGAACCCACGCAGGCACAGCGAAAATGTGCAGAATCCACACACACAGTGGCCCAAGCCAGGAATCGAATCTGGGACCCTGGCACTGTGAAGCCATGGTGCTAACCACTATGCTACTGTGCTGCATCTGGAGTTTGCGTGGGTCTCAGCCCAAAACCCAAAGATGTGCAGGTTCGATAGAAAGACTACGCTAAATTGCCCCTTAATTGGAAAAAAATAATTGAGCACTTAAAAACAATTTGCAAGAGACTTTGAGGTGAGTCCAATAAAACCTTTCTGCCATAGTACTGCACTGCTTCTGCTGTGCCATTCACCACTGTGCCTGGGCAGACTGGTTCCTGCCCTCCATCTGCATCTCCATACAGAGTTGGTCTACATGGACGGCACTCTTCTGCTCGACCCATAGACAATGCTGTGGCACTGTCTAAGTTCAGTACTCCTTCACCCCCATACTCCCCTCTCCCCACACCCTGCTCCCATCTCCACCCAGCTGGTGCTACACACCTGTGCCTATCTGACAGTACTGTGCTGTGGGACTCATGCAGTCACTGCAACAAAGGTCCAAGGTTTGACCAGGGTGTGTGAACGGGAGGGGAAGGTGGAGGCAGAGGAGGTTGCTGACCTGACGAACACAAGGTGGGCAATGTGGAAGGAGAGCTGAGCAAGAATTTGCAGTGGGTAAAGCAAAGGCTCAAAATGGCAGGTGGAGGGGGTAAGGAGGTGGATGAAGATCACAAACAATGGAAGGCGGAGGGAAGACCAATGGGGGGGAAGTTGTACCCCTACACACCTGCCTAAATAGCTTACAAACAAGGGTATCAAAAGATATATCACATCATTTACAGTAAGGAGGTGAATGACGATTCCAGAGGAAGTTCGTCGAAGTTCAGGTGGAGCATGGGAGCTTCACAGGTTATGGCTTTGGGAAAAGGTGGTTAAATCATGGAACATCCTACTTATTGAAGCTGCGAGCCTTTTCTCCCTGGACATCCTGCATGGACTGGTGAAGACAGGTGAGTTGGAGAGAGTGATATGAGTGTGCTGGACTGGCATTTAAATATGGCGTCAGCACCTTTAAACCCATCAGCTGAGGGCAGGTGGACTAATCAGCTGTCATCCCACCGGGAGATTCCGAGGGGAACACTCCTGTGCATAATTAATGAGGTTCCAAGCACAGAATGTGGCGCCGGATCCCATCATTCTGGTCGGCGGGAAAGGCACCGCTGGACCTGCCCACCACCCCACTGAGTCTCCGAAACAGAGAATTCCATCCCATGGTCACAACAGGAAACAGATAAAAGATGAGTTAATAGCTCAAACAAAACTGTTGTTTTCACATGAAAACACATAGTGCATAAAAACATTCAAGTTTAATCAATACCTTTGTATTTGGTGAGTTGGTGTGGATTTGGCTCCACCACTTCATTGTGAATAGAAAGGCCAGGATGTTTGGATTGAATTTTGCCAAGAATTTCAATGTCCACTTCACCTGAATGGAAAACACAACATTTCTGTCCATGAATTCATTGCAGCACATTTTCAATAGAAGTCGATCAGCTGCATTGAATCGGATAGGATTTCCTCGTTTTAAATTTCAAAAGTTCAGATCAATTCTAATCAATTTCCACTTATCTGAAAGCAATATACTTTTGCAAAAACAGAACAAGCTCAATGTATTTTTATTGAGTCTATTTTACGTTTTCATTCAAGATCATACATATTAGGTAAATAAAAATCACCGTAGATTAAAACTACTCTGATATTAATTGAATTGTGGAGATAGCTGACGAGATATGGGAATGGCATCCATGCCATGTGTACACGACTCATTTCTAACCTTGGGCGAGGTTCTCCGACCCCCTACCGGGTCGGAGAATCGCCGGGGGCTGGCGTGAATCCCGCCCCCGCCGGTTGCCGAAGTCTCCGGCACAAGAGATTCGGCGAGGGCGGGAATCGCGCCACGCCGGTTGGCGGGCCCCCCGCTCGATTCTCCGGCCCGGATGGGCCGAAGTCCCGCCGCTAAAATGCCTGTCCCGCCGGCGTAAATTAAACCACCTACCTTACTGGCGGGACAAGGCGGCGCGGGTGGGCTCCGGGGTCCTGGGGGGGGCGTGGGGCGATCTGGCCCCGGGGGGTGCCCACATGGTGGCCTGGCCCGCGATCGGGGCTCACCGATCCGCGGGCAGGCCTGTGCCGTGGGGGCACTCTTTCCCTTCCGCATCCACCACGGTCTCCACTATGGCGGAGGCAGAAGAGACTCCCTCCATTGCGCATGCGTGGGAAGCTGTCAGTGGCCGCTGATGCTCCCGCGCATGCGCCGCCCGGAGATGTCATTTCCGCGCCAGCTGGCGGGGCACCAAAGGCCTTTTCCGCCAGCTGGCGGGGCGGAAATTTGTCCGGCGCCGACCTAGCCCCTTAATGTTGGGGCTTGGCCCCCAAAGATGCGGAGCATTCCGCACCTTTGGGGCGGCGCGATGCCTGTCTGATTTGCGCCGTTTTGGGCGCCAGTCGGCGGACATCGCGCCGTTTCCGGAGAATTTCTCCCCTTATGTGTAAAAATCCCAAAAAGGGAAAATTGGCCACTGGAAGGAGTAATGGGGAATGTTTTTTTCATTCGTTCTTGGGATATGGGCATCGCCAGCGAGACCAGTATTTGTTATTTACCCTTGAACTCAGTGACTTGCTGGGCCATTTCAGTGGGGGATAGGTAAGAATCAACCGCATCTCTGTGTGGGTCTAGATTCACATGTAGGCCAGACCAGGTAACAACAGCAGATTTCCTTCTCTAAATGACATTAGTGAACCAGATTGTTTTTTACGGAAATCGGCAATGGTTTCATTGTGGTTCCTCGTGACCACACCTGTCGTCGGCTCGAAGAATTTCTGCTCAGAGTTGATGAGTTGGAATCTGAGCTTCGGATGCTGCGACACTCAGAGAGGGGTGAGAGTTACCTGGTTGCTGTCTTTCAGTGGACAGTCACACCCCTTCGATTAATTACCTTGAATTCGGCCAGTGGTCAGTGACAGGAGACTAGGGCTGTGAATGAGGCAGGGAGAGGGATTCAGGAGCTGGGGTTGCAGGAGCATCAGCCCTTGTCCAACAGGGTTTGAGATTCTTGCTCTCTTTGTGGATGAGAGTGGGGACTGTGGGGCGGATGACAAACTGACCACAACACAGTACAGGTAACCATTCAAGTGGGGGAGAGAAAGGAAATGTATCAGGGGTAATCAGGGGTAGTTTAGTTAAGGGCATAAACAATGTTGTCTGTGACCAAAGGTTCTGTTGCCTGCTTGGTGCTTGGGTTCGGGATATCTCAGCTGGACTGCAGAGGAACTTGGAATGGGTGGGGGAAATGCCCCTTTATTGTGGACCACATATGTACTGATGACATCGGTAAAAGAAGGATAGCGGTTCTGCTAACTGAATATGAGCAGCTCGGGGCTAAATTAAAAAGGAGGAAGAAAAAGGTAATAATCTCCAGATTACTACTAGAGCCAAAAACTAATGAACACAGAGTCAATAAGATTAAAGAGGTAAATGTGTGGCTGAAAATTAGATGTGGGAGAAATGGGTTAAATTCATGGTACATTGGCACCAGTACAGGGGAAGGAGGGAGCTGTTCTGAAGGACGGTCTTCACCTAAATTATGCCGAGATCAGAGTCCTGGCGCATTACATAACTCTGATTGTAGATAGAGCTTGTAGATAGTCGGGGGTTCAGTTGCATTAAGAAATCAAACTTAAAGGAAAAGGTCAGAGTGCAGATTAGTGTTGAGGAAGATTGTTATCAGAAAATAAAAGGAAGGAACAGACCATGTGAACGTCATATTGCACCAAACATCATACAAGCATTTGGGAGAAAGATTGGAAGAGAGGATAGTAAATTGTAATGAGGAAACAAGAAATGTATTAATGGATATAGATAGGTTTGACGAGAGGGCCAACATTTAGCAGATGGAGTTTAAAGTGGATAAATGGATAAATGGAGGTTATCCATTTCGCTTGGAAAAATGGAAAGAGAACTTTTTTCTGAATGGAGAGAAATGCCACAGTGCGTTGGTGCGAAGGAAACTGCCTGTCCTTGTGCATGAAACACGGAAAACTGGGATGGAGGGACAACAGGTAATAAGAAAGGCAACTGAAATTTTGGCATTTATAGCTAAAGGAATGGAGTATAAATGTAGGGAAGTGTTGCTGCAACTATACGAGGCATATGTGAGACCGGGAGTTCTGTGTACAGTTGTGTCCCCTTATTTGAGGATGGATATAGTTAAATACTCTGTATCATGGGTGATAACATACATGTCTCATGAATACAACAGATACACCATTAAATACAGAAAAATGGACACTGCAGGAGCTACCTGAACCACTTCCTACCCCCAGGACATTGATACAGGAATCTCCCTTTTTCCCGATGCTGCAAAGAAAAGAAAATTTTATTTTTAAAAGGCATCAACTTGAAATGACATTTGTAACAAATGGTTTCACTGAACAATGGCTGTGTAGACCTTAATTTTTAATATGCAAAATGCTAAGAGTTAATCTGTAAACCTGCAAAGCAAAAGTTATCACAGCATTTGATCTATTTTAACTCATAGAACATAGAACATACAATGCAGAAGGAGGCCATTCCCTCCATCAAGTCTGCACCGACACACTTCTGCCCTCACTTCCACCCTATCCCCGTAACCCAATAAACCCTCCTAACCTTTTTGGTCATGAAGAGCAATTTATCATGGCCAATCCACCTAACCTGCATGTCTTTGGGCTGAGAGAGGAAACTGGAGCACACGGCGGAAACCCACACAGACAGGGAGAGAACGTGCAGACTCCGCACAGACAATGACCCAGCGGGGAATCGAACCTGGGACCCTGACGCTGTGAAGCCACAGTGCTATCAACTTGTGCTACCGTGCAGCCCTTCAGCGTGAAGAACAAAATGACCTGCAATTTACAGTAGCAATGATGGTGAAACTGTCAGCATTCCCTGTCATTACTCCTCTGAAACTGACAGCAGCCTCTGTAGTCCACACATACAGTTAAACACAGAGATCCAGAGATTGCTGTCAGTCTCCTGTGCATCTACAGATGCTGCATTTTTGTAATCCTTCCAGAAAGCAATCAATAAGAAACAGCCAAACCTTTTCTCTCAGTACTCCATAGTATCAATGAATCCCTATAGTGCAGAAGGAGGACATTCGACCTGTTAAAAGAGCACCCTACCGAGGCTTAACCCCCTGCCCAATCCCCATAACCCCACCTAACCTACACATCTTTGGACATGTCGCAGCAATTTGACATGGTCAATCCCCCTAACCTGCACATCTTTGGACAGTGGGAGGAAACCAGAGAACCCGGACAAAACTCATGCAGACTCGAGTAGAACAAACCCCACACAGTCACCCAAGGCTGGAATCTTATCCAGGTCCCTTGTTCCCGTTTTTAAAAAGCGGTGGTGATTTCTTCTGGCATGATGCCATGGCTGGTGGTTGGGAAGATTTGATGTGGGCAGAAGAGGCTGTGGTATTATCATAACTATCAGTGCTGCAAGGGTTAATGTAGTGTCAAGAGTAGCCACTAGAGGGAGCTACAGTTACAACAATATAAGGCAGTGATGCTAAGCATTGGGGGGAAGAGTGTGTGCAGGAGTTAGATGGTGAAGCCCAGAAGAGCAAATAGTGTAAATGAGTGCAGATCATGGTTTAAACCAGTAGTAATTTTAGTTGTAGATGAGTGGAGTTTAAATATTATTAATCAACTCTGTATTCTCAAGGAGTACGTGTTAAATCCAAGTTAGCGTTGATAACGGTATGTCATCTTCATTACTGTCTTACCGTTTCTCCATTGCCTGGTCAAGTTTCAAAGCTGTGTTGCGGGGAGGGGTGTTGCTGGGATAACAGGAATTGTATGGCTATTGCATCTGAAGCTTGCGGGCGGCGCAGTGGCGCAATGTTTGGCGCTGTTGCTTTGCGGCACCGTGGTCCCAGGTTCGATTCCCAGCGCTGGGTCACCGTGGGGAGTTTGCTCATTCTCCCTGTGTCTGCGTGGTTTTCCGCCGGGTGCTGCGGTTCCATCCCACAAGTCCCGAAGGAAGTGCTGTTCGGTGGATTGGACATTCTGAATTCTCCCTCTGTGTACCAGAACAGGCACTGGAATGTGGTGATTTTTCACAGTAACTTCATTGCAGCGTTAATGTCAGCCTACTTGTCACAATAAAAATTATTATTATTATCAGTGAAGAGGCATTTTAGGGTGGAAGGGATGTTGGTGTTAATGGCACTATGTGAGAATCATGGGTTTGTGCCGGGGGGGGATGGATAGTGTATACAGGAGGTGGAGAGAAGTGGGGCTGGTCAAGGTGAGGGATCTGGAGTTGGAGGAAGGGTTCACTAGTCTGGAGGAGCTAAGGGAGAGGATAGAGCTGCCAAGAGGGAGTGAGTTCAGGTATCTGCAGGTTGGGGACTTTGCACGAAAAGTCTGGAGGGGGTTCCCTAGGTTGCCGGGATACACCCTGCTGCAGCGACTGCTGCTTCCGGATGTGGAAGGAGAGGGAAGAATTGGGGATTTACAAAAGTGGCTGGGGGAGCAGGGAAGTGAGCGGGTGGTGAAGATCAAGGAGAAATGGGAAGCGGAGTTGGGAGGGGAAATACATTCGGGAATATGGAGTGAGGCACTGCGTAGGGTTAACGGGACCTCCTCTTGTGCAAGGATGAGCCTGATACAGTTTAAAGTGGTGCACAGGGTGCATATGACTCGGGCAAGAATAAGTGGGTTCTTTCAGGAGGTAGCAGATGAGTGTGAGAGGTGCGGGCGGGGGCCAGCGAATCAGGTGTACATGTTTTGGGGTTGCGAAAAATTAGGAAGATTCTGGGTTGGAGCATTTGCGGTCTTAGCCAGGTTAGTGGAGGAGGAGGTGGACACAGAGCCTTTGGTGGCGATGTTTGGGGTTTCAAAGAAGCCGGAGCTCATGGAGAGGAGGAAGGCCGATGTCGTGGCCTTCGCCGCTTTGATTACACAGTGAAGAATTTTGCTGGAGTGGTGGTCAGCATTGTCACTGGGGGTAGAGGCTTGGTGGGTGACCTGTATGACTTCCTGCGGT